>NC_091283.1:72368743-72993743 GCF_032444005.1 Ranitomeya imitator | reverse complement strand
CCGTAGTAAACAGGCGGCACAGCTTTGTTCAGTGGAGGAGAACAGCAAGGAGTGGCAGACACCGATAGTAGGCCCCAACCCAACTAGTAGGCCAAATGCAGTCTAACATTAACAACTACTTAACGAGCGCCTGAAAACGGAATTTCAGGATAGGAAACCAGGAGAACAGCAAGGAGTGGCAGACACCGATAGTAGGCCCCAAACCAACTAGTACGCCAAATGCAGTTGTTCCGTTTAACCACAATTTAATGAGAGCCTGAAGATAGAAGTTCAGGAAAGGCAACCTGGAGAACACCTTGGAGTGGAACACACCATCTCTCTACACCCCATACCCAATTTGTAGGCCTAATGCAGTGTAGTTTCCAACAACTACTAAACGAGAGCCGGAAGATCGAAGCTCAGGAAAGGCAACCTGGAGAACACCTTGGAGTGGAACACACCATCTCTCTACACCCCATACCCAATTTGTAGGCCTAATGCAGTGTAGTTTCCAACAACTACTAAACGAGAGCCGGAAGATCGAAGCTCAGGAAAGGCAACCTGGAGAACACCTTGGAGTGGAACACACCATCTCTCTACACCCCATACCCAATTTGTAGGCCTAATGCAGTGTAGTTTCCAAGAACTACTAAACGAGAGCCGGAAGATCGAAGCTCAGGAAAGGCAACCTGGAGAACACCTTGGAGTGGAACACACCATCTCTCTACACCCCATACCCAATTTGTAGGCCTAATGCAGTGTAGTTTCCAACAACTACTAAACGAGAGCCGGAAGATCGAAGCTCAGGAAGGGCAACCTGGAGAACACCTTGGAGTGGAACACACCATCTCTCTACACCCCATACCCAATTTGTAGGCCTAATGCAGCGTAGTTTCCAACAACTACTAAACGAGAGCATGAAGATCGAAGCATTGGCGAGGAAACCTGGGGAACACCTTGGAGTGGAACACACCATCTCTCTACACCCCATACCCAATTTGTAGGCCTAATGCAGCGTAGTTTCCAACAACTAGTAAACGAGAGCCGGAAGATCGAAGCTCAGGAAAGGCAACCTGGAGAACACCTTGGAGTGGAACACACCATCTCTCTACACCCCATACCCAATTTGTAGGCCTACTGCAGTGTAGTTTCCAACAACTACTAAACGAGAGCCGGAAGATCGAAGCTCAGGAAAGGCAACCTGGAGAACACCTTGGAGTGGAACACACCATGTCTCTACACCCCATACCCAATTTGTAGGCCTAATGCAGCGTAGTTTCCAACAACTACTAAACGAGAGCCGGAAGATCGAAGCTCAGGAAAGGCAACCTGGAGAACACCTTGGAGTGGAACACACCATCTCTCTACACCCCATACCCAATTTGTAGGCCTAATGCAGTGTAGTTTCCAACAACTACTAAACGAGAACCGGAAGATCGAAGCTCAGGAAAGGCAACCTGGAGAACACCTTGGAGTGGAACTCAACATCTCTCTACACCCCATACCCAATTTGTAGGCCTAATGCAGCGTAGTTTCCAACAACTACTAAACGAGAGCATGAAGATCGAAGCATTGGCGAGGAAACCTGGGGAACACCTTGGAGTGGAACACACCATCTCTCTACACCCCATACCCAATTTGTAGGCCTAATGCAGCGTAGTTTCCAACAACTACTAAACGAGAGCCGGAAGATCGAAGCTCAGGAAAGGCAACCTGGAGAACACCTTGCAGTGGAAAACACCATCTCTCTACACCCCATACCCAATTTGTAGGCCTAATGCAGTGTAGTTTCCAAGAACTACTAAACGAGAGCCGGAAGATCGAAGCTCAGGAAAGGCAACCTGGAGAACACCTTGGAGTGGAACACACCATCTCTCTACACCCCATACCCAATTTGTAGGCCTAATGCAGTGTAGTTTCCAACAACTACTAAACGAGAGCCGGAAGATCGAAGCTCAGGAAAGGCAACCTGGAGAACACCTTGGAGTGGAACACACCATCTCTCTACACCCCATACCCAATTTGTAGGCCTAATGCAGCGTAGTTTCCAACAACTACTAAACGAGAGCATGAAGATCGAAGCATTGGCGAGGAAACCTGGTTAACACCTTGGAGTGGAACACACCATCTCTCTACACCCCATACCCAATTTGTAGGCCTAATGCAGCGTAGTTTCCAACAACTACTAAACGAGAGCCGGAAGATCGAAGCTCAGGAAAGGCAACCTGGAGAACACCTTGGAGTGGAACACACCATCTCTCTACACCCCATACCCAATTTGTAGGCCTAATGCAGCGTAGTTTCCAACAACTACTAAACGAGAGCCGGAAGATCGAAGCTCAGGAAAGGCAACCTGGAGAACACCTTGGAGTGGAACACACCATCTCTCTACACCCCATACCCAATTTGTAGGCCTAATGCAGTGTAGTTTCCAAGAACTACTAAACGAGAGCCGGAAGATCGAAGCTCAGGAAAGGCAACCTGGAGAACACCTTGGAGTGGAACACACCATCTCTCTACACCCCATACCCAATTTGTAGGCCTAATGCAGCGTAGTTTCCAACAACTACTAAACGAGAGCATGAAGATCGAAGCATTGGCGAGGAAACCTGGGGAACACCTTGGAGTGGAACACACCATCTCTCTACACCCCATACCCAATTTGTAGGCCTAATGCAGCGTAGTTTCCAACAACTACTAAACGAGAGCCAGAAGATCGAAGCTCAGGAAAGGCAACCTGGAGAACACCTTGGAGTGGAAAACACCATCTCTCTACACCCCATACCCAATTTGTAGGCCTAATGCAGTGTAGTTTCCAAGAACTACTAAACGAGAGCCGGAAGATCGAAGCTCAGGAAAGGCAAC
Source organism: Ranitomeya imitator (assembly GCF_032444005.1). Classification (NCBI taxonomy): domain Eukaryota; kingdom Metazoa; phylum Chordata; class Amphibia; order Anura; family Dendrobatidae; genus Ranitomeya; species Ranitomeya imitator. The sequence continues at coordinate 72,990,899 of NC_091283.1, read as the reverse complement.
CTGGAGAACACCTTGGAGTGGAACACACCATCTCTCTACACCCCATACCCAATTTGTAGGCCTAATGCAGTGTAGTTTCCAAGAACTACTAAACGAGAGCCGGAAGATCGAAGCTCAGGAAAGGCAACCTGGAGAACACCTTGGAGTGGAACACACCATCTCTCTACACCCCATACCCAATTTGTAGACCTAATGCAGCGTAGTTTCCAACAACTACTAAACGAGAGCATGAAGATCGAAGCATTGGCGAGGAAACCTGGGGAACACCTTGGAGTGGAACACACCATCTCTCTACACCCCATACCCAATTTGTAGGCCTAATGCAGCGTAGTTTCCAACAACTACTAAACGAGAGCCGGAAGATCGAAGCTCAGGAAAGGCAACCTGGAGAACACCTTGGAGTGGAAAATACCATCTCTCTACACCCCATACCCAATTTGTAGGCCTAATGCAGTGTAGTTTCCAAGAACTACTAAACGAGAGCCGGAAGATCGAAGCTCAGGAAAGGCAACCTGGAGAACACCTTGGAGTGGAACACACCATCTCTCTACACCCCATACCCAATTTGTAGGCCTAATGCAGTGTAGTTTCCAACAACTACTAAACGAGAGCCGGAAGATCGAAGCTCAGGAAAGGCAACCTGGGGAACACCTTGGAGTGGAACACACCATCTCTCTACACCCCATACCCAATTTGTAGGCCTAATGCAGTGTAGTTTCCAACAACTACTAAACGAGAGCCGGAAGATCGAAGCTCAGGAAAGGCAACCTGGGGAACACCTTGGAGTGTAACACACCATCTCTCTCCACCCGATACCCATTTTGTAGGCCTAATGCAGTGTAGTTTTCTACAACTACTAAACGAGAGTCGGAAGACCGAAGCAATGGCAAGGAAACCTGGGGAACACCTTGGAGTGTAACACACCATCTCTCTGCACCCCATACCCAATTTGTAGGCCTAATGCAGCCTACTTTCCGACAACTACTAAACGAGAGCATGAAGATCGAAGCTCAGGAAAGGCAACCTGGGGAACACCTTGGAGTGTAACAAACCCTCTCTCTACACCACGGAAGGGCTGATTCTTAGGAAGGAAGGCTGTCGGAAAGAATCAGGGCGCGTCCGAGGGTGATTATATTCTTATTAGGTATATACTCACCCTCGGACGCGCCCTGCTTCTTTATTTGTAATGAATGTTTATTTGCAATGTGGTTTTGACTTACTCTATTTTTTTGGTAAATAATGATTTTATTATTTTCATTGTTTTGCATCTTCTTGGCAATAATATAAAGAAGACGCGACAGGACAACACTCGGTGGATGCCATATCTGTGTTTTAAATTGAAAAAAACTTTCAGTTAACTACTTGCAGGAGAAAGTTATTGTAGCTGGTGGCCATTTTTAGTACTGTACCAGATTTTTGTTGTATGTGTTTGTTTTTAATGTTAAAATGTCTGCATTTGATATCTCTCCAGTATTTTCTTTTTTATAAGCAAAATACTTATTTTTATATTTTCTGATGTTGGTTCAAGGGGTACACGGGCAGCAGTAGACAGGTTAGTGGAGGCCTAGTGGAAGGAGGGACCGCAGACAGGCTTCGAAGCCCTAACATAATAAATTGGGCTGGCTGTAGGCAATTTAAAATTGGTTCCAGGGGAACACGGGCGGCAGTAGCCAGGTCAGTGTAGTAGTAGTGGAAAGAACAGGCCGCAGACAGGCTTCGAAGGCCTAACATAACAAAAATTGGGCTGTAGGCAATTTAAAATTGGTTCCAGGGGAACATGGGCGGCAGTTGCCAGGTCAGTGTAGTAGTAGTGGAAAGAACGGGCCGCAGACAGGCTTCGAAGGCCTAACATAACAAAAATTGGGCTGTAGGCAATTTAAAATTGGTTCCAGGGGAACATGGGCGGCAGTAGACAGGTCAGTGGAGGCCTAGTGGAAGGAGGGACCGCAGACAGGCTTCGAAGCCCTAACATAATAAATTGGGCTGGCTGTAGGCAATTTAAAATTGGTTCCAGGGGAACACGGGCGGCAGTAGACAGGTCAGTGGAGGCCTAGTGGAAGGAGGGACCGCAGACAGGCTTCGAAGCCCTAACATAATAAATTGGGCTGGCTGTAGGCAATTTAAAATTGGTTCCAGGGGAACACGGGCAGCAGTAGACAGGTCAGTGGAGGCCTAGTGGAAGGAGGGACCGCAGACAGGCTTCGAAGCCCTAACATAATAAATTGGGCTGGCTGTAGGCAATTTAAAATTGGTTCCAGGGGAACACGGGCGGCAATAGACAGGTCAGTGGAGGCCTAGTGGAAGGAGGGACCGCAGACAGGCTTCGAAGCCCTAACATAAAAAATTGGGCTGGCTGTAGGCAATTTAAAATTGGTTCCAGGGGAACAAGGGCAGCAGTAGACAGGTCAGTGGAGGCCTAGTGGAAGGAGGGACCGCAGACAGGCTTCGAAGCCCTAACATAATAAATTGGGCTGGCTGTAGGCAATTTAAAATTGGTTCCAGGGGAACACGGGCAGCAGTAGACAGGTCAGTGGAGGCCTAGTGGAAGGAGGGACCGCAGACAGGCTTCGAAGCCCTAACATAATAAATTGGGCTGGCTGTAGGCAATTTAAAATTGGTTCCAGGGGAACACGGGCAGCAGTAGACAGGTCAGTGGAGGCCTAGTGGAAGGAGGGACCGCAGACAGGCTTCGAAGCCCTAACATAATAAATTGGGCTGGCTGTAGGCAATTTAAAATTGGTTCCAGGGGAACACGGGCGGCAGTAGACAGGTCAGTGGAGGCCTAGTGGAAGGAGGGGCCGCAGACAGGCTTCGAAGCCCTAACATAATAAATTGGGCTGGCTGTAGGCAATTTAAAATTGGTTCCAGGGGAACACGGGCAGCAGTAGACAGGTCAGTGGAGGCCTAGTGGAAGGAGTGACCGCAGACAGGCTTCGAAGGCCTAACATAAGAAAAATGTCAATACAATGGTATTGACAGTGCCAGGCATTGAAGGATGTCAGCGCATAGACTAAACATTGGTGGAGCTGTGAGAGAAAATTTTGCAAGTCGTAGAGCACTGTTTGACCTGGGGGGGACTGTCTTGTGGCCGGCGGTACAGGCCCAGGGCCCCTCATATTACAACGGTGTGTCTGACGTTGGGTGCGCACCACCACCGCCAGACACTTTATTGTACTATGAGGGACCTAGTGGCAGTGCCGTCGACCAAAAGCGGGCACACCCACCTCTTCAGACAAACAGTACTCTCACGGGTGCTGGCGCCAAGTGGCGATACCACGGCCCCGTGTGGGAACTTTGGCCATTTAGGGAGGTGTTAACATGTCGGATGCTGGACAATCAGGTGCTGCAAATTACGAGATTGGAAAAGTCGTTCAGAATAGTCCACAGGCAAGACCTTTACATAGGAAAGCTAGGTGTCAGCCGGGCAAGGTGGGGCAAAAGATTTCGAAATCCAGTTGTGGTTCATTTTAATGAAGGTTAGATCATCTACATTTTGGGTAGCCAGACTAGTCCTTTTTTCTGTTAGTATTGAACCTGCAGCACTGAATACTCTTTCTGATAGGACACTAGCTGCCGGGCAAGCAAGCTCCTGCAATGCATATTCTGCCAATTCTGGCCAGGTGTCTAATTTTGATGCCCAGTAATCAAATGGGAATGACGGTTGAGGGAGAACATCGATAAGGGATGAAAAATAGTTTGTAACCATACTGGACAAATGTTGTCTCCTGTCACTTTGAATTGATGCTGCAGTACCTGTCCTGTCTGCGGTCATAGCAAAATCACTCCACAACCTGGTCAGAAAACCCCTCTGGCCAACGCCACTTCTGATTTCTGCCCCTCTAACTCCTCTGGTCTGCTGGCCCCTGTAGCTCGTGTGAGAACGATCACGGGCGCTGTGTGCAGGGAATGCCAGAAGCAAACGGTCAACAAGAGTTGATTGTTTGGTTGCTAATATTAGTTCCAAGTTCTCATATGGCATTATATTTTGCAATTTGCCTTTATAGCGAGGATCAAGGAGGCAGGCCAACCAGTAATCGTCATCGTTCATCATTTTAGTTATGCGTGTGTCCCTTTTGAGGATACGTAAGGCATAATCCGCCATGTGGGCCAAAGTTCCAGTTCTCAAATCTCCGGTTGTGCTTGGTTGAGGGGCAGTTTCAGGCAAATCCACGTCACTTGTGTCCCTCCAAAAACCAGAACCCGGCCTTGCCGCGCCACCAATTTCCAGTGGCCCCGGAAAAGCTTCCTCATTACAAATATAATCATCCCCATCATCCTCCTCGTCCTCCTCCTCCTCTTCGCCCGCTAACTCGTCCTGTACACTGCCCTGGCCAGACAATGGCTGACTGTCATCAAGGCTTTCCTCTTCCTCAGCTGCAGACGCCTGATCCTTTATGTGCGTCAAACTTTGCATCAGCAGACGCATTAGGGGGATGCTCATGCTTATTATGGCGTTGTCTGCACTAACCAGCCGTGTGCATTCCTCAAAACACTGAAGGACTTGACACATGTCTTGAATCTTCGACCACTGCACACCTGACAACTCCATGTCTGCCATCCTACTGCCTGCCCGTGTATGTGTATCCTCCCACAAAAACATAACAGCCCGTCTCTGTTCGCACAGTCTCTGAAGCATGTGCAGTGTTGAGTTCTACCTTGTTGCAACGTCTATGATTAGGCGATGCTGGGGAAGGTTCAAAGAACGCTGATAGGTCTGCATACGGCTGGAGTGTACGGGCGAACGGCGGATATGTGAGCAAAGTCCACGCACTTTGAGGAGCAGGTCGGATAACCCCGGATAACTTTTCAGGAAGCACTGCACCACCAGGTTTAAGGTGTGAGCCAGGCAAGGAATGTGTTTCAGTTGGGAAAGGGAGATGGCAGCCATGAAATTCCTTCCGTTATCACTCATTACCTTGCCTGCCTCAAGATCTACAGTGCCCAGCCACGACTGCGTTTCTTTCTGCAAGAACTCGGACAGAACTTCCGCGGTGTGTCTGTTGTCGCCCAAACACTTCATAGCCAATACAGCCTGCTGACGTTTGCCAGTAGCTGCCCCATAATGGGAGACCTGGTGTGCAACAGTGGCAGCTGCGGATGGAGTGGTTGTGCGACTGCGGTCTGTGGACGAGCTCTCGCTTCTGCAGGAGGACGAAGAGGAGGAGGAGGGGGTGCGAACGGCTACAGCCAACTGTTTCCTAGACCGTGGGCTAGGCAGAACTGTCCCAAACTTGCTGTCCCCTGTGGACCCTGCATCCACCACATTTACCCAGTGTGCTGTGATGGACACGTAACGTCCCTGGCCATGCCTACTGGTCCATGCATCTGTTGTCAGGTGCACCTTTGTGCTCACAGATTGCCTGAGTGCATGGACGATGCGCTCTTTAACATGCTGGTGGAGGGCTGGGATGGCTTTTCTGGAAAAAAAGTGTCGACTGGGTAGCTCGTAGCGTGGTACAGCGTAGTCCATCAGGGCTTTGAAAGCTTTGCTTTCAACTAACCGGTAGGGCATCATCTCTAACGAGATTAGTCTAGCAATGTGGGCGTTCAAACCCTGTGTACGCAGATGCGAGGCTAAGTACTTCCTTTTTGTAACCATAGTCTCATGTAGGGTGAGCTGGACTGGAGAGCGGGAGATCGTGGAACTAGCGGGGGTGCCGGTGGACATGGCAGACTGAGAGACGGTGGGAGATGGTATTGTTGCCGCCGGTGTCCTAGATGCAGTGTTTCCTACTACGAAACTGGCGATTCCCTGACCCTGACTGCTTTGGCCTGGCAAAGAAACCTGCACAGATACTGCAGGTGGTGCGGAAAATGGTGGCCCTACACTGCCGGAAGGGATGTTGCGTTGCTGACTAGCTTCATTGGCCGAGGGTGCTACAACCTTAAGGGACGTTTGGTAGTTAGTCCAGGCTTGCAAATGCATGGTGGTTAAATGTCTATGCATGCAACTTGTATTGAGACTTTTCAGATTCTGTCCTCTGCTTAAGGTAGTTGAACATTTTTGACAGATGACTTTGCGCTGATCAATTGGATGTTGTTTAAAAAAATGCCAGACTGCACTCTTTCTAGCATCGGATACCTTTTCAGGCATTGCAGACTGAGCTTTAACCGGATGGCCACGCTGTCCTCCAACAGGTTTTGGCTTTGCCACGCGTTTTGGGCAAGATACGGGCCCGGCAGATGGAACCTGTTGCGATGTTGATGCCTGCTGCGGCCCCTCCTCCTCCGCTTCAGAACTGCTGCCGCCTGCACCCTGTTCCCCCAATGGCTGCCAATCGGGGTCAAGAACTGGGTCATCTATTACCTCTTCTTGTAGCTCATGTGCAACTTCGTCTGTGTCACCGTGGCGGTCGGTGGTATAGCGTTCGTGATGGGGCAACATAGTCTCATCAGGGTCTGATTCTTGATCATTACCCTGCGAAGGCAATGTTGTGGTCTGAGTCAAAGGACCAGCATAGTAGTCTGGCTGTGGCTGTGCATCAGTGCACTCCATGTCAGATTCAACTTGTAATGGGCATGGACTGTTAACTGCTTCACTTTCTAAGCCAGGGACGGTATGTGTAAAGAGCTCCATGGAGTAACCCGTTGTGTCGCCTGCTGCATTCTTCTCTGTTGTTGTTTTTGCTGAAGAGGACAAGGAAGCGACTTGTCCCTGACCGTGAACATCCACTAACGACGCGCTGCTTTGACATTTACCAGTTTCACGAGAGGAGGCAAAAGAGCTAGAGGCTGAGTCAGCAAGATAAGCCAAAACTTGCTCTTGCTGCTCCGGCTTTAAAAGCGGTTTTCCTACTCCCAGAAAAGGGAGCGTTCGAGGCCTTGTGTAGCCAGACGACGAACCTGGCTCCACAGCTCCAGACTTAGGTGCAATATTTTTTTTCCCACGACCAGCTGATGCTCCACCACTACCACTACCCTCATTACCAGCTGACAATGAACGCCCCCGGCCACGACCTCTTCCACCAGACTTCCTCATTGTTTTAAAAACGTAAACAAACTAACGGTATTTGTTGCTGTCACACAAATTACACGGTGAGCTATAACATCAGTATGATTTAGCTACCCCTTTACAGGTGAGTGAGACCACAACGAAAATCAGGCACAATGTTACACACTCTGTTGTTGGTGGCAACAAATGAGAGAGATGCCACACACGCAGGACTGTCACTGAAGCACAAATGTAAATATTAATCTCCCACTGATTTGATTTTTTTTTTTTTTTCAGGGAGACTTTAGGAAAAAATAAAATAAAATGATTTTTTCAGGAAGAATTTAGAAACCAAATAAAATAAAATGATTTTTTCAGGGAGAATTTAGAAAACAAATAATACAAAAAAAGGCTTTCTATGGCCCACTGAGTGAGAGATGACGCACACAGGAGTCAGGAGTGGCACACAAGCCCAGAGGCCAATATTTATCTCCCACTGATTGATGTTGTGATTTTTTCAGGTAGATTTTGGAACCCAAATCAAGCTAAAAAAATAATAGGCTTTCTATGGCCCACAATTGGAGAGAGAGAGAGAGATGGCACACCCAGGAGTCAAGACTGGCACACAAGCAGAAAGGGCAATATTAATCTCCCACTGATTTGTTTTTTTTTTTTTTTTCAGGGAGACTTTAGGAAAAAAAAATAATAGAATAAAATGATTTTTTCAGGAAGAATTTAGAAACCAAATAAAATAAAATGATTTTTTCAGGGAGAATTTAGAAAACAAATAAAACAAAAAAAGGCTTTCTATGGCCCACTGAGTGAGAGATGACGCACACAGGAGTCAGGAGTGGCACACAAGCCCAGAGGCCAATATTTATCTCCCACTGATTGATGTAGTGATTTTTTCAGGTAGATTTTGGAACCCAAATCAAGCTAAAAAAAATAATAGGCTTTCTATGGCCCACAATTGGAGAGAGAGAGAGAGATGGCACACCCAGGAGTCAAGACTGGCACACAAGCATAAAGGGCAATATTAATCTCCCACTGATTTGTTTTTTTTTTTTTTTTCAGGGAGACTTTAGGAAAAAAAATAATAGAATAAAATGATTTTTTCAGGAAGAATTTAGAAACCAAATAAAATAAAATGATTTTTTCAGGGACAATTTAGAAAACAAATAAAACAAAAAAAGGCTTTCTATGGCCCACTGAGTGAGAGATGACGCACACAGGAGTCAGGAGTGGCACACAAGCCCAGAGGCCAATATTTATCTCCCACTGATTGATGTAGTGATTTTTTCAGGTAGATTTTGGAACCCAAATCAAACTAAAAAAATAATAGGCTTTCTATGGCCCACAATTGGAGAGAGAGAGAGAGATGGCACACCCAGGAGTCAAGACTGGCACACAAGCAGAAAGGGCTATATTAATCTCCCACTGATTTGTTTTTTGTTTTTTTTTCAGGGAGACTTTAGGAAAAAAAAATAATAGAATAAAATGATTTTTTCAGGAAGAATTTAGAAACCAAATAAAATAAAATGATTTTTTCAGGGAGAATTTAGAAAACAAATAAAACAAAAAAAGGCTTTCTATGGCCCACTGAGTGAGAGATGATGCACACAGGAGTCAGGAGTGGCACACAAGCCCAGAGGCCAATATTTATCTCCCACTGATTGATGTAGTGATTTTTTCAGGTAGATTTTGGAACCCAAATCAAGCTAAAAAAATAATAGGCTTTCTATGGCCCACAATTGGAGAGAGAGAGAGATGGCACACCCAGGAGTCAAGACTGGCACACAAGCAGAAAGGGCAATATTAATCTCCCACTGATTTGTTTTTGTTTTTTTTTTCAGGGAGACTTTAGGAAAAAAAAATAATAGAATAAAATGATTTTTTCAGGAAGAATTTAGAAACCAAATAAAATAAAATGATTTTTTCAGGGAGAATTTAGAAAACAAATAAAACAAAAAAAGGCTTTCTATGGCCCACTGAGTGAGAGATGACGCACACAGGAGTCAGGAGTGGCACACAAGCCCAGAGGCCAATATTTATCTCCCACTTTTTTTTTTTGTTCCAGGGAAAATTTATAAACCCAATAAAAAAAATAATAAATAGGCTTTCTATGGCCCACTATCAGAGAGAGAGAGAGATGGCACGCTTAGGACTGGCACACAAGCCCAAAGGCCAATATTAATCTCCCACTGATTGATTTATTGATTTTTTCAGGTAGAATTTAGAACCCAAATAAAGCAAAAAAAAAAAAAAATGGGCTTCTATGGCCCACTGAGTGAGTGATGATGCACACAGGAGTCAGGAGTGGCACACAAGCCCTGAGGCCAATATTTTTCTCCCACTGATTGATGTAGTGATTTTTTCAGGTAGATTTTAGAACCCAAATCAAGCAAAAAAATAAATAGGCTTTCTATGGCCCACTATTTGTGAGAGAGATGGCACGCTCAGGACTGGCACACAAGCCCAGAGGCCAATATTAATCTCCCACTTTTTTTTTTTTTGTTCCAGGGAAAATTTATAAACCCAATAAAAAAAATAATAAATAGGCTTTCTATGGCCCACTATCTGAGAGAGAGAGAGATGGCACGCTTTGGACTGGCACACAAGCCCAAAGGCCAATATTAATCTCCCACTGATTGATTTATTGATTTTTTCAGGTAGAATTTAGAACCCAAATAAAGCAAAAAAAAAAAAAAAATGGGCTTTCTATGGCCCACTGAGTGAGTGATGATGCACACAGGAGTCAGGAGTGGCACACAAGCCCAGAGGCCAATATTTATCTCCCACTGATTGATGTAGTGATTTTTTCAGGTAGATTTTGGAACCCAAATCAAGCTAAAAAAATAATAGGCTTTCTATGGCCCACAATTGGAGAGAGAGAGAGAGATGGCACACCCAGGAGTCAAGACTGGCAAACAAGCAGAAAGGGCAATATTAATCTCCCACTGATTTGTTTTTTGTTTTTTTTTCAGGGAGACTTTAGGAAAAAAAATAATAGAATAAAATGATTTTTTCAGGAAGAATTGAGAAACCAAATAAGATAAAATGATTTTTTCAGGGAGAATTTAGAAAACAAATAAAACAAAAAAAGGCTTTCTATGGCCCACTGAGTGAGAGATGACGCACACAGGAGTCAGGAGTGGCACACAAGCCCAGAGGCCAATATTTATCTCCCACTGATTGATGTAGTGATTTTTTCAGGTAGATTTTGGAACCCAAATCATGCTAAAAAAATAATAGGCTTTCTATGGCCCACAATTGGAGAGAGAGAGAGAGATGGCACACCCAGGAGTCAAGACTGGCTCACAAGCAGAAAGGGCAATATTAATCTCCCACTGATTTGTTTTTTGTTTTTTTTTCAGGGAGACTTTAGGAAAAAAAAATAATAGAATAAAATGATTTTTTCAGGAAGAATTTAGAAACCAAATAAAATAAAATGATTTTTTCAGGGAGAATTTAGAAAACAAATAAAACAAAAAAAGGCTTTCTATGGCCCACTGAGTGAGAGATGACGCACACAGGAGTCAGGAGTGGCACACAAGCCCAGAGGCCAATATTTATCTCCCACTGATTGATGTAGTGATTTTTTCAGGTAGATTTTGGAACCCAAATCAAGCTAAAAAAATAATAGGCTTTCTATGGCCCACAATTGGAGAGAGAGAGAGAGATGGCACACCCAGGAGTCAAGACTGGCACACAAGCAGAAAGGGCAATATTAATCTCCCACTGATTTGTTATTGTTTTTTTTCAGGGAGACTTTTGGAAAAAAAAATAATAGAATAAAATGATTTTTTCAGGAAGAATTTAGAAACCAAATAAAATAAAATGATTTTTTCAGGGAGAATTTAGAAAACAAATAAAACAAAAAAAGGCTTTCTATGGCCCACTGAGTGAGAGATGACGCACACAGGAGTCAGGAGTGGCACACAAGCCCAGAGGCCAATATTTATCTCCCACTTTTTTTTTTTTGTTCCAGGGAAAATTTATAAACCAAATAAAAAAAATAATAAATAGGCTTTCTATGGCCCACTATCAGAGAGAGAGAGAGATGGCACGCTTAGGACTGGCACACAAGCCCAAAGGCCAATATTAATCTCCCACTGATTGATTTATTGATTTTTTCAGGTAGAATTTAGAACCCAAATAAAGCAAAAAAAAAAAAATGGGCTTCTATGGCCCACTGAGTGAGTGATGATGCACACAGGAGTCAGGAGTGGCACACAAGCCCTGAGGCCAATATTTTTCTCCCACTGATTGATGTAGTGATTTTTTCAGGTAGATTTTAGAACCCAAATCAAGCAAAAAAATAAATAGGCTTTCTATGGCCCACTATTTGTGAGAGAGATGGCACGCTCAGGACTGGCACACAAGCCCAGAGGCCAATATTAATCTCCCACTTTTTTTTTTTTGTTCCAGGGAAAATTTATAAACCCAATAAAAAAAATAATAAATAGGCTTTCTATGGCCCACTATCTGAGAGAGAGAGATGGCACGCTTAGGACTGGCACACAAGCCCAAAGGCCAATATTAATCTCCCACTGATTGATTTATTGATTTTTTCAGGTAGAATTTAGAACCCAAATAAAGCAAAAAAAAAAAAAAATGGGCTTTCTATGGCCCACTGAGTGAGTGATGATGCACACAGGAGTCAGGAGTGGCACACAAGCCCTGAGGCCAATATTTTTCTCCCACTGATTGATGTAGTGATTTTTTCAGGTAGATTTTAGAACCAAAATCAAGCAAAAAAATAAATAGGCTTTCTATGGCCCACTGACTGAGAGATGGCACACACAGGAGTCAAGAGTGGCACACAAGCCCTGAGGCCAATATTTTTCTCCCACTGATTGATGTAGTGATTTTTTCAGGTAGATTTTATAACCCAAATCAAGCAAAAAAATAAATAGGCTTTCTATGGCCCACTGAGTGAGAGATGGCACACACAGGGATGGCACTCTAGCAGAAATGTCAATCTTAATCTCCCACAAAAAAAAAAAAAAAAACAGGGAGTGTCCTTCAATTACTATCTCCCTGCAGTAATCTCAGCCAGGTATGGCAGGCAGCAATAAGGAGTGGACTGATGCACAAATTAAATAAAAAGTGTGTACAAACAAAAAAGATAGCTGTGCAGAAAGGAAGGAACAAGAGGATTTGTGCTTTGAAAAAAGCAGTTGGTTTGCACAGCGGCGTACACACAGCAATGCAGCTATCAGGGAGCCTTCTAGGGCAGCCCAATGAGCTACAGCAGTGAGGGGAAAAAAAAAAAATGTAGCTTCCACTGTCCCTGCACACCGAAGGTGGTGTTGGGCAGTGGAAATCGCTACAGCACAAGCGGTTTGGTGGTTAATGGACCCTGCCTAACGCTATCCCTGCTTCTGACGAAGCGGCAGCAACCTCTCCCTAAGCTCAGATCAGCAGCAGTAACATGGCGGTCGGCGGGAACGCCCCTTTATAGCCCCTGTGACGCCGCAGACAGCAAGCCAATCACTGCAATGCCCTTCTCTAAGATGGTGGGGACCAGGACCTATGTCATCACGCTGCCCACACTCTGCGTTTACCTTCATTGGCTGAGAAATGGCGCTTTTCGCGTCATTGAAACGCGACTTTGGCGCGAAAGTCGCGTACCGCATGGCCGACCCCGCACAGGGGTCGGATCGGGTTTCATGAAACCCGACTTTGCCAAAAGTCGGCGACTTTTGAAAATGAACGACCCGTTTCGCTCAACCCTACTTGCAACAACTCAAGCCAGACATGTCACTCAAAGCAAATATCATCATATGAAAAGAGCAATCACTGGAGGAAGACATCATGGTCGAAAGAATAGAGGGAACAAGGCAAAGCGGAAAACCAGCAACTCGATGGCTTGATACTATCAAGATAATGGCAGAGACGTCTCTGGTGGACCTATCTAGGCTAGTACAAGATCGATCTTCTTACAGGTCGTTTACCCATCAAGTTGCCATAGCTCGACATCAAGCCAAAGGCCGTTTAACCCCTTTACGACCTTGAATGTATAGATACGTCCGAGGTCGCCTCCCCTGTTTGCTGCGGGTTCAGACGATGAGCCCTCACCTTTTCCTGCACATGTCAGCTGATTTCAACTGGCATGTGCCCATAATAGTCATGGGTGGAGTTGCGATCCACCCGCAGTTGTTAACATGTTAAATGACACTGTCAATCTCTGACAGCAGCATTTAACATGATCGTGCCAGAAGAGTGTAACAAACCCAACCTATCGGTACCTGTGTCACATGACTGTGGGTCGTTGATGGGTTGGCATGACAACCTGGGATCTGCAGGAAACTCTTTTGGTTGTCATTGAAAATTTAAAAAAAATCTAAAAGTTTAAATCACCTCCCATTTTCCTCATTCAAAATTAAACATTTAAAAGAAAATTAAAAAATACACATTTTTGGTATTGCCACGTTCAGAATCACTCGATCTATCAATATATAAAAAGAATTAATCCAATTGGTAAGGAGAAAAAAAATCAAAATGCCAGAGTTACATTTTTTGGTTGCCGCAACACTGCATTAAAATGCAACGGGCAATCAAAAGATCGTATTTACACCAAAATTGTATCTCTAAAAATGTCAGCTTGGCATACAAAAAATAAGCCTTCAACCAGCCCCAGATCATGAAAAATGTAGATGCAACAGGTCTTTGAAAATGGTGATTTTTTTAGTTTTTATTTATTTATTTTTTATTTTTACAAATTTAGAATTTTTTTTGCACCACGTAAATAAAAATGAACATATACATGTTTGTTATCTATGAATTTGTTATGACCTGGAGAATCATAATAGCAATTTAGTTTTAGCATTTAGGTTCACTAAATGCTAAAACTAAATTGCTATTATGATTCTCCAGGTCATAACAAATTCATAGATAACAAACATGTATATGTTCATTTTTATTTACGTGGTGCAAAAAAAATATTATAAAAAAAAAAAAAATTGTAGAATTACACTATTTTGCAATTTCACTGCACTTTGATTTTTTTCCCCATTTTCCAGTAGACAATATAGTAAAACATATGGTGTTGAGATGCTGCAGCAGCTGGATTTTGTAAGGGTGCCATTTGGAAGTAGCTAATATCTGCCAAAGGGATGTTTGACTAATGCCAGAACGGTGCGCTGAATATGCAGAATGGGCAAAACAAAAATTGGAACAGGACCCTCAGTTTACACAGAACATTATGTTCAGTGATGAGGCAGACTTTTTTGGGTTGGCCTTTTATATGGATACATCTAAATAATATAGGAATAGTGACAGTTTTCTTGCATAGGGTGTCTTGCATTGAAATCTGCTGCAATGACTCGGGTACTGTGTTCACCAGACATCAACACAATTTCTATCCGCTAATCACTTGTTAACTTCTGCGACATGTCAATGCATGTAAACAAAGAAAAATTTGTAAATAACTCATGAAAGTATAAAGTTACGCTAAAACCAAGCACACCATTTTTTGTGTGAAATTCTCAATAAGTTTGATGTGTCACATGACCCTCTTTCCATTGGAAAAAATAAAGTAGGATCCAAAATGGCCGACTTCAAAATGGCTGACATGGTCAACACCCATCTTGAAAAGTTTTCCTCCTCTCATATACTAATGTGCCACAAACAGGAAGTTGATATCACCAATCATTCCCATTTTATTTAGGTGCATCCATATACAGGGCCCACCCTGTAAATCAGGGGTGGGGAATCTTTTTTCTGCAAAGGGCCATTTGAATATTTATACCATCCTTTGGGGGCCATCCAAACTCCACCAACAAAGTACATCCTGACTCTGGCACTGGTGTCAGGACGTAATCTTTCATTGCATGCCCTTCAATGTTCAGTTGTGAACACTGCATGTGTGTGCTAACAGAGCAAGAAGAAATTAATGAGCTGGTGGCAATCAAAATACACCTCCCTGCCCAAGAATGCAGTCCCTTAGAATCTGCTCAGGGGGCCTGATAAAAGATCATCGAGGACCGTAAATTACCCTTTGGCCTGAGGTTCCCCACCCCTGCTGTAAATCAATGTAGACTATTCTTATCAATGTCATGTATAAATATCCATCCATTCATTTAAATCCACTCAGAGTTAAATCACATTAGTAAGAAAAGCAGACAACTATGAGCTGGCATTATTCTGGGAAGGGGCCAATATCCATAATGGTTCCCAGCCTATTAACAGCTCACAGCTCTTTGCATAGCCTTTACTGGTTATTAAAAATGGGAGACCCATGTTCCTGGCTCACAGTGATGACATGACCTCGAAAATGATACTGAAGAGTTACGCCTGTGAGAAATTACCACAAGTAGTCTCTGCAGTCTCGTTCTCAAGGTCTCATCATCACCGTGAACCAGGACCATGAAAGTGAAACTACAGAAAACTTTTTCTTTTAACTTACTTGGTTAGTAAAGGGGGAGTCTGATTGACACCTCTCCATTACTAACCTATGGGCTAGACATTACAAAGCTGACATCAACACCATAAACTATTACCCCGCTTGTTAATGCACCAGGGAAAGCGGGAAGAGCAGAGGTTAAGCACCAGAATTGGCGCGCCATTTCTGGGGCTGCTGAGGGCTGGTGTTATTAGCCTAGGAGTGGCCAATATCCACGACCTCTTCCCAGCCTATAAAGATCAACCCGCAGCTGTAATTTTTTTCTGGTGTCCCCCCTTTCTTAATAACCTGTAAAGGCTAAACAGACAGCTGTTAACTGATTAACAGGCTGGGAACCTTTATGGATATTTTCCCCTTCCCAGAATAATGACACCAGCCCCCAGCAGTTTGTTTTCCCTCAGCTGGATTTAAAAAGGAAGGGTACCGCACATTTGTTTTAAAATAATTTATTTATTTTAACTCTCCAGCCAGTCACAGCCATGCCATTACTTGACATGGCTGTGATGGAGCCGGAAATGCCCACAGGCGTAAAAATTGTTGATTGGCAGCAGCCTTTCAACAAGCTTTATTAGTTATCCTGACCCTATCGGGAAACCAGACACACAGTAAGAAGTCCATGTTCAGAGGCCAGTACTGAAAACTACAAATCCGGTATGAACCCTGAACTTTTCAGTTCGGGTTCACTCATCAATACTTGACACTTTCCATTGAAAAAAATCTAAAAAAGCTGATAGTAGTATATGTGCATGTCAATACGTAGTTTTATTGCGTTCCATGATTTCCGCACCTGCCTGTAAAATGCAGTTTCATTTCCACTCTGTTGATAATCAGTAATTTCTTTAAAAAGATATAGTATTATTAATTTTTCACTATGAAGTTTCTGATAGCAGAGATTTATAGTTGTCTTCACTCAAAGGTTTAGTACAAAAGAAACCGTAGGGTTAAGATGGATGATGCTACAGCTTGGGGGTCAAGTCAATGATTACTCATTCATAGTGGCAGATGAGGCTTTTCAAAACACATCTGTTTCAGCTAAATAGACATCAAGTCTGTGAGCTTCGATGATCCTTGTCTGCGGCCAGCGAGAAACTGTAACTGTTCCAATTGTACAAGCAAACACCAACATGTGCCATGGCTGCTCATTACATTCTGTTTTCTCCCAAAAGAAATTGAGGAAGAGACATTGATGATCTGTTCCTTCAAAGGACAGCAAATAATGCCTAATCTTTCCAGAAAATAAAATGCAATTTAGTGATACACTAGGTTATCAATTCCTCAAGTTCAGGGGCGGACAAAGACAGCTTGGGGCCCCTGTGCAGGAAATGTGTCTGGGCCCCCCTCCTTTTAAGGCGACAAAGCTATATATATACAGTACAGACCAAAGTTTGGACACACCTTCTCACTTAAAGATTTTTCAATCTTTAATGCCAAGAGTGTGCAAAGCAGTCATCAAAGCAAAAGTTGGCTACTTTGAAGAACCTAGAATATAAGACATATTTTCAGTTGTTTCTCACTTTTTTGTTAAGTATATAATTCCACATGTGTTAATTCATAGTTTTGATGCCTTCTGTGTGAATTTACAATTTTCATAGTCATGAAAATACAGAAAAATCTTTAAATGAGAAGGTGTCCAAACTTTTTGTCTATACTGATGTGTATATATATATACATATATATATACACATATATATATATATATATATATATATATACACACACACAGATACTAAGAGACTGTGCTATACATAGGTGAGTACACTATATACTAAGGGACTGTGTTAGACATAATAATCGATATGCACATGAGGGCAATCTAGCCAGGAGCCACCCGGAGCCTAGGGGCCAGATAAACTGGCCAGATTGGCCTCAATATTAGCTGCCCTGCAGGCAGGGCCAGTTTTAGGCAAAGTTTAAAATGGGGCCCCAAATGCTAACATATTGCACATCACACAGAAGCATTTCAGTTGTATTTACATACGCTGCGTTCAGGCCACTAAATGGGTGTGATTGGCAATATTGAAGTCGTTCCACGCTTATTTCCCTGGCCTCTTTCCACCGTCTGAGAAAGAATGATGGGGACAGAATGATCACTAATAGATCACTAACAGATCATCATACAGGATATGTTATCAGCAGCACATCTACACTTTACACGGTGATGTGCTGCTGAGAACAATGATTTCTGTTACGGCATAAACAATCCAATCACTCGATGAGTATGCAGCATTTTGCTTGTTTAGTATAATACACCACATAGTCCTCCATATAATATAATGTTCACCACAGTAATCCATATTATAAAATGCACACCGCATAGTCCTCCATATAATATAATATGCCCCATAGTCCTCCATGTAGTATAATAAACTCCTCAGTCCTCCATATAGTATTATACACTTCCTATAGTCCTCCCTATAGTACTCCATATATTAAAATACGCTGCTCAGTCCTCCACATCGTATAATACAGTACACTCCTCATAGTGCTCCATATAGTATAATGCACCGCCATATTCATCCATGTAGTACAATTCACTTCCCATAGTATAATGCATGGCCCATAGTCCTCCATATTGTAGAATGCACACCCCATAGTCCTCCACATAATATGCCCCATAGTCCTCCATATAATATAATATGCCCCATAGTCCTCCATATATTAAAATACACTGCTCAGTCCACATAGTTTAATACACTCCTCATAGTGCTCCATATAGTATAATGCACCGCCATCATCATCTGTGTTGTACAATTCACTTCCCATAGTATAATGAACCCCATAGTTCTTCATATAGTATAATGTATTCCCCAAAGTCCTCGATACAGTATAATACAGCCCACATATAGTATAATGCAGCCACCCTATAAAGCATAAGGCAACAACCTCACAGAGTGTAATGTAACCCCCCATAGAATATAATGCAGCCCCCTCATAGAGTATGATGCAATCACCCCTCATAGAATATAAATATAATACAGCCCCCATAGAATATAATGTAGCCCCGAATAGAATACAGCCCACCTCCCCATAAAATATAAGGTAGCCCTATCAAAGAGTATGATGCAATCCTCCCTCATAAAATCTAATTTAGCCCCCATAGAATATAAAACAGCCCACCTCCACATAGTATATAATGTAGCCCCCCATAGAATATAATGCAGCCCCCATAGTATATAACAGCCTCCCCCATAGAATATAATGTACCCCCATAGTATATAACACAGCCTCCTCATAGAATATAATGTATAATGTACGCCCATAAAATAAAACACAGCCACATAGTATATCACGCAGCCTCCCCATAGAATATAATATACACCCCATAATATATAACACAGCCTCCCCCATAGAATATAATATACCCCCAATAGCATATAACACAGCCACATAGTATATAACACAGCCCCCCATAGAATGTTATAAACCCCCATAGAATATAATATACCCCAATAGTATATATATACGTAGTATATAGCACAGCCCACGTAGTATATAGCACAGCCCGCTGTTATGATAAGGTAATTCAGTACCACAATGGACATAGAGGTCAGAGCACATACAGTGACCTGACAATAACCCAAACACATAGAACGAGCTCTGAGACGTGGGAACTCTGCTGACCGCAATCCCTAATCCTCTCCAACCACACTAGAGGCAGCCGTGTGAGTTAAGATGAAAAGACAAACGTAGAGATGAAATAGATTTAGCAAAGTGAGGCCCGACTTTCTGAACAGAGCGAGGATAGGAAAGGTAACTATGCGGTCAACACAAAACCCTACAAAAACCACGCAAAGGGGGCAAAAAGACCCTCCGTACCGAACTAACGGCACGGAGGTACACCCTCTGCGTCCCAGAGCTTCCAGCAAGCAGGAAAAAACAAATAGACAAGCTGGACAGAAAAAAACAGCAAACAAAATAGCAAAGCGGAACTTAGCTATGCAGAGCAGCAGGCCACAGGAACGATCCAGGAGGAAACAGGTCCAATACTAGAACATTGACTGGAGGCCAGGATCAAAGCACTAGGTGGAGTTAAATAGAGCAGCACCTAACGACTTCACCACATCACCTGAGGAAGGAAACTCAGAAGCCGCAGTACCACTTTCCTCCACCAACGGAAGCTCACAGAGAGAATCAGCCGAAGTACCACTTGTGACCACAGGAGGGAGCTCTGCCACAGAATTCACAACAGTACCCCCCCCCTTGAGGAGGGGTCACCGAACCCTCACCAGAGCCCCCAGGACGACCAGGATGAGCCATATGAAAGGCACGAACAAGATCGGGAGCATGGACATCAGAGGCAAAGACCCAGGAATTATCTTCCTGAGCATAACCCTTCCACTTAACCAGATACTGGAGTTTCCGTCTCGAAACACGAGAATCCAAAATCTTCTCCACAATATATTCCAACTCCCCCTCCACCAAAACCGGGGCAGGAGGATCAACAGATGGAACCATAGGTGCCACGTATCTCCGCAACAATGACCTATGGAATACGTTATGTATGGAAAAAGAATCTGGAAGGGTCAGACGAAAAGACACAGGATTAAGAACCTCAGAAATCCTATACGGACCAATGAAACGAGGTTTAAACTTAGGAGAGGAAACCTTCATAGGAATATGACGAGAAGATAACCAAACCAAATCCCCAACACGAAGTCGGGGACCCACACAGCGTCTGCGATTAGCGAAACGTTGAGCCTTCTCCTGGGACAAGGTCAAATTGTCCACTACATGAGTCCAAATCTGCTGCAACCTGTCCACCACAGTATCCACACCAGGACAGTCCGAAGACTCAACCTGCCCTGAAGAGAAACGAGGATGGAACCCAGAGTTGCAGAAAAACGGCGAAACCAAAGTAGCCGAGCTGGCCCGATTATTAAGGGCGAACTCAGCCAAAGGCAAAAAGGACACCCAGTCATCCTGATCAGCAGAAACAAAGCATCTCAGATATGTTTCCAAGGTCTGATTGGTTCGTTCGGTCTGGCCATTAGTCTGAGGATGGAAAGCCGAGGAAAAAGACAAGTCAATGCCCATCCTACCACAAAAAGCTCGCCAAAACCTCGAAACAAACTGGGAACCTCTGTCAGAAACGATATTCTCTGGAATGCCATGTAAACGAACCACATGCTGGAAGAACAATGGCACCAAATCAGAGGAGGAAGGTAACTTAGACAAGGCTACCAAATGGACCATCTTAGAGAAGCGATCACAGACCACCCAAATGACTGACATCTTTTGAGAGACGGGAAGATCTGAAATAAAATCCATAGAGATATGTGTCCAAGGCCTCTTCGGGACCGGCAAGGGCAAAAGCAACCCACTGGCACGAGAACAGCAGGGCTTAGCCCGAGCACAAATCCCACAGGACTGCACAAAAGTACGCACATCCCGCGACAGAGATGGCTACCAAAAGGATCTAGCCACTAACTCTCTGGTACCAAAGATTCCAGGATGACCAGCCAACACCGAACAATGAACCTCAGAGATAACTTTATTCGTCCACCTATCAGGGACAAACAGTTTCTCCGCTGGGCAACGATCAGGTTTATTAGCCTGAAATTTTTGCAGCACCCGCCGCAAATCAGGGGATATGGCAGACACAATTACTCCCTCTTTCAGGATACCCGCCGGCTCAGATAAACCCGGAGAGTCGGGCACAAAACTCCTAGACAGAGCATCCGCCTTCACATTTTTAGAGCCCGGAAGGTACGAAATCACAAAGTTAAAACGGGCAAAAAACAGCGACCAACGAGCCTGTCTAGGATTCAACCGCTTGGCAGACTCGAGATAAGTCAAGTTCTTATGATCAGTCAAGACCACCACGCGATGCTTAGCTCCTTCAAGCCAATGACGCCACTCCTCGAATGACCACTTCATGGCCAGCAACTCTCGATTGCCCACATCACAATTTCGCTCAGCAGGCAAAAACTTCCTGGAAAAGAAGGCGCATGGTTTCATCACCGAGCAATCAGAACTTCTCTGCGACAAAACAGCCCCTGCTCCAATCTCAGAAGCATCAACCTCGACCTGGAACGGAAGCGAAACATCTGGTTGACACAACACAGGGGCAGAAGAAAAACGACGCTTCAACTCTTGAAAAGCTTCCACAGCAGCAGAAGACCAATTGACCACATCAGCACCCTTCTTGGTCAAATCGGTCAATGGTTTAGCAATACTAGAAAAATTGCAGATGAAGCGACGATAAAAATTAGCAAAGCCCAGGAACTTTTGCAGACTTTTCAGAGATGTCGGCTGAGTCCAATCATGGATGGCTTGGACCTTAGCAGGGTCCATCTCGATAGTAGAAGGGGAAAAGATGAACCCCAAAAATGAAACCTTCTGAACACCAAAGAGACACTTTGATCCCTTCACAAACAAAGAATTAGCACGCAGGACCTGAAACACCGTTCTGACCTGCTTCACATGAGACTCCCAATCATCCGAGAAGATCAAAATGTCATCCAAGTACACAATCAGGAATTTATCCAGGTACTCTCGGAAGATGTCATGCATAAAGGACTGAAACACTGATGGAGCATTGGCAAGTCCGAATGGCATTACTAGATACTCAAAATGGCCCTCGGGCGTATTAAATGCAGTTTTCCATTCATCGCCTCGCTTAATACGCACATGATTATACGCACCACGAAGATCTATCTTGGTGAACCAACTAGCCCCCTTAATCCGAGCAAACAAATCAGATAACAACGGCAAGCGGTACTGAAATTTAACCGTGATCTTATTTAGAAGGCGGTAATCTATACAAGGTCTCAGTGAACCATCCTTCTTGGCTACAAAAAAGAACCCTGCTCCTAATGGCGACGATGACGGGCGAATATGCCCCTTCTCCAAGGACTCCTTCACATAACTCCGCATAGCAGCGTGCTCAGGCACAGATAAATTAAACAGTCGACCTTTTGGGAATTTACTACCAGGAATCAAATCGATAGCACAATCACAATCCCTATGCGGAGGTAGGGTATCAGACTTGGGCTCATCAAATACATCCCGGTAATCAGACAAAAACTCTGGAACCTCAGAAGGGGTGGATGACGAAATAGTCAGAAATGGAACATCACCATGTACCCCCTGACAACCCCAGCTGGACACAGACATGGATTTCCAATCTAATACTGGATTATGGACTTGTAGCCATGGCAACCCCAACACGACCACATCATGCAGATTATGCAACACCAGAAAGCGAATAACCTCCTGATGTGCAGGAGCCATGCACATGGTCAGCTGGGTCCAGTACTGAGGCTTATTCTTGGCC
The DNA here is from genome assembly GCF_032444005.1 of Ranitomeya imitator. Lineage (NCBI taxonomy): Eukaryota > Metazoa > Chordata > Amphibia > Anura > Dendrobatidae > Ranitomeya > Ranitomeya imitator. The sequence continues at coordinate 72,968,285 of NC_091283.1, read as the reverse complement.
AAAGGCGTAGCATCAATTCCTCTCAATGGAATAGGACACTGCAAGGGCTCCAAGAAAAACCCACAACGCCTAGCATACTCCAAGTCCATCAAATTCAGGGCAGCGCCTGAATCCACAAATGCCATGACAGAATACGATGACAAAGAGCAGATCAAGGTAACGGACAGAAGAAATTTTGACTGTACCGTACCAATGGTGGCAGACCTAGCGAACCGCTTAGTGCGCTTAGGACAATCAGAGATAGCATGAGTGGAATCACCACAGTAGAAACAAAGCCCATTCAGACGTCTGTGTTCTTGCCGTTCAACTCTGGTCAAAGTCCTATCGCACTGCATAGGCTCAGGTTTAAGCTCAGGTAATGCCGCCAAATGGTGCACAGATTTACGCTCACGCAAGCGTCGACCGATTTGAATGGCCAAAGACATAGACTCATTCAGACCAGCAGGCATAGGAAATCCCACCATGACATCCTTAAGGGCTTCAGAGAGACCTTTTCTGAAAATAGCTGCGAGCGCACCTTCATTCCATTGAGTGAGTACGGACCACTTTCTAAATTTCTGACAATATACCTCTATCTCATCCTGACCCTGACACAGAGCCAGCAAATTTTTCTCTGCCTGATCCACTGAATTAGGTTCATCGTACAGCAATCCGAGCGCCAGGAAAAACGCATCGATATTACTTAATGCAGGATCTCCTGACGCAAGAGAAAATGCCCAGTCCTGTGGGTCGCCACGTAAAAAAGAAATAATGATCCTAACTTGTTGAACTGGGTCACCAGAGGAGCGAGGTTTCAAAGCCAGAAATAGTTTACAATTATTTTTGAAACTCAGAAATTTAGTTCTATCTCCAAAAAACAAATCAGGAATAGGAATTCTCGGTTCTAACATAGAATTCTGAACCACAAAGTCTTGAATATTTTGTACTCTTGCCGTGAGCTGATCCACACATGAAGACAGACCTTTAATGTCCATCGCTACACCTGTGTCCTGAACCACCCAAATGTCTAGGGGAAAAAAAAGGCAAAACACAGTGCAGAGAAAAAAAAATGGTCTCAGAACTTCTTTTTTCCCTCTATTGAGAATCATTAGTACTTTGGGCCTCCAGTACTGTTATGATAAGGTAATTCAGTACCACAATGGACATAGAGGTCAGAGCACATACAGTGACCTGACAATAACCCAAAAACATAGAACGAGCTCTGAGACGTGGGAACTCTGCTGACCGCAATCCCTAATCCTCTCCAACCACACTAGAGGCAGCCGTGGATTGCGCCTAACGCTCCCTATGCAACTCGGCACAGCCTGAGAAACTAGCTAGCCTGAAGATAGAAAATAAGTCTACCTTGCCTCAGAGAAATACCCCAAAGGAAAAGGCAGCCCCCACATATAATGACTGTGAGTTAAGATGAAAAGACAAACGTAGAGATGAAATAGATTTAGCAAAGTGAGGCCCGACTTTCTGAACAGAGCGAGGATAGGAAAGGTAACTATGCGGTCAACACAAAACCCTACAAAAACCGCGCAAAGGGGGAAAAAAGACCCTCCGTACCGAACTAACGGCACGGAGGTACACCCTCTGCGTCCCAGAGCTTCCAGCAAGCAGGAAAAAACAAATAGACAAGCTGGACAGAAAAAAACAGCAAACAAAATAGCAAAGCGGAACTTAGCTATGCAGAGCAGCAGGCCACAGGAACGATCCAGGAGGAAACAGGTCCAATACTAGAACATTGACTGGAGGCCCGGATCAAAGCACTAGGTGGAGTTAAATAGAGCAGCACCTAACGACTTCACCACATCACCTGAGGACGGAAACTCAGAAGCCGCAGTACCACTTTCCTCCACCAACGGAAGCTCACAGAGAGAATCAGCCGAAGTACCACTTGTGACCACAGGAGGGAGCTCTGCCACAGAATTCACAACAGCCCGCGTAGCATATAGCACAGCCCACATAGCATATAGCACATCCATGTAGCATATAACACAGCTATGTAGTATATAACACAGCCACATAGCATAAAGCACAGCTACGTAGTATATAACACAGCCATATAGTATATTACACAGCCACGGAGCACATAGCACAGCCACGTAGCATATAGCACAGCCCACATGGCATATAACACAGCCCATGTAGTATATAGCACAGCCACATAGCATATAGCACAGCCACATAGCATATAGCACAGCCACGTAGTATATAGCACAGCCACGTAGTATATAGCACAGCCACATAGTATATAACAGAGCCCATGTAGTATATAGCACAGCCATGTAGTATAAAGCACAGCCCACGTAGCATATAGCACAGCCATGTAGTATAGAGAACAGCCATGTAGTATATAACACAGCTCACATAGTATATAGCACAGCCCACATAGTATATAGAACAGCCATGTAGTATACAGCACAGCCCATGTAGTAAATAGAACAGCCATGTTGTACATGGCACAACCCACGTAGTATATAGCACAGCCATGTAGTATATAACGCAGCCCATGTAGTATATAGCACAGCCATGTAGTATACAGCACAGCCCACATAGCATATAGCACAGCCATGTAGTATATAGAACAGCCATGTAGTATATAGCACAGCCATGTAGTGTACAGCACAGCCCACATAACATATAGCACAGCCATGTAGTATATAGAACAGCCATGTAGTATATACCATAGCCCATGTGGTATATAGCACATCCCATGTAGTATATAAAACAGCCATGTAGTATACAGCACAGCCCATGTAGTATATAGAACAGCCATGTAGTATATAACACAGCCCATGTAGTATGTACCACAGCCCACGTAGAATATACAACAGCCATGTAGTATACAGCACAGCCCACGTAGTATACAGCACAACCCATGTAGTATACAGCACAGACCATGTGGCATATAGCACAGCCACGTAGTATATAGCACAGCCACATATTATATAGCACAGCCACATATTATATAGCACAGCCACATAGTATATTACACAGCCCACATAGTATATAGCACAGCCACGTAGCATATAGCACAGCCATGTAGTATACAACACAGCCCACATAGCATATAGCACAGCCATGTAGTATATAGAACAGCCATGTAGCATATAGAACAGCCATGTAGTATAAATCACAGCCCACGTAGTATATAGCACAGCCCATGTAGCATATAGCACAGTCATGTAGTATATAGAACAGCCATGTAGTATACAGAACAGCCCACGTAGTATATAACACAGCCCACGTGACAGACAGCACAGCCATGTAGAATACAGCACAGCCCACGTAGTATATGGCACAGCCCACGTAGTATATAGAACAGCCATGTCTTATATAACACAGCCCACGTAGTATATAGCACAGCCCACGTATATAGAACAGCCATGTAGTATACAGCACAGCCCACATAGTATATAGAACAGTGTCACAATATGGTATGAAATCTCATAAGTAGTTCTCTTGCTAGCCTGCGTGGGCTAAGCCCCCCTTCTTGGAGTGATGTTGCTGCAACAGTTTGTAGCTCCAAATTCCTGACTTTCAACTCCAAGCCCCCCTTCCCTTTCATTCAGCCAAGAGCTACTTTGCCAATGTACTGGGGGGAGTTTTATGGCCGAAAGGTATTTACGACCAGGTTAGAATCTTCCTCCAGCTGGAACTGGAAAATGGCTCCAAAATTCATGAAAGATTCTTTGTTTGGTTTTTGTACGATATTATGCACAATGTTTACGTTAAGAACACGAAAATATATATTCTAACCTCAAAATTATGTCATGCCTAGGTTCAGGCAGCTCATGAAAAATATATACATCCAAAAAAGCAAAAAAGCTATAGCCTTAAAATGTAAACATTTTATTTCAATCAATAATTAAAATCAAAACATTAAATAAGACAAAAAGATAAGAAGTTGCGGAGACACTGTGCAAACTGTATACGGACCAGCCTACGGATAAATGGCGCTATAGGGCTTATGTGAAAAAAAGGGGAACATATAGGTGTACAGGGAAAAGGTAAATCAACGGTGGGAAAAAAGCCCCTCCTAAGGTTAATGTATCTGTACCTATATGGATAAATTAAGGGTTGTAAAAAAGGTCTGTATAAAGTTACGGCCAAGTGTGGTAACAGTACTCACAGAAGTGAGATTAGTAGTTTGTAAGGTGCAAGTGCAGCTTAATGGAAGATCAAGGGGTTAAATAGCCCAAACACATAAAGACCCAAAAGTTAAATCGCTCAGTGGCGTAGGCACATTACCTCCGTTGGCGGGGAACCGGTCCACGCCAACGGAGGTAATGTGCCTACGCCACTGAGCGATTTAACTTTTGGGTCTTTATGTGTTTGGGCTATTGAACCCCTTGATCTTCCATTAAGCTGCACTTGCACCTTACAAACTACTAATCTCACTTCTGTGAGTACTGTTACCACACTTGGCCGTAACTTTATACAGACCTTTTTTACAACCCTTAATTTATCCATATAGGTACAGATACATTAACCTTAGGAGGGGCTTTTTTTCCCACCGTTGATTTACCTTTTCCCTGAACACCTATCTGTTCCCCTTTTTTTCACATAAGCCCTATAGCGCCATTTATCCGTAGGCTGGTCCGTATACAGTTTGCACAGTGTCTCCGCAACTTCTTATCTTTTTGTCTTATTTAATGTTTTGATTTTAATTATTGATTGAAATAAAATGTTTACATTTTAAGGCTATAGCTTTTTTGCTTTTTTGGGTGAAAATATATATTCGTATTCCCACTCGGTGTATCTACCCATCCCTTGAAACGCGGGCTTCTAACTCCATCTGGTAAAGAAGTAGGGATTTCTCTGTAAATATGTATCCCAGATAGGACATATTTGATCTCATTAGAATGCTCACGTTAATCCGAGATGAATGATGGGTTTGTTATGAATCTGACATGTTTTGTAGTGAAGTTATAGAAATCAGAGAAAATAGTTTAAAGTTTACTCAGAATGTAGAGAGAGGAGGGTCTGGATAAACCAGCCTTTCTGTGATGTCACAGCCTTAAGGTTTTAAAGGGAAGGTGCCATCAAAAAAAAAAATTTTTCAGAAATTGTAAAAATGTAAACAATTAATGATTAAATTTTCTTAAAAAATATTATCATTTGTTTATAATTTAGTAAAATATGAAAAATAATTTGAAAAGTTTTGGAATTTCCACTTTTCAACACTAGGGGGAGCAGTCGCTGAAATTTCAGAAAAACCTAGTTTACAAACAGCTCACATTACAGCACTGCAGTAATTATGGGCGGAGTCTGCTGACGTGTGTAATGTCACTCCTCTCCTCCCCTTCTGGGTGTTTGCTAAGGGATTAGAGAGGATGATATTCAGGAACCCAGTGAGCAGCCATTTTGTTGGTGACTGCAGAGTATGGCTGCCGTCACACTATCAGTATTTGGTCAGTATTTTACCTCAGTATTTGTAAGCCAAAACCAGGAGAGGAACAATTAGAGGAAAAGTATAATAGAAACATGTCACCACTAGTGTTGAGCATTCCGATACCGCAAGTATCGGGTATCGGCCGATACTTGCGGTATCGGAATTCCGATACCGAGATCCGATACTTTTGTGGTATCGGGTATCGGTATCGGATCAATAGGGATGTGTAAAATAAAGAATTAAAATAAAAAATATTGATATGCTCACCTCTCCGGCGGCCCCTGGACATCACGCTGGTAACCGGCCGGCTTCTTTGTTTAAAATGAGCGCGTTTAGGACCTGCGAATGACGTCGCGGCTTCTGATTGGTCGCGTGCCGCTCATGTGACCGCCATGCGACCAATCAGAAGCCACGACGTCATTCTCATTCACTAAACTCCTAATTCTAGGAATTAAGGACCTGCGAATGACGTCACGGCTTCTGATTGGTCGCGTGGCGGTCACATGAGCGGCACGCGACCAATCAGAAGCTGCGACGTCATTCGCAGGTCCTAAACGCGCTCATTTTAAACAAAGAAGCCGGCCGGTTACCAGCGTGATGTCCAGGGGCCGCCGGAGAGGTGAGCATATCAATATTTTTTATTTTAATTCTTTATTTTACACCTCACTATGGATCCCAGGGCCTGAAGGAGAGTTTCCTCTCCTTCAGACCCTGGGAACCATCAGGATACATTCCGATACTTGATGTCCCATTGACTTGTATTGGTATCGGATATCGGTATCGGCGATATCCGATATTTTTCGGGTATCGGCCGATACTATCCGATACCGATACTTTCAAGTATCGGACGGTATCGCTCAACACTAGTCACCACTTCTGCATTTATCACCCACTCCTGGTTTTAGCTACAAATACTGAGGTAAAATACTGACCAAATACTGAACGTGGACGGCAGCCTTAGGCTACTTTCACACTAGCGTTGTTGGCTGTACGTTGCAATGCGTCATTCAGGAGAAAAAACGCATCCTGCAAAGTTGTCTGCAGGATGCGTTGTTTCCCCATAGACTAACATTACCGACGCATTGCGACGTATTGCCACACGTCGTAACTGTCATGCGACAGTTGCGTCATGTTTTGGTGGACCGCCGCCACAAAAAAAGTTACATGTAACGTTTGTGCATCGAGTCCACCATTTTCGACCGCTCATGCACGGCTGAAACTCCGCCCCATCCTCCCCAGACCTTACAATGGGGCAGCGGAAGTGTCGTAAGACTGCTTCCGCTGCCCACGTCGGACATTTCTTTCACAGCATGCGTCGGTACGACGCATTGCGACGGGCCCGTACCGACGCTAGTGTGAAAGCAGCCTTATACTGACAAGTCTACGGTCACCGAGGATGGCAGGCAGCAAGGATTCTGGGAGATATGTGGTGGAGGGAGCAGGGTGACAGCAGCACAGAGTATTTCAGGAGAGCAGTGTGCTGGTCTATGGGGGTCCCCTGTTCGGTGCGCGGAGCAGCCAGGGATTGTCATGCTGCCCCCTCTATTACCCTCGACCCGCGTGCAGGTGCTCAGCCAGAACCACCATAGAATGGGTCCGCTTTCTGAAGATAATACTGCCATAGAATTCTCACATAATACCGCCATATAGATCACACACAATACTATCAAATAGATCACACAATAATGTCATACAGTTCTCACATAATACCACCATATAGATCACACATAATACCGCCAGTGTTCTCACATAATACTGCCATATAGATCACACATAATACCGCCAGTGTTCTCACATAATACCGCCATATAGATCACACATAATACTGCCATAGTGTTCTCACATAATACCACCATATAGATCCCACATAATACCGCCAGTGTTCACATACCACCATATAGATCACACATAATACTGCTATAGTGTTCTCACATAATACCGCCATATAGATCACACATAATACTGCCATAGTGTTCTCACATAATACCGCCATATAGATCACATAATACTGCCATAGTGTTCTCACATAATACCGCCATATAGATCACACATAATACTGTCATAGTGTTCTCACATACCGCCATATAGATCACACAATACTGCCATAGTGTTCTCACATAATACCGCCATATAGATCACATAATACTGCCATAGTGTTCTCACATAATACCGCCATATAGATCACACATAATACTGCCATAGTGTTTTCACATACCGCCATATAGATCACACATAATACTGCCATAGTGTTCTCACATAATACCGCCATATAGATCACACATAATGCTGCCAGTGTTCTCACATAATACCGCCATATAGATCACACACAATACCACCATATAATTCTCACAATACTGTTCAAGCATAATACCACCATACAGATCGCATAATACCGTCATATAGATCTCACATAATGCCATAATACAGCATGACGCCCGCAGCTCCTGTTATCGCACGCATTGAGTTGTGTGTGCAATGGGGAAAGATATGCAGGGGGGAGAGGAGTGCATAGAAGTCGATTAGATACACGGTTCACCAGACAGTATCACACGAGAGGATTAGATACACGGCTCAGCAGACAGTATCACACAGGAGAGGATTAGATACACGGCTCAACAGTCAGTATTCCACAGGAGGATTAGATACACAGGTCAGCACAGGAGAGGATTAGATACACGGCTCAGCAGTCAGTATTCCACAGGAGGATTAGATACACAGGTCAGCACAGGAGAGGATTAGATACACGGCTCAGCAGTCAGTATTCCACAGGATTAGATACACAGGTCAGCACAGGATAGGATTAGATACACGGCTCAGCAGACAGTATTACACAGGAGAGGATTAGATACACGGCTCAGCAGACAGTATCACACAGGATAGGATTAGATACACGGCTCAGCAGTCAGTATTCCACTGGATTAGATACACAGGTCAGCACAGGATAGGATTAGATACACGGCTCAGCAAACACTATCACACAGGAGAGGATTAGATACACGGCTCAGCAGTCAGTATTCCACAGGATTAGATACACAGGTCAGCACAGGATAGGATTAGATACACGGCTCAGCAGACAGTATTACACAGGAGAGGATTAGATACACGGCTCAGCAGACAGTATCACACAGGATAGGATTAGATACACGGCTCAGCAGTCAGTATTGCACAGGAGGATTAGATACACAGGTCAGCACAGGATAGGATTAGATACACAGCTCAGCAAACACTATCACACAGGAGAGGATTAGATACACGGCTCAGCAGTCAGTATTCCACAGGATTAGATACACAGGTCAGCACAGGATAGGATTAGATACACGGCTCAGCAGACAGTATTACACAGGAGAGGATTAGATACACGGCTCAGCAGACAGTATCACACAGGATAGGATTAGATACACGGCTCAGCAGTCAGTATTCCACAGGAGGATTAGATACACAGGTCAGCACAGGAGAGGATTAGATACACGGCTCAGCAGTCAGTATTCCACAGGATTAGATACACAGGTCAGCACAGGATAGGATTAGATACACGGCTCAGCAGACACTATCACACAGGAGAGGATTAGATACACGGCTCACCAGACAGTATCACACAGGAGAGGATTAGATACACAGCTCAGCAGTCAGTATTCCACAGGATTAGATACACAGGTCAGCACAGGATAGGATTAAATACACTGCTCAGCAGACAGTATTACACAGGAGAGGATTAGATACATGGCTCAGCACAGTATAGTGATAGATGCACGGTCTGATGTCCTGTGAGGAGCTGCAGTGAGGTCGGAGCAGCACAGAGATTCTCCCCCATCCCCCTCTGTTACCTCTCTGCAGCTCCTGATAAGAGAACATCAGACCACAGCACTTCAGACTCTCTAGCGATTCTAGAGATTCAGCCACACACCAGGCAGCAGAGGACAGGGAATGGCCGCTGAGTGTGAGGGGAGACAGATGGAGCTGCTCCTCCAACAGCGCAGCTCAGTCACAGTGGAGCTCACAGGTACACTCCACTGTAGGCTGAAGCAAGATGGCGCCGATCTCCTGCCTCTGCTGTGATGTGATGTAACCCAAAAGTTAAATCGCTCAGTGGCGTAGGCACATTACCTCCATTGGCGGGGAACCGGTCCACGCCAACGGAGGTAATGTGCCTACGCCACTGAGCGATTTAACTTTTGGGTCTTTATGTGTTTGGGCTATTGAACCCCTTGATCTTCCATTAAGCTGCACTTGCACCTTACAAACTACTAATCTCACTTCTGTGAGTACTGTTACCACACTTGGCCGTAACTTTATACAGACCTTTTTTACAACCCTTAATTTATCCATATAGGTACAGATACATTAACCTTAGGAGGGGCTTTTTTTCCCACCGTTGATTTACCTTTTCCCTGAACACCTATATGTTCCCCTTTTTTTCACATAAGCCCTATAGCGCCATTTATCCGTAGGCTGGTCCGTATACAGTTTGCACAGTGTCTCCGCAACTTCTTATCTTTTTGTCTTATTTAATGTTTTGATTTTAATTATTGATTGAAATAAAATGTTTACATTTTAAGGCTATAGCTTTTTTGCTTTTTTGGGTGAAAATATATATTCGTATTCCCACTCGGTGTATCTACCCATCCCTTGAAACTCGGGCTTCTAACTCCATCTGGTAAAGAAGTAGGGATTTCTCTGTAAATATGTATCCCAGATAGGACATATTTGATCTCATTAGAATGCTCACGTTAATCCGAGATGAATGATGGGTTTGTTATGAATCTGACATGTTTTGTAGTGAAGTTATAGAAATCAGAGAAAATAGTTTAAAGTTTACTCAGAATGTAGAGAGAGGAGGGTCTGGATAAACCAGCCTTTCTGTGATGTCACAGCCTTAAGGTTTTAAAGGGAAGGTGCCATCAAAAAAAAAAATTTTTTCAGAAATTGTAAAAATGTAAACAATTAATGATTACATTTTCTTAAAAAATATTATCATTTGTTTATAATTTAGTAAAATATGAAAAATAATTTGAAAAGTTTTGGAATTTCCACTTTTCAACACTAGGGGGAGCAGCTGCTGAAATTTCAGAAAAACCTAGTGTACAAACAGCTCACATTACAGCACTGCAGTAATTATGGGCGGAGTCTGCTGACGTGTGTGATGTCACTCCTCTCCTCCCCTTCTGGGTGTTTGCTAAGGGATTAGAGAGGATGATATTCAGGAACCCAGTGAGCAGCCATTTTGTTGGTGACTGCAGAGTATGGCTGCCGTCACACTATCAGTATTTGGTCAGTATTTTACCTCAGTATTTGTAAGCCAAAACCAGGAGAGGAACAATTAGAGGAAAAGTATAATAGAAACATGTCACCACTAGTGTTGAGCATTCCGATACCGCAAGTATCGGGTATCGGCCGATACTTGCGGTATCGGAATTCCGATACCGAGATCCGATACTTTTGTGGTATCGGGTATCGGTATCGGATCAATAGGGATGTGTAAAATAAAGAATTAAAATAAAAAATATTGATATGCTCACCTCTCCGGCGGCCCCTGGACATCACGCTGGTAACCGGCCGGCTTCTTTGTTTAAAATGAGCGCGTTTAGGACCTGCGAATGACGTCGCGGCTTCTGATTGGTCGCGTGCCGCTCATGTGACCGCCATGCGACCAATCAGAAGCCGCGACGTCATTCTCATTCACTAAACTCCTAATTCTAGGAATTAAGGACCTGCGAATGACGTCACGGCTTCTGATTGGTCGCGTGGCGGTCACATGAGCGGCACGCGACCAATCAGAAGCTGCGACGTCATTCGCAGGTCCTAAACGCGCTCATTTTAAACAAAGAAGCCGGCCGGTTACCAGCGTGATGTCCAGGGGCCGCCGGAGAGGTGAGCATATCAATATTTTTTATTTTAATTCTTTATTTTACACCTCACTATGGATCCCAGGGCCTGAAGGAGAGTTTCCTCTCCTTCAGACCCTGGGAACCATCAGGATACATTCCGATACTTGATGTCCCATTGACTTGTATTGGTATCGGATATCGGTATCGGCGATATCCGATATTTTTCGGGTATCGGACGATACTATCCGATACCGATACTTTCAAGTATCGGACGGTATCGCTCAACACTAGTCACCACTTCTGCATTTATCACCCACTCCTGGTTTTAGCTACAAATACTGAGGTAAAATACTGACCAAATACTGAACGTGGACGGCAGCCTTAGGCTACTTTCACACTAGCGTTGTTGGCTGTACGTTGCAATGCGTCATTCAGGAGAAAAAACGCATCCTGCAAAGTTGTCTGCAGGATGCGTTGTTTCCCCATAGACTAACATTACCGACGCATTGCGACGTATTGCCACACGTCGTAACTGTCATGCGACAGTTGCGTCATGTTTTGGTGGACCGCCGCCACAAAAAAAGTTACATGTAACGTTTGTGCATCGAGTCCACCATTTTCGACCGCTCATGCACGGCTGAAACTCCGCCCCATCCTCCCCAGACCTTACAATGGGGCAGCGGAAGTGTCGTAAGACTGCTTCCGCTGCCCACGTCGGACATTTCTTTCACAGCATGCGTCGGTACGACGCATTGCGACGGGCCCGTACCGACGCTAGTGTGAAAGCAGCCTTATACTGACAAGTCTACGGTCACCGAGGATGGCAGGCAGCAAGGATTCTGGGAGATATGTGGTGGAGGGAGCAGGGTGACAGCAGCACAGAGTATTTCAGGAGAGCAGTGTGCTGGTCTATGGGGGTCCCCTGTTCGGTGCGCGGAGCAGCCAGGGATTGTCATGCTGCCCCCTCTATTACCCTCGACCCGCGTGCAGGTGCTCAGCCAGAACCACCATAGAATGGGTCCGCTTTCTGAAGATAATACTGCCATAGTATTCTCACATAATACCGCCATATAGATCACACACAATACTATCAAATAGATCACACAATAATGTCATACAGTTCTCACATAATACCACCATATAGATCACACATAATACCGCCAGTGTTCTCACATAATACTGCCATATAGATCACACATAATACCGCCAGTGTTCTCACATAATACCGCCATATAGATCACACATAATACTGCCATAGTGTTCTCACATAATACCACCATATAGATCCCACATAATACCGCCAGTGTTCACATACCACCATATAGATCACACATAATACTGCTATAGTGTTCTCACATAATACCGCCATATAGATCACACATAATACTGCCATAGTGTTCTCACATAATACCGCCATATAGATCACATAATACTGCCATAGTGTTCTCACATAATACCGCCATATAGATCACACATAATACTGTCATAGTGTTCTCACATACCGCCATATAGATCACACAATACTGCCATAGTGTTCTCACATAATACCGCCATATAGATCACATAATACTGCCATAGTGTTCTCACATAATACCGCCATATAGATCACACATAATACTGCCATAGTGTTTTCACATACCGCCATATAGATCACACATAATACTGCCATAGTGTTCTCACATAATACCGCCATATAGATCACACATAATGCTGCCAGTGTTCTCACATAATACCGCCATATAGATCACACACAATACCACCATATAATTCTCACAATACTGTTCAAGCATAATACCACCATACAGATCGCATAATACCGTCATATAGATCTCACATAATGCCATAATACAGCATGACGCCCGCAGCTCCTGTTATCGCACGCATTGAGTTGTGTGTGCAATGGGGAAAGATATGCAGGGGGGAGAGGAGTGCATAGAAGTCGATTAGATACACGGTTCACCAGACAGTATCACACGAGAGGATTAGATACACGGCTCAGCAGACAGTATCACACAGGAGAGGATTAGATACACGGCTCAACAGTCAGTATTCCACAGGAGGATTAGATACACAGGTCAGCACAGGAGAGGATTAGATACACGGCTCAGCAGTCAGTATTCCACAGGAGGATTAGATACACAGGTCAGCACAGGAGAGGATTAGATACACGGCTCAGCAGTCAGTATTCCACAGGATTAGATACACAGGTCAGCACAGGATAGGATTAGATACACGGCTCAGCAGACAGTATTACACAGGAGAGGATTAGATACACGGCTCAGCAGACAGTATCACACAGGATAGGATTAGATACACGGCTCAGCAGTCAGTATTCCACAGGATTAGATACACAGGTCAGCACAGGATAGGATTAGATACACGGCTCAGCAAACACTATCACACAGGAGAGGATTAGATACACGGCTCAGCAGTCAGTATTCCACAGGATTAGATACACAGGTCAGCACAGGATAGGATTAGATACACGGCTCAGCAGACAGTATTACACAGGAGAGGATTAGATACACGGCTCAGCAGACAGTATCACACAGGATAGGATTAGATACACGGCTCAGCAGTCAGTATTGCACAGGAGGATTAGATACACAGGTCAGCACAGGAGAGGATTAGATACACGGCTCAGCAGTCAGTATTCCACAGGATTAGATACACAGGTCAGCACAGGATAGGATTAGATACACGGCTCAGCAGACACTATCACACAGGAGAGGATTAGATACACGGCTCACCAGACAGTATCACACAGGAGAGGATTAGATACACAGCTCAGCAGTCAGTATTCCACAGGATTAGATACACAGGTCAGCACAGGATAGGATTAAATACACTGCTCAGCAGACAGTATTACACAGGAGAGGATTAGATACATGGCTCAGCACAGTATAGTGATAGATGCACGGTCTGATGTCCTGTGAGGAGCTGCAGTGAGGTCAGAGCAGCACAGAGATTCTCCCCCATCCCCCTCTGTTACCTCTCTGCAGCTCCTGATAAGAGAACATCAGACCACAGCACTTCAGACTCTCTAGCGATTCTAGAGATTCAGACACACACCAGGCAGCAGAGGACAGGGAATGGCCGCTGAGTGTGAGGGGAGACAGATGGAGCTGCTCCTCCAACAGCGCAGCTCAGTCACAGTGGAGCTCACAGGTACACTCCACTGTAGGCTGAAGCAAGATGGCACCGATCTCCTGCCCAGGGGGCGTGGCCACATCAGAGCAGAGAGCAGACAATGCTAGCTATGGGGTCGCCTCCCGACTACAGATCTCTATGTCCAGGGCTGCCGTATGTGAAGATTGTAAGTGTCGTGCAGCTACACTTACAGTCCTGCAAATGAAAATGGCGGCGCCCAGTGGCAGAAAAAAAAATGAATAAAAAAAAAACAATAAATACTATGCACTTGAAAATAACTTATAAAAATAAGGAATTAAAGAGGTTTTTTTTTTTTACAATATTAAAACGCGGCACCTTCCCTTTAAGTGTCTGGCAGGCTCTGAGGAGTCACTTTTTTCTTGACTTCTTGTCTTCTCCTGAAGCCAGCAGCACGTCCAATGAGCTAGGACGTATGGAAAAAACTCCACTAGCCTGGTTGCCTGCCATGCTTTGAACATGTGAGTGTTACATTTTCTCATTTAATCCCTGTTTATTTCATAATTACCCTTGTACATATTTGCAATTGTCTCATTTGTAACATCTTTATAAAATATTTTTGATAAAGCACTGCCTAATTTTTATGGGATATAATATTTAATATTAGTTCGTTCTCCTGTTCTAAACCGTACCCTAAGTCTTCTGAAGGGAAATACGCTACTGTTACTGTTGTGTTGGGTTAGCTTCGGACCCGTTTAATCGAAGCTGGTGGCAGTGATACCGTGTGCAGACTGTTGAGTGATGCTGTAGCGGCTGCGGCATTGATAATTATTGTTCCTGCCTGAGTGGGAGTAGTTATCGCATCGCTGCAGCGTGCCCAATAGCCAGTACATAGCAGGCAGCCTTTCTGGCGACTAATTACCCAGGGTGCAGTACCTAATCTGACCTGAGGGTAAGGGGGCGCCAGAGAGCTGCAAGTGTTAAGTGGAACTGTAAGCGGGATATACGTAAATCCCTGCAGTTTGTGGTATATTGAAAAGCAGTGGGATACCTAGAATAAGCCCCTGCTGTAAACTAAGAGGTCAATAGCCTTGTGTGTGTTTTCTCATCACATTGTTAGCAGTGGAGGGATAACTAAGATAAGCCCCCCTGCACATGTGATAGCCGTCTGTTGGCCCAAAGTCACCCCGACCCGTGACGTAGGGGTGACGGTCACTGTGTGAATCGTGACAAATTGGTGGCAAGGCGGTGGGATATCTTAGAGCATTAGTGAATTGGTTTGAGTAATCATTCCTCTCACTAAAAACTTGCAGAAAGTTCTTGCGAGGACTCTGCGCAAATAAGTTTGGAGAACGAACTCAGTGTTTTATTAGTCTTGAGACAATTGCGTACTTGTAATTATCCCCTCCCTTTCTCTTTGTTTTTCTATCCTATCTTTTATTTGGCAACCATGGCTGCGAAAGGGGAAGCCTGGTACAACCAGCAGAAGAAGGACATTCTTGCTGGGATATGCATGTACCACGGCCTGAACCCCCAGGACAAGTCCAAGGCTCAAATGGTCGCTGACCTGGTGCAATTTGAAGCCGACCAAGCCAGGTCACAGAGCCCAGAGGCCGCAGAAGCCAGCACCAGCGAACATGGTGCTGCAGCAGAGGTCCAACCACTGAATGCTGGCCCTGTTAGCAATCCGGGCGAATTGGACCCCCACCTGCAGGCGGCCTTGAAAGAATTCCCCACTGACGACCATGAGGGACGTCGGCAGCTGATTCAGCAATACCGGCAGGAGGCCCAGCAAGCCGAGAGAGAGGCCCGAGCTGAGAGAGAGGCCCAGCAAGCCGAACGGCAAGCGGAGCGGGAGTACCAGCTGCAGTTAGCCCAACTGCGAATGCAGGGGTCGTCCCAGACCAACCGTGAGCCCAGCAGCGCTCAGATACCTAAGCCCCGGCCCGATCACTTCCCTGTTATGGAGAAGGACGGAGACTTGGACACGATTCTGCGGGCCTTTGAGAAAGCCTGCAGACAGTACCGGCTGCCTACAGATGAATGGGCACGATACCTGACACCAGGGCTGAGAGGCAAAGCTCTGGAGGCGTTTGCTGCCCTCCCTCAAGAACAAGATGGTGACTATGAGGCCATCAAGCAGGCTCTGATAGCCAAGTACCAGCTTACACCCGAGGTGTACCGTAGAAAGTTCTGGACCCTCCAACGTGGCCCACACGACAGTTACAGTGATGTGGTGCATGGACTGGGGACCCACTTTGACCAGTGGACCCAAGGACTGTCAGTCACCACCTTTGCCCAGCTGCGAGACCTGATGATCAAATACCAGTTCTTTCATCTTTGCCCAGCTGAGGTGCGGCAGTTCGTGATGGACAGAGAACCCAAAGACGTGACGAAAACAGCGCAGATTGCCGATGCCTATGAGGCCAACCGTAGATCGGAAGTGTGGAAGCCAGTCACCACCAGCTGGAGAGGGGGTAAGCCTGCAACCAACGCCAGTACCCCTGCCAGCCAACCCACCAGAGGTCCTGGCCCCGTGGCCAACAGCACCAGACCTACCACCGAACCTCGCAAGTGTTACACCTGCCATCAGACTGGTCATCTCAGTCCCTCCTGCCCAACCAAGCAGAAGAACACCCCAGCCAAGGCCCCAGGGCCTAATGCAGCAGTTCTTTTGGTGGGTGGTGTGGTTGGGAGGGTGTGTGACAACGTACAGCACGTCACTGTGGGAGGCCATGTTGCTACAGGCCTCAAGGACACCGGGGCTGAACGAATTCTCATCCGACCCGAACTGGCGGCCCCTGAAGAAATCATTCCGGGGAAAACCCTAACTGTCACTGGGATTGGGGGCATCAGCTGTCCCTTACCGATGGTTTTTATTGATTGGGGTGCCGGGAGCGGGGTGAAGGAAGTGGGGCTGTCTGATAATTTGCCCACTGATGTTTTGTTGGGGACTGATTTGGGGAGGATGGTTGCATACTACGTCCCTGACACCCCTCCCTAATCTACTAATGAGGGTAAAGTTAACCCTGATGATGATGATGATGATGGGAAATCGCTTGTGTTACCTGACCATGCTTTATCTTGTAATGATGCATCTAATAACCATTTTTTTCCTAGGATTGATGGTGAAAATGTTGTACCTGTGCCAGCTGACCCTGATAATGATTTTTCTGTGAAGGTTAATGTGTCCAAAGGTACAGGCGTGCCCAGCCACGTCGCTCTGCGGAGTGAGACGGCTGAGGAACCCCTAACAGGGGCAAGTGTCGGTGCTACAGGAAATGGGGAGATGCATGGGAACCGTGAGGAAGGTGATGCCATGAAAGTGACCAGTGCCACCGAGGAAGGTAACTGGCCCATAAGTAGCACTGCCCCTGGAGTGTTGGAGGTGGATGGGGAGGTAGAGCCCATAGCAGCGCCGGCTGATGGGCCTGTAGAAACCCCCAGGGAGACAGCCTACGTAGCTGCTGTCACCCACAGTCAGAGTGCCCGGAACGCAGATAACTCTGCTTTCCGGACCCTCCTCAGTCATCACTGTGACTGAACCAGAGGTGGACCCAGAGCAGGTCCAAGAGGGTTCCCGTGGGGAAGGGACCCTGACATCGCTCCTGGCTTCCCCTAGCCAGGAGTTTCAGGCCGCTCTGCACACAGATGCGAGCCTAGAGAGTTTGAGACAACTCTCCGGGACGCGCTTCTCCGAGACTGATAAGGAGAAGGTGTTCTGGGAACAAGGAAGGTTGTACCGGGAGACAGTACCCGGAGAATCACAAAAGGAGTGGTTGAGGGAAAGACAGCTGGTCGTCCCGCAGCAATTCCGGGGTGAGTTGTTGCGGATTGCCCATGAGATCCCACTAGCTGGACACTTGGGGATCATCAAAACTAAGGCCCAGCTGTCTCAACACTTCTATTGGCCTAAGATGGGGACAGATGTGTCAAACTACTGCAGCTCCTGTGTCACCTGTCAAAGGGTGGGAAAAGCGGGGCCTGCTATTAAGGCTCCCCTGATCCCTTTGCCAGTGATAGAGGAGCCTTTCCAGAGGATCGCGGTGGACATTGTGGGCCCGCTGGCCGTCCCCAGCAGCTCTGGAAAGCGATACATCCTTACTGTGGTAGACTATGCTACCCGGTACCCAGAGGCAGTAGCTCTGTCGTCAACAAGGGCAGATAAGGTGGCGGATGCCCTGTTGGCTATCTTTTCACGTGTAGGTTTTCCCAGGGAAATGCTTACTGATCAAGGGACCCAATTTATGTCTCGCCTAATGGAGGCTCTCTGTAAGAGAATGCAGGTGAAGCACCTGGTATCGAGTGCGTATCACCTACAGACCAATGGATTGTGTGAACGCTTCAATGTTACCCTCAAACAGATGCTACGCATGCTGGTTGAGACTCAAGGGCGCGACTGGGAGCGGTACCTCCCACACCTGCTGTTCGCTTACCGAGAGGTTCCGCAGGCCTCGACGGGGTTCTCCCCCTTCGAGCTCCTGTACGGCAGGCGAGTCCGGGGACCCCTTGGGTTGGTAAGAGAATCCTGCGAAGAGGAGCCAAACCCTTCTGAAGTGTCAATAGTGGAGTATGTCATGCGCTTCCGTGACAAGATGCAGACCTTGACGTAGTTGGTGCATGACAATATGACGCAGGCTCAGGCTGATCAGAAGCACTGGTACGACCAGAACGCCCGGGAGCGGACCTACCACGTGGGTCAAAAGGTGTGGGTGCTGGTCCCCGTACCAACGGATAAGCTTCAGGCAGCCTGGGAGGGCCCGTACGTCGTCCATCAACAGCTGAACCCGGTCACTTACGTGGTCACGCTTGACCACGCTCGGGGTAGGCGAAAGGCCTTTCACGTCAACATGATGAAGGCTCATCACGAACGTGAACCTTTCGTCTTACCGGTCTGCAGCTTGCCCGAAGACGGTGAGGAAGACACCCTCCTGGACTTGCTGGCCCAAGCCAAGGCCAATGGGTCCATCGAGGACGTGGAGGTAAGCGCCTTGTTAACTGAACCCCAGCGGTTGCAGTTGCAAACCACACTGGAACCCTTCTGGGTCATGTTCTCCAACCGACCGGGGAGGACTGAGTTAGCAGTCCACGAGGTGGACACCGGGAATCACGCCCCACTACGGCGAACACCCTATCGAATCTCTGACCAGGTGCAGCAGATTATGCGCCAAGGGATCGATGAGATGTTACAGCTGGGGGTGATTCGACGGTCAAAGAGTGCGTGGCCAAAGAAGGACCGGACCACCCGGTTCTGCGTGGACTACAGGGGGCTCAACGCCATTACAGCCTATGACGCGCACCCCATGCCGCGCATCGTGGAGCTGCTTGAGAAGTTAGCTGGCACAAATTACCTAACAATAATGGATCTGAGTCGAAGATACTGGCAGATTCCCCTGAGCCATGAGGCACAGGAGAAGTCCGCCTTTATCACACCCTTTGGACTGTACGAGTCCACGGTCATGCCCTTCGGCATGAAGAATGCCCCTGACACTTTCCAGCGGATGGTCAACCTCCTGCTTCAGGGACTGGAGAAGTACGCCGTGGCGTACTTGGATGACATTGCCATCTTCAGTTCCTCCTGCGAGGAACACCTGCAGCATCTCGAGGAGGTGCTCAGGCGAATTCACCAAGCAGGACTGACTATCAAGCCCGGAAAGTGCCAGATGGGCATGAGGGAGGTTCACTACCTGGGGCATCGGGTAGGCGGGAACACCCTGAAGCCAGAGCCGGAGAAAGTGGGCGCGTTCGTGAACTGGCCCACTCCCGTCACCAAGAAACAGGTGATGTCCTTCCTGGGCACTGCAGGGTACTTCGTACAGCACTATAGTAGCCTGGCAAAACCTTTGACGAACCTCACCAGGAAGAAGCTACCCCACATTGTCAACTGGACAGATGGCTGTGAGGGGGCCTTCCAGGCATTGAAAACCACACTGTGCAACGCCCCTGTGTTGAAAGCAGTCGACAGCAGTCGACCGTTCTTGGTGCAGACCGATGCCAGCGAGTTTGGCCTTGGTGCTGTGCTCAGCCAGGTTGACTCGGAGGACCAAGAGCACCCCGTGTTATACCTGAGCCGGAAACTTTTGCCGAGGGAAGTGGCCTACTCCACCATCGAGAAGGAGTGCCTGGCCATAGTCTGGGCCCTGCAGCGTTTGCAGCCCTACTTGTACAGTCGCCCCTTCACTGTGGTGACCGACCACAACCCTCTGCGCTGGCTAAACGCCATGTGTGGAACCAACGGCAGGTTGCTACGCTGGAGCCTTGCCCTTCAGCAGTTTGATTTCACCATTGAACATAAAACGGGCAAAGAGCATGGGAATGCAGATGGACTCTCCCACTAGGGTGAACCTACTGAGGTGCTCATGGAGGCATACCGTCGGGTTCTACCTCCCTAGCGCACACCAAAAGGGGGAGCTGTCACGATATGGTATGAAATATCATAAGTAGTTCTCTTGCTAGCCTGCGTGGGCTAAGCCCCCTTTCTTGGAGTGATGCTGCAACAGTTTGTAGCTCCAAATTCCTGACTTTCAACTCCCAAACCCCCCTTCCCTTTCATTCAGCCAAGAGCTGCTCTGCCAATGTACTGGGGGGAGTTTTATGACCGAAAGATATTTACGACCAGGTTAGAATCTTCCTCCAGCTGGAACTGGAAAATGGCTCCAAAATTCATGAACGATTCTTTGTTTGGTTTTTGTACGATATTATGCGCAATGTTTACGTTAAGAACACGAAAATATATATTCGTATTCCCACTCGGTGTATCTACCCATCCCTTGAAACTCGGGCTTCTAACTCCATCTGGTAAAGAAGTAGGGATTTCTCTGTAAATATGTATCCCAGATAGGACATATTTGATCTCATTAGAATGCTCACGTTAATCTGAGATGAATGATGGGTTTGTTATGATTCTGACATGTTTTGTAGTGAAGTTATAGAAATCAGAGAAAATAGTTTAAAGTTTACTCAGAATGTAGAGAGAGGAGGGTCTGGATAAACCAGCCTTTCTGTGATGTCACAGCCTTAAGGTTTTAAGTGTCTGGCAGGCTCTGAGGAGTCACTTTTCTCTTGAATTCTTGTCTTCTCCTGAAGCCAGCAGCACGTCCAATGGTATGGGACGTATGGAAAAAACTCCACTAGCCTGGTTGCCTGCCATGCTTTGAACATGTGAGTTTTACATTTTCTCATTTAATCCCTGTTTATTTCGTAATTACCCTTGTACATATTTGCAATTGTCTCATTTGTAACATCTTTATAAAATATTTTTGATAAAGCACTGCCTAATTTTTATGGGATATAATATTTAATATTAGTTCGTTCTCCTGTTCTAAACTGTATCCTAAGTCTTCTGAAGGGAAATACGCTACTGTTACTGTTGTGTTGGGTTAGCTTCGGACCCGTTTAATCGAAGCTGGTGGCAGTGATACCGTGTGCAGACTGTTGAGTGATGCTGTAGCGGCTGCGGCGTTGATAATTATTGTTCCTGCCTGAGTGGGAGTAGTTATCGCGTTGCTGCAGCGTGCCCAATAGCCTGTACATAGCAGGCAGCCTTTCTGGCGACTAATTACCCAGGGTGCAGTACCTAATCTGACCTGAGAGTAAGGGGGCGCCAGAGAGCTGCAAGTGTTAAGTGGAACTGTAAGCGGGATATACATAAATCCCTGCAGTTTGTGGTATATTGAAAAGCAGTGGGATACCTAGAATAAGCCCCTGCTGTAAACTAAGAGGTCAATAGCCTTGTGTGTGTTTTCTCATCACATTGTTAGCAGTGGAAGGATAACTAAGATAAGCCCCCCTGCACATGTGATAGCCGTCTGTTGGCCCAAAGTCACCCCGACCCGTGACGTAGGGGTGACTGTTGTGAATTCTGTTGTCGAACTCCCTCCTGTGGTCGTGAATGGTACTTCGGCGAGTTCTGTCTATGGGCTCCCTCTGGTGGCTGTGAGTGAAGCTGCTGCTGCTGAGGTTCCTTACACAGGTGACGTGGTTTATCCTTTGGTTGGCTGGTCTATTTAACTCCTCTCTGATCATTACTCCATGCCAGCTGTCAATGTTTTTGCATTGGTTCAGTTCGCTCCTGGATCTCTCTGGTGACCTGCCTTCTCCTGCAGAAGCTAAGTTCCTGATAGTCATTATTTGTTCACTGTTTTCTTGTCCAGCTGGTTTTCATGATTTTGTTTTGCTAGCTGGAAGCTCTGGGATGCAGAGTGGCCCCTCCGCACCATGAGTCGGTGCGGAGGTCTTTTTTGCACACTCTGCGTGGTCTTTTGTAGGTTTTTGTGCTGATCGCAAAGCTACCTTTCCTATCCTCTGTCTATTTAGTAAGTCTGGCCTCCCTTTGCTGAAACCTGTTTCATTTCTGCGTTTGTGACTTTCCTCTTTACTCACAGTCAATATATGTGGGGGGCTTCCTTATCTTTGGGGAATTTCTCTGAGGCAAGGTAGGCTTTATTTTCTATCTCTAGGGCTAGATAGTTCTTAGGCTGTGACGAGGTGCCTAGGTCTGGTCAGGAGCGCTCCACGGCTATTTTTAGTGTGTGTGATAGGATTAGGGCTTGCGGTCAGCAGAGCTCCCACATCCCAGAGCTCGTCCTGTATGAGGTTTACCTATCAGGTCATTCCGGGTACTCCTAACCACCAGGTCATAACAGTACAGCTGGCCCAAAGTACTAATGCATCTCAATAGAGGGATAAGAGAACTTCTGAGACCATTTTTTTTTCTTTGCACTGTGTTTTGTCTTTCTTTTCCCCTAGACCTTTGGGTGGTTCAGGACACAGGTGTAGATATGGACATTCAAGGTCTGTCCTCTTGTATGGATCATCTCTCTGCAAGGGTACAAAACATTCAAGATTTTGTGTTTCAGAATCCTATGTTTGAGCCTAAAATTCCTATCCCTGACTTGTTTTCTGGGAATAGATCTAGATTCTTGAATTTCAAAAATAATTGTAAACTGTTTCTAGCTTTGAAACCCCGCTCCTCTGGTGACCCCGTTCAACAGGTAAAAATCATTATTTCTTTGTTACGTAGTGACCCTCGAGACTGGGCATTTTCCCTTGCGCCAGGAGATCCGGCATTGCGTGATGTTGATGTGTTTTTTCTGGCGCTTGGATTGCTTTATGATGAACCAAATTCAGTTGATCAGGCAGAGAAAATCTTGCTGGCTCTGTGTCAGGGTCAGGATAAAGCGGAGGTGTACTGTCAGAAGTTTAGAAAGTGGTCTGTGCTTACTCAGTGGAATGAATGTGCCCTGGCGGCAATTTTCAGAAAGGGTCTTTCTGAAGCCCTTAAGGATGTCATGGTGGGATTTCCCACGCCTGCTGGTCTTAACGAGTCTATGTCTTTGGCCATTCAGATCGATCGGCGCATGCGTGAGCGCAAAGCTGTGCACCATCTGGCGGTATTCTCTGAGCATAGGCCTGAGCCTATGCAGTGTGATAGGACTTTGACCAGAGCTGAACGGCAAGAACACAGTCGTCGGAATGGGCTGTGTTTTTACTGTGGTGAATCCACGCATGCTATCTCCGATTGTCCTAAGCGCACTAAGTGGTTCGCTAGGTCTGCCACCATTGGTACGGTACAGTCTAAATTTCTTTTGTCCGTTACTCTGATTTGCTCTCTGTCGTCCTATTCTGTAATGGCATTTGTGGATTCAGGCGCTACCCTGAATTTGATGGACTTGGAGTTTGCCAGGCGCTGTGGTTTTTTCTTGGAGCCCTTGCAGTATCCTATTCCATTGACAGGAATTGATGCTACGCCTTTGGCCAAGAATAAGCCTCAGTACTGGACCCAATTGACCATGTGCATGGCTCCTGCACATCAGGAGGATATTCGCTTTTTGGTGTTGCATAATCTGCATGATGCGGTCGTTTTGGGGTTGCCATGACTACAGGTCCATAATCCAGTGTTGGATTGGAAATCTATGTCTGTGTCCAGCTGGGGTTGTCAGGGGGTACATGGTGATGTTCCATTGCTCTCAATTTCACCTTCCACTCCTTCTGAAGTCCCTGAGTTTTTATCAGATTACGGGGATGTATTTGAAGAGCCCAAATCTGGTGCCCTACCTCCTCATAGGGATTGCGACTGTGCTATTAATTTGATTCCTGGTAGTAAGTTTCCTAAGGGCTGTCTGTTTAATGTATCTGTGCCAGAGCACGCCGCTATGCGGAGTTATATAAAGGAATCCTTGGAGAAGGGTCATATTCGTCCGTCGTCGTCACCATTGGGAGCAGGGTTCTTTTTTGTGGCCAAGAAGGATGGTTCTTTGAGACCTTGTATTGATTACCACCTTCTTAATAAGATCACAGTCAAATTTCAGTATCATTTGCAGCTGCTGTCAGATTTATTTGCTCGGATTAAGGGGGCTAGTTGGTTCACCAAGATAGATCTTCGTGGTGCGTATAATCTTGTGCAAATTAAACAGGGTGATGAATGGAAGACGGCATTTAATACGCCCGAGGGCCATTTTGAGTACCTGGTTATGCCATTCGGGCTTTCTAGTGCTCCATCTGTGTTTCAGTCCTTTATGCATGACATTTTCCGAGAGTACCTGGATAGATTCATGAT
Source organism: Ranitomeya imitator (assembly GCF_032444005.1). Lineage (NCBI taxonomy): Eukaryota > Metazoa > Chordata > Amphibia > Anura > Dendrobatidae > Ranitomeya > Ranitomeya imitator. Next base: position 72,943,411 of record NC_091283.1, on the reverse strand, counting down.
TGTATATTTGGATGACATTTTGGTCTTTTCGGATGATTGGGAATCTCATGTGAAGCAGGTCAGAATGGTGTTCCAGGTCCTTCATGCGAATTCCTTGTTTGTGAAGGGGTCAAAGTGTCTCTTTGGAGTTCAGAAGGTTTCATTTTTGGGTTTCATTTTTTCCCTTTCTACTATCGAGATGGACCCTGTTAAAGTTCAGGCCATTTACGATTGGACTCAGCCGACATCTGTGAAAAGCTTGCAGAAGTTCCTGGGCTTTGCTAATTTTTATCGTCGCTTCATCGCTAACTTTTCCAGTGTTGCTAAGCCGTTGACTGTTTTGACCAAGAAAGGTGCTGATGTGGTCAATTGGTCCTTTGCGGCTGTAGAGGCTTTTCAGGAGTTAAAGCGTCGTTTTTCTTCTGCCCCTGTGTTGTGCCAGCCAGATGTTTCGCTCCCTTTTCAGGTGGAGGTTGATGCTTCTGAAATTGGAGCAGGGGCTGTTTTGTCGCAAAGAAGTTCTGATAACTTGGTGATGAAACCCTGTGCCTTCTTTTCTAGAAAATTCTCGCCTGCTGAGCGCAATTATGATGTGGGCAATCGGGAGTTGTTGGCCATGAAGTAGGCATTCGAGGAGTGGCGACATTGGCTTGAAGGAGCTAAACGTCGCGTGGTGGTCTTGACTGATCACAAGAATTTGACTTATCTCGAGTCTGCCAAACGGTTGAATCCTAGACAGGCTCGATGGTCACTCTTTTTCTCCCGTTTTGATTTTGTGGTTTCATACCTTCCGGGATCTAAGAATGTGAAGGCTGATGCCCTGTCAAGGAGTTTTGTGCCTGACTCTCCGGGTGTTATTCTTAAAGAAGGGGTAATTTTGTCTGCCATTTCCCCTGATTTGCGGCGTGTGCTGCAAAAGTTTCAGGCTGATAGACCTGACCGTTGTCCTATGGAGAACCTGTTTGTCCCTGATAGATGGACTAGTAGAGTTATCTCGGAGATTCATTGTTCAGTATTGGCTGGTCATCCTGGAATCTTTGGTACCAGAGATTTGGTGGCTAGATCCTTTTGGTGGCCTTCTTTGTCACGGGATGTGCGTTCTTTTGTGCAGTCCTGTGGGATTTGTGCTCGGGCTAAGCTCTGCTGTTCTCGTGCCAGTGGGTTGCTTTTGTCCTTGCCGATTCCGAAGAGGCCCTGGACGCATATTTCCATGGATTTTATTTCTGATCTCCCTGTTTCTCAAAAGATGTCGGTCATTTGGGTGGTTTGTGATCGCTTCTCTAAGATGGTCCATTTGGTACCCTTATCTAAATTGCCTTCCTCCTCTGATTTCGTGCCATTGTTTTTCCAGCATGTGGTTCGTTTGCATGGCATTCCAGAGAACATCGTCTCGGACAGAGGTTCCCAGTTTGTTTCGAGGTTTTGGCGGTCCTTTTGCGCTAAGATGGGCATTGATTTGTCGTTTTCTTCTGCTTTCCATCCTCAGACTAATGGCCAAACCGAACGAACTAATCAGACTTTGGAGACATATTTGAGATGCTTTGTTTCTGCTGATCAGGATGATTGGGTGTCTTTCTTGCCTTTGGCTGAGTTCGCCCTTAATAATCGGGCCAGCTCGGCTACTTTAGTTTCTCCTTTTTTCTGTAATTCTGGTTTCCATCCTCGTTTCTCTTCAGGGCAGGTTGAGCCTTCGGACTGTCCTGGTGTAGATGCGGTGGTGGACAAATTGCAGCAGATTTGGACTCATGTGGTGGACAATTTGACATTGTCCCAGGAGAAGGCTCAACGTTTCGCTAACCGCCGGCGTTGTGTTGGTCCCCGACTTCGTGTTGGGGATTTGGTTTGGTTGTCATCTCGTCACGTTCCTATGAAGGTTTCCTCTCCTAAGTTTAAGCCTCGTTTCATTGGACCATATAAGATTTCTGAAGTTCTTAATCCTGTGTCATTTCGTTTGGACCTTCCAGCTTTTGCTATCCATAATGTGTTCCATAGGTCGTTGTTGCGGAGATACGTGGCGCCTATGGTTCCCTCCGTTGATCCTCCTGCCCCGGTGTTGGTCGAGGGGGAGTTGGAGTATGTGGTGAAGATTTTGGATTCTCGTGTTTCGAGACGGAAACTCCAGTATCTGGTCAAGTGGAAGGGTTATGGTCAGGAAGATAATTCCTGGGTTTTTGCCTCTGATGTTCATGCTGCCGATCTTGTTCGTGCCTTTCATTTGGCTCATCCTGATCGGCCTGGGGGCTCTGGTGAGGGTTCGGTGACCCCTCCTCAAGGGAGGGATACTGTTGTGAAATCTGTTGTCGAACTCCCTCCTGTGGTCGTGAATGGTACTTCGGCGAGTTCTGTCTATGTGCTCCCTCTGGTGGCTGTGAGTGAAGCTGCTGCTGCTGAGGTTCCTTACATAGGTGACGTGGTTTATCCTTTGGTTGGCTGGTCTATTTAATTCCTCTCTGATCGTTACTCCATGCCAGCTGTCAATGTTTTTGCATTGGTTCAGTTCGCTCCTGGATCTCTCTGGTGTCCTGCCTTCTCCTGCAGAAGCTAAGTTCCTGATAGTCATTATTTGTTCACTGTTTTCTTGTCCAGCTGGTTTTCATGATTTTGTCTTGCTAGCTGGAGCTCTGGGATGCAGAGTAGCCCCTCCGCACCATGGGTCGGTGCGGAGGTCTTTTTTGCACACTCTGCGTGGTCTTTTGTAGGTTTTTGTGCTGATCGCAAAGTTACCTTTCCTATCCTCTGTCTATTTAGTAAGTCTGGCCTCCCTTTGCTGAAACCTGTTTCATTTCTGCGTTTGTGACTTTCCTCTTTACTCACAGTCAATATATGTGGGGGGCTTCCTTATCTTTGGGGAATTTCTCTGAGGCAAGGTAGGCTTTATTTTCTATCTCTAGGGCTAGATAGTTCTTAGGCTGTGACGAGGCGCCTAGGTCTGGTCAGGAGCGCTCCACGGCTATTTTTAGTGTGTGTGATAGGATTAGGGCTTGCGGTCAGCAGAGCTCCCACATCCCAGAGCTCGTCCTGTATGAGGTTTAACTATCAGGGCATTCCGGGTGCTCCTAACCACCAGGTCATAACAGGTGACGGTCACGGTGTGAATCGTGACAAACAGCCATGTAGTATATAACACAGCCCACACAGTATATAGCACAGCTCATGTATATAGAACAGCCATGTAGTATACAGCACAGCCCACGTTGTATATAGAACAGCAATGTAGTATACAGCATAGCCCACATAGTATATAGAACAGCCCACATAGTATATAGAACAGCGATGTAGTATACAGCACAGCCCACGTTGTATATAGAACAGCCATGTAGTATACAGCATAGCCCACATAGTATATAGAACAGCCCACGTAGTATATAGAACAGCCATGTAGTATACAGCGTAGCCCACATAGTATATAGAACAGCCATGTAATATATAGAACAGCCATGTAGTATATAGCACAGCCCACACAGCATATAGCACAGCCACATAGTATATAACATAGCCCACGTAGTATATAGCACAGCCCACATAGTATATAACACAGCCCATACAGTAAATAGAACAGCCCACAAAGTATATAGAACAGCCATGTAGTATACAGCACAGCCCACGTAGCATATAGCACAGCCCACGTAGTATATAGAACAGCCTGCATCCCCCCAGAATGGCCCAACAGTCCAGTACTCACTGTTATAGTATATAAAAAAACCACACTCCTCACCTCTCCTCGTGCCCGCGTTGCTCCCACCTCCTGTCTCGGCGGCTGCAGTGAGTGTGGGATGACGTCATTGCGCACTCACAGTGTCAGAGGCAAAGCAGGGAATGATGGGAGAGGGAGTGTCATCTGACGCTCTCTCCTCCATCATTGCTTTGAACTGTACTGGCAGACGCCGTTATAGTTCAATGCGGCAGGGGAGTCTGCGCTGGCGGCAGGCGGGCCCCCTGCTTCACAGGGGCCCCATAGCGGCTGCGTGATGTGCTGCTAGCTGAGGACCCCTGGGAGCAGAGGCCCTAGGCAGCTGCCTGCCCCTAATGCCTGCCTTGCCTGCAAGGGCCTCCCAGAGGCTTCGGGCCTCGATGCTGCTGCACCGGTTGAACCGGCGGTATGTCCGCCCATGCTCAAGTTTGTAGTCAATGATTATTTACAGAGGATGTAGTGTTATGGGATGCTCACAGGGGTACATAACTCACAGAGGTATAGCTATCAGGGCTATCACCTATTTGATCATCACATGAATAGGAGGGGTACAAGTTAGAGCTGGGGAAAAGTGGGTTGTACAATTTTATGACTTTCAATTATATGGTGATTATAAGAACTGTCCCAAGATATAAACAGCTGGCCATATTTGCATGAGTCACTGCAAAAATATATGTGATCACATCTGCCTCCAGAGCCTATTTTAAACAAAAGAGGGAGTTACCAGTGTGACATGTTATGGCCGCTCTTAGCTGTCCTCCTGATCTCACTGCAGAGCTGTGTGATATTATAAATGACACATCTGCAGGTTCCTCTCAGCTTCAGCTTCCAGCTCACAAGCAGACAGTGGCAGATTATTGTTACAATACAGCAGAGCTGTGAGAGCTGCAGCAAATGTGTTTGGGAGAAGACAAAGTTCAGTTCTCCTGTTCTGTGTTAGTTACAGTATATGTCTGACACTGGTAATGCTCCTATTTACTAAAAATAAGCGTCGAAGGTAAATTCTCATTTGAATAAGACATCGGATCGCAGATACTGTATAAAATATATCATTTTATTCAGCTTCCTACCTATGACCTACAAGCCCATATAGACGGCTTAGGAGGGTTGATCCTACTGACAAATTCACTTTAAGGTAATCCATGACTGCTCATGGAAATTTCCATATTTTTGTATAAACTGTACCAGATTGCCACACAAATCCTAAAAGTAAATAAAAAGAACTAAATCAAACAAAAGAGTGAAAAATATTAGACCTTTAGGATTACCAGAAAATTTAAGGTGAAAGTAAAATCTGATGCTTTGAATCAATGGGTTGACAATTGGGTGTGCATGGGTGACCTGTTTTATTTAAAGAACAGTGATCAAAATCTGATCTTCACATCACATGTTTGTGGTAGTGTCATGGCAAGAACAAGGGAGATTTTGCAAGACCTTGAAAGAAAAGTTGTTGATGCTCATCAGGCTGGCAAATGTTACAGAACCATGAAACCATCTCATAGTCAGTCAGATTGTGTTCAATAATTTCAGGAAATTCAATTGAAGAAATTCAAGACCAATATAATTCACTCTAGGAGTCATCGACCAACAAAGTCCATGTATTCACAAGGAGCCAAAGATAAATTCTAAGTAACTAAGGGCTTCTCTCACATTAGCTAAGGTTAATGTTCTTGTATCCACCATCCAGAGGACACTAAAAAACAAAGTGTGCATGCAAGGATTGCAAGGAGAAAGCCCCTGTCAATTGAAGAAATTCAAGACCAATATAATCCATTCTAGGAGTCGTTGACCAACAATGTCCATGAATTCACAAGGAACCCAAGATAAATTCTAAGTAACTAAGGGCTTCTTTCACATTAACTAATGTTAATGTTCCTGTATCCATCATCCAGATAACACTCAAAAACAAAGTTTGCGTGGAAGGATTGCAAGGAGAAAGCCCCTGCTCTACAAAAAGAACATTGCTGACCATCTGTTGTTTGGTAAACATCACCTAGACAAATCAAATGGATATTGAAGCAATGTTTTGTGGTTGGATGAGACTAAAATAGAGCTTTTGGCTTACATGAGAAGCATTATATTTGGAGAAAGAAAACCTGCATTACAGTCTAAAAATCTCAAACCATCTGTGAAGCAAAGTAGGGGTACTGTCATGGCTTGGACAGGTTTTGCTTTATCTGGACCAGAAAAGCTTGTCATTACTGTTCAAACAATGGATTCTGAATTATACCAGCAAATTCTGAATAAAAAAAAATCAGGACATCTGTCCATGAGCATAAACACAACGATCGAAAGCACACAAATCATTCTAAAAAAAAGAATGGTTAAAGAAGAACAAAGTAAAAGTTTTGGAATAGTCTAATCAAAGTCTTGACTAGAGATGAGTGGTGTTCGAGTCGAACTGTTCACCAATCTCAAATTCGAGCTGTTTTGGGCGGTGTTCGAGTCGTTCGACAAACCCGAACAATTTGCTTAAAATTCGGCTGTTCGAGTTTCTGTTCGATAACTGTTCGTTCAGCAAAAGCCTCGCTTGATTTGCACATTAAAACCGTTTATCATTGTTAATAGACTGTTTCAGTGTATAGTGGGCGGGGGGGGGATAGATCTGTGCTGAAATAATGCCGATCTCCATTTTTTTTAATTTCCCGCATTTACAGTGGGGCGGTGCAGTCTCTCAGCATGCGCACACACACAGCAATGTGCATGTGATGCACACAAGCAAGGGCATGTGTCATTGGCTGTGTATGTCACATGTCCTTGCCCTATTAGAACCAGCCATTTGCCCCGTCGCCACCATTTCCTCACTGCTGCAGCTTAGTGTTAGACGGCACCGCTGCTGCTGTGGCCGCTATACAGATAAAGAGTGTTTTTTGGGAGCAAATTGTCAGAGAGATAGGTTTAGGGAGTTGGGAGGAGTCGGGACTAGTTATAATATCAGCCCTTTTCAGGGTAGGTTACAGCAGTTCATAGCACTGTTTGCCAGGCAGGTCTGTGCCAGTGCTGTGCAAGTGTTTGTCACAGCATTTGGTGTAATCTAGCTCAGCCAATCCTTTTGGCCTAGTAGTATTGTCTGATAGTCATCTGAGTAGCCCGCCTGTGAAACTAACTACACCGCCTGTGTATCTCTATTTTCACTGCATCTAATCCAGTTAATAGTTTTGGGCCTAGGAGCAGTGTCTGCACGACAGCAGAGTAGCCCGCCTGTGAAACTAAGTACACCGCCTGTGTATCTCTATTTTCACTGCATCTAATCCAGTTAATAGTTTTGGGCCTAGGAGCAGTGTCTACACGTCATCAGAGTAGCCCGCCTGTGAAACACTATACCGCCTGTGTATCTCTATTTTCACTGCATCTAATCCAGTTATTAGTTTAGGGCCTAGGAGCAGTGTCTGCACGTCAGCAGAGTAGCCCGCCTAGTAGCCCGCCTGTGAAACTAACTACACCGCCTGTGTATCTCTATTTTCACTGCATCTAATCCAGTTATTAGTTTTGGGCCTAGGAGCAGTGTCTGCACGTCAGCAGAGTAGCCTGCCTGTGAAACAAATTATTCCGTCTGTGTATTATCTCTATTTTCACTGCATCTAATCCAGTTAAGTTTTGGGCCTAGGAGCAGTGTCTACACGTCAGCAGAGTAGCCCGCCTGTGAAACAAATTATACCGTCTGTGTATCTCTATTTTCACTGCATCTAATCCAATTATTAGTTTAGGGTCTAGGAGCAGTGTCTGCACGTCAGCAGAGTAGCCCACCTGTGAATCAAACTATACCGCCTATGTTTCTCTATTTTCACTGCATCTAATCCAGTTATTAGTTTAGGGCCTAGGAGCAGTATCTGCACGTCAGCAGAGTAGCCCACCTGTGAAACAAACTATACCGCCTGTGTATCTCTATTTTCACTGCATCTAATCCAGTTATTAGTTTAGGGCAAAGGAGCAGTGTCTGCACGTCAGCAGAGTAGCCCGCCTGTGAAACAAACTATACCGCCTGTGTATCTCTATTTTCACTGCATCTAATCCAGTTAATAGTTTTGGGCCTAGGAGCAGTGTCTACACGTCAGCAGAGTAGCCCGCCTGTGAAACACTATACGCCTGTGTATCTCTATTTTCACTGCATCTAATCCAGTTATTAGTTTTGGGCCTAGGAGCAGTGTCTGCACGTCAGCAGAGTAGCCTGCCTGTGAAACAAACTATACCGCCTGTGTATCTCTATTTTCACTGCATCTAATCCAGATAATAGTTTTGGGCCTAGGAGCAGTGTCTGCACGTCAGCAGAGTAGCCCGCCTGTGAATCAAACTATACCGCCTGTGTATATCTATTTTCACTGCATCTAATCCAGTTATTAGTTTAGGGCCTAGGAGCAGTGTCTGCACGTCAGCAGAGTAGCCCGCCTGTGAAACACTATATCGCCTGTGTATATCTATTTTCACTGCATCTAATCCAGTTATTAGTTTAAGGTCTAGGAGCAGTGTCTACACGTCAGCAGAGTAGCCCCCTGTGAAACAAACTATACCGCCTGTGTATCTCTATTTTCACTGCATCTAATCCAATTATTAGTTTAGGGCCTAGGAGCAGTGTCTACACGTCAGCAGAGTAGCCCGCCTGTAAAACACTATATCGCCTGTGTATCTCTATTTTCACTGCATCTAATCCAGTTATTAGTTTAGGGCCTAGGAGCAGTGTCTGCACATCAGCAGAGCAGCCCGCCTGTGAAACAAACTATACTGCCTGTGTATCTCTATTTTCACTGCATCTAATCCTGTTATTAGTTTTGGGCCTAGGAGCAGTGTCTGCACATCATCAGAGTAGCCCACCTGTGAAACAAACTACACTGCCTGTGTCTCTCAATTTTGACTGCATCTAATCCAGTTAATAGTTTTGGGCCTAGTACCACAGTTTAGCCAGTCAGTTCTGCTCGGTTTTCATCCATCGGTTGTTGTGCCAACAAGTACAGATACAGAGTTGCCAGTTAAGCACTAAAATGAGTGGCAAAAGGCCTGCTGATGGTGGAAAGGGGAATAGGCGTGTTGGAAAGGGAAAAAAAAGGTTGTGTCCGTGGGGTAGGTGGTAAAGCTACAGTAACATCTGCAGAAGAAAGACCATCTTCCAGGCAAAGTAAGATGTCTACTTCTTTTCATGAACAATCTGATATGATCCCTTTCTTACGACCATCGCTACAAGCATCGCCAAAAATTCCAGATGAGGCACAGTCCTCAGAGTTGTCACCCCAATCGCACTTGCTTCCTCACAGCTCTCAAGTCTCCATCTGCCCGTCTGAGCATGGGGTAACACACATGGTTGAGTCTGTAGAGCTGTTTATGCATACTATAGACTGGGAATCAGAGGTCTGCTCTAGAGCTTCTGTGAATCCAGATGAGGAAATGATCTGCACTTATGCCCAGAACCTTTGTGAGTCGGATCCAGGCCCAGATGAAGAAGGTTCTGAGCATAATGTAGACCCTCGTTCCCAAACTGTAACTCCTGTTGGTGGAGACAATGAGGAAGATGATGATGAGACTGAGATACCTGATTGGAACGAAAACTTAACTTTTCGGTCGGGGCAGGAAGAGGTTGGCTCTGAGGACGACGGGTGTGAGAACACACAGGATGATGATGACGAGGTTGGAGACCCCACTTACTGTCAACCCGCAGTCCGCCAGTCCATGAGGTCAGCAGAGGAGGTGGAGGAGGATGCTAGTGACGAGTCTGATGACGAGGTAATGGTGCACCTTCCTGGACAGAGACAGAGTACTGGAAGCACGTCAACAAGTGCATCCTCAACCCCAACTGAGCCTCAGACCAGAAGTCGTGGTGGCTCTTCAGGTCGCACTGGCTCTAAGCCTTGCATAGCCTGGGCATTTTTTGACATCGCAAAGGATGACCCAACTCATGTTGTCTGTAAGATTTGTCAACAAAATCTCAGTAGATGCCAAAAAATCACTAGCTTGAGTACTTCATGCATGAACCGTCACATGGATATGAGGCATAAGTTGCAGTGGGAAGCTCACTGTGCTACAATGCAGCCTAGTGGGCTGGGTCAACCACCGTCTGCCCCATCAAGTGCATCCGCATCCTCTTCATCTTCTGTGACTGTGGGGACAGCAGTCACACATGGTTTTGGATGCAGACCTTCCACCTCTTTACCCGCAACAGCCAGTGTGATTGGCAGGTTGTCAGGACATTTGCTAGTGGAAACACCTGCTGGTGTTGAGCGCTCGCTGACATCGACACCACATTTTGATCAAGGCATCATAACATCTCTTCCTGCACCTTCCTCACAGACCAGCAGTTTGCCGGGGACACCCTACTCAACTCCGTCTAAGCACGGCAGCCAGCCCTCAGCCTCTCAGATGTGGACAAGTAAAAGACCATTTCCTCCTAGCCATGACAAAGCTAAGAGGTTGAATTTCTCCATCAGCAAGCTGTTGGCTACAGAAATGCTGCCTTTCCGCCTGGTGGACACAGAGGATTTTCGAGACCTTATGTCCATCACAGTGCCCCAGTACCAGATGCCCAGTCGCCACTACTTCTCAAAGAAAGCTGTGCCTGCGCTACACCAGCATGTCGCACACAACATCACCGCTTCCTTGAGAAACTCTGTGTGTGACAGGGTGCATTTCACCACAGACACTTGAACGAGTAGACATGGACAGGGGCGTTACATGTCAGTGACTGAGCACTGGGTAACTACGGCGACATCAGGAGAAGGGGCTGCTGTCCAAGTCTTGCCGTCCCCACAAGTTGCTCGTCGATCCTCTGTATCTAGAAGTTCCTCCACTGTTCTGCCTCCTCAACCTCCTCTCGGTCCTCCACCTGCACCCAAAGCCTGTCTGGTAATACCACCTGCGTTGTAACTGCACAGAAGGAATCCTGCACACCTCACTATGCTGTCACCAGGGCTCAATGGCATCACGCAATGTTTACATTGAAATGTCTGGGACATGTGAGTCACACAGCAGAGGAGCTGTGGTCAGCTCTGGAGACCGAGTTCCATCAATAGTTGTCTAAACTCAGCCTGCAGCCAGGGAAGGCTGTGTGCGACAATGCTGCAAACCTGGGTGCCGCCCTTCGCCGGGGCAATTTCACACACGTGCCTTGTATGGCTCGGGTTTTGAACCTGGTTGTCCAGCAATTTTTATCCCACTATCCCGGACTAGATGGGCTTCTGCAGAGGGCACGGTCACTGTGTGCTCACTTCCGCCATTAGCATCCCGCAGCTCAACGACTTGCACCTCTACAGAAGTCGTTGGGCCTGCCAGTTCACCGGCTGAAATGCGATGTGCCCACATGGTGGAATTCAACTCTGCACATGTTGCAGCGACTGTGGCAGCACCGACGAGCCCTGGTGCAATACATTATGACGTATAGCCTGGGCCAACGAGATCAAGAGGTGGGGCAAATCACACTGCAGGAGTGGTCTCAGATCAGGGACCTATGCACCCTTCTGAACAGTTTTGAAATAGCAACAAAGATGTTTAGTGCTGACGATGCCATTATCAGCATGACCATTCCGGTGAATTACATGCTGGAGCACACCTTACACAGTGTTCGGAGTCAGGTGGTGGAACAAGAGAAGGAGGAGGAGGAACAGGAGGAGTCGTATGCGGAAGGGATCATATCTCCAAGGTCAAGATGGTTGGCAGCACCAAGGTGGCTGGCATTGGAGGCTGGGGGAGAGGGATTACCGAGGGCACATGGTAGCAGCCAGACTGTTGAGGAAGGTGCAGGAGGCGAGGAAGAAGTGGAGGACGAACTGGCGCTGGGCATGGAAGATTCATCAGATGAGGGAGACCTTGATCAAATTTCTGTTGTGAGAGGTTTGGGGGAGAGGGCAGACGAAGGATGCATGATTCTCACCTCGCCACCACCAAGACAACAAGGACTTGGTCCTCCTGGTTGCGCAAGACACATCAGTGCCTTCTTGCTGCACTACCTGCAACATGACCCTCGGATTGTCAGAATCCGATTTAATGCCGACTACTGGGTTGCCACACTCTTAGATCCCCGGTACAAAAGCAAATTTGGCGAAATAATTCCTGCCATAGAAAGGGATTCACGCATGCAGGAGTATCAGCAGAGACTGTTACAGAATCTAACATCTACTTTTCCACAAAACACCAGTGGTGCACGTAGTCAATCTCTGAGTTCTAACTTGCCAACCATGGGACTATCAAGTCATCACTCAAACCATAACAGTAACATCGTATCTGGTGGTAACAGCAATTTTTTCTAATCGTTTCAAGATTTTTTTAGACCATCCTTTGCAAGGTCACAGGAGACAAGAAGTCTGATGCACAGCCAACGCCTAGAGTGGATGGTACAAGATTATCTCCAAGGTTAACATCGATGCCATGACTGTGGAACTGGACCCTTGCTCATTTTGGGCTTCCAATCTTGAAAAATGGCCTGAGCTCGCCACTCACGCCTTGGAGATCTTGTTGTGCCTCGCAGCCAGCGTTCTCTCTGAACGTGTGTTCAGCACTGCTGGTGGTGTGCTGACAGATAAGCGCACGCGGCTGTCAAGTGTCAATGTAGACAGACTAACGTTCATCAAGATGAACAAATCCTGGATCCACAAGGACTTTTCTACCCCTGTGTCATCTTGGGGAGACTAAAAGCTTGATGATTTTTGAAAATCACCTCACCAACCATTTTAAAAATCTCTGGCGAAATTGATGCCACTTAAGTGGTGTCTGTGGCCGAATTTTTGGAAAAAATGGAGACTCTTTTATTTAGTCCCCTTGCTGAGTTTTACATGACGTTGCCATCGTCAATTCCAGGTGGGTGGGGTCATCTGCAGAGTTGTTTCCTCATATTATGGCCAGGGATTCAGAGGTCTATATCACCATTACACACTGAACGGGAAACCACTGGGTAAATCTGACAGGGAGAAGGACTTGGGGATCCTAGTTAATGATAAACTTACCTGGAGCAGCCAGTGCCAGGCAGCAGCTGCCAAGGCAAACAGGATCATGGGGTGCATTAAAAGAGGTCTGGATACACATGATGAGAGCATTATACTGCCTCTGTAAAAAACCCTAGTTAGACCGCTCATGGAGTACTGTGTCCAGTTTTGGGCACCGGTGCTCAGGAAGGATATAATGGAACTAGAGAGAGTACAAAGGAGGGCAACAAAATTAATAAAGGGGATGGGAGAACTACAATACCCAGATAGATTAGCGAAATTAGGATTATTTAGTCTAGAAAAAAGACGACTGAGGGGCAATCTAATAACCATGTATAAGTATATAAGGGGATAATACAAATATCTTGCTGAGGATCTGTTTATACCAAAGAAGGTGACGGGCACAAGGGGGCATTCTTTGCGTCTGGAGGAGAGAAGGTTTTTCCACCAACATAGAAGAGGATTCTTTACTGTTAGGGCAGTGAGAATCTGGAATTGCTTGCCTGAGGAGGTGGTGATGGCAAACTCAGTCGAGGGGTTCAAGAGAGGCCTGGATGTCTTCCTGGAGCAGAACAATATTGTATCATACAATTATGAGGTTCTGTAGAAGGACGTAGATCTGGGGATTTATTATGATGGAATATAGCCTGAACTGGATGGACAAATGTCTTTTTTCGGCCTTACTAACTATGTTACTATGTTACTATTTTACTATGTCTACTCCAAAGCTTCATTGTCTGCTAGTCAGCAGAGTAGCCCAGCCATCCACCACCTGTTTACCTAAGTACTATTTTTTAACGGCATCTAGCCCAGGAAATCGTTTTGTACTTAATAGCATTTTGCGCTACTCAGCTGAGTACCCCAACCATGAAGCAAGCTACATTGCCTGTTTACCTAAGTAATATTTTTTAACGGCACCTAGCCCAGGAAATCCATTTGGGCCTAGTAGAATTTAGTGATACTCAGCAGCGTACCCCACCCATGAAGCAAACTACACCACCTGTTTACCTAACTACTATTTTGTAACGGAATCTAGCCCAGGAAATCCGTTTGGTCCTATTAGAATTTAGTGATACTCAGCAGCATACCCCACCCATGAAGCAAGCTACACCACCTGCTGATCTAATTGCTAAATTTTAACTGCATCTAGCCCAGGAAATCATTTTGTACCTAATAGCATTTTGTGCTACTCAGCAGAGTACCCCACCCATGAAGCCAGCTACACTGCCTGTTGATCTAATTACAAATTTTTAACTGCATCTAGCCAAGGAAATCGTTTTGTACCTAATAGCATTTTGTGCTACTCAGCAGAGTACCCCACCCATGAAGCAAGCTTCACCGCCTGTTTACCTAAGTACTATTTTTTTAACGACATCTAGCCCAGGAAATCCTTTTGGGCCTAGTAGAATTTAGTGCTACTCAGCAGTGTACCCCACCCATGAAGCAAGCTACACCACCTGTTTACCTAAGTACTCTTTTTTAACGTCATCTGGCCCAGGAAATCCTTTTGGGCCTAGTAGCAATTTCTGCTACTCAGCAAAGTACCCCACCCATGAAGCAAGCTACACCGCCTTTTTTCTTTCTTAATCTAACCCCTCGGCTCTGGGGTGTCCACTTTCCCTCTAGCTCTCTCCTTCTCACAGGTGGACTACCGCGTGTTTTCACACTGTGGCGAATCTTTTGGGCCCAGGCATAAGAAGTTGTCGAGGTAATTGATAATATGTGCTGCCTTACAAACGTCCATGACGACACATTCAAGGAAGCAACTAAACGCCTCAAATTGTGTGCAGGATATGGAGCACCCCATGGGCAGACAGCGACCTATGTAGTATGCTCCTTCACAGAAGCAGCCCAATGGGAGGACACTATTCAGAGGCACAGGAAGTAACTGGAACGCCCCCTCAATGTCTATTTTGGCCATTAGGGTGCCCCTTACCAACTTCTTGACCCGCCTGATTGCCTCGTCAAAGGAGGTATAGTACATAGTACTGTACTTGGTTCCGTATCGATGTTGTCGTTTACTGACCTGCCCCTTTGATATGACAAATGGTGGATTAGTCTGAATGTATTGGGTTCATTTTTTGGCACAACTCCCAATGGGGGTACCACTACGTCTTCTAAGGAAAGTGTTCTGAATGGACCCGCCGCCATTCTACTTAAAGATATTTATTTTTTTATTTTTTTTGTCAAGACGTCTGGTTGTTGGTAGAGTGAGTTTAGATTTTTACTCCAGCCTTTCTTGATTTTAGAAGGGCATGACATGCCTATATCTGTGCTTGATAAAGGTCTGTTGACCAAAACGTCAAAACGTCGCTACAGGAGGCAGAATAAATGTAAGCTCTAATTTTTTCACCATCCATTGTGGCGCTGTCTTTTTGTTCTTTGCGGTCTTGGTACTGTCCGGGATGGGTTCCCTGGTTTTGGACGTGCGCCCTTGTGTCCGCTGAGACCTTCAATCTACAAAGAAAAGGGTGAGGTTTTGACTTTCTTTTGTTTTGACTCTGATGCCTATATCTGTGTCTCCTCCTCCTTTTAATCCTTCACCTCTTTTCTTTTCGCATGACTATATGTAGTTGTGACTTTTCCATGTTTGTTGTGTCTTCTGAGCAGTTTGTCATCTTTTGGACACCTTTTAAGGTGTTTTCGATGTGTTTTCCATGTGTTTGTATATGTTTGTGTTTGCCTGCCATTGGTTTCAATGGGGTTCGACGGTGTTCGTCGAACGTTCGGCGAACACCTCCCTTGACATAATATATATATATAATTCTCTAATTTTGTTCCACTGTATGTCAATTGACATTTGTGACCCATTCTTCATTGTCCCCATATCTTTTAATTCTAACTATATTGTTTTTTACTGTTTATTTTTTAGTATTCTGTTTTTTGGTGCACACATTCATCTAAGGAGGTGCGGGAAGTGGCAAGAAATGGTCCCATATGCTCTGGATGAACTATGAAGTTAATCAATCTGGATAACATTTAATAGTTGCATAGAGTTGCTGATCAAATACTGTTATCATGGTTTTGATATGTATGTATTATACTATTCTCCAGTGACACACATCTTGTAGTATTATGTTGGAATTTCTATTATATATACATATGGGTATAGGTTTAGGTAGGAATTGGGTGAATCGCCACACCGTCTTACACCTGTTTTAATTGTATGGGTTGTCTGTGTTGTATGAATGTATGTTTATGGTCTCCGCATTCCTCCCTTAGACGTGCACTGGGTCCACTTGCTGCTGCGCCTGCCTGGTTTCGGCACCTGGTGATTTGGTAGAGGCCCGCCCCGCCCACGTTGTGACGCCGACACCAGCCGGCGTGGCCATTGACTGGGCAACGATGCACGTCACATCCGGGGAAGGAATGCAATTTCTGGCTGTGCGGCGTATTACGCTGCAGCCGGGCAATATAAATGGAGGAGACAATGTGTGAATGACAGGCCCCTTGAGAAAGGAGTCCGAAATGCGTGTCGGGCGGACGCGCTGCTGCAGGTGCTAGCGACATACCTACCACGGTCCTTCTAAGGTAGTTTCTTAGAAGAAGGACAATACCCGTTGTGGTAGGATATAGCTGTGGGTGGGTTGAATATGACACAGGTGTGGATATTGGATTAGCTATATGAGGATTTGGATTCCTGGTCAATTTATGAGATATGGTGTAATTATATAGATTAACCCCTTTACCCCCAAGGGTGGTTTGCACATTATGGACCGGGCCAATTTTTACAATTCTGACCACTGTCCCTTTATGAGGTTATACCTCTGGAACGCTTCAACGGATCCCGGTAATTGTGACAGTGTTTTCTCGAGACATACTGTACTTCATGATAGTGGTAAAATTTCTTTGATATTACCTGCATTTATTTGTGAAAAAAAACGGAAATTTGGCGAAAATTTTGAAAATTTTGCAATTTTCCAACTTTGAATTTTTATGCAATTAAATCACAGAGATATGTCACACAAAATACTTAATACGTAACATTTCCCACATGTCTACTTTACATCAGCACAATTTTGGAACCAAAATTTTTTTTTGTTAGGGAGTTATAAGGGTTAAAAGTTGACCAGCAATTTCTCATTTTTAAAACACCATTTTTTTTAGGGACCACATCTCATTTGAAGTCATTTTGAGGGGTCTATATGATAGAAAATACCCAAGTGTGACACCATTCTAAAAACAGAACCCCTCAAGGTGCTAAAAACCACATTCAAGAAGTTTATTAACCCTTCAGGTGTTTCACAGGAATTTTTGGAATGTTTAGATAAAAATGAACATTTAACTTTTTTTCACAAAAAATTTAATTCAGCTCCAATTTGTTTTATTTTACCAAGGGTAACAGGAGAAAATGGACCCAAAACGTTGTTGTACAATTTGTCCTGAGTACGCCAATACCACACATGTGGGGGTAAACCTCTGTTTGGGCGCAAGACGGAGCTCGGAAGCGAAGGAGCGCCATTTGACTTTTCAATGCAAAATTGACTGGAATTGAGATGGGATGCCATGTTGGGTTTGGAGAGCCACTGATGTGCCTAAACATTGAAACCCCCCACACGTGACACCATTTTGGAAAGTAGACCCCCTAAGGAACTTATCTAGAGGTGTGGCGAGCACTCTGACCCACCAAGTGCTTCACAGAAGTTTATAATGCAGAACCGTAAAATTAAAAAATCGTTTTTTTTCACAAAAAATATCTTTTTGCCCCCAATTTTTTATTTTCCCAAGGGTAAGAGAAGAAATTGGACCACAAAAGTTGTTGTACAATTTGTCCTGAGTGCGCTCATACCCCATATGTGGGGGTAAACCACTGCTTGGGTGCATGGGAGAGCTCGGAAGGGAAGGAGCGCCGTTTGACTTTTCAATGCAAAATTGACAGGAATTGAGATGGGACGCCATGTTGCGTTTGGAGAGCCACTGATGTGCCTAAACATTGAAACCCCCCACAAGTGACACCATTTTGGAAAGTAGACCCCCTAAGGAACTTATCTAGATGTGTGGTGAGCACTTTGACCCACCAAGGGCTTCGCAGAAGTTTAAAATGCAGAGCCGTAAAAAAAACAAAATTTTTTTCCCACAAAAATTATTTTTTAGCCCCCAGTTTTGTATTTTCCCGAGGGTAACAGGAGAAATTGGACCCCAAAAGTTGTTGTCCAATTTGTCCTGAGTACGCTCATACCCCATATGTGGGGGGAAACCACAGTTTGGGCACATGGGAGGGCTCAGAAGGGAAGGAGCGCCATTTGGAATGCAGACTTAGATGGAATGGTCTACAGGCATCACATTGTGTTTGCAGAGCCCCTAATGTACCTAAACAGTAGAAACCCCCCACAAGTGACACCATTTTGGAAACTAGACCCCCTAAGGAACTCATCTAGATGTGATGTGAGAGCTTTGAACCCCAAAGTGTTTCACTACAGATAATAACGCAGAGCCGTGATAAAAAATCCTTTTTTCCCCACAAAAATTATTTTTTAGCCCCCAGTTTTGTATTTTCCCAAGGGTAACAGGAGAAATTGGACCCCAAAAGTTGTTGTCCAAGTTGTCCTGAGTACGCTGATACCCCATATGTTAGGGTAAACCCCTGTTTGGGCACATAAGAGAGCTCGGAAGGGAAGGAGCACTGTTTTACTTTTTCAACGCAGAATTGGCTGGAATTGCGATCGGACGCCATGTCGCATTTGGAGAGCCCCTGATGTGCCAAAACAGTGGAAACCCGCCAATTATAACTGAAACCCTAATCCAAACACACCCCTAACCCTAATCCCAACGGTAACCCTAATCACACCTCTAACCCAGACACACCCCTAACCCTAATCCCAACCCTATTCCCAACCGTAAATGTAATCCAAACCCTAACCCTAACTTTAGCCCCAACCCTAACTGTAGCCTTAACCTTAGCCCCAACCCTAGCCCTAACCCTAGCCCTAACCCTAACCCCAATCCTAACCCTAGCCCTAACGCTAACCCTAGTCCTAACCCTAACCCTAGCCCTAACCCTAGCCCTAACCCTAGCCCTAACCCTAACCCTAGCCCTAGCCCTAGCCCTAACCCTAGCCCTAACCCTAGCCCTAACCCTAACCCTAACCCTAACCCTAGCCCTAACCCTAATGGGAGAATGGAAATAAATACATTTTTTAAATTTTTTAATTTTTCCCTAACTAAGGGGGTGATAAAGAGGGGTTTGATTTACTTTCATAGCGGGTTTTTTAGCGGATTTTTATGATTGGCAGCCGTCACACACTGAAAGACGCTTTTTATTGCAAAAAATATTTTTTGCGTTACCACATTTTGAGAGCTATAATTTTTCAATATTTTGGTCCACAGAGTCATGTGAGGTCTTGTTTTTTGTGGGACGAGTTGATGTTTTTATTGGTAACATTTTCGGGCATGTGACATTTTTTGATTGCTTTTTATTCCGATTTTTGTGAGGCAGAATGACCAAAAACCAGCTATTCATGAAATTCTTTTGGGGGAGGTGTTTATACCGTTCCACGTTTGGTAAAATTGATAAAGCAGTTTTATTCTTCGGGTCAGTACGATTACAGCGATACCTCAGTTATATCATTTTTTTATGTTTTGGTGCTTTTAGACGATAAAAACTATTTTATAGAAAAAATAATTATTTTTGCATCGCTTTATTCTGAGGACTATAACTTTTTTATTTTTTTGCTGATGATGCTGTGTCGCAGCTCATTTTTTGCGGGTCAAGATGACGTTTTCAGCGGTACCATGGTAATTTATATCTGTCTTTTTGATTGCGTGTTATTCCACTTTTTGTTCGGCGGTATGATAATAAAGCGTTGTTTTTTGCCTCTTTTTTTTCTTATGGTGTTTACTGAAGGGGTTAACTAGTGATATAGTTTTATAGGTGGGGTCGTTATGGACGCGGCGATACTAAATATGCGTACTTTTATTGTTTGTTTGTTTTTTATTTAGATAAAGAAATGTATTTATGGGAATAATTTTTTTTTTTTTTTGTTTACACGTGTGGAAATTTTTTTTTTACTTTTTTACTTTGTCCCAGGGGTGGACATCACAGATCGGTGATCTGACAGTTTGCACAGCACTCTGTCAGATCACCGATCTGACTTACAGCACTACAGGCTTCACAGTGCCTGCTCTGAGCAGGCTCTGTGAAGCCACCTCCCTCCCTGCAGAACTCGGATGCCGCAGCCATCTTGGATCCGGGTCTGGAGCAGGGAGGGAGGTAGGAAGACCCTCGCAGCAACGCGATCACATCGCGTTGCTGCGGGGGGCTCAGGGAAGCCCGCAGGGAGCCCCCTCCCTGCGGGATGCTTCCCTGTACCGCCGGCACACCGCGATCATGTTTGATCGCGGTGTGCCGGGGATTAATGTGCCGGGAGCGGTCCGTGACTGCTCCTGGCACACAGTGCCGGATGTCAGCTGTGATAGGCAGCTGACAACCGGCCGCGATCGGCCGCGCTCTCCCCGTGAGTGCGGCCGATCGCGCTGGACGTACTATTCCGTCCTTGGGAAGTAGGGCCCACCCCACATGGACGGAATAGTACGTGTTATGAAAGGCAATTCAGTATCACAATGGACATAGAGGTCAGAGCACATACAGTGATCTGACAATAACCCAAAATAATAGAACGAGCTCTGAGACATGGGAACTCTGCAGACCGCAATCCCTGATCCTCTCCAAACACAACTAGAGGCAGCCGTGGATTGCGCCTAACGCTACCTATGCAACTCGGCACAGCCTGAGAAACTAACTAGCCTGAAGATAGAAAAAATAAGCCTACCTTGCCTCAGAGAAATACTCCAAAGGAAAAGGCAGCCCCCCACATATAATGACTGTGAGTAAGATGAAAAGACAAACGTAGGGATGAAATAGATTCAGCAAAGTGAGGCCCGATATTCTAGACAGAACGAGGATAGGAAAGATAACTTTGCGGTCTACACAAAACCCTAAAGAAAACCACGCAAAGGGGCAAAAAGACCCTCCGTACCGAACTAACGGCACGGAGGTACATCCTTTGCGTCCCAGAGCTTCCAGCAAAACAAATAGACAAGCTGGACAGAAAAAATAGCAACAAATAGCAAAGAAGCACTTAGCTATGCAGAGCAGCAGGCCACAGGAATGATCCAGAGAAACACAAGTCCAACACTGGAACATTGACAGGAAGCATGAATCAAAGCATTAGGTGGGGTTAAGTAGAGAAGCACCTAACGACCTCACCAGATCACCTGAGGGAGGAAACTCAGAAGCAGCAGTACCAGTTTCCTCCACAAACGGAAGCTCCCAGAGAGAATCAGCCGAAGTACCACTTGTGACCACAGGAGGGAGCTCTGCCACAGAATTCACAACAGTACCCCCCCTTGAGGAGGGGTCACCGAACCCTCACCAGAGCCCCCAGGCCGACCAGGATGAGCCACATGAAAGGCACGAACAAGATCGGGAGCATGGACATCAGAGGCAAAAACCTAGGAATTATCCTCCTGAGCATAACCCTTCCATTTAACCAGATACTGGAGTTTCCGTCTTGAAACACGAGAATCCAAAATCTTCTCCACAATATACTCCAATTCCCCCTCCACCAAAACCGGGGCAGGAGGGTCAACAGATGGAACCATAGGTGCCACGTATCTCCGCAAAAATGACCTATGGAAGACGTTATGTATGAAAAAAGAATCTGGGAGGGTCAGACGAAAAGACACAGGATTAATAACCTCAGAAATCCTATAAGGACCAATGAAACGAGGTTTAAACTTCGGAGAGGAAACCTTCATAGGAATATGACGAGAAGATAACCAAACCAGATCCCCAACACGAAGTCGGGGACCCACACGGCGTCTGCGATTAGCGAAACGTTGAGCCTTCTCCTGGGACAAGGTCAAATTGTCCACTACATG
Organism: Ranitomeya imitator; assembly: GCF_032444005.1. Taxonomy (NCBI): domain Eukaryota; kingdom Metazoa; phylum Chordata; class Amphibia; order Anura; family Dendrobatidae; genus Ranitomeya; species Ranitomeya imitator. The sequence continues at coordinate 72,921,961 of NC_091283.1, read as the reverse complement.
AGTCCAAATCTGCTGCAACCTGTCCACCACAGTATCCACACCAGGACAGTCCGAAGACTCAACCTGTCCTGAAGAGAAACGAGGATGGAACCCAGAATTGCAGAAAAATGGCGAAACCAAGGTAGCCGAGCTGGCCCGATTATTAAGGGCGAACTCAGCCAAAGGCAAAAAGGACACCCAGCCATCCTGATCGGCAGAAACAAAGCATCTCAGATAGGTTTCCAAGGTCTGATTGGTTCGTTCGGTCTGGCCATTAGTCTGAGGATGAAAAGCCGAGGAAAAAGACAAGTCAATGCCCATCCTACCACAAAAGGCTCGCCAAAACCTCGAAACAAACTGGGAACCTCTGTCAGAAACGATATTCTCTGGAATGCCATGCAAACGAACCACATGCTGGAAGAACAATGGCACCAAATCAGAGGAGGAAGGCAACTTGGACAAGGGTACCAGATGGACCATCTTAGAAAGGAGATCACAGACCACCCAAATGACTGACATCATTTGAGAGACTGGAAGATCTGAAATAAAATCCATAGAGATATGTGTCCAAGGTCTCTTCGGGACCGGCAAGGGCAAAAGCAACCCACTGGCACGAGAACAGCAGGGCTTAGCCCGAGCACAAATCCCACAGGACTGCACAAAAGAAAGCACATCCCGCGACAGAGACGGCCACCAAAAGGATCTAGCCACTAACTCTCTGGTACCAAAGATTCCAGGATGACCAGCCAACACCGAACAATGAACCTCAGAGATCACTTTATTTGTCCACCTATCCGGGACAAACAGTTTCTCCGCTGGACAACGATCAGGTTTATCAGCCTGAAATTTTTGCAGCACCCGCCGCAAATCAGGGGAGATGGCAGACACAATTACTCCTTCCTTGAGGATACCCGCCGGCTCAGATAAACCCGGAGAGTCGGGCACAAAACTCCTAGACAGAGCATCCGCCTTCATATTTTTAGAGCCCGGAAGGTACGAAATCACAAAGTCAAAACGGGCGAAAAACAGCGACCAACGAGCCTGTCTAGGATTCAATCGCTTAGCAGACTCGAGATAAGTCAGGTTCTTATGATCAGTCAATACCACCACGCGATGCTTAGCTCCTTCAAGCCAATGACGCCACTCCTCGAATGCCCACTTCAGGCCAGCAACTCTCGGTTGCCCACATCATAATTCCGCTCAGCAGGCGAAAACTTCCTGGAAAAAAAAGCGCATGGTTTCATCACTGAACAATCAGAACCTCTCTGCGACAAAACAGCCCCTGCTCCAATCTCAGAAGCATCAACCTCGACCTGGAACGGAAGAGAAACATCAGGTTGAGACAACACAGGGGCAGAAGAAAAACGACGCTTCAACTCTTGAAAAGCTTCCACAGCAGCAGAAGACCAATTGACCAAATCAGCACCCTTCTTGGTGAAATCGGTCAATGGTTTGGCAATACTAGAAAAATTGCAGATGAAGCGACGATAAAAATTAGCAAAGCCCAGGAACTTTTGCAGACTTTTCAGAGATGTCGGCTGAGTCCAATCATGGATGGCTTCGACCTTAACAGGATCCATCTCGATAGTAGAAGGGGATAAGATGAACCCCAAAAATGAAACCTTCTGCACACCAAAGAGACACTTTGATCCCTTCACAAACAAAGAGTTAGCACGCAGGACCTGAAAAACCGTTCTGACCTGTTTCACATGAGACTCCCAATCATCCGAGAAGATCAAAATGTCATCCAAGTACACAATCAGGAATTTATCCAGGTACTCTCGGAAGATGTCATGCATAAAGGACTGAAACACTGATGGAGCATTGGCAAGTCGGAATGGCATCACTAGATACTCAAAATGACCCTCGGGCGTATTAAATGCAGTTTTCCATTCATCGCCTCGCCTGATTCGCACCAGATTATACGCACCACGAAGATCAATCTTGGTGAACCAACTAGCCCCCTTAATCCGAGCAAACAAATCAGATAACAAATGCAAGGGGTACTGAAATTTAACAGTGATCTTATTAAGAAGGCGATAATCTATACAATCTCTCAGCGAACCATCCTTTTTGGCTACAAAAAAGAACCCTGCTCCTAATGGCGACGATGACGGGCGAATATGCCCCTTCTCCAGGGATTCCTTCACATAACTGCGCATAGCGGTGTGCTCAGGCAAGGATAAATTAAACAGTCGACCTTTTGGGAATTTACCACCAGGAATCAAATTGATAGCACAATCACAATCCCTATGCGGAGGTAGGGCATCGGACTTGGGCTCATCAAATACATCCCGGTAATCAGACAAGAACTCTGGAACCTCAGAAGGGGTGGATGACGAAATTGACAAAAATGGAACATCACCATGTACCCCCTGACAACCCCAGCTGGACACCGACATGGATTTCCAATCCAATACTGGATTATGGGCTTGTAGCCATGGCAACCCCAACACGACCACATCATGCAGATTATGCAACACCAGAAAGCGAATATCCTCCTGATGTGCAGGAGCCATGCACATGGTCAGCTGGGTCCAGTATTGAGGCTTATTCTTGGCCAAAGGCGTAGCATCAATACCTCTCAATGGAATAGGACACTGCAAGGGCTCCAAGAAAAACCCACAACGCTTAGCATATTCCAAGTCCATCAAATTCAGAGCAGCGCCTGAATCCACAAACGCCATGACAGAATATGATGACAAAGAGCAGATCAAGGTAACGGACAGAAGAAATTTTGACTGTACCGTACCAATGGTGGCAGACCTAGCGAACCGCTTAGTGCGCTTAGGACAATCAGAGATGGCATGAGTGGAATCACCACAGTAGAAACACAGCCCCTTCAAACGTCTGTGTTCTTGCCGTTCAACTCTGGTCAAAGTCCTATCGCACTGCATAGGCTCAGGTTTAAGCTCAGGTAATACCGCCAAATGGTGCACAGATTTACGCTCACGCAAGCGTCGACCGATCTGAATAGCCAAAGACATAGACTCATTCAAACCAGCAGGCATAGGAAATCCCACCATGACATCCTTAAGGGCTTCAGAGAGACCCTTTCTGAACATAGCTGCCAGCGCAGATTCATTCCATTGAGAGAGCACTGACCATTTTCTAAATTTCTGGCAATATACCTCTATCTCATCCTGACCCTGACAAGGAGCCAGCAAATTCTTTTCTGCCTGATCCACTGAATTAGGCTCATCGTACAGCAATCCGAGTGCCAGGAAAAACGCATTGATATTACTCAATGCAGGATCTCCTGGCGCAAGAGAAAATGCCCAGTCCTGAGGGTCGCCACACAAAAAAGAAATAATAATCAAAACCTGTTGAACTGGATCACCAGAGGAACGAGGTTTCAAAGCCAGAAATAACTTACAATTATTTTTGAAACTCAGAAACTTAGTTCTATCTCCAAAAAACAAATCAGGAATAGGAATTCTTGGTTCTAACATAGATTTCTGATCAATAGTGTCTTGAATCTTTTGTACTCTTGCCGAGAGCTGATCCACAAATGAAGACAGACTTCTAATGTCCATCGCTACACCTGTGTACTGAACCACCCAAATGTCTAGGGGGAAAAAAAGACAAAACACAAAGCCAAGAAAAAAAAATGGTCTCAGAACTTCTTTTTTCCCTCTATTGAGAATCATTAGTACTTTTGGCTTCCTGTACTGTTATGAAAGGCAATTCAGTATCACAATGGACATAGAGGTCAGAGCACATACAGTGATCTGACAATAGCCCAAAATAATAGAACGAGCTCTGAGACGTGGGAACTCTGCAGACCGCAATCCCTGATCCTCTCCAAACACAACTAGAGGCAGCCGTGGATTGCGCCTAACGCTACCTATGCAACTCGGCACAGCCTGAGAAACTAACTAGCCTGAAGATAGAAAAAATAAGCCTACCTTGCCTCAGAGAAATACTCCAAAGGAAAAGGCAGCCCCCCACATATAATGACTGTGAGTAAGATGAAAAGACAAACGTAGGGATGAAATAGATTCAGCAAAGTGAGGCCCGATATTCTAGACAGAACGAGGATAGGAAAGATAACTTTGCGGTCTACACAAAACCCTAAAGAAAACCACGCAAAGGGGCAAAAAGACCCTCCGTACCGAACTAACGGCACGGAGGTACATCCTTTGCGTCCCAGAGCTTCCAGCAAAACAAATAGACAAGCTGGACAGAAAAAATAGCAACAAATAGCAAAGAAGCACTTAGCTATGCAGAGCAGCAGGCCACAGGAATGATCCAGAGAAACACAAGTCCAACACTGGAACATTGACAGGAAGCATGAATCAAAGCATTAGGTGGGGTTAAGTAGAGAAGCACCTAACGACCTCACCAGATCACCTGAGGGAGGAAACTCAGAAGCAACAGTACCAGTTTCCTCCACAAACGGAAGCTCCCAGAGAGAATCAGCCGAAGTACCACTTGTGACCACAGGAGGGAGCTCTGCCACAGAATTCACAACAAGTACGTCCATTGGCAGAAAGGGGTTAATAGCTGGTCTAATGTTTTTTCCTGTGAATTATTTATTTATAAGCTATTTATTATCAGCCACCCATTTTGATAGATTTATACATACTAGTTGTGTGTCACCCACAGCTGTGCGTCGATTATGAGTGATTGTGATGAGTGGGAGGTTTGTCTCTCTTTATGTACACCTTGGTTATATGGTTTTATACTGATGTTTTTCAATAAATATTTGTCATTTTATCATCTAATAATGGCCTTATGATCATCTTTTTTTGTTTTGATCTATGTAGTAGTTGGTGATAGGCTTTATAATTCCTATTGATTTAATGGTATATAAAACACATATAATTGGTGCTATATAATTTGTGAGAAATCTGATTTGTTTACCATGTTTCTTTGTCATATTTATCTATATAGTATTACTAAACTGTATCCCATAGGAATATCCAGTTTTACTGTTTTCTGTACATTTCTGGATAAATGACTGTGAAACATGCCATTTGCTTTTGGTACTATACCGTATGGAATTTTCTCAAATGCCATTATCAGAATATCTTCGGTTCCATCTCTTTGACCTTGACTATGTTTGTCATTTGGAAATTCAGCAACCTTACCCCACCCTGAAACATACAAATTGACTGACCCGGCTGACAAAATGACCCTGCTTTTGAACCCTCATCAGTCAAATCAATTGTGTGAAAGGGGAGCCATTGATGTTTGCTATAACATAATTCAGCTGGATGATTCGAGCTTAACCTACTGCATCTTACTGGTTTTCAATACCAGTGTTCAATATTTGCCTGACATTTACATATGATGTTTATTATGACTGAGCAGAATGCTTAATCTGTTATGAAGAATGTTGGCATACTACTAAAGCTGCCTTCATTTTTGATCGCATCTTTTCCACTAGCTTTCACTCAATTTTTTAAGTCTGCAATATCAAACCCAAAGCAAAAAAAATGAGCCTATGACCACACATGAAAAAGATCAAGGGGATCAAATTCAATAGATCAACGAACTTATTGTCCTCAGGAAAACAATATCTAATATATAATTGCCTAGAATACTACTTCCTGCAATTTGTGCCAACTTCCGTGGCTTTGTCCGGAGCTAATGTCCGGAGCTAATGTCCGGAGCTAATGTCCGGAGCTAATGTCCGGAGCTAATGTCTGGAGATTAATTGCCTAGAATACTACTTCCTGCAATTTGTGCCAACTTCCGTGGCTTTGTCCGGAGCTAATGTCCGGAGCTAATGTCCGGAGCTAATGTGCGGAGATAATGTCCGGAGCTAATGTCCGGAGCTAATGTCCGGAGCTAATGTCCGGAGATAAGTGACGTCAACAGTGTCCAGTGTCTGATTGGTTGCCGCCTGCTGCGAGCGACCAATCAGAAACGTGCCGTACTGTGACACACTCCGCCCGCCATTTTGGTGTGATTTTTGAATTTTTACCTCACAGCAAGTTTCTACTGCGTGGAGGCGGGCCCAGTGACGTTGCTCTTCAAGCTCCTGCCGAATTTCGTCAAAAAAATGAAAATACCATTTACCAAAACTATATATATTTAGTTGTGAAGTGGTTCAGTGACATTTTCACACCAATTTTGAACTTTTGTTTGGTGTTTTCTCCATATACTGCCTATTATTTTTGTTCTTTCTTACTATTATTTATTAATTGTATTATTCTTACATTTGAATAAATAAAGTATATATGGATTCTAGACTCCCGATTCTTTAGAATCGGGCTGCCATCTAGTACTAGTATAAAAGATAAATCCGAGGACATCAAAAGAGTCAAGTATTCTGAAGAAATAGTTTGTTTGTTTGTTTATTGAAGACCAGACATACAGTCAGAAAAAGCCAACGTTTCGGCCACAATTGGCCTTTATCAAGGCAAAGATCTATAAAAGTATAATGACAGAAGATTAATATATACATCAAAATCATAAATCATAAATCAGATACATATAATATCATCATTAATGTTCTGGTCCAAGACAATCTTACAGCAGAGAGTCCAAATCTATATGCATACGCACACTGGGTCCAAACTATGAGCCATTACATAATGTGCAAAACGCAATACAAATAGATGGTGACCTCACTAACAGCATTACCAAGAGGAGTTGATAAACAATATAACAGCCCTATAAAATCGATAATGCCCCTGGTAAACATGACACTTCCGAGTGGGATCCTATAAAATAAAGTAAGAAAGCACACAAAGTTACCTGTATGGTGGTATAGAAAGGGGAACTGAAAACAATATAAGTATAGAAGAATAAGTGACCTGAGTAAAAAGAGCGACATGTGCAGGCTAAAGGCACCCTGTAAAATGCAGGGATAATATTACCTAATGAATGTGAAGTGCGGGATCCAGGATAAAGCCGCCGTGTGAGAGAGGTGTGCTTCCCTAATGAAAAACGGCATCTTTATATGACGAAGGCGCTGCGCGCAAACCGGAAGGATGTTGGCATACTACTAAAGCTGCCTTCATTTTTGATCGCATCTTTTCCACTAGCTTTCACTCAATTTTTTAAGTCTGCAATATCAAACCCAAAGCAAAAAAAATGAGCCTATGACCACACAGGTAGTTTTTGTGTTGTTTCTAGTTTTTTATTTATTTTTGATCCCTTTACGACCTTGGACGTATACGAATGTCCAAGATTATCTACCCCCTTTAAAGCGGGCTCCAACGCTGAGCTTACATCTTTTACCAGTACATGACAGCTGATTTGATTGTCCATAACTCGATCCATCTGCAACCAATATGCTAAATGTTGCTGTCCATCACTGACAGAAGTATTTAACTCGACCACACTGGAAGAGCGTCATAACACCTGCCTGTCGGCGCCCCAATCACATGATTGTGAGGCGCCCATGGGTTGGCATGATGATTTCTGCTACACATAGCAGAACTGAAGCCCTGCTATGTGTAGCACAAGTGATCAGAAGATCGCAGCTTATCGTTTCTTAAAAGTACTATTGAAGCAAGTAAAAAGTTTAAAAAAAAATGTTTTAAAATTTTTTAACAAATGTAACAGTTCAAATCACGCTCCTTTTGCCCCATTCAAAATAAAGCAATGAAAAATAAAAAATTCACATTTGGTGTTGAAGCATTCGTGAAAGTCTGAATTATCAAAATATAAAGTAAATTAATCCGATCGGTAAATGTCGTAACGTGAAAAAAAATCTAAACGCCAGAATTAATATTTTTTTGGTCGCAGCAAAATTGCAATAAAATGCAATAATGGGCAATCAAAACATCATATCTACACCAAAATGGTATCAATAAAAATGTCAGTTCGGATCGCAAAAATTAACCTTCCTCTAGTGTTAGGGTCGTGACCGACCCGTTTTAGGTTTTAAATGCATACAAATTCTACATACATTTGTTTATTGCATCAAGACTTTTTGACTTTTTCAGGAACTTAGTGTTAAACAAAATAGAATAAAATAAAACTATTTTACTAAATTGTAAAACGCTCTTATTAATATTATAACATTTGTGTTGTTGGGGTCAATTTCGACCCAGATCTAATATAAGAGTAAAAAAACAATAAAGGCCCCTTCACATTAAGCGACGCTGCAGCGATACCGACAACGATCCGGATCGCTGCAGCGTCGCTGTTTGGTCGCTGGAGAGCTGTCACACAGACAGCTCTCCAGCGACTAACAATGCCGGTAACCAGGGTAAACATCGGGTAACTAAGCGCAGGGCCGCGCTTAGTAACCCGATGTTTACCCTGGTTACCATCCTAAAAGTAAAAAAAACAAACACTACATACTTATCTACTGCTGACTGTCCCCCGGCGCTGTGCTTCTCTGCACTCCTCCTGTACGGGCTGTGAGCACAGCGGCCGGAAAGCAGAGCGGTGACGTCACCGCTCTGCTTTTCGGCTGACCGACGCTCACAGCCAGTACAGGAGGAGTGCAGAGCACAGCACCGGGGACAGACAGCGGTAGGTAAGTATGTAGTGTTTGGTTTTTTTACTTTTACGCTGGTAACCAGGGTAAACATCGGGTTACTAAGCGCGGCCCTGCGCTTAGTTACCCGATGTTTACCCTGGTTACCAGTGAAGACATCGCTGGATCGGTGTCACACACGCCGATCCAGCGATGTCAGCAGGGAGTCCAGTGACGAAATAAAGTTCTGGACTTTCCTCAGCGACCAACGATCTCCCAGCAGGGGCCTGATCGTTGGTCGCTGTCACACATAGCGATTTCCTTAACGATATCGTTGCAACGTCACCAAAAGCAACGATATCGTTAACGATATCGTTATGTGTGAAGGTACCTTAATAAGTCTCAAAACTAAACTCATAAACACAATATAAACCAACAGCCTACAGCCAGCTCTACCTCCAACAACTTGAGTTAGGGACATGTCCAGGCATGTATGGCCAAATCAGCTTAGAGTTGGTACTTTGCAGAGTATAGTTTATATTATTCTCTTGAGGTTCATTTGACAATATTTTTATATTGGAAATGAAGCGTATGCTCTCAAATGAAAGGCCCAGGGGGCCAAAACAAAAATCTTAAAATCAATCTTTCCATGGATTAGAAACCCTAACAAGGTAACTAAGAGGTAAGAAACAAATTGGATCATAAATAACTGTTTTTAGGGTATCCTAGGGGTGATTTAAGACACGGGTCAAAACCGACCTGTTAACATAAGAAAGAGTAACAGAAAGCTAACACTAGAGGAAGGATAAGTCCTCACCCAGCCGCAAATCACAAAAAAAAAATGGAGGCACTACGGGTCTCGGAAAGTGAGCCAATTTTTCTTTTTTCACAAATTTGGGTATGTTTCATCACATAATTAAAAAACATGTTTGTCTAATTAAAAAGACATTGTTTGATATCTACAAACTCGTAATGACTTGGAGAATCATAATGGCAGGTCAGCTTGATCATTTAGTGAACATGGTAAAGAAAAAAAATTTGTGGAATTGCACTTGGAATTTTTTTCCCACTTTCCATCACAAGATATGGTAAAACCAATGGTGTTGTTCAAAAGTACTACTCGTCCATCATAAAAAAAACACATGGTCATATTAACTGAAAAATAAAAACATCATTGATCTGGGAAGAAGAAGAGCAAAAAATGAAAACGTAAAAAAAGAAAATCGTAAGGTCGCAAAGGGGTTAAGAAAAAGGCAACAAAAAACTTAAAAAATAATAGAAAAAGTACAAGGGGTGGCGCAAGCACAAACTTTAAAATAGAAGACTTGTACAAACGCAGAGGGGCATTGGCAGGGCCAAAAGCCTTTACCCACAGATCTGCTCCAATGCATGAAGAAGATATTGCATCAAAACTTCTAACGTGAATTAAACAAGTACCAGGATGCGGATTTCTTCCTTACAGGTATCCATTAAATCAGTATAAAAGCCCCACCATGATGGTACCATTATTTTAACATACTAAATGGTGATCACGGGTTCCCTTTAATGGATCATATAATTTGCACCTCCTCATTAGGACTGTTGTGCAATGTGGCCATTATATATTCTTTAATGTATACAGTTTCATCATTAGACAGTGTACATGATACATGAATAGTGTTGAGTAGTGTTGAGCGATACCTTCCGATATTCGGAAATATCGGTATCGGATTGGATCGGCCGATATCCAAAAAATATCAGATATCGCCGATACCGATACCCAATACCAATGCAAGTCAATGGGACAAAAATATCGGAATTAAAATAAACCCTTTCTTTCCTTGTAGGTAAATTCTACATGATGGCAAACAACTAAGAATAATGTAGGATGTATTGGGGGAGGTGGAGGAGACATTAAAGGCATAGAGGTTTAGCCCAATCAAATGGAATAGCAGGAAAATTTTTTTAAGACGTTTGGAGTTACAAAGATATTGACTATGTTAAGATTTTTTATTTTTTGTCAGATATTTATGTTTCAGTACTTCCATGCTCTTCACCTTCTGTTTTACTTCTCCCACACTTTCTTCTTCATCATCCTCAGCAGCAGCATCTTTTTCATCAACTTCTCCTAATCCTTATTCATCTTCTTCTTCACCTTCTTCCTATTATTATTTTTTTTACATTCTTCATATACTTTTTATTCAACTATTCTTCTTCTTCATATTCTATTTCTTCATCTTCTTCATCTTCTTCTTCATCATATTCTTATTTGTGACAGGCATTCCTGTAGTTGTTATCTATAAAAGATTGAAGATTACACCTTCCATTCTGCCTGTCACAAAAGATTTACAACAGGATTTGTCCGCGTTCAGTTTGGCCTACAGCAGCAGATTTTTTTCAGGGGCACCACGAGGAGGAAAGGACTCACCCCCATACACTGCTTAGTCTTCTTCTGCTGATAATTTAGATAATATCTTTTGCTCTGACTTTTAGTTTTATGCTTAATGTTCTTCTGTTTTTTGTTCTGCAGCTTCTTGTTCTTCTGCTTCTCGGTCTTCAGGGTCGTTGTCTCCAGGGTCGTTGTCTCCAGGGTCATCGTCTCCAGGGTCGTTATCTCCAGGGTCGTCGTCTCCGGGGTCGTCGTCTCCGGGGTCGTCGTCTCTGGGGTCGTCGTCTCCGGGGTCGACGTCTTCTTCCAGGTGGTCTTCAGGGTCGTCGTCTCCAGGGTCGCCGTCTCTGGGGTCGTCGTCTCCAGGGTCGTCGTCTCCAGGTCGTCGTCTTCTTCGGGGTGGTCTTCAGAGTCGTCGTCTCTAGAGTCTTGAACTTGGAAATGTAGCAGAAGGTACAAGAAGGCTGAGGAACTGCCGAGAACTAGCTGACGGTACTGGAACCCGGATGGCTACCCGAAGGTACAAGAGCCAATGGAACTATCGAGGACCAGCTGACGGTACTGGAACCCGGTTACTTAGCAGGAGGTACCCGTGCCTGAAAGCACTACCAAGGACCACCAGACGTTGGTGGAACTCGGATACCGAGAAGGAGGCACCTAAGCCAAAGGCTCTGCCTGGAACCAGCTGACGGTACAGGAACCAGGATAGGAAGCAAAAGGTACAAGAGCCAATGGAACTACCGAGGACCAGCTGATGGTACTGGAACCCGGTTACCCGTGCAAGAAAGCACTACCAAGGACCACCAGACGTTGGTGGAACTCAGATACCCAGAAGGAAGCACCTAAGCCAAAGGCTCTGCCTGCAACCAGCTGATGGTACTGGAACCAGGGGGACCTATTCAAGATTGTCTTCCAAAGAACCAGCTAATGGTGCTGGAACTCAAATAGGCAGCAGAAGGTCCACAGGAAAAAAAAATTGCTAGGCCACGAGCCGGCCGTAATTACCGAAAACCCACAGTTCTACAGGAGGAGCTTGTCATATTGGCAATACCGAACCAGCCATGATTGCCAGTTCCCGCAGCCCACATAGGAAGCACCTAAACTGCAAGCACCATAGAGTTGGCTAGCCTGACCACAACCCGACAGGACAATGTATTGGAGGTAAAAAAAAACAGGCTGTGTAGGAGGGAGTACCCGTGCTAAAGACACTTCTGAGCAGCAACTGTCGGTGTTGGAGCCCAGGGATTACAGGAGAAACAGAGTGTAGGCTGAGGCCTAATTGGAGCAAGTTTCTAATCTGTAGTTGTGTGAGTGTGGAGGGAGCAGGAACAATTGCCGGATACACAGCTGGGGATCAGCTGACGTTACTGAACCCCAATAACACTGGAGCAAGTGTTGACTGTGCAGACAGCGCTTCCGAGCTGCAACTGGCGGTGTTGGAGCCCAGGGATTACAGGAGAAACAGAGTGTAGGCCGAGGCCTAATTGGAGCAAGTTTCTAAACTGTAGTTGTGTGAGTGTGGAGAGAGCAGGAGCAATTGCCGGATACACAGCTGGGGATCAGCTGACGTTACTGAACCCCAATAACACTGGAGCAGGTGTTGACTGTGCAGACAGCATGTTAGAATCAGGCTGCACTCAGATGTTGTCCAAGTGCAGTCTGTTACGCCGAAGGCGACGGGAACAAAGAGTGGACCCACTGGACCGTGGCACCGAACCTCCCCTGAGCGAGCACTCCAGAGTGGAACCAACCCCTATACAGGGACTGTTAGAAGGCAAGCACAGGGAAAACTAGTACCACGGAGGCGAGGACCAGGGATTGGCTCTAGGAAAAGGAAACAGGGAGAAAAACGGGGAAAAACAGAAAAGGAAGAAGGTGACAGAGGAAAACCTGGGTGAGAAGTAAAGGAGCTGAGGATCGGACTGAGGAAAGGGAAAGCACAGGAACTGCGGAACACAGGAGCAGAAACTGAAAGGGAAAAATGGAGAACAAGAGGTTAAACAACACAGGGCTGGCAAGGAACAAGACTGGGAATGCACAGGACTGGTAAAGCACAGAAAACTATGCGGCCTAGCTAAAGCAGGAAAAACACAATAATCAGGCGCCTCCACAAAGGGAGGGGGACCAGAAATACCTGAGGCCAGACACTGATTGGAAGGAAGTACTTCCGGGTCAGGTCATGGAGGGATAGAAGAGCAGAGGGAGCGCGCGCGGTCAGAACCTACTGCGCCTGCGCAACCCACAGGTGCAGGGAGGACGCGCGCCGGGATGCAAGCACCGAGCCCCGGAGTGAGGAGGACGCAGCAAGGACATCAGCTGACCTGGACTCGGCGGCAGCAGGGGGAGCGCCAGGAACAGGAGCCGAGGTAATACAGCACTTCCAAGCAGCAACTGGCAGTGTTGGAGCCCAGGGTCAATGCTAGAAACTGAGTGGAGAAATTGCCGCACACACAGCAGGAGAGCAGCTGGCGTTACTGAACCCCAATAACAAAGGAGCAACTGTTGAGTGTGCAGACAGCACTTCTGGGCAGCAACTGGTGGTGTTGGAGCCCAGGGTCAATGCTAGAAACTGAGTGAAGAAATTTCCGCACACACAACAGGGGAGCAGCTGACGTTGCTGAACCCCACTAACACAGGAGCTAGTGTTTTTCTCTGTGCAGACAGCACTTCCGAGCACCAACTGGCGGTGTTGGAGCCCAGTGAATCCAGGAGTAGCAGAGTGTAGGCCGAGGCCTGCACTCGAGGCAGTTTAATATCTGTTGTAGTGTCAGCGTGGGGATCAGCTGACGTTACTGAAACCCAATAAAACGGCAACAAGTGTTGACTGTGCAGACATCACTTCCGGGCACCAACTGGCGGTGTTGGAGCATAAGGTCAATCAGGGTGTAGGCCAAGGCCTAATTAGAGCAAGTTTAATATCTGATGTAATGTGAATGTAGAGGCAGCAGGAGCAATTGCCGGATACACAGCAGGGGAGCAGCTGACGTTGCTGAACCCCACTAACACAGGAGCGAGTGTTTTTATCTGTGCAGACAACACTTCTGAGCACCAACTGGCAGTGTTGGAGCCCAGGGAATCCAGGAGAAGCAGAGTGTAGGCCAAGGACTGCACTCGAGGCAGTTTAATATCTGTTGTAGTGTGAGTGCGGACGGAGCAGGAGAAATTGATGAATACACAGCAGGGGATCAGCTGACGTTACTGAAACCCAATAACACTGGGTCATGTGTTGACTATGCAGATGGCACTTCTGAGCAGCAACTGGCGGTGTTGGAGCCCAGGGATTACAGTTCACGTGGTAGAAACATGAACACAACAGGAGACCTGGATACCGTTGCCAACCAATTATTTAATCTGCAAAAGGAGTGGCAAATTCCTGCGAGATCCAGGCCTTGTTCATTTTCAGAAAAGTAAGCCGGTCAACATTATCGGAGGATAGTCGCATGCGACGGTCTGTTAGTACACCACCTGCGGCACTAAAGAAGCGTTCCGATAATACACTAGCAGCAGGGCAAGCCAGCACCTCCAATGCATACTGGCTAAGCTGTGGCCATGTATCCTTCTTAGAGACACAAAACTTGAAGGGGGAAGAGCCGTCTGGGAGTACACTGAGTGGGCAAGACAAGTAGTCTGTCACCATCTGACGGAAACGTTGCAGACATGGGATGTGAGTGAGGTTGCCCAGGCCCTGAGATGCAACCAGATTTTGTCCATTGTCACACACTACCATGCCTGCCTGGAGATTCGCTGGCACAAACCACACGTCCCTCTCCTGCTTGATGGCATACCAGAGCTCCTGCAGTGTGTGTCTTCGATTCCCCAAAGAAATTAATTTCAATACAGCCTGTTGATGTTTGGCCATGGCTTTGCTCATATCGGTCGTATTAGGTAAGAGTTCACGGGTCCATGTGGAGGTGGACTATGATGGCTCCTGCAACGCTGATTCAGAGGAACTGGAGTATGAGGAGGAGTCAATGTGTACAGACTGGATTCCTGCAATCCTTGGAGTTAGCAGAACACGTACAGCGCCACTCTCATGATGTGTACCCGGCTCCACAACATTTACCCAATGGGCAGTGAGGGAAAGGTATCGTCCCTGTCCATGGTGACTGGTTCACGCATCGGTGGTGAGGAGGACATTGCTACTGACAGCGTTTAGTAGCGTATGTTTAATGTTTCCCCCCACATGCTTTTGCAGGGCAGGGACGGCTTGCCTGCTGAAATAAAAGTGGCTGGGCACGTTGTATTGTGGGACTGCCAATGCCATCAAGTTACGGAAGGTGTCAGTCTCCACCAGCCTAAATGAGAGCATTTCAAGGGACAGTAGTTTTGCAATGCCAGCATTCAGAGCCTGTGCTCGGGGTGGTTTGCTGAGAATGGCCACCTTTTCTCCCATGCCTGTGCTACCGATGGCTGTAGACTGTGCTGGGAGTGTGAGGATAACAGGGAACGTGGTGCTGTGGGTGGAATTACACTGGGTCTCTGGACAACAGTGCCAGAGGTTCTTCCATGGCGATACTGTGAGGAAGCCGAACCAGCTGTGTGTGAGCTGGAGGAAGAGGCTACAACATGAGCTGAAAAGGTGGTAGGTGCCGCTGTAGGTTGGCCAAAGTCTTCAGTGAGTTTTTGTAACTCCACCACGTGCTTGGTCAGCACATGTTTCCACATATTTGTGGTATTGAGGTTGCTGACACTTTTCCCTCTTTTGACTTTCTGATGACACAGCTTGCATTTGACAAAGCAAATGTCATCTGCAACTGTGTCAAAAAGGACCAGGCACTGCAAGACTTGGGAGCGCCAGTTTTGGCTTTTGGAAGAGGCATGCTCCTAATGGGTGCCGAAGTGGAGGCTACAGGCAATGCAGTCTTCCCCCTCCCTCTCCCTCTATGAGCCATTCGGGGAATCTCTTCCTCAGAGCTGATCCCACCGCCTTCCTGTACCTAATGCCATTATGAGTCAAGGACCTCATCATCTACACTATCCCCTTCCAACAATTGCTTCTTTTGGGTAGTCTCGGCAGCACAGTACGCACCAGAAAGTGGCACCTGAATCTCATCATCAGACGCGTACTGAGGTGTGCTGGCCAGAGGCACTAGCTCACCTGCCTCTTCAGATTCAGAGAGACAAATCTGTTGTGCATCACCGTATACTGCCTCTTCTTCCATTTCTCGAATGCTGCTTGGCTGGTCCCCTTTTTCCAAGTCAAGAGATTCAGAGAACAGAAGTAGTGATGGCTCCTGTCCTGGGCTCTCTGACTGCCTGGGCAATTTGGCAGGTGGTGAAGAGACAGATGGGTGCTCTTCAGTGCTTTGTGCCCGAGAGGATGTGGCACTAATTAAAGTCGATGCATTAGCTACCATCCATCCAACAACGGCTTCAAGTTGTTCGTCCCGCAGCAGCGGGGTACGGCGAGCTCCTACAAAGCTGCGCATGAAGGACTGTTCCTTGCTAAAACTGGGGGATGATGAGTCACCGGTGCCCGCAGCAGGCACAGAATCTCTAAACACTAATTTGATAAAGTGTGGACTAGACTTTAATATGAGCTAATGTGGCCTACACAACTGTAGAGTGGAGTGTTTGGTGAACTTTATTTTGTTTTTTTTTTGGACAAAAAAAATGGATGTGCCCAAAGATATAATAAAGATATCACAAACTTTTTGTAGCTATTACAATGCAGGAAGGTAACCTACAATGCAATAGATGAGGCTCCAAAAAATAGGCTAATGCTAATCTGGCTGGTGCTGCAGGGCACAAGGCTACAGAAAGGCTCCTCTGTCTACTCCTATATAGTGCACGCAATCTAGCTGGATACGGATGGAAACACACCACTAATAGGAGAATTCAGGAAAAATGAGCTGCACTATTGAAAAAAAGGACAATGTATGAGGCAGTGACACACGCTGAACGGACTACAACCAGATGTGGCTGCAGAACACACTGCAGCGAGAGCTGCACTCACACACGCAGACCTTGCAGACAGCCATGAACGGCGCTGCAAGGCTGCAGAAAAGCTCCTCTATCTACTCCTATATACTGTTTCCACGCTATCTAGCTGAATACGGATGGAAACACAGTAATAGTATAAATCAGGCAAAATGTGCAGCAGCACAAATGCAAAAAATGACAATGTAACAGTATGAGGCAGTGACGCATGCTGAGCGAACTACAACCAGATGTGGCTGCAGAACACACTGAAGCGAGAACTGCACTCACACACACAGAGACCTTGCAGACTGCCGTGAACAGCGCTGCAAGGCAAAAAAAAAAGGTTCTCACACAGCGGTTGCTAAAGTAGCCTGGATAAAGCACAAAGAAGAAAATCGCTATCTCAAACTGTCCCTCAGTCAGAACAGCAGCGTCCTGTCCCTAACTGAATTCACAGCAGAGTTAACCCAAAATGGCGGCGGTGGCTTTTATAGTGCATCATGACATCATTTCAGCAGCCAATCACAGCCATGCCAGTAGTTACATGCCTAACATAAGTGTGGACTAGACATTAATATGAGCTAATGTGGCCTACACAAGTGTAAAGTGGAGTGTTTGGTGAACTTTATTTACTTTTTTTTTCACAGAACAGACTACAGCGTGAGCTGCACTCACACAGAGACCTTGCAGACAGCCGTGATCGGCGCTGCAAAGCCTAAAAAAGCTCCTATATGTACTCCTATATAGTGTTTTTCCACAATCTAGCAGGATACGGATAGAAACCCACTAATAGGATAAATCTGGACAAAATGTGCAGCAGGCAGCACTAATTGAAAAAGGACAATGAAACAGTATGAGGCAGTGACGTACGCTGAGCTGACTACAACCGGCTGTGGCTGCAGAACAGACTACAGAGTGAGCTGCTCTCACACAGAGACCTTGCAGACAGCCGTGAACGGCGCTGCAAAGCCTAAAAAAGCTCCTCTATGTAATCCTTTATAGTGTTTTTCCCCAATCTAGCAGGATACGGATGGCAACCCACTAATAGGATAAATCTGGACAAAATGTGCAGCAGACAGCACTAATTGAAAAAAAGGACAATGGAACAGTATGAGGCAGTGACGCACACTGAGCTGACTATAACCGGCTGTGGCTGCAGAACAGACTACAGAGTGAGCTGCACTCACACACACAGAGACCTTGCAGACAGCAGTGAACAGCGCTGCAAGGCAAAAACAAGGTTCTCACACAGCGGTTGCTAAATTAGCCTGGGTAAAGCACAATGAAGCAAATCGCTATCTCAAACTGGCCCTCTCAGTCAGAGCACAGCGTCCTAACTGAATTCACAGCAGAGTGAACCCAAAATGGCGGCGGCGACTTTTATAGTGCATCATGTCATCATTTCAGTAGCCAATCACAGCCATGCCAGTAGTTACATGACAAACATGCAGAACAGGATGTGGCCACACTTCTAATGATTCCTCATTGGCTGAATTAAATTAAAATGGCTCTTTGCATTATGGGAACTTCCGATTTCGGTATCCAATATTGAGAAAGTATCGTAACTCAGTATCGGAATTCCGATACCGCGAATATCGGCCGATACCCAATATTTGCAGTATCGGAATGCTCAACACTAGTGTTGAGCGATACCTTCCGATATTGGGAAAATTATGGTTCACTACTTCCATGCTCTTCACCTTCTTTTATACTTCTCCCACACTTTTTCTTTCATCATCCTCAGCATAAGCATCTTTTTCATCAACTTCTTCTTCACCTTATTCATCTTCTTCTTCACCTTCTTCCTATTATTCCTTTTTTTTCAATCTTCATATTCTTCTTATTCAACTATTATTCTTCTTCATATTCTACTTCTTCATCTTCTTCATTATATTCTTATTTGTGACAGGCATTCCTGTAGTTGTTACCTATAAAAGTTTGAAGATTACACCTTCCGTTCTGCCTTTTCCAAAAGATTTACAACAGGATTTGTCCGCGTTCAGTTTTGCCTGCAGCAGCAGGTTTTTTCCAGGGGCACCATGAGGAGGAACGGACTCACCCCCATACACTGCTTAGTCTTCTTCTGCTGATAATTTAGATAATATCTTTGGCTATGATTTTTAGTCTTATGCTTAATGTACTTCTGCCTTTTGTTCAGCAGCTTCTTGTTCTTCTGCTTCTTGGTCTTCTTCGGGGTGGTCTTCAGGGTCGTCGTCTCAAGGGTCGACGTCTCCAGGGTCGTCCTCTCCAGGATCATCATTTTCTTTGGGGTGGTCTTCAGAGACATCGTCTCCGGGGACCTCGTCTCTGGGGTCCTCGTCTCCGGGGTCCTCATCTTTGGGGTCTTCATCTCCGGGGACCTCGTCGTCTTCAGGGTGGTCTTCAGGGTCGTCATCTTTAGGTTCGTCGTCAGGGAGATCCAGAGTGATTAGCAAAAACCATTTCCAAAAGCTTGAACTTGGAAATGTAGCAGAAGGTACAAGAAGGCTGAGGAACTGCCGAGAGCCAGCTGACGGTACTGGAACCCGGATAGGTAGCCGAAGGTACAAGAGCCAATGGAACTACCGAGGACCAGCTGATAGTACTGGAACCCGGTTACTAAGCAGGAGGTACCCGTGCCAGAAAGAACTGCCAAGGACCACCAGACGTTGGTGGAACTCGGATACCGAGAAGGAGGCATCTAAGCCAAAGGCTCTGCCTGGAACCAGCTGACGGTACTGGAACCCAGGGGTACCTATTCATGATTGACTTCAAAAGAACCAGCTAATGGTGCTGGAACTCAGATAGGCATCAGAAGGTCCACATGAAAAAAAAAATTGCAAGGTCGCGATCCGGCCGGAGTTACCGAAAACCCACAGTCCTACAGGGGGAGCTTGTCCTATTGGAACTACGGAACCAGCCTTGATTGCCAGTTCCCGCAGCCCACAAAGGAAGCACCTAAACTGCAGGCCCTATAGAGTCGGCTAACCAGACTGCAACCCGACAGGACAATGTATTGGAGGCAAAGTGACCTTGACACTTCCCTGAAACAGCTGGCTTGCTGGAACCAGGCTGGGCAGGAGGGAGTACCCGTGCCAAAGACACTGCCGAGAACCAGCTGACGGTACTGGAACCCGGATGGGTAGCAGAAGGTACAAGAGTCAATGGAACTACCAAGGACAAGCTGACGGTACTGGAACCCGATTGCTAAGCAGGAGGTACCCATGCCAGAAAGCACTACCAAGGACCACCAGACGTTGGTGGAACTCGGATACCGAGAAGGAGGCACCTAAGCCAAAGGCGCTGCCTGGAACCAGCTGATGGTACTGGAACCAGGATGGGGAGCAGAAGGTACAAGAGCCAATGGAACTACCGAGGACCAGCTGATGGTACTGGAACCTGGTTACTAAGCAGGAGGTACCCGTGCCAGAAAGCACTGCCAAGGACCACCAGATGTTGGTGAAACTCGGATACCAAGAAGGAGGCACCTAAGCCAAAGGCTCTGCCTGGAACCAGCTGACGGTACTGGAACCCAGGGGGACCTATTCATGATTGACTTCCAAAGAACCAGCTAATGGTGCTGGAACTCAGATAGGCATCAAAAGGTCCACATGAAAAAAAAATTGCAAGGCCGCGAGTCGGCCGGAGTTACCGAAATTCCACAGTCCTACAGGGGAGCTTGTCCTATTGGCACTACGGAACCAGCCTTGATTGCCAGTTCCCGCAGCCCACATAGGAAGCACCTAAACTACAGGACCCATAGAGTCGGCTAACTCGACCGCAACCCGACGGGATAACACATTGGAGGCAAACTGACCTTGACACTACCCGGAAACAGCTGGCATGCTGGAACCAGGCTGGGTAGGAGGGAGTTCCCATGCCAAAGACACTTCTGAGCAGCAACTGGCAGTGTTGGAGCCCAGGGATTACAGAAGAAAAAGAGTGTAGGCTGAGGCCTAATTGGAGGCAGTTTAATATCTGTAGTATTGTGAATGTGGAGGGAGCAGGTGAAATTGCCACACACACAGCAAGGGATCAGCTGACGTTACTGAACCCCAATAACACTGGAGCATGTGTTGACTGTGCAGACAGCACTTCTGAGCAGCAACTGGCGGTGTTCGAACCCAGGGATTACAGGAGAATAAGAGTGTAGGCTGAGGCTTAATTGGAGGCAGTTTAATATCTGTAGTAGTGTGAATGTGGAGGGAGCAGGCATAATTGCCGGATACACAGCAGGAGAACAGCTGATGTTACTGAACCCCAATAACACAGGAGCAAGTGTTGACTGTGCAGACAGCACATCTGAGCAGCAAGTGGCGGTGTTGGAGCCCAGAGAATCCAGGAGAAACAGAGTGTAGGCCGAGGCCTAATTTGAGCAAGTTTCATATCTGTTGTAGTGTGAATGTGGATGGAGCAGGAGAAATTGCCGGATACACAGCAGGGGAACAGCTGACGTTACTAAACCCCAATAACACAGGAGCAAGTGTTGACTGTGAAGACAGCACTTCTGAGCAGCAACTGGTGGTGTTGGAGCCCAGGGATTACAGTTCAGGTGGTAGAAGCATGAACACAACAGGAGACCTGGATACTCTTGCCAACCAATTATTTAATCTGGAAGAGAAGTGGCAAATTCCTGCGAGATCCAGGCCTTGTTCATTTTCAGAAAAGTAAGCTGGTCAACGTTATCGGAGGATACTCGCATGCGACGGTCTGTTAGTTCACCACCTGCAGCACTAAAGACACGTTCCAATAATACACTAGCAGCAGGGCAAGCCAGCACCTCCAATGCATACTGGCTAAGCTCTGGCCATGTATCCAACTTAGAGACCCAAAACTTGAAGGGGGAAGAGCCGTTTGGGAGTACACTGAGAGGGCAAGGCATTTAGTTTGTCACCATCTGATGGAAATGTTGCCTCCTGCTGACTGGAGCCGTCTGTGATGGTGTAGACATTTGTGGCGGGCACACAAAACTTTGCCACATTTGGGCCATACTGGTCTTGCCTTGTGCTGAGGCACCGCTTCTGCTCCCTCTTTGTGCAGAGCTTCCTCCACTGCCTCGACGCACTGAGCTGCTTTGTAAAGCACTAGCAGCACTGCTCTCGGTTGGAATGGAGAACGTGATGGAATGCAACAGTGTGTCTTGGTACTCCTGCATTTTATGCTCCCGGTTCAACGGTGTTATGATGCTTTGTAAGTTGCCCTGGTAGCAAGGATCTAGAAGGGTGTACACCCAATAATCAGCCGTGTTGAGAATGTGGGTGATGCAGCGGTCGTTTCTCAGGCACTGCAGCATGAAATCAACCATGTGCTGCAGACTGCCAACTGGCCAAGAAACGCTGTCCCCTGCTTGAGGCGTGATCTCTGCCTGCTCTGCATCACCCCACCCTCGCTCTACATACTGACTACTAGAGCATTGTGTAACTCCCTCCTCTGGACAGATGTCTTCCTCCTCCATTGACTCCTCCTCATCCTCCTCACAAAGTGTCCCCTGTGTAGGCCTTTGTGAGGAACCACGTTGCGCAGACTTTCCAGAAGCAGATGGCATTTGTGACTCCTCATCCTCCACCTCTTCCACAAACTGCTCCCTTAGCGCTTGCAGTGTTCTTTCAAGCAGGCAGATAAGGGGGATAGTCATGTTGACTAGTGGATCATCTGCACTCGCCATCCGCGTGGAATCATTGAAGGCACGCAAAACCTGGCAGATGTCCTTCATAGTGGCCCACTCTGTAGTTGTGAAGTCTGAACGGCGCACAGTGCGACTTCTTTGCGCCTGATGCAGCTGGTACTCCATTACTGCTGGCTGCTGCTCACACAACCGCTCCAACATATGTAATGTTGAATTCCACCTGGTGGGTAGGTCACATATGATGCGATGTTCCGGAAGGCAGAATCGGCACAGCAGATCTGCAGTGCGCGACCTTGCCATGCTGGAACGCCGCAAGTGAGACCACTCTAGGCGGACCTTGTGCAGCAGTGCATCAAGATCCGGATAGTCCCTCAAAAAACTCTGCACGACCAAGTTGAGCACATGTGCCAGACATGGGATATGAGTGAGGTTGCCTAGGCCCAGAGCTGCCACCAGATTTTGCTGGCACAAACCACACGTCGCTCTCCTGTTTGATGGCATTCCAGAGCTCCTGCACCGTGTGGCTTCGATTCCTCAAAGAAATTAATTTCAATACAGCCTGTTGATGTTTGGCCATGGTTGTGCTTATATTGGTCATAACAGGTAAGCGTTCACGAGTCCACATGGAGATGGACAGTGACGGCTCCTGCAGCGATGATTCAGAGGAACTGGTGTATGAGGAGGAGACAATGTGTACAGACTGGATTCCTGCAATCCTTGGAGTTGGCAGAACACGCACAGCGCCACTCTCAGGGTATGTGCACACGTCAGGATTTGTTGCAGAGATTTTCCTGACAAAAACCAGACATTTCTGCCAGAAATCCGCATGCGTTTTTACCTCGTTTTTACCGCGATTTTACCGCGATTTGACGTGTTTTTGACGCGTTTTTGATGCGTTTTTTGTGCGTTTTTTCCCAAATGCATAGAATTGCGGGAAAAACGCAGAAAATTCGCAAAAAATAATGAACATGCTCATTTTTTACTGCGATGCGTTTTTTCACGGAAAAAAACGCATCCATGTGCACAAAACATGCAGAATGCATTCTAAATGATAGAATGCATAATGTATGTGTTTTTTAATGAGTTTTTATAGCGTTTTTAGCACGAAAAAACGCGAAAAAAACACGAAAAAACCTGAACGTGTGCACATGGCCTTAAGATCTGTACCTGGCTCCACAACATTTACCCAATGGGCAGTGAGGGAAAGGTATCGTCCCTGTCCATGGTGACTAGTCCACGCATCAGTGGTCAGGTGGACCTTGCTTCTGACAGCGTTTAGTAGCGCATGTTTAATGTTTCCCTCCACATGCTTTTGCAGGGCAGGGACAGCTTGCCTGCTGAAATAAAAGCGACTGGGCATGTTGTATTGTGGGACTGCCAATGCCATGAAGTTGCGGAAGGTGTCAGTCTCCACCAGCCTGAATGAGAGCATTTCAAGGGACAGTAGTTTTGCAATGCCAGCATTCAGAGCCTTTGCAAAGGGGTGGTTTGCCAAAAATGGCCACCTTTTCTCCCATGACTGTGCTACCAATGGCTGTAGACTGGGCTGGGAGTGTGAGGATGACAGGGAACGTTGTGCTGTGGATGGAATTATACTGGGTCTCTGGACAACAGTGCCAGAGGTTCTTCCATGGCGATCCTGTGAGGAAGCCGAACCAGCTGTGTGTGAGCTGGAGGAAGAGGCTACAACACGAGCTGAAGAGGTGGTAGGTGGCGCTGTAGGTTGGCCAAGGTCTTCAGTGTGTTTTTGTAACCCCACCACATGCTTGGTCTGCACATGTTTCCACATATTTGTGGTATTGAGGTTGCTGACACTTTTCCCTCTTTTGACTTTCTGATGACACAGCTTGCATTTGACAAAGCAAATGTCATCTGCAACTGTATCAAAAAAGGACCAGGCACTGCAAGCACCAGAAAGTTGCACCTGAGTCTCAGCATCAGATGCGTACTGAGGTGTGCTGACCGGAGGCACTGGCCCACTCTCCTCTTCAGATTCAGAGAGACAAAGCAGTTGGGCATTACTGCATACTGCCTCTTCTTCCATTTCTCGAATGCTGCTTGGCTGGTCCCCTTTTTCCAAGTCAAGAGATTCAGAGAACAGAAGTAGTGATGGCTCCTGTCCTGGGCTCTCTGACTGCCTGGGCAATTTGGCAGGTGGTGAAGAGACAGATGGGTGCTATTCAGTGCTCTGGACCTGAGAGGATGTGGCACTAATTGAAGTCGATGCGTTAGCTGCCATCCATCCGACAACGGCTTCAATTTGTTCGTCCCGCAGCACTGGGGTACAGCGAGCTCCAGGAATGCAGGAAGGTAACCTACAGTGCAATAAATGAGGCTCCAAAAAAATAGGCTAATGCTAATCTGGCTGGGGCTTCAGGGCACAAGGCTGCAGAAAGGCTCCTCTATCTACTCCTATATAGTGCACGCAATCTAGCAGAATACGGATGGAAACACACCACTAATAGGAGAATTCAGGAAAAATGGCCTGCACTACTGAAAAAAAGGACAATGTATGAGGCAGTGACGCACGCTGGGTGGACTACAACCAGATGTGGCTGCAGAACACACTGCAGCGAGAGTTGCACACACACTCAGACCTTGCAGACAGCCGTGAACAGTGCTGCAAGGCTGCAGGAAAGCTCCTCTATCTACTCCTATATAGTGTTTGCACACTATCTAGCTGGATACGGATGGAAAAACACTATTAGGAGAAATCAGGACAAATGTGCAGCAGCACAAATGCAATAAAGGACAATGTAACAGTATGAGGCAGTGACAAACGCTGAGTGGACTACAACCAGATGTGGCTGCAGAACACACTGCAGCAAGAGCTGCACTCACACACACAGACCTTGCAGACAGCCATGAACGGCGCTGCAAGGCTGCAGAAAAGCTCCTCTATCTACTCCTATATAGTGTTTGCACACTATCTAGCTGGATACAGATGGAAACCCACTATTCGGAGAAATCAGGACAAATGTGCAGCAGCACAAAGGAAAAAAGGACAATGTAACAGTATGAGGCAGTGACAAATGCTGAGCGGACTACAACCAGATGTGGCTGCAGAACACACTGCAGCGAGAGCTGCACTCACACACACAGACCTTGCAGACAGCTGTGAACAGCGCAGCAAGGCAAAAAAAAAATTTCTCACACAGCGGTTGCTACAGTAGCCTGGGTAAAGCACAATGAAGCAAATCGCTATCTCAAACAGGCCCTCAGTCAGAACACAGCGTCCTAACTGAATTCGCAGCAGAGTGAACCAAAAATGACGGCGGCGGCTTTTATAGTGCATCATGACATCTGTTACGAACGGGTGGTTAGGAGCACCCGTCCTGATAGTTAAACTCATACAGGACGAGCTCTGGGATGTGGGAGCTCTGCTGACCGCAAGCCCTAATCCTATCGCACACACTAAAAATAGCCGTGGAGCACTCCTGACGCTCCCTAGGCTGTTGTGAATTCTGTTGTCAAGCTCCCTCCTGTGGTCATGAATGGTACTTCGGCTGGTTCTGTCCATGGGCTTTCTCTGGTAGTTGTGAGTGGGGCTGCGGCTTCTGAGGTTCCTTCCACAGGTGACGAGGTTAATTCGTTAGCTGGCTGCTCTATTTAACTCCACTTAGATCTTTGCTCCATGCCACCTGTCAATGTTCCAGTATTGGTTTAGTTCACTCCTGGATCGTTCTTGTGACCTGTCTTCCCAGCAGAAGCTAAGTTACTGCTTGTTTTTCCCTGGTTTGCTATTTTTCTGTCCAGCTTGCTATTTTGATTGTTGTCTTGCTTGCTGGAAGCTCTGGGACGCAGAGGGAGCGCCTCCGCACCGTGAGTCGGTGCGGAGGGTCTTTTTGCGCCCCCTGCGTGGTCTTTTTGTAGTTTTTTTGTGCTGACGGCAAAGCTGCCTTTCCTATCCTCTGTCTGTTCAGTAAGTCGGGCCTCACTTTGCTAAATCTATTTCATCTCTGTGTTTGTAATTTTCATCTTTACTTACAGTCATTATATGTGGGGGGCTGCCTGTTCCTTTGGGGAATTTCTCTGAGGCAAGGTAGGCTTTATTTTTCTATCCTTGGGGCTAGCTAGTTCCTTAGGCTGTGACGAGGCGCCTAATGAGCGTCAGGAGCGCTCCACGGCTATTTCTGGTGTGTGTGATAGGATTGGGGATTACGGTCGGCAGAGTTCCCACGTCTCAGAGCTCGTCCTATATTGTTAGTGGCTGTCAGGTCATTCTGTGCGCTCTTGATCACCAGGTCCATTGTTGTCCTGACCACCAGGTCATAACAGTACAGGTGGCCCAAAGTACTAATGCATCTCAATAGAGGGATAAGAGAAGTTCTGAGACCATTTTTTTTTCTTTGCAGTGTGTTTTGTCTCTCTTTTCCCCTTTACCTCTGGGTGGTTCAGGATACAGGTGTAGATATGGACATTCAAGGTCTGTCCTCTTGTATGGATAATCTCACTGCAAGGGTACAAAACATTCAAGATTTTGTGGTTCAGAATCCAATGTTAGAGCCTAGGATTCCTATTCCTGATTTGTTTTTTGGGGATAGATCTAAGTTTCTGAATTTCAAAAATAATTGTAAATTGTTTCTTGCTTTGAAACCTCGCTCCTCAGGTGACCCTGTTCAACAAGTGAAAATCATTATTTCTTTGTTACGTGGTGACCCTCAAGACTGGGCATTTTCCCTTGCGCCAGGAGATTCGGCATTGCGTGATGTTGATGCATTTTTTTCTGGCGCTCGGATTGCTTTATGATGAACCAAATTCAGTGGATCAGGCAGAGAAAATCTTGCTGGCTCTGTGTCAGGGTCAGGATGAGGTAGAGATATATTGTCAGAAGTTTAGGAAGTGGTCTGTACTCACTCAGTGGAATGAATGTGCCCTGGCAGTAATTTTCAGAAAGGGTCTCTCTGAAGCCCTTAAGGATGTCATGGTGGGATTTCCCATGCCTGCTGGTCTGAATGAGTCTATGTCTTTGGCCATTCAGATCGATCGACGCTTACGTGAGCGTAAAGCTGTGCACCATTTGGCGGTATTATCTGAGCATAGACCTGAGCCTATGCAATGTGATAGGACTTTGACCAGAGCTGAACGGCAAGAACACAGACGTCGGAATGGGCTGTGTTTTTACTGTGGTGATTCCACTCATGCTATCTCCGATTGTCCTAAGCGCACTAAGCGGTTCACTAGGTCTGCCACCATTGGTACGGTACAGTTGAAATTTCTTTTGTCCGTTACTCTGATCTGCTCTTTGTCATCCTATTCTGTTATGGCATTTGTAGATTCAGGCGCTGCCCTGAATTTGATGGACTTAGAGTTTGCTAGGCGCTGTGGTTTTTTCTTGGAGCCCTTGCAGTATCCTATTCCATTGAGAGGAATTGATGCTACGCCTTTGGCCAAGAATAAGCCTCAGTACTGGACTCAATTGACCATGTGCATGGCTCCTGCACATCAGGAGGATATTCGCTTTTTGGTGTTGCGTAATCTGCATGATATGGTCGTTTTGGGGTTGCCATGGCTACAGGTCCATAATCCAGTATTGGATTGGAAATCTATGTCTGTGTCCAGCTGGGGTTGTCAGGGAGTACATGGTGATGTTCCATTTTTGTCTATTTCGTCATCCACCCCTTCTGAAGTCCCGGAGTTTTTGCCGGATTACCGCGATGTATTTGATGAGCCCAAATCCAGTGCCCTACCTCCTCATAGGGATTGCGATTGTGCTATCGATTTGATTCCTGGTAGTAAGTTTCCTAAGGGCCGACTGTTCAATTTATCTGTGCCAGAGCACGCCTCTATGCAGAGTTATGTAAAGGAATTCTTGGAGAAGGGTCATATTCGCCCGTCGTCGTCACCATTGGGAGCAGGGTTCTTTTTTGTGGCCAAGAAGGATGGTTCTTTGAGACCTTGTATTGATTACCGCCTTCTTAATAAGATCACAGTCAAATTTCAGTACCCTTTGCCGCTGCTGTATGATTTATTTGCTCGGATTAAGGGGGCTAGTTGGTTCACCAAGATAGATCTTCGTGGTGCGTATAATCTTGTGCGTATTAAACAGGGCGATGAATGGAAAACAGCATTTAATACGCCCGAGGGCCATTTTGAGTACCTGGTTATGCCTTTCGGGCTTTCCAATGCTCCATCAGTATTTCAGTCCTTTATGCATGACATCTTCCGAGAGTACCTGGATAAATTCCTGATTGTATATTTGGATGATATTTTGGTCTTTTCGGATGATTTGGAGTCTCACGTGAAGCAGGTCAGAATGGTGTTCCAGGTCCTTCGTGCGAATTCTTTGTTTGTGAAGGGGTCAAAGTGTCTCTTTGGAGTTCAGAAGGTTTCATTTTTGGGGTTCATTTTTTCCCCGTCTACTATCGAGATGGACCCTGTTAAAGTCCAGGCCATTTATGATTGGACTCAGCTGACATCTGTGAAAAGTCTGCAAAAGTTCCTGGGCTTTGCTAATTTTTATCGTCGCTTCATCAGTAATTTTTCTAGTGTTGCTAAACCGTTGACTGATTTGACCAAGAAGGGTGCTGATGTGGTCAATTGGTCTTCTGCGGCTGTGGAAGCTTTTCAGGAGTTGAAGCGTCGTTTTTCTTCTGCCCCTGTGTTGTGCCAGCCAGATGTTTCGCTTCCGTTTCAGGTCGAGGTTGATGCTTCTGAGATTGGAGCAGGGGCTGTTTTGTCGCAAAGAAGTTCTGATGGCTTGGTGATGAAACCATGTGCCTTCTTTTCTAGAAAGTTTTCGCCTGCTGAGCGCAATTATGATGTTGGCAATCGAGAGTTGTTGGCCATGAAGTGGGCATTCGAGGAGTGGTGTCATTGGCTTGATGGAGCCAAGCATCGCGTGGTGGTCTTGACGGATCACAAGAATTTGACTTATCTCGAGTCTGCCAAACGGTTGAATCCTAGACAGGCTCGTTGGTCGCTATTTTTCTCCCGTTTTGATTTTGTGGTTTCGTACCTTCCAGGCTCTAAGAATGTGAAGGCTGATGCCCTGTCAAGGAGTTTTGTGCCCGACTTTCTGGGTGTTCCTGAGCCGGCGGGTATTCTCAAAGAGGGGGGAATTTTGTCTGCCATCTCCCCTGATTTGCGGCGGGTGCTGCAAAAATTTCAGGCTGACAGACCTGACCGTTGCCCAGCAGAGAAACTGTTTGTCCCTGATAAATGGACTAGTAGAGTTATCTCTGAGGTTCATTGTTCAGTGTTGGCTGGTCATCCGGGAATCTTTGGTACCAGAGATTTGGTGGCTAGATCCTTTTGGTGGCCGTCTTTGTCGCGGGATGTGCGTTCTTTTGTGCAGTCCTGTGGGATTTGTGCTCGGGCTAAGCTCTGCTGTTCTCGTGCCAGTGGGTTGTTTTTGCCCTTGCCGGTCCCGAAGAGGCCCTGGACGCATATCTCTATGGATTTTATTTCAGATCTCCCTGTCTCTCAAAAGATGTCGGTCATTTGGGTGGTTTGTGATCGCTTCTCTAAGATGGTCCATTTGGTACCCTTGTCTAAATTGCCTTCCTCCTCTGATTTGGTGCCATTGTTTTTCCAGCATGTGGTTCGTTTACATGGCATTCCGGAGAACATTGTCTTGGACAGAGGTTCCCAGTTTGTTTCGAGGTTTTGGCGAGCCTTTTGTGCTAGGATGGGCATTGATTTGTCTTTTTCCTCGGCTTTCCATCCTCAGACAAATGGCCAAACCGAACGAACTAATCAGACTTTGGAGACATATCTGAGATGCTTTGTTTCTGCTGATCAGGATGATTGGGTGTCCTTTTTGCCTTTGGCTGAGTTCGCCCTTAATAATCGGGCCAGCTCGGCTACTTTGGTTTCACCATTTTTCTGCAATTCTGGTTTCCATCCTCGTTTCTCTTCAGGGCAGGTTGAGTCTTCGGACTGTCCTGGTGTAGATACTGTGGTGGATAGGTTGCAGCAGATTTGGACTCATGTGGTGGACAATTTGACATTGTCCCAGGGGAAGGCTCAACGTTTCGCTAACCGCCGGCGCTGTGTGGGTCCCCGACTTCGTGTTGGGGATTTGGTTTGGTTGTCGTCTCGTTATGTTCCTATGAAGGTTTCCTCTCCTAAGTTTAAGCCTCGTTTCATTGGTCCGTACAAGATTTCTGAGGTTCTCAATCCTGTGTCGTTTCGTTTGACCCTTCCAGCTTCTTTTGCCATCCATCATGTATTCCATAAGTCATTGTTGCGGAGAAACGTGGCGCCTGTGGTTCCATCCGTTGATCCTCCTGCCCCGGTGTTGGTTGAGGGGGAGTTGGAGTATGTGGTGGAGAAGATTTTGGATTCTCGTATTTCGAGACGGAAACTCCAGTACCTGGTCAAGTGGAAGGGTTATGGTCAGGAAGATAATTCCTGGGTCTTTGCATCAGATGTTCATGCTGCCGATCTGGTTCGTGCCTTTCATTTGGCTCGTCCTGGTCGGCCTGGGGGCTCTGGTGAGGGTTCGGTGACCCCTCCTCAAGGGGGGGGTACTGTTGTGAATTCTGTTGTCAAGCTACCTCCTGTGGTCATGAATGGTACTTCGGCTGGTTCTGTCCATGGGCTTCCTCTGGTAGTTGTGATTGGGGCTGCGGCTTCTGAGGTTCCTTCCACAGGTGGCGAGGTTAATTCGTTAGCTGGCTGCTCTATTTAACTCCACTTAGATCTTTGCTCCATGCCACCTGTCAATGTTCCAGTATTGGTCTTCACTAATGGATCGTTCTTGTGACCTGTCTTCCCAGTAGAAGCTAAGTTACTGCTTGTTTTTCTCTGGTTTGCTATTTTTCTGTCCAGCTTGCTATTTTGATCGTTGTCTTGCTTGCTGGAAGCTCTGGGACGCAGAGGGAGCGCCTCCGCACCGTGAGTCGGTGCGGAGGGTCTTTTTGCGCCCTCTGCGTGGTCTTTTTGTAGTTTTTTGTGCTGACCGCAAAGCTGCCTTTCCTATCCTCCTATGTCTGTTCAGTAAGTCGGGCCTCACATTGCTAAATCTATTTCAAATCTGTGTTTGTAATTTTCATCTTTACTCACAGTCATTATATGTGGGGGGCTGCCTGTTCCTTTGGGGAATTTCTCTGAGGCAAGGTAGGCTTTATTTTTCTATCTTTGGGGCTAGCTAGTTCCTTAGGCTGTGACGAGGCGCCTAGGGAGCGTCAGGAGCGCTCCACGGCTATTTCTGGTGTGTGTGATAGGATTGGGGATTGCGGTCAGCAGAGTTCCCACGTCTCAGAGTTCGTCCTATATTGTTAGTGGCTGTCAGGTCATTCTGTGCGCTCTTGACCACCAGGTCCATTGTTGTCCTGACCACCAGGTCATAACACTAGGCGCCTCATCACAGCCTCAGAGCTAGCTAGCCCTAGAGATAGAAAATAAAGCCTACCTTCCTCAGAGAAATTCCCCAAAGGAATAGGCAGCCCCCCACATATAATGACTGTGAGTAAAGATGAAAGTCACAAACGCAGAAATGAAATAGGTTTCAGCAAAGGGAGGCCAGACTTACTAAATAGACAGAGGATAGGAAAGGAATCTTTGCGGTCAGCACATAAACCTACAAAAGACCATGCACAGTGTGCAAAAGGGTCCTCCGCACTGACTCACGGTGCGGGGGGTGCCACTCTGCATCCCAGAGCTTCCAGCTAGCAAGACAAAATCAGATAACCAGCTGGACAAAGAAACAATGAGCAAAAATAACAATAAGGAACTTAGCTTCTGCAGGAGAAGACAGGTCACCAGGCAGATCCAGGAGCGAACTGAACCAATGCTAAAACATTGACAGCTGGCATGGAGTAACGATCAGAGTGGAGTTAAATAGAGAAGCCAACCAAAGGATAAACCTTGTCACCTGTGTAAGGAACCTCAGAAGCAGCAGCTTCACTCATAGCCACCAGAGGGAGCCCATAGACAGAACTCACCGAAGTACCATTCACGACCACAAGAGGGAGTTCAACTACAGAATTCACAACAGTACCCCCCCTTGAGGAGGGGTCACCGAACCCGCACCAGAGCCCCCAGGCCGATCAGGATGAGCCAAATGAAAGGCACGAACAAGATCGGCAGCATGAACATCAGAGGCAAAAACCCAGGAATTATCTTCTTGACCATAACCCTTCCACTTGACCAGGTACTGGAGTTTCCGTCTCGAAACACGAGAATCCAAAATCTTCTCCACCACATACTCCAACTACCCCTCGACCAACACCGGGGCAGGAGGATCAACGGAGGGAACCATAGGCGCCACGTATCTCTGCAACAATGACCTATGGAACACATTATGGATGGCAAAAGAAGCTGGAAGGTCCAAAACGAAAAGACACAGGATTAAGAACCTCAGAAATCTTATATGGTCCAATGAAACTAGGCTTAAACTTAGGAGAGGAAACCTTCATAGGAACGTGACGAGATGACAACCAATCCAAATCCCCAACACGAAGTCGGGGACCAACACAACGCCGGCGGTTAGCGAAACGTTGAGCCTTCTCCTGGGACAATGTCAAATTGTCCACCACATGAGTCCAAATCTGCTGCAACCTGTCCACCACTGCATCCACACCAGGACAGTCCGAAGGCTCAACCTGCCCTGAAGAGAAACGAGGATGGAAACCAGAATTGCAGAAAAAAGGAGAAACTAAAGTAGCCGAGCTGGCCCGATTATTAAGGGCGAACTCAGCCAAAGGCAAGAAGGACACCCAATCATCCTGATCAGCAGAAACAAAGCATCTCAGATATGTCTCCAAAGTCTGATTAGTTCGTTCGGTTTGGCCATTTGTCTGAGGATGGAAAGCCGAAGAAAAAGACAAATCAATGCCCATCTTAGCGCAAAAGGACCGCCAAAACCTCGAAACAAACTGGGAACCTCTGTCCGAGACGATGTTCTCCGGAATGCCATGCAAACGAACCACATGCTGGAAAAACAATGGCACCAAATCAGAGGAGGAAGGCAGTTTAGATAAGGGTACCAAATGGACCATCTTAGAGAAGCGATCACAAACCACCCAAATGACCAACATCTTTTGAGAAACAGGGAGATCAGAAATAAAATCCATGGAAATATGTGTCCAGGGCCTCTTCGGAATCGGCAAGGGCAAAAGCAACCCACTGGCATGAGAACAGCAGGGCTTAGCCCGAGCACAAATCCCACAGGACTGCACAAAAGAACGCACATCCCGTGACAAAGAAGGCCACCAAAAAGATCTAGCCACCAAATCTCTGGTACCAAAGATTCCAGGATGACCAGCCAATACTGAAAAATGAATCTCCAAGATAACTCTACCAGTCCACCCTATCAGGGACAAACAGTTTCTCCGTAGGACAACGGTCAGGTCTATCAGCCTGAAACTTTTGCAGCACACGCCGCAAATCAGGTGAAATGGCAGACAAAATTACCCCTTCTTTAAGCATTCCTGCCGGCTCCGGAACACACGGAGAGTCAGGCACAAAACTCCTTGACAGGGCATCAGCCTTCACATTCTTAGATCCTGGAAGGTATGAAACCACAAAACCAAAACGGGAGAAAAAGAGCGACCATCGAGCCTGTCTAGGATTCAACCATTTGGCAGACTCGAGATAAGTCAAATTCTTGTGATCCGTCAAGACCACCATGCGATGTTTAGCTCCTTCAAGCCAATGTCGCCACTCCTCGAATGCCCACTTCATGGCTAACAACTCCCGATTGCCCACATCATAATTGCGCTCAGCAGGCGAGAATTTTCTAGAAAAGAAGGCACAGGGTTTCATCACCGAGCCATCAGAACTTCTTTGCGACAAAACAGTCCCTGCTCCAATTTCAGAAGCATCAACCTCGACCTGAAACGGGAGAGAAACATCTGGCTGGCACAACACAGGGGCAGAAGAAAAACGACGCTTCAACTCCTGAAAAGCCGCTACAGCCGCAGAGGACCAATTGACCACATCAGCACCTTTCTTGGTCAAATCTGTCAACAGTTTAGCAATACTGGAAAAGTTAGCGATGAAGCGACGATAAATATTAGCAAAGCCAAGGAACTTCTGCAAGCTCTTCACAGATGTCGGCTGAGTCCAATCGTAAATGGCCTGAACTTTAACAGGGTCCATCTCGATAGTAGAAAGGGGAAAAAATGAAACCCAAAAATGAAACCTTCTGAACTCCAAAGAGACACTCTGACCCCTTCACAAACAAGGAATTCGCACGAAGGACCTGGAACACCATTCTGACCTGCTTCACATGAGACTCCCAATCATCCGAAAAGACCAAAATGTCATCCAAATATACAATCATAAATCTATCCAGGTACTTTCGGAAGATGTCATGCATAAAGGACTGAAACACAGATGGAGCATTAGAAAGCCCGAATGGCATAACCAGGTACTCAAAATGGCCCTCGGGTGTATTAAATGCTGTTTTCCATTCATCACCCTGTTTAATTCGCACAAGATTATACGCCCCTCGAAGATCTATCTTGGTGAACCAACTAGCCCTAAACAGCAAGAGCACAAGAAGAGGATTCAGAGATCCTCCAAAAAATAGAAAAAAAAACAGCAAAACAAGGAAGAGCTTCTTACCTGCCTAGGCCTCTAAACAAATGCACTATCAGGATGTAGTGGACCCATGTGGTTAAGATGGAGACAACACAGGTGCAGCATAACCGATGAGGCAGCCACTCTCAACCTACCAAACTAATGGAGGGGGTGGCTGCTTGGCACAATGCTGCACATAAAAGACTTGTATGTGGCGCTGTTCACACAATGGAGATGCACAGCATCCAGGCAAGCCTAGTAGTGACACCCTTCTATTAGATCAGGCGGGCCTGCCCAGCGCTATCCAAATGCACCCCATGTGAACAGACACCACAGTTTACAAGACAAAAAAATGGGCCCAACTGCACCCCGAAAAAAAATGCAAAAAACACAAAAAAATATATAAGAAAATTTTTTGTGAGGTATTAGTTTATACTTTGGCCAAAATACGCAAGCTCGTAACCCACGTCAAGGGTCCCCACGCTTACGAGTCCTAATTCTAAACAGCAAAAGCACAAGAAGAGGATTCAGAGATCCTCCAAAAAATAGAAAAAAAACAGCAAAACAAGGCAGTTTGTCTTGTAAACTGTGGTGTCTGTTCACATGGGGTGCATTTGGATAGCGCTGGGCAGGCCCGCCTGATCTAATAGAAGGGTTTCACTACTAGGCTTGCCTGGATGCTGTGCATCTCCATTGTGTGAACAGCGCCACATACAAGTCTTTTATGTGCAGCATTGTGCCAAGCAGCCACCCCCTCCATTAGTTTGGTAGGTTGAGAGTGGCTGCCTCATCGGTTATGCTGCACCTGTGTTGTCTCCATCTTAACCACATGGGTCCACTACATCCTGATAGTGCATTTGTTTAGAGGCCTAGGCAGGTAAGAAGCTCTGCCTTGTTTTGCTGTTTTGTTTTTTTTTGAACCAACTAGCCCCCTTAATCCGAGCAAATAACTCAGACAGCAGCGGCAAAGGATACTGAAATTTGACTGTGATCTTATTAAGAAGGCGGTAATCAATACAAGGTCTCAAAGAACCATCCTTCTTGGCCACAAAAAAGAACCCTGCTCCCAACGGTGATGACGACGGAGGAATATGACCCTTCTCCAAGGATTCCTTTATATAACTCCGCATAGCGGCGTGCTCAGGCACAGATAAATTAAACAGACGGCCCTTAGGAAACTTACTACCAGGAATCAAATTAATAGCACAGTCGCAATCCCTATGAGGAGGTAGGGCACCAGATTTGGGCTCTTCAAATACATCCCGGTAATCTGATAAAAACTCAGGGACTTCAGAAGGAGTGGAAGGCGAAATTGACAGCAATGGAACATCACCATGTACCCCCTGACAACCCCAGCTGGACACAGACATAGATTTCCAATCCAACACTGGATTATGGACCTGTAGCCATGGCAACCCCAAAACGACCACATCATGCAGATTATGCAACACCAAAAAGCGAATATCCTCCTGATGTGCAGGAGCCATGCACATGGTCAATTGAGTCCAGTACTGAGGCTTATTCTTGGCCAAAGGCGTAGCATCAATTCCTCTCAATGGAATAGGATACTGCAAGGGCTCCAAGAAAAAACCACAGCGCCTGGCAAACTCCAAGTCCATCAAATTCAGGGCAGCGCCTGAATCCACAAATGCCATTACAGAATAGGACGACAGAGAGCAAATCAGAGTAACGGACAAAAGAAATTTAGACTGTACCGTACCAATGGTGGCAGACCTAGCGAACCGCTTAGTGCGCTTAGGACAATCGGAGATAGCATGAGTGGATTCACCACAGTAAAAACACAGCCCATTCCGACGTCTGTGTTCTTGCCGTTCAGCTCTAGTCAAAGTCCTATCACATTGCATAGGCTCAGGCCTATGCTCAGAGAATACCGCCAGATGGTGCACAGCTTTGCGCTCACGCATGCGCCGATCGATCTGAATGGCCAAGGACATAGACTCATTCAGACCAGCAGGCGTGGGAAATCCCACCATGGCATCCTTAAGGGCTTCAGAAAGACCCTTTCTGAAAATTGCCACCAGGGCACATTCATTCCACTGAGTAAGCACAGACCACTTTCTAAACTTCTGACAGTACACCTCCGTTTCATCCTGACCCTGACACAAAGCCAGCAAGATTTTCTCTGCCTGATCCACTGAATTTGGTTCATCATAAAGCAATCCAAGCGCCAGAAAAAACGCATCAACATCACGCAATGCAGGATCTCCTGGCGCAAGGGAAAATACCCAGTCTTGAGGGTCAACACGTAACAAAGAAATAATGATTTTTACTTGTTGAGCGGGGTCACCAGAGGAGCGGGGTTTCAAAGCTAGAAACAGTTTACAATTATTTTTGAAATTCAAGAATCTAGATCTATCCCCAGAAAATAAATCAGGAATAGGAATTCTAGGCTCTAACATAGGATTCTGAACCACAAAATCTTGAATGTTTTGTACCCTTGCAGTGAGATGATCCACACAAGAGGATAGACCCTGAATGTCCATCTCTACACCTGTGTCCTGAACCACCCAAATGTCTAGGGGAAAAAAAAGACAAAACACAGTGCAAAGAAAAAAAAATGGTCTCAGAAGTCCTCTTATCCCTCTATTGAGATGCATTAATACTTTGGGCCAGCTGTACTGTTATGAACTGGTGGTTAGGAGCACCCGACCTGATAGTTAAACTCATACAGGACGAGCTCTGGGATGTGGGAGCTCTGCTGACCGCAAGCCCTAATCCTATCACACACACTAAAAATAGCCGTGGAGCGCTCCTGACGCTCCCTAGGGGCCTCGTCACAGCCTCAGAGCTAGCTAGCCCTAGAGATAGAAAATAAAGCCTACCTTGCCTTAGAGAAATTCCCCAAAGGAATAGGCAGCCCCCACATATAATGACTGTGAGTAAAGATGAAAGTCACAAACGCAGAAATGAAATAGGTTTCAGCAAAGGGAGGCCAGACTTACTAAATAGACAGAGGATAGGAAAGGAATCTTTGCGGTCAGCACAAAAACCTACAAAAGACCACGCAGAGTGTGCAAAAGGGTCCTCCGCACCGACTCACGGTGCGGGGGGTGCCACTCTGCATCCCAAAGCTTCCAGCTAGCAAGACAAAATCAGATAACCAGCTGGACAAAGAAACAATGAGCAAAAATAACAATAAGGAACTTAGCTTCTGCAGGAGAAGACAGGTCACCAGGCAGATCCAGGAGCGAACTAAACCAATGCTAAAACATTGACAGCTGGCATGGAGTAACGATCAGAGTGGAGTTAAATAGAGAAGCCAACCAAAAGATAAACCACGTCACCTGTGTAAGGAACCTCAGAAGCAGCAGCTTCACTCATAGCCACCAGAGGGAGCCCATAGACAGAACTCGCCGAAGTACCATTCACGACCACAGGAGGGAGTTCGACAACAGAATTCACAACAGACATCATTTCAGCAGCCAATCAGAGCCATGCCAGTAGTTACATGCCTAACATGCATAACAGGATGTGCCCACACTTCTTAGAATTCCTCATTGGCTGAATTAAATGAATCTGGCTCATAGCATTATGGGAACTTCCGATTCCGGTATCTGATACTGCAAAAGTATCGGAACTCCGATACCGCGAATATCGGTCGATACCCGATATTTGCAGTATCGCAATGCTCAACACTATTCATGAAGCAATGAACAATGGAGGCCGCGTCTAAATAAGGTGGATTTTCCGACAATCGGCACAGCTCAGCACATAATTTGTTACCCTTTTTTTCCTCTAACGCCTTATGTTGCAAAAATAGAATTTGTATGTAACTCAAGTGAGATAGAAGCCACACATGAAGCCTTCGCTTTCTCCTGTGAGATAATGTCACCTTGTGGCGCTTATCCTGCAAAGCTGATTCATCAAAAATTGGTGAAGTTAGACACATTGACAAATCCCCTCAGAGAATGACAGGATAACATGATGTTATCTCTCTCCAGGCTATATCACTCCTTTGATGAGCAGTATTGATCGGGTAAAACTGAAGTTTTAATATCAATTCACAATTACAGATAAGTCACTAAAAGAGTGGATAATGTGTCCTGTAATGAAAGCTCAAACGTGGCCGTTGGTACAAAGCAATTCTCCGAATGTCCTGTATGCATGAAATAGAAGAAAAATATGTGAATAACCTGGAAAATATGTGATATAATTCCAAATATTATAGTGCAATCCTGACATTACATGTATTACACCTTTTCTTGGACTTAAAGGAATTGTCTGCCTTAGGCTGAAGGTCTGCAGTCAATTTATGTCTCTGCAGACTTGTGAACCCTCACATTGCGCCGGTGTGAGGATTCACGAGTCTGCAGCCACCTAGAGTGACTGCAGACTTGCAGCCTAAGGCCAGACAACTCCTTTAATGACCAGTAAATTTTTTCCAATTTGTTTTGCATGTACTGTTCAAACAGCTATAACATTTTTTGCAGAAATGAGGCAGCGATTAGAACACTAAATTTGTGATTTTTATAGGGACTATATCCCTTATAGGACTATGTGCTTGGTCTGACAGACTAGCTTTAGGATTGGCAGGCATTTATTATTTTTATAATTCATGATTTTTTTATATTACATGTTTGTTTTAGAAGCGTGCCGTTCCCCAACCTCCAGTCATCCTGAATGCAGCGTGGCGCCTGATTGATTGACAGTAAGAACCAGTGGCGTCTTTTTGCTGCTGGCTGGAGCTATGCTCTCCCGATTCTGCTATATGACGCAGCCTTACCGCAGCAGCATTGGATATGCAGTGGCACTGAAGTTGGCTGGAATCGAGAGGTAACTAGTGTTCAAAGCTAGCCTCAATGCAGTGCTTACAAGCAAATCCTTTAGCCCCTGGTCAGGGACCTGGACTTAAACAAGGGCCCATTGGCTAAGGCCATGGAATAAGCTGCTGGTGGGTGGTTCAGGCTGGCAGGAGTGGTCAAGTAGCCGGGTAAGAAACAAGAGGGCAAGAAAAGTACAAAATAAGAACAAGCAAGAATAGGCAGCAAAACAAGCCGAAATCAAAACAGGATTGAAATACACTACACAGGAGCTGACCACCCAGGACTAAACCAGAATAACACAAGGCTATATCTGGCAGCTTCCGGCAGTAAGCTGGAAGTTTAAGTAGGATGTGTTGCTTTCCAATTGGCTGGAACAGGGAGCTGATCACTCCAGCTGGACAGCACGTACACCCATACTGTTAGATTAGATTACACTGCTGGTCCCAGCCCCTTTACTTTTAGAGGCTAGACAGAGCCTTTGGTACTACGCCTCTTCTATCACTAGCGCCATCCGCAGAATGAATACAATGGCACCTTTACTGTTTCTGATACGCTCTGAAAAGACAGGTTTCCATATGTGTGTTTAGCTAATTTAGTCTTTTAAAATAAAGCTAGTAAAAAAGCTGCTTATTGTAAAAATAAAAAATAAGTTTTCCCTAGAAAAGTGAAAAATCTCTCAATTACCTGTGCCTCAAATTTCTGTATAAAAAGGGATTCAAAAATTAAAAGCAATTAATGCAATTATTAGCATAGATCCGGATACAGCAGATGTAGATACATGTTTACCATGCAGCGCACATGACAGCAACGGTGCAGAATAAAAGAAGCAAGTAATGAATGCTGGTATGAAAGCAAATACATAATATACCTGTGATCCAATCGAAAAGCTGTGCTTTCCCCTATGATGGTCTTGGAAAGGTTCTGTCAGCTCCTCGCAGGGCTGCCACTAGAAATTTCGGGGCTGTCCGCAGTCCCACCTCTCTTGGAAAATCTCCACTTCTCACCTATCACACATTGACAGTTCCCGTCACCAGATCACACATATAGCCGGCAGCTTTTGTTTTGGCCAAAAGATTTTTTAAGCCGCCACCATAACACGGTAGACACTTTTGGCCGGGCCCTACTCTGCTGTAACCTATTAAATATTTGTTAAAATATGCAATACAATTTAGGTATATTTTTATTTATTTTTCAATTTTTAAAATGACCTATAAT
The DNA here is from genome assembly GCF_032444005.1 of Ranitomeya imitator. Taxonomy (NCBI): domain Eukaryota; kingdom Metazoa; phylum Chordata; class Amphibia; order Anura; family Dendrobatidae; genus Ranitomeya; species Ranitomeya imitator. The sequence continues at coordinate 72,881,234 of NC_091283.1, read as the reverse complement.
ACTACATACAAGGAACAAATACCACAGCACTATGACCAGACCACATATTACCACCACAGTGATCGAATAATATAAAATACAAGGAACAAATACCGCTACACCATGACCAGACCGCATATTACCACCAATGACTGAATACTACAATGCTGATCAGTAATAAAAAAAAAAAAACACAATACTATCACCATCAGTGCCATTATACACAGGAGATCTGTACTTAGTATGCAGTGTCTGTGTACAGGTAATACAGTGATCACCGGTGACATTGTACACAGGACCTCTGTATATAGTATACAGTGTATAGTGTCAGTGTATAGGTAACACTGACTCACCAGTGACGTCTCTAGGTGAAGTCCTTCATCTTTCATCCAGCACAGACCGCCATCACTTCATCCAGCCAGGACTCGTCTCTGCAGGAAATAACACAGTTATCTCGAGTTCTGCTTGTAGAACACATTACTTAATTTTCCCAGCCTCTACATTACACCACATGAAGAAGGCGACATAGTATCACTCTACACAGTAACAGGACCGACCCCCATTTAAAACAGTATACTCAAAAAATAAAATAAATGCATCACTGCAATAATAATATCCCTTAATTAGCCCCTATGGTAATATTCGCCATCCTAGCCCCCGTGTGTCTCATTCCTGGCGTCAGCCATATATTCTCCCATCCTGCCCCATATGATCTCCCCATCCTGCCCCATCTGTCTCCATCGTATCCATCCTGCCCCATCTGTCTCCAATCCTGCCCCATCTGTCTCCATTCTGCCCCATCTGTTTCCAATCCTGCCCCATCTGTGTCCAGCACTCTGCCCCATCTCTGTCCAGCACTCTGCCCCATCTGTGTCCAGCACTCTGCCCCATCTGTGTCCAGCACTCTGCCCCATCTGTGTCCAGCACTCTGCCCCATCTGTGTCCAGCACTCTGCCCCATCTGTTTCCAGCACTCTGCCCCATCTGTTTCCAGCACTCTGCCCCATCTGTTTCCAGCACTCTGCCCCATCTGTTTCCAGCACTCTGCCCCATCTGTTTCCAGCACTCTGCCCCATCTGTTTCCAGCACTCTGCCCCATCTGTGTCCAGCACTCTGCCCCATCTGTGTCCAACACTCTGCCCCATCTGTGTCCAATCCTGCCCCATCTGTTTCCAGCACTCTGCCCCATCTGTGTCCAGCACTCTGCCCCATCTGTGTCCAGCACTCTGCCCCATCTGTGTCCAGCACTCTGCCCCATCTGTGTCCAGCACTCTGCCCCATCTGTTTCCTATCCTGCCCCATCTCTGTCCAGCACTCTGCCCCATCTCTGTCCAGCACTCTGCCCCATCTCTGTCCAGCACTCTGCCCCATCTCTGTCCAGCATTCTTCCCTGGGCCCCCCGGATCTCCGCTCTCAAGGAAAAAAAAAAGTTCTTCTTACCTGGCCGTGCTCCTGCGGCGGGCGAAGTCTCCACGAAGCTGCAGCGTGCACTCGCCGGTGACTGACAATGATGTCAGACGCCGGCGATGTGCACGCACGCTGCGGCTGACGTCAGCTGCCAGCCTCAGATTGGCTGGCGGCTGTTAACTATTGACGTGCGGGCCCGCACCCGCACGTCAATAGCTTTGAACAGCTGCAGCGTCGGCGCTAAGGGCCCGGTTCAGCCTGCGGCTGTCGGTAGGGCCCGGTGAGCAGATGAGACGGGGCCCGATGCGGGCCCCCTCTGCCCACCGGGCCCCATACGCCAGTCACGGCCGTCATGCCCTGATGGCGGCCCTGTAAAATGCTCACATATATACATACAGTATACCAGTATATGACGTCTTCTCACGCATTATAGGTGAGGTGTGTTATTAAAGATAATTCATAAAAATACACACATGCATTGTGTGCTGGCATTAGGGTACTGAGTGCAGCACTCCTCTGCAGACATGGCATCTCTACACTGATAGAACTATAATATATATACATACTGTGACAAAACACTCTGGGATCGCCTTTGCTGGGGTCAAAGGACACGTGGTTTGTGCATTGAATCTGAGGCGTACAGCAGGTTTCTGAGCAGGCTGACCTCAGGTCAGATTTATTAACGTGAAAGCAACACAAAAAACAAAACATAAAAATAAATCCTAGCCTGTCCGGCACTAACTAAACAAATACGTTGCTATCTCAACAACTGGGGGGGCTTCTCCCACCCAGCTAACATCACACAGATCTTGAGCAGAGCTCTTCACTCACGTTTGTCTCACACAGGCAGGCAATCTGTGTGCCCCAGGCAGACACTGAAAACACCCAGCTGGTCATCTTTTATTCCTGCAATCATTAACCCATTAGCACCCTGAAGATACTGAGTGGCCTAATTCACATAGGACAAACACCTGGGCGAGATATACCTGCCTCCATCTACAACACCAGCATGAGTCTTACATATCCCCCCCCCCTTGCTCAGACCACTCCGGTCGAGCAAGAACACTTTTGAAACAGTGCACTCGGGATAGGGCATCGGCGTTCCCCATCTGCACCCCAGGTCGGAACTCCACCGTAAAAGAGTAAGCCTGCAGGGCAAGGAACCACCGGGTTACCCGACTATTACGGTCCTTGTGGAGGTGCATCCACTTGAGAGGGGCATGGTCTGTGACCGGCCTAAACTTCCTACCAGCCAGGTAATACTTGAGGGAGTTGAGAGCCCATTTAATGGCTAGGCACTCTTTTTCAACCACCGCATACCTCTGCTCATGTACATTCAGTTTCCGACTGAGATAGAGGACCGGGTATTCGACTCCGTCCCTCACCTGGGAAAGTACAGCTCCGACACCAGTATCAGAGGCATCAGTTTGTACCACAAACTCGCTGCTGAAATCAGGAGTCACTAGTACGGGCTGAGAGCACAAAGCCCGTTTCAGGCTGTGGAAGGCCTCTTCAGCAGCTGAGGTCCATTTTACCATGACGGAACCCTTCCCCTTGGTAAGATCCGTCAAGGGAGTAGCCATGGCTGCAAAATTGGATATGAACCGGCGATAATAGCCGGCAATCCCCAGGAAAGCCTGCACTTGTTTCTTGTTCACTGGTTGAGGCCAGCCCTGAATTGCCTGTATTTTGTCGATCTGGGGTTTAACCACACCTCGGCCAATCACGTAGCCCAAGTATCGGGCTTCTTCAAGCCCGATGTGGCATTTCTTGGGGTTTGCCGTTAAACCTGCATCTCGCAGGTCATCAATCACCGCTTGTACCTTCTGGAGATGAGTTTCCCAGTCCATGCTGTAAATTACGATGTCATCCAGGTAGGCAGAAGCGTACTGTCTGTGAGGCCTCAAGACTCGATCCATCAATCTCTGGAACGTTGCGGGAGCTCCGTGAAGTCCAAACGGCATATAGACATACTGGAAAAGACCTTCCGGTGTAGCAAATGCCGTCTTCTCTCTGGCCGCCTCGGCCAGAGGAATCTGCCAGTACCCCTTTGTTAAATCCAGGGTCGTAATGTATCGGGCTTTACCAAGCCGGTCAATCAACTCATCGACCCGGGGCATAGGGTACGCATCAAATTTAGAAATTGCATTCAGTTTCCTAAAGTCATTACAAAACCGGATGGAGCCATCCGGTTTAGGTATCAACACAATTGGACTGGACCAGGCGCTGTGTGACTCCTCAATGACTCCTAAGTCCAACATTGCCATCACTTCCCGGGAGACGGCTTCACGGCGGGCTTCCGGAATCCGTAGGGCTTCACATGAACAGTGACGCCAGGCTCTGTGACAATCTCATGTTTCACCAACTTAGTCCGGCCAGGTTTTTCGGAGAAAAACTGTCGGTTCTGTAACAAAAATTGCTTAACCTCAGATTTTTGTCGTTCTGAGAGAGTCTCAGCAACCTGCACCTCTGGTACAGTAGGTGAACAAACCGGACGGGGCAGATCCGCCGTTAGGGCAGAGCGGTCTTTCCAGGATTTTATCAGATTCACATGATAAATCTGTTCCGGTTTTCTCTTACCCGGCTGGTACACTTTATAGTTCACTTCACCAACTCTTTCTCGGACCTCAAATGGGCCCTGCCATTTCGCCAGGAATTTACTATCCACCGTAGGGATTAGGACCAACACCCTATCGCCGGGTGCAAATGTACGGACCTTAGCGCCTCTATCATAACTTTGCCTCTGGGCTCCCTGGGCCTGTAACATATGGTCCCTAACAATGGGCATGACAGCGGCAATACGATCCTGCATTTGTGTTACATGGTCGATCACTGTTTTAAAGGGAGTGACTTGACCTTCCCAGGTTTCTTTTGCGACGTCCAGCAGTCCCCGGGGACGACGGGCGTACAACAGTTCGAAAGGCGAAAACCCTGTGGAAGACTGGGGAACTTCCCTAATGGCAAACAGCAAATAGGGTAACAAGTAATCCCAGTTCTTCCCATCTTTGTCTATTGCCTTCCGGAGCATCTGTTTTAAGGTTTTGTTGAAGCGCTCAACCAGGCCATCTGTTTGAGGGTGATAGACAGACGTACGCAACGGGTCTATTTGTAAGAGCCTGCAGAGCTCCTTCATTACCCTCAACATAAAGGGAGTCTCCTGGTCGGTGAGTATCTGTTTTGGAATTCCCACCCGACTAAACACTTGTACCAATTCCTTGGCGATCGTCTTGGTAGCTGTGTTACGCAAAGGGACGGCTTCCGGGTAACGAGTGGCATAGTCCACGATGACGAGGATATGTTGGTGCCCACGTGCGGATCGGGGATGGGGCCCAACCAAATCCATCCCAATTCTCTCAAAAGGGACCCCGATGATAGGAAGGGGTACCAAAGGGCTACGGAACTGAGATTTAGGGGCCGCGATTTGGCACTCTGGACAGGACTCACAATAGTTACGCACATCACAATGTATTCCAGGCCACACAAAACAATGCAATATCCTTTCTGTGGTTTTCTGTACCCCCAGATGTCCCCCCATTATATGTCCGTGGGCCAAATCCAGTACCTTCCGCCGATAAGGTTTGGGTACCACTAACCGTTGCACTGTGTCTTCCCCTTTTTTTTCTACCTGGTAGAGCAAATCATTTTCAAGAACCATATACGGGTACGCTAGCCTAGTGTCAGGTTCTACGGGTACCCCATCTATCATTTTTACATTTTTCCTAGCCGGAGTCAGGGTAGGATCTTTCATTTGCTCGCTGTGGAAGTCATCCACCTGGACTCCCAAATCTGGCAGGCAGGGTGCCGGATGGCTGTCTGCCTCCGCGTCTCGCTGAGGTTCCTCAGTTTCCTCTGTTTCCCCCGCCATGACGGAGAAGGGGTACTGAAGGTTAGATTCACTAACCTCCCCAGCAACATCTTCCTGTGGGGTCTCCTCTAGGGACTCGGGACCTCCAGATGGCATGGGAGAAGATTCACGGGTACAGCTACCGTGAAGGAGCAACTGATTCTCCCACAACTGCCAGAAATAGGGAAAATCCCTTCCCAGGATTACATCCTGTAACAATGCGGGAACGAGTCCCACTTTGTGCTGCACTGACCCATAGGGAGTAGAAATCCATATGACCGCTGTTAAGTACGAGCGGGTGTCACCATGCACACACGTCACAGAAAACTTGTCAGACGGACCAGACGGAAGTGCCACCAGACTAGCTTTCACCAGAGTCACCACACTTCCAGAGTCTAGTAATGCCACAACATTTTTCCCATCAACAGATAATTCACACAGGTGTTTCACTGTATCATTTTGACCCGCATTCACACTCACTAGCTGTGTAACCAAAGACATGCGTTTTCTAGAGTCTATAACGTCGCACTGCATGGGTTCAGCGGTAACAGGACAGTTCGCAGAAACATGACCCTTCTTATGGCAGCGGAAACACCTAACAGGTCCCCTACTGAGACCACCGTCCAATACTCTTGGTCTCGGAGTGCGAGCAGTCCCGGACTCCTCCCCCACAGTTTTAAGCGATTTTCCTTCACCCGTGGTCCCTGGAACAGTCTTACCGGTTCCACGAGGAGGAGGCACAGACCGGGGGTTGGCGGTGTCGTCGGGAAGTCCTTCTGCCACGGAATAACGCTCGACCAACTCCACAAGTTGATCCGCTGTCGTGGGATTTCCTTGGCTTACCCACCTTTTCAGCGCTGGGGGTAGTACTCTCAGGTACTTGTCCAGGACAACCCGCTGGATTATTTCGGGTATTGTCAGTACCTCAGGTTGCAGCCATTTCTTTGTTAAGTAGATCAGGTCGAACATCTGAGACCGCACCGGTTTATCTTGCTGGTATGTCCACTGATGTACCCTCTGTGCCCGGACAGCCGTCGTCACACCCAGCCGGGCCAGGATCTCAGCTTTCAGTTTCTCAAAGTCCTGAGCGACCTCCGGGTCCAAATCATGGTAAGCTTTTTGGGCCTCGCCGGAGAGAAACGGGGCAATCAAGTCGGCCCATCGTGCCTTCGGCCACTTCTCTCTCAACGCCGTCCGCTCAAACGTTGTCAGGTATGCCTCGACGTCATCTTCTGCAGTCAGCTTTTGCCAGTATCGACTCACACGGATCCTTCTGGACTCTGCTTCCGGGTCAGCGTCAGGCATGCTCACCAGGCGCTGCGCCACCTGTTGGAGAAGTTGGCGTTCTGCAACCGTCATGTCCAGTAACTCCTTCAGCTGTGCGGCCATCAAGCGATTAGCTTCGTGCTGTGCGGCAGTGGCCTGCTGCTGTACGGCAGTGGACTGTACTAAGGCTTTCACCACGTCTTCCATGCTGTCGCCTGTGCCACGGGTTGCCCGCGTTCTCCACCACAATGTGACAAAACACTCTGGGATCGCCTTTGCTGGGGTCAAAGGACACGTGGTTTGTGCATTGAATCTGAGGCGTACAGCAGGTTTCTGAGCAGGCTGACCTCAGGTCAGATTTATTAACGTGAAAGCAACACAAAAAACAAAACATAAAAATAAATCCTAGCCTGTCCGGCACTAACTAAACAAATACGTTGCTATCTCAACAACTGGGGGGGCTTCTCCCACCCAGCTAACATCACACAGATCTTGAGCAGAGCTCTTCACTCACGTTTGTCTCACACTGGCAGGCAATCTGTGTGCCCCAGGCAGACACTGGAAACACCCAGTTGGTCATCTTTTATTCCTGCAATCATTAACCCATTAGCACCCTGAAGATACTGAGTGGCCTAATTCACATAGGACAAACACCTGGGCGAGATATACCTGCCTCCATCTACCACACCAGCATGAGTCTTACAATACATACACATATACACACACACTGTACACTATACATTACGTACAATATATACTACAGATACAAGGATCATATATATATATATATATATATATATATATACACACACTGTACGCTATACATTAACTACACTATATACTGCAGATACACTATTACATATACAAGGATCATCTCCAGTATATCCATACACTTATTTACAAACAAGAAAATACATATACTGCACACTATATATTACATACACTATATACACATAGTATTATATATACTTACCTATGCTGCAGGGCCTTCACCACCTGCACCATTATCCCAGGCCAGCAGACAGCCAGGGCAGCAGTCAGTAGGAGCCCCCAGCAGAGCAGGAGACTATAATAAGAGCAGCTGCTTCCTCTTCCAGTGCAGACTCTTGGTCACCCCCTCCCCCGGTCCCGACTGCAAGTGATGAGTACAGGGAGACTTCCTACACAGCAGTTTCCTAGCACTGGTGTTATGGAGGGACAGAAGTATAGCCTAGTGCCGGCAGCTTGATCCCACAGGAATAGTGGGGCCCCGGGGTCCCTCCTGCAGCCCAGTGAGAAGCCCTAGTTCTGGAGCCACTAGGAGGCAGCAGCACAGGATTACTGACCTTTACTGGCTTCAATCTCTTCCTGCAGAGCTCCGGTCACTGCTGCTGTTATGTTCTGGACTAGGTGAGGGTGAGAGATGATGGAGGTGGAGACTCTGCTGGAGGCGGCACCGAGCTCTGCACAGAGCAAAAGCCCAGGTCCTTGTGCAGCGTCTGCTGCAGTGAGTGCGGCCACATCAGGCAGGAGCGATGATCACCTCATAATGCCTCCAGATCAGCAGGAAAAGAGGTGGGGCCCAAAGTGTATGAGACATGCTGACTGCGAGTCTGGTCAGTCCGGGCCCTCCCTCCTTGCCTCTCCTCACCGGGCCCCTTACACATGTAATGGCTGTAATGCCCTGATGGCGGCCATGGCTCCTCGACCTGTTTTAGCTAATATTGCATACTGTATCCCCCATGAATCTACATGGGACTTCCAAAATGAACAATGACACAAATTCAAATACTGCTTTTTATTAGCTCACGGTTACATCCACATACCTCCCCTTGATGACCTCATGTGGGGGCCGATTGTGGGATGTGCTAGGTCTGTTAGAATTTTATGAGATCCCCAACTTACAGGATATCTTCGCCCCTGGAGATTCCAGTCAGTAAATATTGTCGTCATATTCCTTTTCGTGGTTTTACTTTTATATCAAACATGGCCTGTATAGCTTCATCCATTGGTGATGTGAGTGAATGCATTATATTCATCCCTTTGCTACAACGGCAAAGGGGTGATCTAATAACCATGTATAAGTATATAAGGGGACAATACAAATATCTCGCTGAGGATCTGTTTATACCAAGGAAGGTGACGGGCACAAGAGGGCATTCTTTGCGTCTGGAGGAGAGAAGGTTTTGCCACCAACATAGAAGAGGATTCTTTACTGTTAGGGCGGTGAGAATCTGGAATTGCTTGCCTGAGGAGGTGGTGATGGCGAACTCAGTCGAGGGGTTCAAGAGAGGCCTGGATGTCTTCCTGGAGCAGAACAATATTGTATCATACAATTATTAGGTGCTGTAGAAGGACGTAGGTCTGGGGATTTATTATGATGGAATATAGGCTGAACTGGATGGACAAATGTCTTTTTTCGGCCTTACTATGTTACTATGTTACTATGTAACTCTGAAAATGTATCTCTCATAATTATCAGATTAGTGCAAACCCCAATATTCATCATTAACCGCTGGCTCACATGGGTCTGCAGTAACTCCTTTGAACAAAGGAAGCTTATGCCTGAGAAGCATATCTTAGTCTCGCTGTCTCTCCTCAAAGCATTTCTCTGCTGTTATTACCTGGTCAATGCAGGAGGCCCATACTTCAAGGGAGATGGAAGTGTGAGCGCTTTCTTAATTTCCCTGTTTTAATTAGTTTTTCTCTTCCTCAGTTATAAATAGTTTTCTCTCTTCCCGATATGTTCAATGTGAGGGGGACATGTCCCCTTCTCTGGAGATGATTGTATAGATTTTAATTCTAGTGTCATATAGAAAAATTAAGAGTATAAGTATTTATTTTGTCCTTTTATTGTAGTACCCTTGTGGACCCCAGATATTAATATAGTTGTCTTAAGTTCTTAAATGGGTAAAATTGCAAAGTGCTTGTAAAAACAAGCAAGCAATTTATACCTTATTAAAAAATCCTTTCATTACACAATAACAGATGGATTTTTAATTTTATTGCACACAGCTCATTGCCTGAAGTCCCAGTCTGACCAGTTACCTAGGAAGAGTACGAGGTGCATGCAGGCTTTGTGCTTTAGAACCTGCTCGCTCTGATTTGAAGCTGGCCAGATAGCTGGATTTAACCATCCTCCGTGCCCCTGTGCTTCTCCCATTCTGCAGATGCAAAACTGCTTCTGTTGGTAGCCTAAAGGAGCACTCAGTTTGGAAAAGTGGCACAAGCACTGCCATTGGTCTAAGCTGTCAATCTTCAGGATAGCATCGGACCCCGGCAAGCAGGAGAAAGAAAAATGGTGCATTTATCAAGACTGTTAGCAAACTCCCTTAATGATGACATCGCCATTTATGATCCCTGTCCAGTGATATCACTGGATAATATTATGATGCTGTGACATCACTGTGGTCTTTAGCTTTCAGCTGTTCTGTCACTATTTTTGGTTTTTCCGTTCTGTGACATCACTGTGCATCTTTAATTGTTTATATTGTTCTTATATAACACTTTCCTCTGCTGCCTGAGTCTTTGTTACACATGCACCGTGGCATCACTGTTTTTCTTACTCTATGACTTCACTTTGTGCATTATCCCTGTCTAGTTAGGAAACCACGATTTCGAATTTGCAACAGGAGACAAGGAACTTCAAGTTACACTGCTTAAAATTTTGGTTGTGCAAATGCATGGATTCAGACTATCAGCATTGAGTGGACTGTCAAAATGTGTAGGGTCATGAGCTTCAAAGTGAATGGTAACGCATATTTGTCAATGTATTTGTAGGAAGGAGGAATAATAGGAGGATGTTACCATGAAGTATTTTAGAAGTTACTCACTATCTCAAGGATTGGTGAAAAATTCCTGATCACTGGGGAACCGACTGCTGAACCCAAAAACTTTTCTTGAGAACAGTGAAGGTCCCTGCGGTTGAACCTCCAGGAATCTGGAAGCTATCCTCTATCCAATGGGTAGGGGATAACTTCCAAACTTGAGAATACCACTTTAAGTAAAGACCTGCCATAATTGTTATATTATGTGGAACACAAATGTTTCCAAAAGATAGAAAAATATTTAGAATTGAGAATCCTGGTGGACCTATCTAGGCTTGTAAAAGATCAATCTTCCTACAGATCATTGATCCATCAAGTCACCATGGCTCAAGATCGAGAGAAAGGCCATTAAAAAAACCCTACTCTATGTACAACTCTAGGGTCCTTCATGTCATACTATGGTAAGTAGGTAGTACTCTGTAAAAGAGTTCCCAAAAATCACTTTTTTTCTCTTTCATGGAGTCCACATGTAGGAGTGATGGAGATTATGCTCTACTATTATCTAAAAAGGTAATACCCTCTGGGACTGCAGCTTAGAAAAGTGAACCCCAAATATTACCCAGTATTCACCCTTCCCAGGTCCAGTGTTGGCTCCTCCCAGTTGATCACCACTGTAGCAAATTTCTGAGCTTAGCAGCGGTGAAAGCCACTGATCTCAGCGATATGCACTTTCAATGTGATGTTACGGCTGCAACCAAAATGTCACCATCTGACCTAGGGAAGATGATAACTTGCTTTATTTGTTATTTTAGGTAAATTGGAGCGCTTCTGAAAGTGGAAAACCTCTCTAAATAAAGATCTGTTAATAGCCAAGTGATATTAGTAGAGCAGAATGGATACTTTTTAAATTAGTTGTTGCCTGCACAAATCCGACTTTCCAAAGAAACAACAATAAAAATGAAGAACTGTTTACTTGATGTATCTATACAAAACCTTTTTGGCATTGAAGCAACAAATGGAGATTTAGCTTTTGCAGCTCATTAAATGTAAGACTAGCCACCCATACTTTTCTTCTTGGTTTGTAGACAAGTGGTCTTCATTAAACTGGTAATCAAGAGGTTTTCCTTTGTAGGAAGGACAATGAATATTGGAAGTTCATTTTCACAGCAGGGCACGAAATTCTTTTGGACAACTGACCCATGACTCAGGGTCATTAGTCAAAGGCTTTTCTTAAAGCTTCTCTATTCCTGTTCCTTTTCCTCCAGTCTACTTAGAAAGTATTCTTCTTTTTAGCTGTAGAATTTTCTGTAGAAATCAGCCAAGATGGTTAGAAAGAAAAGTAAACAGTAGAGCCATGTAACAATGGGCTGATTGCTGTGTAAGTGGCTGCTGCTTGTGTTCTTACAAAAGCCACCCTTATCTGGATGCTGAGAAATTACAATGAGGAACAGATTTACAAATGCTTGAACCAGCAACTTAGTTTTACATAGGTAAATATCAAAATGCCATTCAATTGAATAAATATCAAAGCATGCAATCAGCATTACCAGAAGAACTGTCCTTAAAAAGAAACATTATGGGATCTCCATAGGTGGCCACACATGGTCTACTTTTTGGCCCCCATCCACCAGTTTAGGTACTGTGACAGGGTCACTGGCACAGTGTATGAGAGGAGATATTGGCATATTGGCCTCAGTGATATGAGACCAAAATATTTTTCCTCCAGCACACTGAGGGTATGTGCACACGTAGCGGTTTTTACTGCGTTTTTCGCAGCAGTTTTCCATGCGGTGTACAGTACAATGTTAACCTATGGAAAACAAAAACCGCTGTGCACATGCTGTGGAAAAAAAACTTGCAGAAACGCTGCGGTGTATTTTCCGCAGCATGTCAATTCTTTGTGCAGAATCCGTAGCGGTTTAACACCTGCTCCATATTAAAAAAAACGCTGGTGTAAAACCGCAGTAGAATCCGCACAAAAAACGCGGAAAATCCGCAGAAAATCCGTGATAAATCCGCAGGAAAGACGCAGTGATTTTGCCCTGCGGATTTATCAAAATCAGTGCGGAAAAATCCACACACCAGGACGCAGCGTGGGCACATACCCTAAGTGTTGTGAGGGTTAAATTATAGTTGCATACATGGGCTGATTTTATGTGGCAGCACCCATAGAGTGGGTGGGAGGGTGTTCACCATATCTCCACTTGCAGCGCCTGCACTGGCATGTATACTGACAGGACCGGGGAAGATGTCATGATCAGGTGATCATCACATGGTCTGGCTTAAAGGGACTCTGTCACCTGAATTTGGAGGGAATAATTTTCAGCCATAGGGCCGGGGCTTTCGGGTGTTTGATTCATCCTTTCCTTACCTGCTGGCTGCATGCTGGCTGCAATATTGGATTGAAGTTCATTTTCTGTCCTCCGTAGTACATGCCTGTTTCCATGCTAATTTAATGCAAAGAGTGCCAATACCAGTGACACAGCAAGCTTTAGGCTTCTCTATTTCTCCCTCTCATTGTTTTTTGTTTTAAATTGTTGTTCATCACTTGCTCTTTTGTATTTAACATGAGTGCTCTAAACTAACACTGTTTCTCTTGACTCCTTTTTTTCAGAAGATATTCCACATTATGTACTTAAACTTCATGGGTGCCAATAACTATGTCATGGAGCCACCTGCCGCCGCTATCTCTGCGCGCCGACATACTTACCCATCCCGGCGCGCTCCAGCGGTGTGCGTGCGCCTTCCGGTCTCTTCTCCTGACTCGCCGCCCGTCCCTGGCTCTCGTCGGGTGCGCGTGCGCGCCTCTCACTGTGCACGCGCCCTTCCTCCCTCTGGTCTGCAGACGCTCCGTTCCTCCACTCTATGATCCTGGAGAATCTTGACCAGGAAGTTCTGCAGCACTCTGTCTATTTAAGTTAACTCCTTCCTCTGCTCCATGCCTGATTGTCATTTGTCCTCATTTGACCCAGGTCCCCCTGCACCTTGCTCTGTCCTGTGCATCCGCCATACCTTGCTCTGTCCTGTGCGTCCGTCATACTTTGCTCTGTCCTGTGCATTCGCCATTCCTTGCTCTGTCCTGTGCGCCCATCATACCCTGCCTGTCCTGTTTCTCTTCATACCCTGCCTATCCTGTGTTTCCGCCATACCCCGCCTGTCCTGTGTTTCCACCATATCCTGCCTGTCCTGTGTTTCTGCCATACCCCGCCTGTCCTGTGTTTCCACCATACCCTGCCTGTCCTGTGTTTCTGCCATAACCTGCCTGTCCTGTGTTTCCACCATATCCAATCTGTCCTGGGCGTCCTCCATATCCAGCCTATTCTTAGCCTCAGTCATTGCCAGTCTGTTCTGTGTCTCCATTATAGCCAGTTCTGCATCTTTTCCACTCCTACTTCCTGTCCCCAGGTATCATCTTCTGCGACAATAGTCTCCCCCTGTATTGGGGGTCTCCCCCTGTATTGGGGGTGGTCCACCAGGCCAACTCACCCTTGGGAGGCTCGTTGTCGTGGTTCTGCGGGTTCACTTTAGGAGTTCCAAAAGATCTGACAAACTATGAGCAGGACTGTACTATGGCTGTCCTCTCTCTACCTTTCCATTACACTTTGTATATCTCCACACTGACCCCCACCATGCTAACCCATCTCCATATTGTGCCTGCATTTCGCACTGTCACCTCTCCATATCCATTCTCTGCTCCTTTTCACACTATGTCCTCATATTCCCCATCGCGCTGCCCTCTTCAAGCTGTAACACTTCCTCACACTGTCCCCCTACACAGTATGATCGTCACCACAGCTGTCCATACAGTATGATATCCACAAAACACCCACAATATATAGTATGGTCACTATCACAGCCCCCTATATATAGTAGGGTGTCCACCACAAACCCCCATAAATAGTATGATGCTCAAAATAGACCCCATGTATACTATGATGGCCCCAAAGCACCCCATATAGTATGATGGCCCACAAACACCCTAACCAGTATGATATTCACCACAGCCCCTATATAATGTCATTCACAATCCCATATACAGTATGGTCACCACAGCCCCTCATTTTATTCCTGCAGAGTCCATCAGCTTATTCCTCCAATCTGCACAGCCAGTCAGTTTAATCTCCCCATCTGCACAGCCCCTCAGTTTATCCCCCTCTGCAAAGCCTCTCAGCTTATTCTCCTTATCTGCACAGGCCGTCAATTACCCGCATCTGCACCGCACCACATTTTATCACCCACCTCATGTTAATCCCTCATCAGCACAGCCCCTCACCTCATTTTATTCTCCTCATCAGCACATCTCACCTCATTTTAATCTCCCCCGTCTGCACAGCCCCTCATTTTATTCCCCCAATCAACACAGCCCCTTCACTCTTTTTATCCCCCCATCAGCACAGACCCTCTCCTCATTTTATCCCCCTCATCTGCACAGCCTCTCCCCTCATTTTATGCCACCCTGCACAGTAATATAAGAATTAAAAAAAAAAAAAAGCTCATACTCACCTAATGCCGGCTCCCATCCACCGTCTCCTCTGTGCAGCAGTGGACGCTGAATGGCGTGATGACGTCACTGCATTGCACCATCCAACGTCCCCTGCATGTGCCTACTCCAACAAGGTGCAGGCCAGAAGTCGCTGCATGTTGCTGGAGATCCCGGCGGACCAGGGGAGATGACAGCTCCTCTGCTCCTGTCCCGGGCGCTGCACACAATAATTGCATTTGCATCTGATAGACGCAAACACAATTGAGTGTAGGGCAGGAGTGATGGCCAGGATGCAGGACAAAAAAAGGGTTGAGTGGTGTCAGTGACTGACATCACTCACCTCCGTGCCTGCGCCCTGGCCGTCACTGTGCTGAACTTTTGCGGCTGCAGGATGATGTCGGGAGACCACATTTTTTTTCAAAGTGTGCCCCCCTCGGGTAGGCAGGAGGTGGCGCCCTAGGCAGGTGCCTATCCTATCTAGCACTCGTCTCAGGGCCCTGCCTCAACCACTGCTGCAATACCTATGCATTGTGATTGCTAAATCAGCACCGCTATATCAGCCACCGATGCAACAACTCTGCTGTTCCAGGCATCGTTGCTCCAGCTCTGATAAATCAGTCTCCACTGCAACAACCCTAATGTCCCAGCTCTGCTACATCGGCCATCACTGATCCAGCCCTGCCACATCAAAATATTAAACTTTATAATTTTTTTTCTGAAGAAATTGATCTTGTCCTTGCAAAAAGCATTGCCCTCTTCAACCCCTGACCCTGTTGCTCCTCTCCTCCCCTCTGCCATTGACATTTTGCAGTGACTCATGAGTCATAAAAGGAAAATGTGCCTCCTGCTTCTACATAGAACTTAGAAGGATTCAGCTAGTCACTTTCTAATCACGTGATGTCATAGACCAAATGGAAAAGAGAAGAATTAACCGAGTAGAAGGAAAAAATAGCAATTGTAAGTACGTAGTGCTGTATGATATTGTAATATATTAAGATACAAATTTTGATGGGAGAAGGAGGGCTTCTTTAAACAAGTCATTTACAGATACATTCTCTTTAAAGAAAATTCAGTCATTAATAAATTAATGTTAATGACGATCTACTTTCCTCTACGAAGGGGATACGTTAGTAACCAGATAAGTACATGACTTTCAGAATGGAGGAAAGCTAGCTTACCGTAACGTGTAGTCTAGTATGCTTTGACAGGCATAAAAATCGTGGAAAAAACTGAGGTTCCAGCTTCTTGTAGAAATTATTCCTAAAAATCTTTAATCAACGATTTAAAAATTCATAAAGAGATGAACGGGGGACATGAAATACAAGGCAACATGACTGCCCCTGGTTCTTCAATATTGCTACATATTTCTCATGGCATTATGAATGTATTATTATTTGGTAGTTCTTATTATTTTGGTAGTTCTAGAGGGCGCAAAATACTTCCCTTGACTGGGGAAATGTCATTCCCCACTATTTATCACTGCCTACACCATTGGTCATTTGCCATAAATATGTATTTTTTTTACCTTCTATAAACACCGCTGTTCTGAAACTGGTGTTTTTTTTCTTTTTTTTTGTGCCTCTTCATTCCTGAGATATGGCCCCTTTTTGTGGTCATTAAAGAATACTTTCCATCAATCTTGTGCTGCATTTTTTTTATTATTTCAAATAGTGGGCAATCTCAAACTGGGGATGTTTCTAAATACTGTAGCTACGTCGACAATAATATAAAATACTATGTCTCCTGCAATGTGAGAATGAAAACTAATCTCTTTAAGATGGTTCCATGTCAGTTACCATAGTCCAAGAATAATGAAAGATCCGATCTGATTACAAATATGTCCACCACTACATCAGTGTAGGCTCACTATCTGACTGCTGATGCGGCTTTATTTGTATTCTGCATCCTCAACACGACAGGCTGGTTCTAAATTGTGTTCAAATTTTACCATAAAATCTGTGTATATTCTCCAGCTAGGTAGATGGATAGTAGGCAATTGGATGCATATAGGGATTTGGATTTATTTGGATGTTGGCCAATATCTGACCTTTTATAATGATTTTAATGATTCCTTTGTAAAAATGTGGCTTAAAAGCTGCAGAAATGACATACAGGGTAAAGTACAGTAATGTTTAACACCAAAAAAAAGCTTCTAATGCAAACAGTTGTCACTGAGTGATAATGGTATACTATGTATCATGATATGATGTCATTATCTGGTAAGTAAATGGCTTCTGCTGATCGTGCAAAACATTCTGCAGTCGTAAATAAATTCACATAACATTACAATGGTATCTATTGGGTTTATCCACTTATTTACCCTCCTAGTCACTATTCCTGGAGAGCTGAAATTCCTTCTATGTATTTACACCCTGGAGCAAGATCAAGTTGATGGCACCTTGAGCTGTTATGATTCCACTGTTCCTGCTTCCAATTTGAATATCTTTATGTATTATCTATCTATCTACAGTATCTATGGCTTACGGGTCTGCATATTGGAAACTATGAGAACAGAAAGTCACTTGAGATGTTCCTATTTGCAAATGTGTTGCTGCTTCCTATTGGAATTTCTATCTATATCATTATCTATCTATCCATCTATCAATATCTACTATCAATTCATCTGTTCATTCATCCGATCTTTCTTTCTACAGTATACATAGTTGTTGTTTTTTTCATATTGGAAACTATGAGAATAAGTTATTTGAACAATTCCTATTTGCAAAGATGCTGTTTCTTATCTATCAATCTACCGTATATACTCGAGTATAAGCCGAGGCACCTGAATTTTCCACGGAAAACTGGGTAAGCTTATTGACTCGAGGTTAAGCCGTTTATGCATTGTCCTCTCATCCCTGTCCTCGTATGCATGGTTCCCCCACATAGCTGTCCTGGTATGCGTGGCTCCCCCCGTAGCCGTCCTGGTATATGGCTCCCCCCTTAGCTGTCCTTGTATACGTGGCTCTCCCCGTAGCTGTCCTGGTATGCGTGGCTCCCCTCATAGCTGTCCTGGTATATGGCTCCCCCCTTAGCTGTCCTTGTATACGTGACTCTCCCCGTAGCTGTCCTGGTATGCGTGGCTCCCCCCGTAGCTGTCCTGGTATATGGCTCCCCCTTAGCTGTCCTTGTATGCGTGGCTCTCCCCATAGCTGTCCTGGTATGCATGGCTCCCCCCGTAGCTCTCCTGGTATGCATGGCTTCCCCCCTCCATAGCTGTCCATTATGCGTGGCTCCCCCCCCCCCCCCCCCGTAGCTGTCCGGGTATGCAAGTTTCCCCGTAGCTGTCCTGGTATGCGTGGCTTCCCCCGTAGCTATCCTGGTATGCGTGGCTTCCCCCGTAGCTGTCCTGTATGCAAGGCTCCCCCCCATAGCAGTCCTGGTATGTGTGACTCCCCCGATAGCTGTCCTGGTATGCATGGCTTCCCCCCTCCATAGCTGTTCTGGAATGTGTGGCTCCCCCTGTAGCTGTCCTGGTATGCGAGGCTCCCCCCCCTCGTAGCTCTCCTGGTATGCAAGTTTCCCCCATAGCAGTCCTGGTATGCGTCGCTTCCCCCCATAGCTGTCCTGGTATGCATAGCTTCCCCCTCATAGCTATCCTGGAATGCATGGCTTCCCCCCTCCATAGCTGTCCTGGAAAGCGTGGCTTTTCCCTGTAGCTGTCCTGGTATTCATGGCTTCCCCCCATAGCTGTCCTGGTATGCATGGCTCCCCCCTGTAGCTGTCCTGTATGCATGGCTTCCCCCCTGTAGCTGTCCTGGTATGTGTGGCTCTCCCCATAACTGTCCTGGTATGCTTAGCTCCCCTCCGTAGCTGTCCTGGTATGAGTGGCTTCCCCCGTAGCTGTCCTGGTATGTGTGGCTCCCCCCATAGCTCTCTTGGTATGCGTGGCTTCCCCCGTAGCTATCCTGGTATGCATGGCTCCCCCCGTAGCTGTCCTGGCATGCGTGGTTCCCCCCATAGCTGTCCTGGTATGCATGGCTTCCACCCCATAGCTGTTCTGGTATGCATGGCTCACCCCCATAGCTGTCCTGGTATGCGTGGCTCCCCATGTAGCTGTCCTGGTATGCGAAGTTCCCCCCATAGCTGTCTTGGTATGCATGGCTTCCCCCGTAGCTGTCTTGGTATGTGTGGCTTCCCCCCGTAGCTGTCTTGGTATGCGTGGCTTCCCCCCGTAGCTGTCCTGTATGCATGGCTCACCCCATTAGCTGTCCTGGTATGTGTGGCTTTCCCAATAACTGTCCTGGTATGCTTAGCTTCCCTCAGTAGCTGTCCTGGTATGAGTGGCTTCCCCCGTAGCTGTCCTGGTATGCAAGGCTTTCCCCCGTAGCTGTTCTGGTATGCGTGGCTCCCGCCATAGCTCTCTTGGTATGCATGGCTTCCCTCGTAGCTATCCTGGTATGCGTGGCTCCCCCCATAGCTGTCCTGGCATGCATGGTTCCCCCCATAACTGTCCTGGTGTGCATGGCTTCCCCCCATAGCTGTCCTGGTATGCGTGGCTCACCCCCATAGCTGTCCTGGTATGCGTGGCTCCCTCCATAGCTGTCCTGGTATGCATGACTCCCCCTGTAGCTGTCCTGGTATGCGAAGTTCCCCCATAGCTGTCTTGGTATGCATGGCTTCCCCCGTAGCTGTCTTGGTATGCATGGCTTCCCCCGTAGCTGTCTTGGTATCTGTGGCTTCCCCCCCCCCGTAGCTGTCTTGGTATGCATGACTTCCCCCCATAGCTGTCTTGGTATGCATGGCTTCCCCCCCCCCCCCGTAGCTGTCCTGGTATGCATGGCATACTGTCATTTCCTTGTGATCCTCCTTGAGATGGTTGTACTCCTTCATTGGAGTCCAGCTGTGTTTAATTAAGCTGATAGGTAGTGTTGAGCGATACCGTCCGATACTTGAAAGAATCGGTATCGGATAGTATCGGCCGATACCCGAAAAATATCGGATATCGCCGATACCGATATCCGATACCAATACAAGTCAATGGGACATCAAGTATCGGAAGGTATTCTCATGGTTCCCAGGGTCTGAAGGAGAGGAAACTCTCCTTCAGGCCCTGGGATCCATAGGGATGTGTAAAATAAAGACTTAAAATAAAAAATATTGATATATTTACCTCTCCGGCGGCCCCTGAACTCAGCGCGGGTAACCGGCAGGCTTCTTTGTTCAAAATCAGCGCTTTTAGGACCTGAGAATCACGTCCCGGCTTCTGATTGGTCGCGGGCCGCCCATGTGACCGCCACGTGACCAATCACAAGCCGTGACGTCATTCGCAGGTCCTTAACGCGCTCATTTTTTAAAAATGAGTGCGGTAATGACTTTCAAAGACGTAGCGGCTTGTGATTGGTCGCGGCCACGCGACCAATCACAAGCCGCGACGTCACCGCAAGCTATTAACGCGCTCATTTTTAAAAATGAGCGCGTTAATGACTTTCAAAGACGTAGCGGCTTGTGATTGGTCGCGTGGCCGCGACCAATCACAAGCCGCTACGTCTTTGAAAGCCATTAACGCGCTCATTTTTAAAAATGAGCGCGTTAATAGCTTGCGGTGACGTCGCGGCTTGTGATTGGTCGCGGCCACGCAACCAATCACAAGCCGCTACGTCTTTGAAAGTCATTAACGCGCTCATTTTTAAAAATGAGCGCGTTAATAGCTTGCGGTGACGTCGCGGCTTGTGATTGGTCGCGTGGCGGTCACATGGGCGGCCCGCGACCAATCAGAAGCCGGGACGTGATTCTCAGGTCCTAAAAGCGCTGATTTTGAACAACGAAGCCTGCCGGTTACCCGCGCTGAGTCCAGGGGCCGCCGGAGAGGTAAATATATCAATATTTTTTATTTTAATTCTTTATTTTACACATCTCTATGTATCCGATACCGATACCCGATACCACAAAAGTATCGGATCTCGGTATCGGAATTCCGATACCGCAAGTATCGGAATGCTCAACACTACTGATAGGACTTGATTTGGAAAGGCACACACCTGTCTATATAAGACCTCACAGCTCACAGTACATGTCAGACCAAATGAGAATCATGAGGTCAAAAGAACTGGCCAAGGAGCTCACAGACAGAATTGTGACAAGGCACAGATCTGGCCAAGGTTACAACAGAATTTCTGCAGTGCTTAAGGTTCCTACGAGCACAGTGGTCTCCATAATCCTTAAATAAAAGAAGTTTGGGACCAAGAGAAGTCTTAGACCTGGCTGTCCAGCCAATCTGAGCAATTGTGGGAGAAGAGCCTTGGTGAGAGAGGTAAAGAAGAACCTGAAGATCACTGTGGTTGAGCTCCAAAGATGCAGTAGGGAAGTGGGAGAAAGTTCCACAAAGTCAACTATCACTGCAAGCCCTCTTCCAGTCGGGCCTTTATGGCAGAGTGGACATACGGAAGTGCAAGACATATAAAAGCCTGCATAGAGTTTGCTAAAAAACTGAGAAATGAGAAATAAGATTCTGCGGTTTGATGAGACGAAGATAAACCTTTTTGGTGATAATTCTATGCAGTATGTGTGGAGAAAACCAGGCACTGCTCATCACCTGCCCAATACAATCCCAACAGTGAAACATGGTGATGGCAGCATCATGATATGGGGGTGTTTTTCAGCTGCAGGGACAGGACAACTGGTTGCCGTTGAAGGAAGCATGAATGCGGCCAAGTACAGAGATCCTGGATGAAAACCTCTTTCAGTGTGCTCTGGACCTCAGACTTGGCCGAAGGTTCACCTTCCAACAGGACAATGACCCTAAGCAGAAAGCTAAAATAACAAAGGAGTGGCTTCAGAACAACTCTGTGACCATTCCTGACTGGCCCAGGCAGAGCCCTGACCTAAACCCAACTGAGCATCTCTGGAGAGACCTGAAAATGGCGTCCACCAACGTTCACCATCCAACCTGACGGAACTGGAGAGGATCTGCAAGGAAGAATGGCAGAGGATCCCCAAATCCAGGTGTGATAAACTTGTTGCATCAATCCCAAGAAGACTCATGGCTGTACTAGCTCAAAAAGGTGCTTCTACTCAATACTGAGCAAAGGATCTGAATGCTTACAACCATGTGATATTTCAGTTTTTCCTTTTTAATAAATTTGCAAAAGTCTCTACATTTCTGTGTTTTTCCAATCAAAATGAGGTGCAGAGTGTACATTAAGGATATGTGTACACTTTCAGGATTGCATCAGGATTTGGTCAGGATTTTATGCAGGTAAAATCCTGACCAAATCTGCACCTGAGGTCACTGGCAGGTCACCTGCGCTGTCCTTGCGTTGTTTCTGCAATGTAAGGACATGCTGCGTTCTTAAAAGACGCGCCGCATGTGCGTTTTGGCGGGTCTGCCGCATGCGTCTTTTAATGCATAGTGGAGACGGGATTTCATGAAATCCCCTCCACTATGCTGTAACATCTGGACGCTGCGTTTTTGACGCTGCAGCTCAACGCAGCGTCAAAAACGCAGCATTTCCTGAGCGTGGAAATATACCGTAATAAGAAAAAAAAATGTTTTGAATTTACCAAATGGCTGCAATGAAACAAAAAGTGAAAAATTTAAAGGGGTCTAAATACTTTCCGTACCCACTGTACATCCATCTACTGTATGTCTATCTATTATCTATCCATCTATCAATTCATCTATTCATTCATCCTATCTTTCTTTCCACAGTATACGTAGTTTCTGTTTTATGCATATTGGTCACACTAGCAGTATTTGGTCAGTATTTTATATCAGTATTTGTAAGCCAAAACCAGGAGTGGGTGATAAATACAGAAGTGGTGCATATGTTTCTATTACACTTTTCCTCTAATTGTTCCACTCCTGGTTTTGGCTTACAAATACTGATGTAAAATACTGACCAAATACTGCGAGTGTGACCGCAGCCTGAGAATAAAAAGCTATTTGAACATTTCCTGTTTGCAAAGATGTTTCTTATCTATCAGTCTATCAATCTGTATCTGTCGAATCTATGTGGAGTATGTATCTCTCCATTTCTATGTAACTAATATCTATATATCCATCTGTGCATTCATCTGATCTGCATTTCAAATATATCTATCATCAATCCATTAATCTATTTTATCTATCTACTATAAATTCTTCTATCAATCCATCCTATCTTTCTAGCCACAGTGTGTAGAATTTCTATTTTTGCATATTGGAAACTACGAGTCTGAAAAGTAATTTGAGCTGTTACTATTTCAAAAGGTGTTGCTGCTTCCTATTTGATTCTATTATGTATCATCTAATTCTTTTTCCTTCCATCCATGGCTGCATTTTGGACACTATGACCAGAGCAGTCCAGCATCTCCCCTCCAGCTCTCAGGCTGAGCAGACAGGGGCTGGGGGCCACACTGACGAGGGGGCTGTCTGGATGCTGGGGGCAGGGCTCTCCTGGAGAGGAGGACTGAGCAGAAGGCAGTGCATGGAGAGGTGTGAGGCTGAGGGTGTGCACTTGGCTGCCTCTCTCCAGTCTTGTGTGTTATTGCACAGAGGACTGAACGCTTGGATTGCTGGGAAGAAAGGATAAAGGGCTTGAGTCTGTGTGAGGATCCATGAAGCAGACCCCTCTTACATCTTCACAGCCCCCCATGTAACAAAGCTTGTGTCGTAATGATCTTGGATCTTCAAGAACATGGATGACAAGTCCAACAAGCTGCTCCTGGCCCTGGTCATAGTCTTTCTGTTCGCTGTGATCGTCTTGCAGTATGTTTGCCCAGGCACAGAGTGCCAGCAGCTCCGGCTACAAGCCTTCAGCTCCTCACTGGTGGACCCCTACTGGGCAGAAGATGACAGCCCTGCCAAATTTGTGCCCAAATTTAATTTCACCGTGGACGATCTGCTGAGGAAGGTGGACTTCAACATCAACGGGGACGATCTCATCGTGTTCCTGCACATCCAGAAGACCGGGGGCACCACGTTTGGTCGCCACCTGGTGAGGAACATACGTCTGGAGCAACCTTGTGAGTGCAAGGCTGGGCAGAAGAAGTGCACTTGTCACAGACCAGGCAAGAAGGAGACCTGGCTCTTCTCAAGGTTCTCTACTGGATGGAGCTGTGGGCTTCACGCAGACTGGACAGAACTGACCAACTGTGTCCCTGCGGTGGTGGACAACAAGAAGGAGCTCAAGATGAGACCTCTGAGGTGAGTGCCTCCTCCCCACAGCCCTGGCCTGAAAATTAGGAGCACAAAGGAATCCATCCCAGACTTATTGTGCCAGTGATACAATGTACGAGGAGAGCAGAACTTTGCTGCACCTCCATAGGTGTCACTATCTGTGCGGTGCTGATGGTGGGACTCCTCACCCCACCTGTCCAGGGCAGATACCCTAACCCTGACATAGCCTGTGTGCATTGTCCTGCTGTACACTGGCATGGGGCTGTGCACAGGGGTGAGGTGTGGGGTCTGATGGTATCTTACTGATGTTTAGTTATTTGTGATACATTGTGAAAATATTTACACATGGAAAACTTGGTCGTAAAGGAGCACAAGAGCTGACAATCTAGAGAGTTGTGATATTTTATATGTGTATTTATTGAGCACTATAATAACTTGTCTAAAGGAGTATTTCTATGTATCTATTATCTACCTATCATCTATTATCCATCTATCTATCTATCTATCTATCTATCTATCTATCTATCTATCTATCTATCTATCGTCTACCTGTTTATCTGTTCCATGTTAAAAATGATCATTCCTGCATTATATATAAAATTCATATATTAGAAAGGTGGATGGATAGCTCCAGATAATACAGATATAGATGATAAATAGTTCATAGATATATATATATATATATATATATATATGATATCTGTCTATGCATTACATGCTTTTTGCGTGGTGACTCATACCATTTGGATGCAGTCGTATAGTGTAAGATCGCATTAAAAAAAACGATGATTCTATTCAGTATAAAACATAATGCATGACTGAAATAATTTCACCATTGCGGTTCTTTATTTTTTTTTATTCATAATTTACCTTGCCATAAAAATCGCAATATTCTACATTGTCCTGGAAAATCTCTTTTATTAGCACACAATTCCAGCATATGTTTCATCCTGTCCAGCAAGGGCAGGCCTATAAGGGTTAAAGTCAAGTTTCAATCCATTTTATTGATTTATTTTTTTCCTACCACACACGTCTTCTTTCTTAATGTATTGAACATCCGCAGCCTTTATTCCCGGCGCTCCTCCAAATATTCATTTGGTACCTTCAGTGTGTAAGATGCAGGTGTAGGAATTATGCCATGTATGAGGATGAGGATTACTGCACATTGCTAACATCATGAAGTAACCTGTGCTGAGCTTTGTGTATCTCCCTGTGATCTGGAGGTGAGCTCATTAGCACCAATGATAATAAACATTTCATCTCCCGCCATAAATGTATTTGTCTGTGCGCTGAATAATAAATTGGGCTGGAACGTGCTTTGCAGATTAAGGACAAGTTGGCCGTCAGGAGTCTGAGGTGCAGGTGAGACAGAAATGTGCCAGCGTCCTTCTACCGAGACCTGCTATCTGCCACTCTAGCAGCTGCAGGTATACATTACTTATTATATGAGCCATGCAGATGTAGCAGAGCTCAGTATGTCATGTGGCCTCAAATATAGGACTGCGTATAAATCTACGGCATTAGGA
The DNA here is from genome assembly GCF_032444005.1 of Ranitomeya imitator. Taxonomy (NCBI): domain Eukaryota; kingdom Metazoa; phylum Chordata; class Amphibia; order Anura; family Dendrobatidae; genus Ranitomeya; species Ranitomeya imitator. The sequence goes on along the minus strand of NC_091283.1, from coordinate 72,855,887 downwards.
GAGCTCCGAATATAAAACCTTGGACCTCCACAGCCTTATGTGGAATTCTGCTACATTGGTAGATTTAGCACAGAGAACATCCGCAGCCTAAAAATGACCCCATAGACATGAAGACCAGTAACCATAATGCAATATTATATGACTATGTTTATTATGAGACATTTCCTATCTGCAAAATGTGATATTTTCACTTGCAGCTTAGATTGTAAATACAGAATGAGAATGACCTACTGATGGATCTCTGATCATTCTCACTCTATTTATTTTTTGCTTTTCTTATATAGCGCCAGTAATTCCACAGCGCTTTACTGACATTATCATCATCATCACTGTCCCCATTGGGGCTCACAATCTAGATTCCCTATCAGTATGTCTTTGGAGGAAACCCACCCAAACACGGGGAGAACATACAAACTCCTTGCAGATGTTGTCCTTGGTGGGATTGTGAACCCAGGACCCCAGCGCTGCAAGGCTGCTGTGCTAACCACTGAGCCACCGTGCTGCCCACTGAGCCAAGTGCTTCAACCACCATAAACACTAGTGAGACTTTTCTACACCAAAACTAAAAAGTTTCCTAATTTTATCAATACTACGAATGTGCTTCATTAACTCGCTCCTGTCTAGTGTTCGGTTATATCATATTGTACATTTTTCTTGCTGTTCTAATGACAGCTCCTCTGGATTCAGGTCATTAATTCTGACAGCGCAGGGCTGGGGGCGTCAGATACTCAGAAAATACTTTCTATGGGTAATTTTCTCACCCTGTAGTGCTGTGTTATACGTACGTGCTATGTGAAATATTGAAAATATAAGTTAATAGTAAAAGTATCATATGTATGAAATAAACTAGTAAGAAATCTTTTCAATATATATAAACATAATATATATATATATATATATATATATATGTATACACATATATATATCTCCTTAATATCTGTTTTATATTTAAATATATAAATAAATATGGTTTTTAATTGACACCATAAAGACTGTATACTGCTAATATTAGGCATGTAGCTTATGGATCCATATCTTTCACCATATACTTATTATTGTGCATTTTTTATATAGCACCATTATATTCCACAGCACTTTACAGACATCATCATCATCGCTGTCCCCATTGGGGCTCACAATCTAAATTCCCTATCAGTATGTCTTTGGAGTGTGGGAGTAAACCCACCAAACACGGGGAGAACATACAAACTCTTTGCAGATGTTGTACATGGTGGGATTTGAACCCAGGACTCCGGCGCTGCAAGGCTGCAGTGCTAACCACTTTGTCTCTTTAGGGCCACCACCGCCTTCTTGATCAAGTAAATACTTTTTTCCACCACCGCCTTTGTTTACTTTGCTGGAGGAATTGTGTTGCATTTCCACATGACCGCTGCAGCCGATCACTGGCCTCAGTGCTGATGCCTGTACATATGACTTGAGACCACTGTGGCCAGTGATTGACAGCAGTGGTCGCATTGACATAAGACACATCAGAAGTAAATAGTGCAGGAGTGGCGCCTCGTTAAACAGTTCAGCATTGGTTATTTTTTCATGTTATCACAATTTATTTTCTCAACCAATTTTTATTTTTTTTTTAAAGTCTCTGATAACCTCGATATATGTCCTCTACCAAATACAGCAGGGCAGTGTGTTCAGTGAAACGTCAATTCTGTTGCAGCTGCGTCAGTAAAGCTTTTTATATTGGATGCCGGTGCTCGCCGTACATAAATCCACCTGTATGTGTGTATTATATACTGGCCTGAACGTACAATTCCCACAAGTGCTGTTACTGGGCTGCAATGTGCAATCTCTAACAGAACACAAATCCGTCACCTCGCCGCCACCAGTTTAACTGGATGTTATATTAAAATAATTATATTTTTCTTTTTGTGGGGATATATTAAAGGGAACCTGTCACCCCGTTTTTTCAGTAGGAGATAAAAATATTGTTAAATAGGGCCTGAGCTGTGCTTTACAATAGGGTATTTTTTGTCCCCTGATTCCCTACCTATGCTGCCGAAATACCTTACAAAAGTGGCCTTTTTCGCCTGTCAATCAGGCTGGTCAGGTCGGATGGGCGTGGTCACAGCGCTGTTTCTCCCCCACATCTTGCTTATGTTCCCGTTGGTGGCGTAGTGCTTCTCGCATGCGCAAGTGCCGAATGCACTGCGCAGCTGTAGAAAAAGAGCGCGCTCGCCGCTATTCAGCGGTTTCTCGGTGGGCGCGGCCATCTTCCTGAAGCCGAGATTCGAACTCGGCTTCAGGAAAATGGCCGCCGCGATGTCCATCTGCGCACACGCGGCATCCCGCGGCCATTTTCCTGAAGCCCCGGGAAGCAGGAGACTCCATCTGCGCACACACGGCCTCAGGAAGATGGCCGCGCCCACCGAAAAACCGCTGAATAGCGGCGAGCGCGCTCTTTTTCTACAGCTGTGCAGTGCATTCGGCACTTGCGCATGCGAGAAGCACTACGCCACCAACGGGAACATAAGCAAGATGTGGGGGAGAAACAGCGCTGTGACCACGCCCATCTGACCTGACCAGCCTGATTGACAGGCGAAAAAGGCCACTTTTGTAAGGTATTTCGGCAGCATAGGTAGGGAATCAGGGGACAAAATGTACCCTATTGTAAAGTACAGCTCAGGCCCTATTTAACGATATTTTTATCTCCTACTGAAAAAAAGGGGTGACAGGTTCCCTTTAAAATAAATACATTTTAAATATTCTATCTATATATCATCTGTCTATATTTCTTCTATCCATCATCTATCTATTGTCTACATACATATGATAGATAGATAATACAGTTGAAACCAGAAGTTTACATACACTATATAAAAAGACACATCTGCATGTTTTTCACAATATCTGACATGAAATCAGAATAAACCTTTCCCGTTTTAGGAGAATTAGGATTATCATAATTATTAATATTTGCCAAATGCCAGAATAATGAGAGATCGAGAATGTTTTAAGGCATTTTTTTTATTACTTACTGCAAAGTCAAAAGTTTAGAAACATTTAATTAGTATTTGGTAACATTGCCCTTAAACTGAATGATTTGGGTCAGACGATTGGGATCTCCTTCCACAAGCTTCTCACAATAGTTGGTCGGAATTTTGGCCCATTCCCCCTTACAAAACTGGTGCAACTGATCCAGGTTTGTAGGTCGTCTTGCTTGCACCTGACTTTTCAGCTTTGCCCATACATTTTAGGATTGAGATCAGGGCTTTGTGATGGCCTCTCCAAAACATTGACTTTGTTATCCTTAAGCCACTTTGTTACCATTTCGGCAGTATGCTTTGGCTCATTGTCCATTTGGAAGATCCATTTCCACCCAAGCTTTAACTTCCTGGCTGATGTCTTGAGATGTTGCTTCAATATTGCCACATAATGCCATCTATTTTTTGAAGTGCACCGGCCCCTCCTGTAGAAAAACAACCCCACAATATGATGCTGCCACCCCGTACTTCACAGTTGGGATGGTGTTCTTAGGCTTCCAAGCTTCTCCCTTTTTCCTCCAAACGTAACGATGGTCATTATGCCCAAAAGTTCAATTTTAGTTTCATCAGACCACAGGACATTTCTCCCAAAATTAAGGTCATTGTTCCTGTGTGCATTTGCAAACATTAATCTGACTTTGTTTCTTTTGAAGTAATGGCTTCTTCCTGGCAGAGTTGCCTTTCAGCCCGTGTTGATACAGTACTCATTTCACTGTGGATATTGACACAATCCTACCAGCTTCTGCCATCATCTTCACAAGGTCTTTTGCTTTTGTCCTTGGGTGACATGCACATGTTGGACCAAAGCACGTTCATCTCTGGGACACAGAACCCATCTCCTTCCTGAGCGGTATGATGACTGGACATTCCCATCTTGTTTGTACTTGCGCATAATTGTTTGTAAAGATAACGTGGCACCTTCAAGTATCTTGAAATTGTACCCAATGATGAGCCAGACTTGTGCAAGTCCAAAATTCTCTTCCTGATGTATTGGCTGATTTCTTGAGACTTTCCCATGATGCTTTACAAAGAAGCAATGTGTTTCAGGTGTGCATTAAAATACATCCACTGGTATGTCTCCAATTAACTCAGATGTTGCCAAAAATACCTATCAGAAGCTTCCAAACGCTTGACATCATTATATGGGCAGTCCAGAATTGTTTAAAGGCATAGTAATCTTAGTGTATGTAAACTTTTGACTTTGGAGTAAGTAATAACAACGCATTAAAACATTCTCGCTCTCTCATTATTCTGGCATGTGGCAAATAATAATTATGGTAATCCTAATTGACCTAAAATGGGAAAGGTTTAATTCTGATTTCATGTCAGATCTTGAGAAAAACATGCAGATGTGTCTTTTTATAGTGTATGTAAACTTCTGGTTTCAACTGTATATAGATGATGGAAAGATATATCTATGAACTATTTATAGAAATAGATGAAAGATATATATTTATCTACTCTTATCTATCTCTCTAGAAAAAGAATAAAAGAAGCAGCTCTAGCAGACAATATAAAGTAAATACTGGTGCAAAATCTTTCAGGCAATTACCAAACCTCTAGATAGCTAAAAAAAAAAAATGAAAGCAGCACTCCATCAAAAATTTAGGAAAATCTGTGATTTAATAGCTCCTTGGGGCTCAGCAACATTTCGACTGCTGCACCACCTGGGGATTTTCCGTGTTTGCATTTCCCATTTTTCCTCCCCTTATTCCCAGAGCCATAAGTTTTTTATTTTTCCGTTGATATGGCCATGTGACAGCTTGTTTCTTGCGGGACGAGTTGTAATTGTAAATGACACCGTTGATTTTACCATATAGTGTACTGGAAAATGGGAAAAAAAATCCATGTGCGGTGAAATTGCAAAAAAGTGCAATTCCACAATTGTTTTTTGTTTGTTTTTTTCACTATGTTCACTAAATGCTAAAACTAACCTGCAATTATGATTCTCCAGGTCATTACGAGTTCACAGACACCAAACATGTCTAGGTTCTTTTTTATTTAAGAAGTGAAAAAAATCCAAAGTTTGAAAAAAAAAAAAAGACATTTTTTGAGACCCGTAGCGTTTCCATTTTTCGAGATCAGGGACTGTGAATAGGCTTATTTTTTTTGCACACCGACCATTTTGGGGTAGCTACAATGTTTTGATGGCCCGTTATTGCATTTTATAGCAATGTTGTGGCGACCAAAAAAACTTAATTCTGGCATTTTGATTTTTTTTCTCGTTACGTCGTTTACTGATTTAATTAATTCTTTTTATATTTCGATAGATCGGGCGATTCTGAATGCGGTGATACCAAATATGTGTATTTTTTTTAATTTATTTTGATTATGACACAAGGGGGGGGATTTGAACTTTCTTTTTTTTTTAACATTTTTAAAAACATTTTATTTTTTCCTTTTTTCTGGCTTCAATAGTCTCCATGATAGACTAGAAACAGTGATCTTCTGATCGCCTGTGCAACACATAGCAGGGCTTCAGGCCTGTTATGTGTTGCAGAAATGCTCATCTCCTGCAGGCCCCGTCTTGTCATGCCAACCCATCGGCGCCCCGTGATCAAGTGACACGGGCGCAGAGGGTCGGAGCTTGTGACGTGCTTCCGGTGCAGTCATGTTGCATGCAGCTGTCAGAGAATGACAGCGACATTTAATGTAACAGCCACGGGTGGATTGTGATTCCACCCGTGGCTGTTAGGAACACTTGATAGCTGATTAAATCATCTGTTATGTGCCGGAAAACATGAGATGGGGTCTATCTATTTATCGATCTATCATCTATCTATCTCATATTTATTTTTCTTTATTTTTATTGCACTGCTGATTCCATGGTGCTGTACTTGTCAAGAGGGTTTGCATACAAAACAAATATAAATTACAATAAGCAATAACAAACTATTATTTTACTGACTTACACGCCACCCTTATTCCACCTCACTTCACATACATTATCATCACTGTCCCCATTGGAGCTAACAATCTACAGTAGATTCCCTATCAGTATGTCTTTGGACTGTGGGAGGAAACCGGAGAACCCAGAGGAAACCCACGCAAACACGGAGAGAACATACAAACTCCTTGCAGATGTTGTCCTCGGTGGGATTTGATCCCAAGAACCCAAGGCTGCAATGCTAACCACTGAGCCACCGGACAGAGAGGGAAAGGACCCCTTACCATCTACAGTCTTTCCATCTACCAAGGATAATTATGGCATCACTATAAATTGCACTAACTTGTATTTGGGCCCTGTTGGAGTCTGTTTGGGTCCGGTATTGTTCACAGATAGTATAACACTACAGAATGCGTTCCTTTTGCCATCAGATATAACAGAACCTTGGTGGCAACCAATAATGCCAGTGTGAACACAACCTTACGTATACAGAAAATTGAATCTTGTCCCAGATGTTTTTGCTTCACTCTGGTTAAGAATATTAATTGATACACAACTTGGTAAAAAACAAGTGACATTCGCCTTATGTGAGCATTATATGCGGTCCGTATGTGTTTACAGTGCACTATTCCTAGACTGAATCTAAACAATTAAACACATTTATAAAGACGTTTGCAAACAGAATAATGAGCGGGACGCCGGTCGGGGGCAATGTGGTGTAATAAAATGGGATTTGTAAGTAGTAAAGTTTACATTCGTTGGTTTATACTTCGCTTTTTTGACTGTGAAATATTCAATGTTCATTTCTCTGGTTTTAGTTTCTTGTGCTCATTAGTTTATTGTGAGAATCTCATGAAAGTTCACTTTTAGTCACCTTAAGGCTGTGGTCACACCATCAGTATTTGGTCAGTATTTTACCTCAGTATTTGTAAGCCAAAACCAGGAGTGGGTGATAAATGCAGAAGTGGTGCATATGTTTCTATTATACTTTTCCTCTATTTGTTCCACTCCTGGTTTTGGCTACAAATACTGATGTAAAATACTGACCAAATACTGATAGTGTGACCACAGCCTAAAAGTCACTGGCGCAGGCTACAAGATGATATCGATGGAGGGGAATAAATTAAATCAGTCTCCACATACTAGAATGAAGGGGCTTGCGGTGACCTTCAGCACTTTTTTTTTTCTTACATGAAATCAACCACGATCCACTTCTGAAACATGTTGACGGGTTATGCGCAACCCCATTTACATGCGTTACAAAATTTCCGTGCAGATTTTTGCCCTTAAGCAAAAAAAAAATGGTACAAAATTAGATATAGGATGCTACTTACTTCCTTGGATTTTAGGTGGAAAAGTGGAGAATTAGTCTTAGGCCGGGATCACACATGCGAGAAATATGTCCGAGTCTCGCATGGTAAAACCCGACATTGCCGCCGTCACTCAGGAGCGGAGCGTCGGCCGTATAGCAATACATGCAGCCTCACGCTCCGCTCCTGAGTGACGGCGGCAGTGCCGGGTATTACCATGCGAGACTCGGACGTATTTCTCGCATGTGTGATCCTGGCCTTAGGGCTGATACTCACTTGCGCGAAACTCAGATGAGTCTCGCACGGCAATACCCGCCACTGCACCTGGCACAGAGGAGCGTAGCGTGCGGCTGCATGTATTCCTATGCGGCCTCATGCGCCGATCTGAGTGCCGGCAGCAGCGCCGGGTATTATCATGTGAGACTCATCCGAGTTTCGCACAAGTGAGTATGAGCCCTTACTGTCACTCAATCCTCGTGCAGGTCATGGCGATGCAATCTGCTGATCGGTGTCCTATCAGATTTCTCAGAATTTATTCTGTACTCATATTGGCTTTCTTAAACAACTAGGGTTATTTATTTATTTTACTCTCTTATATAGCGCCATAATATTCCGCAGCGCTTTACAGGCAACATCCTCACAGTCCTGCAGTGACTGCTGGCAATGGATTTTGTAGAGAAGACAGAAGCGGTATAGTACCACCTCTGTCTTCTCTTGTGCCACCTACATAACTCACACCACATAGAAACTCCTTGCAGGTGTTGTCTTCGGTGGGATTGCAACCTAACAAAAAATGCTAACCACTGAGCCATTTGTCCACAACCGGACAACGCTGCTCTAAAGTCAACCAGCAGAATTCGGAATACAGCTCTGGGTAAAAACATGTTGTATTTGTTTTGTAACACAAATGGGTGAAACGTATCAAAATTATTAGCCCGTGACAAGGAATCAGTGTTCAGAGACACTTTGGATAATTAAAACATCAACCTTTATACCGTTTTTTGCATTATTATGTACTAGTGTACAGGCGGTGAGTGTCTTTGGTGTGCTCGAAAAATATGTTCAAGTCCCCGCAGCTGTTTGACAGCCGCAACGCATGCAGTGATTGCCTAACAGCACCCGAGCATGCTCAGATAACACCTTATCCGCTCATCATTATTACATACACTACTTTTCCAATGTATTTACTGTGTGGTTTATATATAAGATTTACCCTTCTCTCAGACACAAGGTTGTGTAATAATCTCTTATTCCGGGATGTATTCCTTAGTAAAACCTCAGCAGAACACATTTGTTATATGGGATACAGTCCTGTAATTCTGTCGCACACAACACCCTGCATCTGGCTCTTGAAAGATCACTGGTGTATTTGGCTCCGGCGAAGAACAATGACATTTCAACAAATCTGTTGCCTGTGTGGGCACGCCGCACATTGAGGGAGGATCGGCCCGGTTCACACTGAGCTTTTTCTTATACAACAGATCAAATTAGATTCTATAAAAAAAATTAAGTTCTCCTAATTTTATATTGATCTTTTTATATAGTAAAATCAGATTTCCATCAGATTGAGAAATTAAATCCTTAACAATCCAGGAATAGAAATATCACATAAGTGTTACTCAATTCCGGCGTCATACTTTACAGTGCCATAGGGGCTCATGGGATCCAACCCTTCATGTTTTACAATAAAAAAGTAAAAACAAACTTTCCATGAGAATATTATATAAGTAGTGCAAATATATATGTAATGTTATATACTGTACATATGTGCACCATAATTGTGTATATACGTAAGAATGAAAAGAGGCCGTCTGCATCCTATAGAGGAAGAAGCAGCATGGGGATAATTTTCAGGCTATGTTCATATGGAGCGTTTGGAGGCTGACAAATCTGACAATTTCTTCAAGTGCAAAACGCTTTCAGAAAATGCTTCAGGAAACACAAAGTCTTCAAAAACTCTCCCCCCCCCCAAAAAAAAAGGAGCGTTTCATGAAACGCTCCTTTTTTTTTGGAGAGTTTTTGAAGACTTTTTCTTTCCTGAAGCATTTTCAGAAATGGTTTTGAATAGTCTTTTTTCCCCTGAAGCATTTTTTTGGCAAGCTTTTAATTGGACAGTGCCTAATTTAGACCTAGTTACATCAGACGTGACATGGACCTTTTTTTTTCCACCTAATATTTTTCAAAACCTGTTCAGGGAAAAAAAAAAGTGCTTAAAAACACCTAAAAAAAAGTGTCGAAAAAGTTCTTAAAGAAGTGACATCGACCTTTTTTTTTTTCTACCTGGTGTTTTTCACAAACTCTATAGGAAAAAAGTGCTTAAAAACTCCTCATATCAACTGAAAAGTTGATTTTCCAATAGAAATGAGTTGGAAGAGTTTTCCATTTTTGAAACAGTTTTTAATTAGGATTTTGGAACAGATCCAATCCAAAAACTCCTCAAAAAAACTTGTGTGAAAGTACTTGCCTTGTTGTAGAAAAACGCAGGCTAGAAAACTCTCTGCCTCGAGAAGTTGTGTTGGTTCATATGTCACCGCGTGACTCAAAACAGACCAACTGAATCCTTCTAAGCTCTATGTAAAAACAGGAAGGCTCTTTTCCCTGTATGAGTCATTATTAGAGCTACAGTTCTACATCACTGCAAAATACCTGGCAGTTGGGAGGAGTGAAGCAGCTGAGTCAGGAGTTGAAGAGGGGAGCGACTCATCCAGGGACAAGAGACCTCATGTTTTGACATAAATAATAATAATAATAATAATTTTTATTTATATAGCGCCAACATATTCCGCAGCGCTTTACAAATTATAGAGGGGACTTGTACATACAATAGACATTACAGCATAACAGAAATACAGTTCAAAACAGATACCAAGAGGAGTGAGGGCCCTGCTCGTAAGCTTACAAACTATGAGGAAAAGGGGAGACACGAGAGGTGGATGGTAACAATTGCTATAGTTATTCGGACCAGCCATAGTGTAAGGCTTGGGTGTTCATGTAAAGCTGCATGAACCAGTTAATTAATTTTTTTTTTTTTTTTTTTAATATAGGCCACACAGGGATCGTTAGGTTAATGCATTGAGGCGGTAGGCCAGTCTGAACAAATGAGTTTTTAGGGCACGCTTAAAACTGTGGGGATTGGGGATTAATCGTATTATCCTAGGTAGTGCATTCCAAAGAATCGGCGCAGCACGTGTAAAGTCTTGGAGACGGGAGTGGGAGGTTCTGATTATTGAGGATGCTAACCTGAGGTCATTAGCGGAGCGGAGGGCACGGGTAGGGTGGTAGACTGATACCAGGGAGGAGATGTAGGGTGGTGCTGAGCCATGGAGTGCTTTGTGGATGAGGGTAGTAGTTTTGTACTGGATTCTTGAGTGGATGGGTAACCAGTGTAATGACTGGCACAAGGTAGAGGCATCGGTGTAACGGTTGGTGAGGAATATGATCCTGGCAGCAGCATTCAGGACAGATTGGAGCGGGGAGAGTTTGGTAAGAGGGAGGCCGATTAGTAGAGAGTTACAATAGTCCAGACGAGAATGAATAAGTGAAACAGTCAGAGTTTTTGCAGAGTCGAAAGTAAGAAAAGGGCGAATTCTAGAAATGTTTTTGAGATGCAGGTAAGAAGAGCGAGCCAGTGATCGGATGTGGGGGGTGAATGAAAGGTCAGAATCAAGGATGACCCCAAGGCAGCGGGCATGTTGATTTGGAGTAATGGTGGAACCGCAAACGGAGATGGCAATGTCAGGCAAAGGTAGGTTAGTAGAGGGAGAAAACACGAGGAGTTCAGTTTTTGACAGGTTTAGTTTCAGATAGAGGGAGGACATGATGCTAGAGACAGCGGTAAGACAATCACTGGTGTTTTCTAATAAGGCAGGCGTGAGATCAGGAGAAGAAGTGTATAGTTGGGTGTCGTCAGCATAGAGATGGTACTGGAAGCCAAATCTACTGATTGTTTGTCCAATAGGGGCAGTATACAAAGAGAAGAGGAGGGGGCCTAGGACTGATCCTTGAGGAACCCCAACAGTAAGGGGAAGGTGAGAGGAGGAGGAACCAGCAAAACATACAGTGAAGGATCGGTCAGAGAGATAGGAGGAGAACCAGGAGAGAACGGTGTCCTTGAGGCCGATGGAGCGGAGCATAGTGAGGAGGAGCTGATGATCCACAGTATCAAATGCTGCAGAGAGATCCAAGAGAATTAGCATGGAGTAGTGACCATTAGATTTAGCTGTTAGTAGGTCATTAGAGACTTTAGTGAGGGCAGTTTCAGTAGAGTGTAAAGAGCGGAAACCAGATTGAAGAGGGTCGAGAAGAGAGTTATCTGAGAGATAGCGGGTAAGACGGGAGTGGACCAGGCGTTCGAGGAGTTTAGAGATGAAGGGAAGATTAGAGACAGGTCTATAATTAGCGGCACAGTTTTGGTCGAGGGATGGTTTTTTAAGTAATGGATGTATGATGGCATGCTTAAATGAGGAGGGAAAAATACCGGAAGTGAGGGAAAGGTTGAATATTTTTGTTAGGTGAGAGGTGACAGCCGGGGAAAGGGACTGGAGGAAATGTGACGGAATGGGGTCACTGGTGCAAGTGGTCGGGCGAGAAGAAGCAAGGAGCCTGCTTACTTCTTCTTCTGTAACTGGTTCAAAGTCAGAGAGTGAACTAGATGCAGTGGGGGAGGGAGGACAGTGCATGGTATGAAGAGATTGGGAGATGATTTCCTGTCGAATATGGTCAATTTTTTCTTTGAAGTAATTGGCCAGATCGTCAGCACGGAGATCCGTGGTTGGGGCCTGCGCTCTTGGGTTGAGTAGGGACTGGAACGTGTCAAAGAGACGTTTAGGGTTATTGGACAGGGAGGTGATGAGGGTGTTGAAGTAGGTTTGTTTGGAGAGGTGAAGGGCAGAATTGTATGTCTTTAGCATGAACTTATAATGGATGAAATCTTCGGGTAGATTAGATTTTCTCCACAGACGTTCTGCGCACCTGGAGCACCGCTGCAGGAAACGTGTTTGCAGCGTGTGCCACGGTTGTTGCCGTCTGTGCCGAGTTGTTTTATGTATAGGAGGAGCAGCTTCATCCAGGGCACTTTGCAGGGTTTCATTGTAATGCTTCAGAGCAGAATCAGGACATGAGATGGAGGAGATTGGGGCCAATGAGGACTGCAAGTTCTTCATAAGTTCCTGGGTGTTAATGGCCTGTATGTTTCTATAAGTGTGGAAAGTGGGGGTGACCTGAGCGGGATGGCAGTTCTTGATAGAGAATGAAAGAAGGTTGTGGTCAGAGAGTGGGAGAGGGGAGTTTGTGAAATCATCCACTGAGCAAAGCCGGGAGAAGACCAAGTCAAGGGAGTTTCCATCTTCATGTGTTGGCGAGTTAGTATGCTGCGAGAGGCCGAAAGAGGAGGTTAGAGCCAAAAGGTGAGAAGCAGATGGGGAGAGGGGAGAGGCAATAGGGATGTTGAAATCACCCATGATAAGGGTGGGGGTGTCACAGGAAAGAAAGTGTGGAAGCCAGGTGGCAAAGTGATCCAGGAACTGATGAGAGGGGCCGGGAGGACGATACACCACCACCACTCGCATGGAGAAGGGGACGTAGAGTCTGACCACATGGACCTCAAAGGAAGGGAAGACAAGTGAGGGTACTTGGGGGATAACTTGGAAAGTACATTTTGGTGAAAGGAGCAGACCAACGCCTCCACCTGCTCTGTTGTCCGATCTTGGGGTATGAGAAAAGTGTAGTGCACCATATGAAAGAGCAGCAGCAGCGGTGGTGTCTGACTGCTGGATCCAGGTTTCAGTAAGAGCCAGGAGATTAAGAGAATTAGAAAGGAAGAAGTCATGGATGAAGGAGAGTTTATTACACACAGAGCGAGAATTCCAAAGGGCACAATTCAAAGAGACAGAAGGCATGCAGGGAATATTAATAAGGTTAGAGGGGTTTCTGGGTGTAGCAATTGGGAGGTTTGACTGGCTATAACATGGGGGGCCGGGGTTTGGAGATATGTCTCCAGCGACTAGGAGAAGGAGGATCGAAAGAGTGAGCAGATGGTTAAGTGATTTGTGAGAGCGTCTCTTGTGTTGGATGTTGGGACTGAATGGATCTGTGCTGTTAAGCAATGTGAACAGAGCATGAGTGCTATACATAGGAGAGGCAAGGACAGAGGGGCCGATATGGATGGAGTGTAGAGAGTTAATGCGAGGGCGGTGAATGTGAGTGAATGCAGCAGCCAGGATATAGAATATGCAAATAAATATGGTGAGTATTTGTGTTGTTTCAAGTGAATAGGGAATAGATTTAGATTGTCTTACCTGTCTCCTGCCCAACTGCCATGTTATAACTGCCGAGTACTTAGAAAAAAAAAGTACTTTGAATAAAAATACACGAATACAAGTGCACGAATGCACCCCTGCATGAATGCTTCCCCAAGCTAAGTCTACATTTATACAGGTCCTTCTCAAAAAATTAGCATATAGTGTTAAATTTCATTATTTACCATAATGTAATGATTACAATTAAACTTTCATATATTATAGATTCATTATCCACCAACTGAAATTTGTCAGGTCTTTTATTGTTTTAATACTGATGATTTTGGCATACAACTCCTGATAACCCAAAAAACCTGTCTCAATAAATTAGCATATTTCACCCATCCAATCAAATAAAAGTGTTTTTTAATAACAAACAAAAAAACCATCAAATAATAATGTTCAGTTATGCACTCAATACTTGGTCGGGAATCCTTTGGCAGAAATGACTGCTTCAATGCGGCGTGGCATGGAGGCAATCAGCCTGTGACACTGCTGAGATGTTATGGAGGCCCAGGATGCTTCAATAGCGGCCTTAAGCTCATCCAGAGTGTTGGGTCTTGCGTCTCTCAACTTTCTCTTCACAATATCGCACAGATTCTCTATGGGGTTCAGGTCAGGAGAGTTGGCAGGCCAATTGAGCACAGTAATACCATGGTCAGTAAACCATTTACCAGTGGTTTTGGCACTGTGAGCAGGTGCCAGGTCGTGCTGAAAAATGAAATCTTCATCTCCATAAAGCATTTCAGCCGATGGAAGCTGCCCTTGATGAAACACAGTGGACCAACACCAGCAGCTGACATGGCACCCCACACCATCACTGACTGTGGGTACTTGACACTGGACTTCAGGCATTTTGGCATTTCCTTCTCCCCAGTCTTCCTCCAGACTCTGGCACCTTGATTTCCGAATGACATGCAAAATTTGCTTTCATCAGAAAAAAGTACTTGGGACCACTTAGCAACAGTCCAGTGCTGCTTCTCTGTAGCCCAGGTCAGGCGCCTCTGCCGCTGTTTATGGTTCAAAAGTGGCTTTACCTGGGGAATGCGGCACCTGTAGCCCATTTCCTGCACACGCCTGTGCACGGTGGCTCTGGATGTTTCCACACCAGACTCAGTCCACTGCTTCCTCAGGTTCCCCAAGGTCTGGAATCGGTCCTTCTCCACAATCTTCCTCAGGGTCCGGTCTCCTCTTCTCGTTGTACAGCATTTTCTGCCACATTGTTTCCTTCCAACAGACTTACCATTGAGGTGCCTTGATACAGCATTCTGGGAACAGCCTATTTGTTGAGAAATTTCTTTCTGGGTCTTACCCTCTTGCTTGAGGGTGTCAATGATGGCCTTCTTGACATCTGTCAGGTCGCTAGTCTTACCCATGATGGGGGTTTTGAGTAATGAACCAGGCAGGGAGTTTATAAAAGCCTCAGGTATCTTTTGCATGTGTTTAGAGTTAATTAGTTGATTCAGAAGATTAGGGTAATAGGTCGTTTAGAGAACCTTTTCTTGATATGCTAATTTATTGAGACAGGTTTTTTGGGTTATCAGGAGTTGTATGCCAAAATCATCAGTATTAAAACAATAAAAGACCTGACAAATTTCAGTTGGTGGATAATGAATCTATAATATATGAAAGTTTAATTGTAATCATTACATTATGGTAAATAATGAAATTTAACACTATATGCTAATTTTTTGAGAAGGACCTGTAGAAGGCTAGCCCTTAGATCTTCCTATTTTTTTTTTTTTTTTTTTTTTTTTTGTGTTAAAGCTCGTTAGCAATCAATCAAACTCAGTTGAGACAACAGGACACAATAAATGTAGTGATCAGATAAACAAATGTCCAGGTCTACATGGATCATAGACCACTTTGAAACAGTTATGTGATCTCTCTGAGTAAGGACATGCAAAGTCAGATTAAATATCTATAAACACAAAAAATGCATAATAGGATGACTAACATATATAGATATATGCAGGATTCAATGCCGAAGATGGAATGACTCAGATACCATTCAAGCTGCTTGCTGTCAGGGACTGGAGCAATAGACATGCAGGATATTTCAGCTCAGAGAATGAATGATCTGTTTACCTGTATGAAGAGAGAAGAGATGCTTGATTATATTCTGCCATGTTATAACTGCCGAGTACTTAGAAAAAAAAAGTACTTTGAATAAAAATACACGAATACAAGTGCACGAATGCACCCCTGCATAAAGCTTAGAAGGATTATACTAGTCAGTTATTAATCACGTGATGTCGTAGAACTAATGAAAAAGAGAAGTATTAGCTGGGTAGAAAGGCAAAATGAGCAATTGTAAGTACACAGTGCTATATAATATGATGACTACAATATATTAAGATAAAAACGTTGATGAGAGGAGGAGGAGTGCTACTTTTCAGCCCCTTTTCCATAAGACAATAAATGTCTGAATGAGCATTTGTAAGAACGCTTGTTCCTGATGATTGCTCTGTGTAAAAATGGCAGCAATCGATAAACAGATGAGCGATCGCTTGTTTGTTGGCTGATCTAATTTTATGTTTTGCCTAAAGAATAATCCTTGTCTGCAGATTATCTCCCCATGTAAGGCCGGTTTCACACGTCAGTGGCTCCGGTACGTGAGGTGTCAGTTTCATCACGTACCGGAGACACTGACTCACGTAGACACATTGAAATCAATGTGTCTCTGCACATGTCAGCATGTTTTCACGGACCGTGTGTCCGTGTGCAAAACACGAAGAAATGTCAGTGTTCGTTGGAGCGCACGGATTACACGGACCCATTAAAGTCAATGGGTCCGTGTAAAACACGTACCGCACACGGACGCTGTCCGTGTGCAGTCCATGTGCCGTGCAGGAGACAGCGCTACAGTAAGCGCTGTCCCCCCCCACGTGGTGCTGAAGCCGCCATTCATATCTTCTCTCCAGCAGCATTCGCTGTAGAGAAGATATGAAAAATCCTTTTTTTTTTTTCGTGTTTAAAATAAAGATCCCTGTCAACTCCCCCCTTCCACCACCTGTGCGCCCGCCCGCTGTTACTAAAATATTCACCCGGCTCCCTCGAAGCGTCCTCTCTGCGCCGCACCTTCTCCTGTATGAGCGGTCACGTGGTGCCGCCCATTACAGTCATGAATATGCGGCTCCACCTCCCATAGGTGCGGCGCGGAGAGGACGCTTCGAGGGAGCCGGGTGAGTATTTTAGTAACAGCGGGCGGGCGCACAGGGGGTGGGAGGGGGGAGGGGACAGGCATCTTTATTTTAAGCACGAAAAAAAAAAGGATTTTTTATATCTTCTCTACAGCGAACGCTGCTGGAGAGAAGATATGAATGGCGGCTTCAGCACCAGATGCAGGGGACAGCACTTATCTCTAGCGCTGTCTCCTGCACGCTCCGTGTGGTACCCAGTCTCCACACAGGCGGCACACGGCTGCCGCACGTGTGCCACACGGATGGCCTACATGAGCTCACGGACACACGGACACGGATAACTCCGGTACCGATTTTTCCGGTACCGGAATTATCTGGACGTGTGGGACAGGCCTAAAAGGGCATGTGCTCCCCACAATATTCTGACTCTACGAGGACCTAACAGATGTATTATTGTTCATCTCCATTGAGTATGCATTGGGTTATGTAACAGGGCCTTTAACCCCTTAACACCCGGGCCATTTTTTATTTTTGTTTTTTGTTCCCCTTCTTCCCAGAGCCATAACTTTTTTTAATTTTTTGGTCAATATGGCCATGTGAGGTATTTTTTTGTGGGGCAAGTTGTACTTTTGAACAACAAAAAGCTTCCAAGTGCGGTCAAATTGCAAAAAAAGTTCAATTCCACAGGTGTTTTTTGTTTTTTTTACCATGTTCACTAAATGCTAAAACTGACCTGCCATTTTGATTCTCCAGGTCATTTCAAGTTCACAGACACCAAACATGTCCAGGTTCTTTTTTATTTAAGTAGTAAAAAAAAATCCCAAATTTGTAAAAAAAAAAAAAAAAAATATATAAATGTTCAAATCACTCCCCCTTTTGCCTCATTCAATATAAAACTAAAAAAATCAAACATACACATATTTGGTATCGCCGCTTTCAAAATTGCCCGTTTTATCAATATAAAAAAAGAATTAACCCAATCGCTAAACCAATTTCTCAACTCCAGTCCTCAAGCCGCACCAACAGGTCACGTTTTCAGGATTTCCTTAGTATAATTTCATCACCTGGTCAGGCATTCATTCCATCACCTGTGCGATACTAAGGAAATCCTGAATACGTGACCTGTTTGTGGGTCTTGAGGACCGGAGTTGAGAAATACTGCGTTAAACGGTGTAATGATAAAACAGAATTACATTTTTTTTTGGTCACCGCTACATTGCAATAATTGGCGATCAAAAGGTTGTATCTACACCAAAATGTACTTGTTTCGCACTTTTTGGGGGTCTTTTTACGGATCGGTGGGGGTCTCAATAACCGGACTTCCACCGATCTTGCAGGCACGTAAAGTTCCTTGAAAAATCTAAAATGAGCTTTTCAAAGTTTCGTTACTCTTTAACCCTGTAGTGTCCTTGCATTACCTTGTCCGGTTCACGTAAGGTCAGGAAATTATTTAGTGTTATCTGTGAATTTTGTCTTGGTTTTTATAATTTTGTGGATGTCATTTGTAAGATGTTTTTTTTTTTTAATATGCAATTAAGTATCTCCATTTTTCTGCACTTAGCAAAGACTTTGCAAGAGAATCAGCGCTGAGTACGGTACGTGACTGGCATACTCCGCGGGCCGCTTGGAATGACACTGTGGCCTAATTACACAAACATCACTGGTGAAGAAAATGGGACTGATGTAGAGAAGCGCCAGGTGATGCGTGGAGAGCAGACATGGTCGTTCTGCCGAGTGCTGTCTACCTGTCATTAACCATGCTCAGGCGCTTGCCTTTGTAAGCAGAGTCCTCCAGTCTCTCTCTATCCTGTGCTCTACGTCTTTGAAATATTAGTACACTAGCTACAGGAGGCCATAATCATTTATTTGGTGCAGCTTGTTTTTTGTTGTGTTTTTTATTTTTTTGAAAACTGAAAAATGTAAGTTCATTATAATTGCAATCTATACTACTGACAGATTCCGCAGCCCTGTCCAATTAGAGAGCTTTATTGTGGTACGTGAGTCTGCGCCCCAGAGGAGCTTACAATCTAAGCGCACTGGCAGATAATCTAACGATCTAATGCTGCTTTACAAGCTAATTAGAGCCACGTGAACTCAAAAGCATGCAAGCGCCTTCACTATTTTTTATGAGAGTTGTTGTAGCAAGTCCCACGATGCGATGCAGGCAGAAAGAAGACTGAATGCTGGGTGTTGGTTTATGTGGGGCTATTTATACAGATAGAAATATAGCTTCTATGGAGATGTTTGCCTGTCATGGTGTCATCAAATTGGTGCAGAGAATACAATATATATATATATATGTATATATATATATATATACTGGATGATATATATATATAACTGGATGGGGGTATTCTAGAATATGTATAGTAGTATATAGCACAGCCACGTAGTGTATAACAAAGCCACGTAGTATATAGCACAGCCACGTAGTATGTAGCAGCCACATAGTATATAGCACAGCCCACGTAACACAGACAGCCACGTAGTATATAGCACAGCCATGTAGTATATAGCACAGCCACGTAGTATATAGCACAGCCACGTATTATATAGCACAGCCACGTAGTATATAGCACAGCCACATAGTATATAGCACAGCCATGTAGTATATAGCAGCCACGTAGTATATAACACAGCCCACGTAATATATAGCACAGCCCACGTAATATATAGCACAGCCCACACAGTATATAACACAGCCCACGTAATATATAGCACAGCCCACGCAGTTTATAACACAGGCCACGTATTTTATAACACAGCCCACGTAGTATATAACACTGCCCACGTAGTATATAGCAGCCAGGCAGTATATAACACAGCCCACATAAAATATAGCACAGCCCACGCAGTATAAAGCACAGCCTACGTAGGATATAGCAGCCACATAGTATATAGCACAGCCCACGTAACACAGACAGCCACGTAGTATATAGCACAGCCACATAGTATATAGCACAGCCACGTAGTATATAGCAGCCATGTAGTATATAGCACAGCCCACATAATATATAGCACAGCCCACGCAGTAGATAACACAGGCCACATAGTATATAACACAGCCCATGCAGTATATAACACAGGCCGCGCAGTATATAGCACAGCCCACGTAGTATACAGCAGTGTGGGCACCATATCCCTGTTAAAAAAAAAATTAAAATAAAAAATAGTTATATACTCACCCTCCGGCGTCCACCGAGGCAGTCCTGATGTGCGAGACTGCTAAGTCATCTGGGTAATTTCGCAAAGCATCACTGGGAATGGAAACTGGCAGCAGCATCGGTGGTCGACGGAAGATGAGAATAGCACAATTTTTAATTCTTTTTTTATTTGTAAGATTATATCTTTTTACTATTGATGCTGCATAGGCAGTTGGTCCGGGATGGGGTGACACACTGGCACTGACTGGAGGGGAGTAGGGAGGGGCCAATTCACGGCCGGACTAAGCCTGGCTGGCAGTGACCAATCAGCGACGCGGGATTTCCATTACAGACAAACAGACAGAAAGACAAACAGACGGAAGTACCCCTTAAACGATTTTATATATATATATATAATTTTATATGTAAACAGCACAAAAAACTAAACTAAGAAAAAAATGAACTTTATTGCCTGAACGGCATGGCAACGTTTCGGATGTAATATCCTTTTTCAAGTTTGAAAAGGGCTTGAAAAAGGATATTACAACCGAAACATTGCCATGCCGGTCAGGCGATAAAGACCACTTTTTTCTTTAGTTTTTTTGTGCTGGTTTCCTTTTTTAGTTTTTATTATTGGAGACCATTGGATTGGGAAAGCTTTGCATAACATTTGAAGTAATAATGGATGCTGTTCTAACTTTTTTATATATATAATATATGTGTGTGTGTGTGTGTGTGTGTGTGTGTGTGTGTGTGTGTGTGTGTGTGTGTGTGTGTGTGTGAAAAACTGGTGGCAACACATCAAAAAAGTGTAAAAAAATAAAATATATATCTATATATATATATTATTATTTATTGTTATAGCTCCATTTATTCCATGGCGCTTTACATGTAAGGATATATATATATATATATATATATATATATATCTGCTATATAATTGTCTAAGGGTCACTTCCGTCTTTCTGTCCTTCTGGCACAGTCCGGAAGAAAATGGCCGCTCCTTACTCCCCGCAGTCAGTGTCCGGCGCCCGCATACTCCCCACCACTCACCTCTCACACAGGGTAAAAGCCGGCGGTAATGTTATGCCGCGGGTAACGCATTCCATAACCGCTGCTATTAACCCAGTGGGACCAACTTTTTACTATTGATGCTGCCTATGCGGCATCAATAGTAAAAAGATCTAATGTTAAAAATAATTAAAAAAATAAAAAATCGTTATATACTCATCGTCCGTCGGCCCCTCCTCGCGACGCTCCGGTGACCGCGCCATGCATTGCGATCTCGCGAGATGATGACGTAGCGGTCTCGCGAGACCGCTACGTCATCATCTCGCGAGACCGCAATGCACTCTTGAGACCGGAGCGCACGAGGAACGTCGGTAACCTCTTCCTGGATCCAGGGGCCAACAGAAGGTGAGTATACAACTATTTTTTATTTTAATTCTTTTTTTTTAACAGGGATATGATGCCCACATTGCTATATACTACGTGGGCTGTGCAATATACTACGTGGGCTGTGCAATATACTACATGGGCTGTGCAATATACTACGTGGGCTGTGCAATATACTACGTGGACTGTGCAATATACTACGTGGGCTGTGCAATATACTACGTGGGCTGTGCAGCTGTGCAATATACTACGTGGGCTGTGCAATATACTACATGGACTGCGCAATATACTCCGTGGGCTGCGCAATATACTCCGTGGGCTGCGCAATATACTCCGTGGGCTGCGCAATATACTCCATGGGCTGCGCAATATACTCCATGGGCTGCGCAATAAACTCCATGGGCTGCGCAATAAACTCCGTGGGCTGCGCAATATACTCCGTGGGCTGCGCAATATACTCCGTGGGCTGCGCAATGTACACCGGGCGGCACGGTGGTGCAGTGGTTAGCACTGCAGCCTTGCAGCGCTGGAGTCCTGGGTTCAAACCCCACCAAGGACAACATCTGCAAAGAGTTTGTATGTTCTCTCTGTATTTGCGTGGGTTTCCTCCGGGCACTCTGGTTTCTTCCCACATTCCAAAGACATACTGATAGGGAATTTAGATTGTGAGCCCCATTGGGGACAGTGATGATAATGTGTGCAAAAATGTAAAGCGCTGCGGAATACGTTAGCGCTATATAAAAATAAAGATTATTAAATAAAGATTATTATTACTCCGTGGGCTGCGCAATGTACTCCGTGGGCTGGGCAATGTACTATGTGGGCAGTAGTACACCCCAACCCCATTTATAAGGCAAGAAATCTCACTTATTAAACCTGACAGGGCACACCTGTGAAGTGAAAACCATTTCTGGTGACTACCTCTTGAAGTTCATCAAGAGAATGCCAAGAGTGTGCAAAGCAGTCATCAAAGCAAAAGGTGGCTACTTTGAAGAACCTAGAATATAAGACATATTTTCAGTTGTTTCACAGTTTTTTGTTAACTATATAAATCCACATGTGTTAATTCATAGTTTTGATGCCTTCAGTGTGAATTTACAATTTTCATCGTCATGAAAATACAGAAAAATCTTTAAATGAGAAGGTGTGTCCAAACTTTTGGTCTGTACTGTATATATATATTTAATCCCATTGTGGGGATGTTTGAACCTTTTGCCAATAACCAATATGTGAACCTTTTACAAACTTAAGAAAGGTTGACATTTTGTAACCGAAACATTGCCACAATGGGCTAATAAATTAAACTTTTTTTCACTATTGTGGTGTGTGGGTTCCAATTTTTCTTTTTCATGTGGATGGCGTGGTATGTACCAGGGAAAGGTGCTACTTTTTTTTTAAATATATACAGTCATGTCCAAAAGTGTTTGCACCCTTGAAATTGTTCCAGAAAATTATGTATTTCTCCCAGAACATTATGTCAGTTACACATGTTTATTTCATTTGCGAGTAGTGGAACAACGCAAAAAACAAACAAACAAAAAAAAACCAGAGATTAAAGTCAAAGTCGACATAATTTCATTCAAACCCCCCAAAATTGGCCAGACAAAATTGTTGGCACACTCAGCTTAATATTTGGTTGCATACCCTTTGGAATAAATAACTGCAATCAATCCCTTTCTGTAACCATTAACAAGCTTCTTACACCTCTCAGCTAGAAATTTGGAGCACTCATCTTTTGAAAAACTGCTCCAGGTCTCTCATATTTGAAACGTGCCTCCTCCCAACAGGAATTTTCAGATTTCTACACAGGTGTTCGATGGAATTTAGATCCTGACTCATTGCTGGCCAATTCACAACTCTCTAGAGCTTTGTTTCCATCTATTTCTGAGGACTTCTTGAAGTATGTTTGGGGTCATTTTCCTCCTTGAAGACCCGTGACCTAGGACGCAAGCATAGGTTTCTGATACTGGGCACTACATTGCGACCCAAATTCCTTTGGTAATCTTCAGATTTCATGGTGCCTTGCACATAGTCAAGGCACCCAGTGCAAGTGGCTGCAAAACAATCCCAAAACATCTTTCAACCTTCACCATATTTGACTGTATAGTGTTCTTTTCTTTGTAGGTCTCATTCTACTTTCAGAAAACAGTAGAATGATGTGCTTTACCAAAAAGCTCTATCTTGGTCTCATCTGTCCACAAGACTCTTTCCCAGAAGGATTTTGGTTTACTCACATACATTTTGGAAAACTGCAGTCTAGCTTTTGTACGTGTCTGTGTCAGCAGTGGGGTCCACCTGGGTTGCCATAACACTGGCAAATGTCAATGGATAGTTTGAGCTGACGCTGATGCACCCTGAGCCTGCAGGGCAGCTTGAATTTCTTTTTAACTTGATTGAGGATGCTTATCCACCATCTGGACTATCCTGCGCTGCAACCTTTCATGTTTCTCTGGTGTCCATGTTCATGGAGATTAGGTACAGTGCCATGCGTTATAAACTTCTTGATTATGTTCTGCACCGTGGACAAAGTGGCATCAAGATCTGTGGAGATGGACTTGAATTTGTTGATATTTTTCAACAATTTTGGTTCATAAGTCCTCAGACACACAATGCAAAGATTGAGCCAACATCACCTTTTTATATGGTTGCAGGTATGATTGTCATATTGCCAACACATGTTACTTGCCCGGGTGAATTTGAACGATCATCACATGCTTGAAACAAAGTTGTTTACCCCAAATATTGGAAAGGTACCAACTTTTTTTGTTCGGCCCATTTTGGGGGTTTTGTGTGAAATTATGTCCAATTTGCCTTTTTTTCTCTCTGTTTTGCTTTGTTCTAATACCAACAAAGAAATAAACGTGTGTTTCAAAACATGTGTAATTACAATAATTTTCTGGGGGAAATTCTTCAATTTCTGAAACAATTTCAGGGGTACCAACACTTTCTGCTATGACTGTATCTATATGAACAGCATATGTCAATATACAGATGTATAATATATGCAACATACAGTATATACTGTATTGTGTAAAAGTTTCAGGCAGAAATGGAAATAATATTGCAAAGAATGAAAGTTTTCAAAAGTAGAAGTGTTCGTAGTTTATTAACAAAATGCAAAGTGAATGAACAAAAGCAAAGTCTAAAGGATATCGCCACCATTTTAAAGGGTGTCGCCACCATTTGTCTTCAAAACAGCATCAATTCTTCTAGGAATGCAGTTTTTGAAGGAATTCGGCAGGGAGGTTGTTCCAAATATCTGGGAGAACTAAGAGCAGATCTTCTGTGGATGTCGCTTGTGGAAATCCTCCTGTCTCTTCATGTAATCCCAGACAGACTGGATGATGTTGGGATCAGGGCCCTGTGGGGTCATATCATCACTTCCATGACGCCTTGTTCTTTGAAGAGAGATCTAAATGACATTGGCTCCAAATGTATTCTAAAGCCAGAGAACGACCCCAACCATACAGCCAATCAGACACCTACCTGTTGGTATTGCATGGTGGATAAGAATCTGCCTGTATTTCTCAAGAATTGGGCAATGTAAAGCACCATAGACTCACTGGTCTGCCAATGACACTTAGTTCAGAAGGTCATAGACACATTATGATTATTTCTCTTCAAAATCGGAAGAAGTCCAGCAGTACCATCATCTCAGAACGGGCAGAAACCACTGGGACTCAGCTGCTCCCTTCTACAGTTCAGAGATGTCTTCCCAGAAGTTGTCTTCATAGAAGTATTGTGGCAAAAACCATTCAAACAAGACTAAGTATGCCAACAATGTATGGGAACTGGGGAACAGAAAATGGCAGCTGGTGCTCTTGACTGATGAATCAAAATGTGAAATGTTTGGCTTTAACAGAAGGCAGTTTGTTCCCTAAAGTGCTGGAGAGCGGTACAATAGAAAATCTGTCGGGAACTGTCAAGAATGGTGGAGTTTCATTTCAGCAAATGGAGTTGGGGCTTTGGTCAGGATAAATGGTGTCCGCAATGCTGAGAAATGCAGGCAGATGCTATCCATCATGTAATACCATCTGATTGGTACAAATTTATTCTACAGCAGAACAACCCGAAACGTACAGCCAATGTAATTAAAATCTATGTTCAGCGTAAAGAAGAACAAGGAGTCCCGAAAGTGACGATATGGCCCCACAGAGCCCTGATCTCAGCATCGTTGGGTTTGTCTGGGATTTCATGAAGAGACTGAAGGATTTACTCAAGCTGATGGTCATTAATCAGCTGAGAGTATCTAAAAAAGACAGAAAAAAAGAGTCAGCTCACTGATGGTTTTTTATATAACCCATTCGACAGGAAGGGAGCAAATGGCACAACTTTTTTAATTGGACCAGATTATAAAAATGATTTTTAGACAAAAAAAATGTAACTAATAAAAAAATGTCCTTTTAAAGGTGAACAAACCCTTTAATTGAATCGTTCTGTGAGCTTACTGGTGCTGTCAGACAGCTATATAACAAGGGCAACATTCGGACTGGCCGGCGGCTCTCCTGACTCGAGTGTATTTGTATGCATCTATCACGCTCGGGTGAGGAGAGTCGCCAGCCAGTCCGTGCACTGCGATGCAATCGTCGCCCGTGTTATTCGACCCTCTGACTGCGCCCTAAAAGTCATCGCAACCAATAAACGAGCATTTTTCTCAGTGATGCGCTGTTTAGACGTACCAATAGTCGAGAAGAAGTTTTCATTGGAACGTTTGGTCTCCGATGATTGCTCCATCTAAATGGGGCTAAACTTTATATATGGATGCAAATGACCAAAAGATAAAAAATTCTGTGCCGAGGTGAACGTAGCCCTTAATGGTTCAAAACTCCAAATTTAAATCTCCCACTCATATAATTGTGTTAACAATACAGTCACATGAAATGGTCCTTCATTATCATAATAACTTTACTTTCGAGCTTTCTTTTCCTAGAGTGCGTCCACTGTTTTCACTTAGGTCCTGCTTGTATGTGATTTGGATTGGCATTTTATTCATTAGGCATATGCTTTGTGGAGGAAAGGCTGCAGCGTGAATAGCAGTCTTGTGCCTGACAGATGCCCTGTTCAGCACTTATTGATTGGCACAGCCATGTAATCACTATCATTTTCAGATATTAATCTGGACTCTGTTGGCACTGCTGCACTGAAGTCTGGCGAAATGCAAATTTGTAAAGAAATCTATTTCTCACAGTGTTGTATGTATCTTACAACTTTATAGAAGAATTCTCAAAAAAATCTTCCATATCATTTGAAGAATTTGTCATGTTGTATGTGACATGTTCTGCTAAAGGATAAATTACTCATTTAAAACATTAAGTTACAAAAATGTTATAAAGCAATACCTGGCAGGCACCACACATAAAATCACAAATATACAACACGTTCTGAATTTATGCGCAAATGTCACTCTTACAAGAGACTGTGACTGTGGAAGCTTGAGTATAGTTTTTTTTTTCCTTATGAGGAATGTATACTTAAAGGAGTCATCAAGTGATAATTTTTACTATTCGGTGGGTGTCCGACCACTGATTCAGAAAAATGTTATCCCTGAAAGGGAACTTTTATATCTAGTTAAATGGACTGGAGATCAGATGTCCAACGGTCGCTCCATTCATTCTTCATGGGGCTGATGATAAAAGACAAGCTTGGTGCTCGTCACAGGGGATGGTTGGAGCAGCGGTCGGGCATGTCTCTGTTGGTCCCTTCTGATGGGGATACAAATTCTCAGCAGATAGACCTCCATTGATCAACAAGTTATCACCTAGCCCTAATACCCTTCGGCAATGTTCCATAGAATCATACGTAGCGAGGATTATTGCTCATTGACTATTTCGGAGGAGGATTCGCTAAGGTTTCACTCCTGTTCTAGCAGCAAAACGTCACAAATTTTGGCACATCTTTTTTGCACTTTTGGAAGGTTGTTGGAAGTGAGACATCGGACGTCCAACCATTGCTCCATTCATTCTTCATTGGGGTTACAGGATAACAGACAAGTGCAGCGCTCACAGACCCATGGCGGATGAATGGAGCAGCAGTTGGACATGTGCACTGTTTTCCCCTTCTAATAGGAATAAAAGTTACCAGCAGCCGATCCCCATCGATCAACAAGTTATCACCTATCCCTTTAATGTGCTTTTGTATATCCCCATGGAATCATGCATAGCAAGTCTCATTGCCCTAATTTAATAACATGGAATGATTGACAATTACTGGGAGGATTTATCATGACTTTTGCTTTTGTTTTGTAGCATCGAAAGGTCATAGATTTTGGCACATCGTTTTTGCACCACCAGGATTTTCTCTTTTCTCCATCCCCTGAAAAGTTCCTGGCTGTTCCATAAGTAGAAACCATTTTGATAACATTCTAGACTGTTAACGCTGGGTAGGCAAGGAATTTGTACCCTTGAGACTGCTTGTGCTTGGTGATATTAGCTTCCTGTTAGCCGATCCCTTCTCTTTTCCATTGTAATCAAGGGAAAGGGCATAAATCCAGTTTTTTAAACATCAGAGCCAAAATTTGTATTCTAATGAAGAATCAAATTCTAATTTTTATTGAATCGTGGGTCTGCCTAATTTTAGATTAGATTTTAAACCAAACAAAGCCATTATTCATTATTCTTGGCATTGCTTTCAATTGTGTGTCCCTTTTTAAACCTTTATTACTCCCAAGTTTTTATTTTGTTATTTCTGTGCCTTGTACTTTTTTTGCGTCAAACATATAAATTTATATAAATCCAAACATTTTCACTAAACACTTTATTTCAGGAGATATTTTACGTGCTGTACGCAATCTTCGATAAAATGTTGACCACAACCGTAAACTCCAAAATGACGGTGAAGTATTATGCTCCTTTAATAACCAGAATTGCTACCATATTGTGACAAGTTGTGTCCCTAATATAATATTTGTTTTGAGTAAGATCCATATTCGATTTTCTGAAAGTCACATTGTTACGGTTTTTATTCTGTGCCGACGGTTTTCTATGTTGTGAGTAAAGCGCCTTTGTTCTGTCGGGAGCAGATCCTCATCAGATACTTACTAAGCGCTTCTCTAATAGGTCAGGGCTATGGTTGAGGTTTATCTCCCAACTCATGCATTACTTCTAGAGTATCTTACCCCAGAAGAATTTGACCCTCATTAATTTAATCGGAATTGTCAAGAATCATGTTCTCCGCTGATGTAAATGCCAGCAAAAAGGACTTATTAGTAGATCTGATTGCTGTTTAAATTTGTCTAGCAGAGATGCTGTGGTGTGCCTTGGAGAATTGGTCTATTTCTCGTGAGCAGTTCAGTGGCTAATGAATCACTTCAATATACTTTTCTGAAGGAAAGCAGAGCAATTTAAATGTGCAATGCATTGATTTACATCAAATGGATTAGACCTTGGTGTGCAATCCCCTGCATTAATTTACTTTCTGCTGCAACTGTAATAATGAAGATGGCACTTCTGCCCAAATTAACTCTTGTGGATCATTGCGGTATCTCTAAAATAATTGGATATTTTCTTCTTTTTTTCTTTAACAAGCAGGGAATCAAATCTTGTAGAAGCACCTAATGTTCTTGGGACGAGTAAGTGGAGAAGTGGGAGGATGTGAGCAATGATTGGGGTGTCCTTTGTGCCTTTTATCGCAGGTGCGTCTTCGCTCAGCCACTTTGCGTATATTAAATGCTCTGGATGTTGATGCTCTGCGGGGCGACTACTAACTCCCTCGATTCTTGCTTTCTCACATCTCTTCTTCCTCCGCACTGGCTGCTGTGCTCGCAGCCCATGGCGTTGTGTTTATTATTACACATGGGCTTTGCTCAGACAATATTGCAGGTCGGTGCCGAGTTTACTGCTATTTCATCCTTGCGATAAACTCAACTTTTTGAGTTGTATGCAATTGTCGTATGTCATGGACTAAATGGTTTTTTATTAAAAATTTAGTAATTTTTTTTTTCTATAGAGAACTAAAATTAATGGCTAAACAGCTAGTCCTACAGATCAGGACCAAAGAAAAAAAAAAGTGGCATTAAAAACCAGACCCACTGTCATGATCCAGATCGGGTTTTGAGCCCTGTTTTCCCTTTTTTTCCAGTCTGGTCATGTCAAGAGTTAACCTTTCTCAGCCTCTGTATGGGTGCAAGTTGGCTATTTATCGCCGCTGCTTCCTGCAGGTGATGTCAGTTATAGTTTTTGCCTAGTGCTGCTGTATCTGACTCTGATTTGTCATGTTGCGTTTGCTGTCTAAACCCGTTTTTCTGTTTTCCCCTATTCCCGTCTTGACTCTGTGTTTCCCTTCAGTGTGCTGTCTCCCTGGTTTTGACTTGGCTTGTATCCTGACCTGTTTCTGTCTTTTGTCTTATCCGCTCCTGACTGTTAATGACTCCCTGGCTTGTGTCTGACCGTGAGTTTGCTTATTCTTTTGGTACTGCCCTTCAGACTAGGATTTGACCCAGCTTGTTTGACTACTCTGCTGCCAACTGTGGTAGCTGCACTGCTGGCCAGCTCTGTTTAGGTGCAGTCCTGCTTCCACTCTACTGCCGTCTAGTGGATCCTGCACCTACCTGCATTGCAGCAGCATGACACCCAGTTACAAGGAAAAAATATGATCAAACAAAAAATATCCAAATTATAATAGCCATGTCTTGCGGTATTCGGCTTCATACTTGTAAAAGGACATGCAAATACATAAGTACTTGTGTATGAGCAGGCACCATCAAATCTTACAATATAAAGGGGGGATCACCATATGCATACCAACAAACAGTATAGCACAGCAAAAAGAACAGGCGTATGCACAGAAATTGGGATCACCACAACATGTTATATCAATATAATAAATCTTTTATTCAGAGAACAACGTGAACAAAACATCACGTTTTGATGTTCAGAGCACCCACACAGCTTTATTATTCTGACACGCTTGCTGGCTATGGTTATTGGCATAGGTGACCGCACTAGGGCTAGGTAAGACCCCTTTAATCACCCCTTGGAGGTGGATGTAGTGGGATTAGTATCTGGGTATTTAGTCTTTTCCTTACCCACCCTTACTTGGGCAATAGTTCTTATATGGGACCAGGCTCCTAGACTGTTTTTGGAGTGTGTATATGGGTTGGGGAAAAGTTGTCAGTAATAGATGTGTTCTTATGCCTAATTATGGTAAAACCTGTAGATTAAGCTGTGTGGGATGTTGGTGTATTTGCAGTATTTATGATATATATTGTATTCATGGACCCTTTATGTCCTTTTTGTTTTTAGATGTTTTTAAATGTTTTGTTCACGTTGTTCTCTGAATAAAAGATTTATTATATTGCTATAACATGTTGTGGTGATCCCAATTTCTGTGCATACGCCTGTTCTTTTTGCTGTGCAGGACATGCAAATACAGAGAGCAAAAGAAGGGGTAATTTCAGTAAAATGCACTTTATTTCAGTCAAAGGATTGCAGATAGATCGGGGAAATGAGCAACAGATGTTTCGCATGAGTACAGGCTTCTTCTGGGTCACAGGAAGCCGGAAGAAGCGTGCACTTTTATATGGAAATTAAGGCTGTAAATTATACACATGAATAAGTTACATATCAAGCTGCAATGCCGGGAATATGGATATATTCCTCCTGATTCTGTCTAGATTTAAACAAAATCCTGCCACTTTTTAATAATTATGACCAGTTAAAGCAATAAAGTTTTCAGAAAATCCAGCACTCCATAAAATCAATATCTTTGAAAAGATTAAAATAGGTTCATATCATACGCGTTCCGAGCGTTACCTTAATCAAAGACCTATGACCTATGGTCTATGATTACACATATGACATGTACCTTTTTTTTCTAATTTCTTCAAACAAATTGATTTTATGGAATGATGGAGTTTCTGAAAACTTTGTAATTTTACTCGGAGCCAGCGGAGAATCAAGAGCACCCATCATACAAGAGACACCGACTTACTTTCATTGATATAACATTCAGTGATAATTTTGTTTTTTTATGGAAGTCTAAGCGACTCTACAGTCTAATATAATAGTTTTATAGTACATAAACTTAGAAACTTGGTGCCTTCCATTCAAAACCCAAGAAAAAAGCAAAATGAGCAAATATTATCATTATTATTATTATTATTATTAATTTTATTTATATAGCGCCAACATATTCTGCAGCGCTTTACAAATTATAGAGGGGACTTGTAAAGACAATAGAAATTACAGCATAACAGAAATCACAGTTCAAAATAGATACCAAGAGGAGTGAGGGCCCTGCTCGCAAGCTTACAATCTATGGGAAAAAGGGAGACACGAGAGGTGGATAAAAATACCCTACTTTAAATTAATAAATAGCAATAATGCACAAAAATAACATAGGGTACTTGGTTAACATATCTTTGATCAAAAAAATGTAAAAACCATCCCACAACATCATGGTGACCCTATTTGGGATGGTCCTAACCTCTAGTATTAAAACCTTACCATGTTTCTAATGACATTTGTGTGAACAAGGGCTGAGCAGGACCGAGACACTGACTAATGGGCATCCAGCGATATAAAAATAATGTCCAGATCAAAGGAAAAGGAGACCCTGCCCCTATCTGCACAGGGCGGAGAGACTGAAACAGAAAGCAAAAGCATTGAACTGTGATGTAAGTTGGGGTACATGCAATGTGTAGGTGCATGTTCACACTGTCCACTAAACAGTCAAAACCCAAGAGAAAAATAAAATGAGCAACAAATAAATTTAAAGCAGCAGTGCATAAAAATAATATAGGGTACTTGGCTAACTTATTTTTTTTTATCAAAAAAATGTAAAAGCCATGCCACCACGTCACGGTGACCCTATTCGGGATGGTCCTAAACTCTAGTATTAAAACCTCACCAAGGCCCCCGATTGATGGACTTGCCTTTGCCTTCTCTTGGTGCCCTCCATTGTAAAGTCTCGTTTGCCTTTCCACATAGTGGCCACCACAATCTGATTGCCCTTGCACAGGGTTTTTAGGAAGGCTGATTTACGCCCTGTCCCTATAATAAATGGATTGGAGGGCTGTTATGATCTGGTGGTTTAGGAGCAACATGGAACGAGCTCTGAAGGAAGTGGTACCTGTACTGACCGCAGTCCCTAAGCTCAACACAACACTAGAAGTAACCGTGGGATGCTCCTGACACTCCCTAGGCACCTCGTCACAGCCTGAGAACTAACTACCCCTAAAGATAGAAACAGGAAAACTATCTTGCCTCAGAGAAAATCCCCAAAGGATAGATAGCCCCCCACAAGTAATGACTGTGAGTGGAGAGGGAAAAGACAAACACAGAATGAAACCAGGATGTAGCACAGGAGGCCAGTCTAGCTAGATAGATAGGACAGGATGGAATATTGTGCGGTCAGTATAAAACACTACAAAAATCTACACAGAGTTTACAAAAATCTCCACACCTGACTAAAGGTGTGGAGGGTAAATCTGCTTTCCAGAGCTTCCAGCTTCACTGAATTAACCTGTGGACAGAAAAGAGCAAGCAAGGACTTAGCTTTGCTGAACTGGTCAGGATAACAGGGAAATCCAAAGAGATGTGAATCCAACCAGGAACCATTGACAAGTGGCACAAGCTGAAGGAAAGAGCCAGGCTAAATAGCCGAGCAGAATAGACAATCAGTGGAAGCAGCTGCTGACTGCTAAATCCAAGGAGCAGCCATACCACTTAAAACCACCGGAGGGAGCCCAAGAGCAGAACTCACAAAAGTGCCACTTACAACCACCGGAGGGAGCCCAAGAGCGGAATTCACAACAGAGGGCATAGTGTGAACAGGGTAGTGTGACGTGATGTGGTCATTTTCCGTATAGCTATAGGGCTCCAAAAAAGAAATTGCATCAGTTCCATAAGTAGGGCACCAGGCATGTGTATCATACATTGTTACACATGGTCAAATTTTAGTTTGTTCTGCAAGATCCCTATAAGATTTATCTAATACCTACTTTTAAGTATATACTAGGAAACGTCCCAAAAACACCATTTGAAAGACATCTGGAGGACAATTGTCATGGAATTGCATTGTGACTTGTGGATCCTGTGTTATCAGCTGTGTATAGAGCTGTCATCTATCATTTATTATCATCCTGCCTCTGGTGATCAAAAGAAAAAGCAGAGAACTCTTCCTTAAAGAACAAGAAGTATGAGTCTAGAATGGAGCAGTTATGAGAATGTTGAACCAGTTGTCAGTAAAAAAAAAATGGCAAGATTACTATATATATATATATATATATATATATATATATAGATCATAACATCATAAAAAAATAATTGCCAAAAATTGTAAAAAAATACATATATTGCAAAAACCTGATTTAAACCATAGGTTATTGATGATGCATTTCCTTTAAGAGTCAGCTCACTAGTGTTTCTTAAGGCAATAATCCATATTTCATTCTGCACAAGGCATCTGTTCACCATTT
The DNA here is from genome assembly GCF_032444005.1 of Ranitomeya imitator. Classification (NCBI taxonomy): domain Eukaryota; kingdom Metazoa; phylum Chordata; class Amphibia; order Anura; family Dendrobatidae; genus Ranitomeya; species Ranitomeya imitator. The sequence continues at coordinate 72,822,296 of NC_091283.1, read as the reverse complement.
CATTTCCAGCAAACACCTGATGTATTAATGGCTTAGTGGGAGGTGGGAATAGTAATGACCTCCTACTGAGACTAAAAAGCCATAGTTTTACATGACAGCTGCTATGTCTTAAGGATTTAGGCGCTTATTATAAATGATGCATATATGTCAGAGGTTTCCTTTGGTTCTACCAGCCCCATTTCCATATACTGCCCATTATTATGTGCCACCAGGGTTATGTTGCTATGTGTTTTTTCCCAACTGGAACAATAAAACCTTCACGCTGCTTCTGTATCATGCAGATGTGGAAGTATCAGTAGATCCCAACTAGCAATTATTTAGTCTCCTGAGATTTTTAGACATACAGTCTATTTCCCTTGGAAAGCCAGGACTACGTTGTGAATTTCTGCCACTTAAGAGCTCCGGAAAAAAAAAAATATCCCCCTCTTCAGGGACATATCTGTGAAGGAGAAAATGCTTTTAGAATTAAGGAACCTCCAGAGTCTAATAAATATGGACTACTGGCATATCTAATATCTCTATGTAGATTTTTCTTTCAGATCTTTGCTTAAAAATAAAAGAAATATTGAAATATTTAAAATATTGACACATAAGCCATGTATCCAATTGGTTTAAGTCCAAGAACAGACATATTATATATTCAGCTACACACGGTCTCTGTAAGCAAGGAAGCCAGCTATTCAAAAATAAAAATTAAAGCATTACCTACTGGTTTCCAGGTAAAAATGTACTCCTATTCTAATTATTCTTGTGGATTACTTAGATCGTCAACAACATTGATGAGTATTTTAAAGAAAGTAATGATAAACAATGAACACTTGCTGGTGGAGATGAAGGAGTCCTCATATAGTTTTGTGCAGGGGTTGCCTGCTGTGTGAATCGGCCTCTGGTTTGATCTACGTGTTTTAAACCATTTCATGGAATCTGTCATCAGGTTTTTGTTGTGTAATCTGACTGCACCATGAGGTAGGGCTTGAGACCCCGATTCCAGTGATGTATTACTTAGTTCACTGGGTGCAGCAGTTCTGATAGAGTCAGAGTTTTTCCTGCTGCAGATCTAGCAGAGCTCAGTTGTTGAGCCATATATTACCCTGTCAACATCAAAGCTTTCTGTGTACAATATATGACAGCAGCTAATTAGTGCTGGGGCGGGGCTGGACTATCCTGCAGGTGATAAGTTGTCCTATAGAGATAATCTCCTGCTGATAAAATTCTGATTGTATTGAAACATTAAAAACGCAGCCCAGTAAGTGACATATTGCTGTAATCAGGGTCTCTGCTACTACGATATGGTGCGCTGAGATTACCTGGTGACATACTGTATTCTCTTTAAAGGCTGTTGATATGTAAACTTAAATTCTTTTAACATCTGCTAGTTTCAGTGGGCAATCTTTATTCCTTGATTCATTTTCAGATGCTCTGATATGTAATTTTCAACCTGATTTAAGTTTCTGATTTTTCTATTGTGGGAGAGTCTCTCCCAGTAATATAGACCGTATGTGAGTATCCCAGTTGCTGTTCTTTTTACTGCTTATATATCAGCACAGCTTTCATCTTGGCCTTTATTTCCTTTCCTTAAGTAGACCCTGGTTTCTCTGCCCTCTTATCTGGCTCAGCTATTGATATCATGAGTAAGGCGACGTTCACATTAGCGTTTTGCGGTGCTGCGTCGGCGATGCAACGCACATTTTTTCATGATTTTTGGCGCAGAAAAAACTGCATCATGCAGCGTTTTCTATTGCGCCAAAAAAACGCATGCGTCACAAAACACAAGACAACGCATGTCCATGCGCTTCCCATGTTAAATATAGGGGCGCATGGCGCATGCGTCACCGCGGCTGCGCCCGACGCAGCCCCGCAAAACGCTAATGTGAACGTAGCCTAAAACCTCTTCCTTCCCTCCTGCTATTTCTAATAGAAGGCTGGGGTCACATGATCGTTTTTCTCTCATTCATGAGAATTCGGCCGATTTTACTAATCACACTCTGATCACAGGATGAACAGTGTTATACGATTTTCTTGAATGTGGAGAAGAAAATAAAAATTCTACATCTCGATTGTCAGTCTGTGAAAAACAGACTGCATTCGGATGTCATCTGAGTGCAGTCTGATTTTCTTTTTTACCACTTAACTAAGAAATAAAGCTACACTCTGTAGTGCTATAGCATGTAAACATGAAATATATGAAATTTGAATTCCATTACTTCTCTAGATAACAGGAAAAAAATGAGACGCTTAGCACATAATTTGGCCAATTCGTGCATGCCCAGAAACCCAACAACAAGGCGATCTCCTTTTGCGGTGACCTATCCTAATGTGAATCCTCTCCCATTCTGAAGCCTACATTATATGGGTAGGTAGTATCCTGCTGTAGTTAAAACCGAAACAGGCTGATGGGGGAGGGGAGTGCTCAATCAGAGTTAAATATACACATTAAAGGGGTTGTCCAGGCTTTAGGTTAAAGTCTGTAGTAACTCCATGTGACTGGAGATTTTTGAATCCTCACAGCATGCACACACCGCACCGCATGCTGTGAGGATTCTCTGGTGCCAGTGCAATTTGCATACATGCCGACTAGATGTTTATAGTTTTGCTCAATACAGGTAAATTGAGTGAAGCCGGGCAAGTCTAGTTGGATGTGACTGGGAGCATGCAAATGGCCACCCTCTCCCGTCTAGGCCGCAGAGAATACTCCGCACACGGTGCATCGGGTGTGCACTCACAGAGGGACTACAGACGTTATCATCAAGTCCGGACAGGGAGGGCACCTAGGGTGATGCTTCTGTTGGGTCCACAACCAGAAATTCATGTTTTAATGCACTCGAAGCTGTCATCAACAGAGCCTGTCCATTGCTCAAGGGTCTCTCTTCTGAATGATCCCCGGCCCTCTACTCTGAGGGACATCTCTAATGTTCAATGAGGAGACCATCATGTCTTTGTACACACACACACACACACACACACACGGGCACAGCTGGTTGTTGCTTTATGCAGTACCCATAGGTTGGAATTAATTCTTCCTGCTGATGCGTCAATAACTACTCCAAAAGCTTTGATCATCCACATGAGCAATATCTGTGGTCATCCTTGAAAGACGAGCACTCTCACTGTACGATCATGCTGCTTAGCAGGGCTGTGGAGTCTGTAGGCCAAACCTCTGACTCTGACTCCTCAATTTCCATGACCACAACTCCGACTCCAACTCTAACTCCACCAAAGTGGGCTCCAACTCCGACTCCCCAGCCCTGACAGGCCTGTGGAGTCAATAAGCCAAACCTCTGCCTCCTCAATTTCCATGACTCCGACTCCACCAAAATGGGCTCCGACTCCGACTCCACAGCCCTGACAGGCCTGTGGAGTCAATAAGCCAAACCTCTGCCTCCTCAATTTCCATGACGCCGACTCCAACTCCGACTCCGACTCCACAGCCCTGCTGCTTGGTCTATTCAACTTTTAGCCCAGCAACCACGTAATATTTGTTACTTGCTTCGTTTGTTTTCAGCACCTTCCTATTTCTGACGTTACTTTGTCTCTGTAGAGAGTGATGATCTTGAAACAATTTACACCTAGTGTGGCGGCACTGTTCTCTATGACTGCTAACAGGCGCAGCGCTTTACGCTGAATTATTTAACTCTAGTCAATTCAGAACAATTAAAATACAATTAAGAATGTCTTTTTTGTTTAGCAGAAATGTTATTCTGCTGTTCATGTAGAAGTTTCAGAAGTTGGTGACTTTGGGGAATCATGAAGATTTCTTCATTCTGTACAGAGATGTAATGTGTACCACCTAGAACCCAGTGCAAAATCTGCACCCGTGTGACCCTCACCTCTGCACTCGCTGTAGCGTTAACCCTTGTATATCATTTACTGCATATAGAGGACCGAGTATAGTTGTCATTTGAAGTGTCTTAGTGATCTACTAGATCGATGAGGTGTATAAACTCTTAGCTCTGCTGAGGAAGTTAAAAAAAACACGATACTCAAAGTAATTGGCATTCATAAACTGTGATCCCTGGAATTTTGTGAATGAAGCAATACCGTCTTATTAATATTACTGGCCCTCTCAATGAAGTGCGGTATCCAAAATTATGATAGATCGGCGGCAATGGTTTTATGATTTGTTACCAAAGATATATGGAGCTCTTTGGGAATTTATGGGAGGTCCTGAATAATGCATTTTATTATATAGTTAAAAGAAAAGGGAATATAAAATACACCTTCAACAGACTGGAAGACAACATTCAGATAACTGTATTTAAATGGAATCTGTCAGCAGGTTTTTGCTACCTCATCTTGGATCAGCCTGATATAGACAAACAGAAGCTGAATCCAATGATGTATCACTTAGATTACTGGGTGCAGCAGTTCTGACACATTCAGAGTTGTTAGATTTAGAATTAAGCAGAGCTGAGAAGCCTAACCCCGCCTCATCACAGCTGACCCCGCCCACACCAGACTCTTTGTATACAAAGTCCACAGACAATGAGGTGTTTAGTTGCTGGACTAGTCCGGCATGTTCATCTCTTAGTGATAAATCCGTCAGTTAGTAAACAACAGCATGCGGTCTGACAAGTGACACATCCCTAAAATCTGTGTCTCAGCCTCTACCTTCTGCCGTCCTAAGGTTACATACCAAAAACTTGCTGACAGATTCCCTTTAAAATCCCAAAAGACAAGGAATGTATGCATCATATGTCCAATCTACAGTATCTGTCTATCTACATATAAATACATTTTCTCCTTTTTATTTTCTTTCCTTCTTTTTTCTTTCTTTCTTACCTTTCCTTTTTCTTTCTTTCTTTCTGTCTTTCTTTCGTTCCTTCCTTTTTTCTTTCTTACCTTTCATTTGTTTGTTTTTTTTTCCCTTTCTTTCTTTCTTTCTTTCTTTCTGTCTTTCTTTCGTTCCTTCTTTCCTTCCTTTTCTACAAATTTCCCCACTTCCATACATCCATCCTTGCATTCTTCTTTCCAACGTTCTACCTTCTTTTCTTCCTTTTTTATTTTTCTTCCTTTCTTGTTTCTTTACTGCTTCCTATCTTTTACTAAGGTGGCTAGCATATATGTATCTTTTACTAAGCATTTCCTTTCCTTCCTTCTTTCCTTATTTTTTCTTTTACTCCTTCCTTTACCTCTTCCTTTCTTCAATCCTTATATCTCCCTCCCTCTCTTTGTTCCTACCTCACATTTTCCTTCCATCCTTCCTTTCTTTTTCCTCCTTCATTCATCCTTTAGCCCACCTTTTCATTTTGTTTATTACTTCCTTTTTCTTCATTCCTCTTTTTCCTTCCTTTTTCCTTTCTTCCTTACTTTTTCCTTTCTTCCTTACTCTTCACTCCTTCCTTCTTCATGTACTTCTTCCTCTCTTTGTTTTGAGTTTACTCTTCTTTCTTCTACACCTTTTTCTTCCTCTTTTTTTTTCTTTTTGTTGCATTTTTCTTGATTTTATCTTTTCTTCCTTCATTCTTTCTCTTTCTTGCTCCATTTTTACCTTCCTACCTTTTCTTCCTTTACTCCTTTCACCCTAATCACCTCATTTTTGCTTCCTTCCTCAATTTTTCCTTCCACCCCTCCTTCCTTCTTTTTTAGGCCTATTCTTCCCTCTTGTCTTCCTTCTCTCCTTTCTTCCTTCTTTCTTCCTTCCATTCTTCCTTCGTTACTTTTTCCTTATCTTTTCTTCTTCCCTCTTTTCTTCCTTGCCTTCTATCTCCTTGTATTAATACATTTGCACTGGCGCACCTCACCATTCTCATTGTATTAACCATCTCTGTAGATTTTATGTAACTCATATACGCTCTCCATATTAAATAGGAAAGGTGCATGTGGATGTATTGCCCTGGGCTGCAATGAGGTTGTTCTATTATTTTGCCTGCTCTTTTGATCAATGCCTGAATCAATATGGCTAACAGGTTTTACTTCAGCACTAACTTAATCTCCAGTTTTTCAGTTAAATTTATGATCTCCTAATTTATGATCTTGCAAGCAGTGTGGACGCCTGTTACTTCAAAGAAATAAATTGTACTGTGCGTTCCTTTTATCATCTGCAAATCAACGATATTTGGCATTCGGGAAAGATAATTGCAATTATTGAGCGACTGTAGCTGTCTTTTTCCCCCTGATTCATTAAGATTAAAAATACTTATTGCTTAGATGCCAGGAGAGAAATGATTTAAAAATAATATTTGGAAATCTAACAATTAATGTTACAATATCACTTTTTAGCCTCCAGCTACTTAGGAAAATGGTTCATGTTCAAACAAAAGAATTACAAAGGAGGATATCAAGCAAAATAGATGTTCTGCTTCGTGGGTGATATAAAGACATGGCGATTAGGTAATATTAGAGAGTCCTTTAATATTTTGGAATTTAATAGGTTCCAAATACAGAGTCAACTTTATTTTGGGCTTTAAAAGATGCCTTGAAGAGGTTCTTAAAATCAGATAGCAAGGAAAGATGGGGCATAATTGTGTCCATACATAGGCGTGTAAAAGTTTGGGGACTCCTGTTCATAATTACTGTTTTTGTACATTTTAAAAATTACAAAAAGGAAAATGGGCCGATGCAAAAGTTTGGGCACCCTGCATGGTTAGTACCTAGTAGCACCCCCTTTTAAAAGTATCACAGTTTGTAAACTCTTTTTGTAGCCATACATAAGTCTTTCAATTCTTGTTTGAGGGATTTTCATCCATTCTTCCTTGGTAAATTCTTCCAGTTCTGTGAGATTCCTGGGTCATCTTTCATGCACTGCTGTTTTGAGGTCTAGCCACAGATTTTCAATGATGTTCAGATTAGAGGACTGTGAGGGCCACTGTAAAACCTTCAGCTTGCGCCTTTTGAGGTCGTCTATTGTGGATTTTGACTTGTGTTTAGGATCATTATCCATTTGTAGGAACCATCCTCTTTTCAATTCCAGCTTTTTTTTTTTTTTACAGATGTTATATTTGCATCAGGAATTTGTGGAAATTTCATTGAATCCATTCTTCCTTCTACCCATGAAATATTTCTCGTGCCATTGACTGCAACACAATCCCAGACCATGATTGATCCACCCCCATGCTTAACGGTTGGCAAGTTGCTCTTTTCCTGAAATTCTGTGTACTTTTTTCTCCACACATACCTTTTGATCATTGTGGCCAAAGAGTTCTATTCTAACTTCATCGGTTCATAGGACTTGTTTCCAAAATGCATCAGGCTTGTTTAAATGTTCTTTTGCGTACTTCTGACTCTGAATTTTGTGGTAAGGACTCAGGAGAGGTTTTCTTCTGATGACTCTTCCATGAAGGCCATATTTGTGCAGGTGTCTCTGAGCAGTAGAACATTATGCCACAACTCCAGAGTCTGGAGTCGAGGGTTCTGATTTGCCTCTCTAGCAATCCTTCGAGTAGCTCTCACTGAAATTTTGATTGGTCTTCCAGAGCTTATCTTGACCTCCGCTATTCCTGTTAATTGCCATTTCTTAATTACAGTTGGAATTGAAGAAAGGGCAACTTAAAAACACTTTGCTATCTTCTTATAGCCTTCTTCTGCTTTTGTGGGCCTCCACCATTTTCATTTTCAGAGTGCTAGGAAGCTGCTTGTAAGAACCCATGGCTGCTATTTTTTTGGCACTATGTTTTTGGCACAAGTTTAGAGGAGGCTAGATTTTTATAAAGCTGGGAAATTTGTATTACCTGACCATTCCTAATGATGATAGTGAACAAGCAATAACTCTAACAGGCTAATTAAGATCTGAAACCTTGTCCAAATGTATCTGAGTACACAAATCTCCAAGGGTGCCCACATTTTTGTATTGGCCCATTTTACTTTTTGTAATTTTTTAAAATGTAAAAGATGATAAAAATATATATATTTTTGCCTAAAATACAAAGGCAATGTCATCTTTAACTTTAGGCCTTTTAGAGATTATTTCATGTTTAACTTGCATAATTTTTCACAATAACTAATTTGACCAGGGGTGCCCAAACTTTTACATGCCACTGTATGCCTTCAATAACTTTTTTTTTTTTTCATGCAAGGAAATAAGCTGTTCCAGATCTTGATACTTAATGTGACCAAATCTTACAGTATATAGATCATTCAATTAAGTAGTATCAATTTAGTATCAAGTAAAGCCAAATTTCTCATGAAACGGCTGTTGTGGGAACATGTGAGGAACATTCTGCTTCCTCATATGGACACTAGATGACTAAAGCTATTGTCCACCTTTTGGGGACATTTTTTTTTACTTGATTAGCACTAATTGGGGCTAAAAATAACTTTTGCAATTGGTTAAGAATTTTGCACTAATTGCCTTCTATAATCTTTATTGTACTGTCAGTTTCTCCCTGCAAAATGAGCTAACTGAGGATCCATCAGTCAGCTTGCTGTGATGGTCTGGCAGGTAACTCGTTTATCTGACTTTTTCAGAGTTCTTCTCAGATCATTAATGACCACAGACCACATGAAAGTTAAATGAGTAGGGAAACAAAGAGACAGCAAGACCAAAACGGTGCAATATTTTTAATGAGACCCAATTGCAACAATGATTTGTAACCTCAAATACATACATTTATGGAAAGCATAAAAAATATTCTCCCCAGAGGTGAACAACTGGTCTCCGGTACCATGGCCTTATTGAGAGAAGGCTTGCTCACAAAGGACAATCCATTTAAATGGAATTTGGCAGGTTTTTGCCACCTAATTTCAGAACAGACACCTTGATTCCAGCAATGTGTCACTTACTGTACTGCTTACTGCAGTTTTAATAAAATCACTGTTTTGTCAGCAGGAGATTATCACTAGGGGACTACTAAACCTGCTTCCGTGTATTCATCCATATTTATGAGGTCTGTGTAACCCCGCCCCCAACAATGATTGGTCGCTTTCTGCCTGTGCACTGTGCATACAGAAATCTGCCAATCCGTGGTATGGGCGGGGTTATACAGAGCTCAGCATTTACAGAATTGGTAGATCTGCAGCATATAAAACAGTGATTTTATCAAAATAACAGCAAGCAGCCAAGTAAGTGACACATTACTGGAATCAGGATTTCTGCCCCTAAAACATGCAGTTCTCAGATGGGGTAACAAAAACCTGGTGACAGATTCCCTTTAAGACTAGCTGTACATCTGTAGAGTGCTAGAATACATTTAGTGACTGATAATGTGATGGTAGTCAGTGTTTACCATAGAGACAATGGTAGAAAAGGTTAATTAAACTATATATGTAAATATCCCACAGGTGAATTGGATAAACGTTGGCCAAACTCTCGGATCTTAATGGGATTGACAGCCCATCTAATAATTCCTGGCTCTCCGCTCACAGGAGGAGAGAAGGATCCGACATGTAGAATTACCACTGCCAATTGCAGCCGCTCCGTCATAGAGAACGCGAGCACTCGTCCGGGCGTTGCAGTGTATGGGGAAAGTCGGGAGAGATAGCTCTTGGCCGGATGATCAATAACTATCAAATCTGTATCTGCCAGCTTTAGGCTTTATGGCTATTAAAGAAACCTTTGCAGATTTGCAGGGATATTTCAGAAACTCAAAGCTGGTAATTCCTCGGACGAAACGCCACCTTTGTTGCAGTCGATGACTTTCCAGCCGATGGCTAAATGAGCTGTACGTTTGATGCTTTGCTCCCACGTTCTCTGTGAAGACCTCACTTAAGCAGGATGCTCCTCCAGTTACTTTTCCTTTTTTCCTTGTCTCCAATTATTAATCATCGCTCAAGAGAATGTGATCTATGATTTACACTGATTCGCTTTAATTGGCGCATGGGTGAAGCTCTGTCATCCTCAACAAGCCAGGAAAACCTGCCTCACTTATTGAAAGTGTCTTAGTTATTAGGTTGCTGGTATCTCCTGGTAGGAGATGGTCAGAAAGCGGGCCGATGTAATAAAAATCTTCTCTTCTTGACTTTCTGGGCTGAGCGTGTCATTAGGCTGGAAAAAAAAGTGAAGTTAAACATAGACCTTTGATAAAACATCCATGGATGAAATCTGCAGCAATGCTTCTATGCCTATGTAGTGGAGATCTGTTGTGAATTCTGTGGCTGAGTTCACTTCTGTGGTCACAAGTGGTATTGCAGTCTCTGGGCTTCCTCCCTCAGGTGTTTTGGTGAGCTCGTTGGCTGCCTTGCTATTTAGCTCCACCTGAGTCTGTCTTCCTTGCTCCTTGTCAATGTTCCAGTGTTGGATCTGAGCTACTGCATCTTTCCTTGGGCCTGCTGCTCTGCTAGATAAGTGCTTCTAGTTTGTTTTCTGTTTTTTCTGTCCAGCTTGTTATTATCTTTTGCTGGAAGCTCTGAGAAGCAAAGGGGTGCACCGCCGTGCTGTTAGTTCGGCACGGTGGGTCTTTTTGCCCCTTTGCGTGGTTTTCGTTTTAGGGTTTTTTGTAGACTGCATAGTTCTCTTTGCTATCCTCGCTCTGTCTGGAATATCGGGCCTCACTTTGCTGAATCTATTTCATTCCTACGTTTGTCTTTTCATCTTGCTAACAGTCATTATATGTGGGGGCTGCCTATTCCTTTGGGGTATTTCTCTGAGGTAAGTCAGGCTTGTATTTCTATCTTCAGGCTAGTCAGCTCCTCAGGCAGTGCCGAGTTGCATAGGTAGTGATAGGCGCAATCCACTGCTGCTTATAGTTGTGTGAGGATAGATCAGGTACTGCAGTCTACAGAGTTTCCACGTCTCAGAGCTCGTCCTATTGTTTTTGGTAATTGCCAGATCTCTGTATGTGCGCTGATTACTGCACGCTGTGTTGCCTGATTGCCAGCCATAACAGTACAAGGAGCCACACCAATGATTCCCAATAGAGGGAGAAAAGAAATCCTGACATCATTTTTTTTTCTTAGCTCTGTCTTCAGTCTTTTTTTTCCCCTAGACATTAGAGTGCTTCAGGACACAGCTGTGGACATGGATATTCAGGCTCTGTGCTCCTCAATGGATAATCTCGTTGTAAATGTACAAAAGATTCAAGATACTATTGATCAGAAATCGATGCTAGAACCAAGAATTCCGATTCCTGATTTGTTTTTTGGTGACAGAACTAAGTTCCTGAGCTTCAGAAATAATTGTAAGCTATTTTTGGCCTTGAAACCTCATTCTTCTGGTAATCCTATTCAACAGGTTTTGATTATTATTTCTTTTTTGCGCGGCGACCCACAGGACTGGGCGTTTTCTCTTGCACCAGGAGATTCTGCATTGAGTAATGTTGATGCATTTTTCCAGGCGCTGGGATTGCTTTACGATGAGCCTAATTCAGTGGATCAAGCTGAGAAAAATCTGCTGGCTTTATGCCAGGGTCAGGATGATGTAGAAGTATATTGTCAGAAATTTAGAAAATGGTCAGTACTCACTCTGTGGAATGAATCTGCACTAGCGGCTTTGTTCAGAAAGGGTCTCTCTGAAGCTCTTAAGGATGTAATGGTGGGATTTCCTATGCCTGCTGGTTTGAATGAGTCTATGTCCTTGGCCATTCAGATCGGTCGTCGCTTGCGCGAGCGTAAATCTGTGCACCATCTGGCGGTATTGTCTGAGAGTAAGCCTGAGCCTATGCAGTGCGACAGGACTATGACTAAAGTAGAACGGCACGAACACAGACGTCTGAACAGACTGTGTTTCTATTGTGGTGATTCTACTCATGCTATTTCTAATTGTCCTAAACGCACTAGGCGGTTCGATAGCTCTGCCGTTATTGGTACTGTACAGTCCAAATTCCTTTTGTCCATTACCTTAATGTGCTCTTTGTCATCATATTCTGTCATGGCGTTTGTGGATTCAGGCGCTGCCCTGAATCTGATGGATTTGGATTATGCTAAACGTTGTGGATTTTTCTTGGAGCCTTTGCGGTGTCCTATTCCGTTGAGAGGAATTGATGCTACACCTCTGGCCAAGAATAAGCCTCAGTACTGGGCCCAGCTGACCATGTGCATGGCTCCTGCACATCAGGAAGTTATTCGCTTTTTGGTACTGCATAATTTGCATGATGTGGTCGTGTTGGGGTTGCCATGGCTACAAACCCATAATCCAGTATTGGATTGGAACTCTATGTCGGTAACCAGCTGGGGTTGTCAGGGAGTACATGGTGATGTTCCATTTTTGTCTATTTCGTCATCCATTCCTTCTGACATCCCAGAGTTCTTGTCGGACTTTCAGGATGTATTTGAAGAGTCCAAGTCTGATGCCCTTCCTCCGCATAGGAATTGTGATTGTGCTATCGATTTGATTCCTGGTAGTAAATTCCCTAAGGGTCGTTTATTTAATTTGTCCGTACCTGAACACACCGCTATGCGCAGTTATGTGAAGGAGTCCCTGGAGAAGGGACATATTCGCCCATCGTCGTCACCATTGGGAGCAGGGTTCTTTTTTGTAGCCAAGAAGGATGGTTCGCTAAGACCGTGTATTGATTACCGCCTTCTTAATAAGATCACTGTTAAGTTTCAGTATCCCTTGCCATTGATTTCTGACTTGTTTGCTCGGATTAAGGGGGCTAGTTGGTTTACTAAGATTGATCTTCGTGGTGCGTATAATCTGGTGAGAATCAGGCAGGGAGATGAATGGAAAACAGCATTTAATACGCCCGAGGGTCATTTTGAGTATCTGGTGATGCCGTTCGGACTTGCCAATGCTCCATCTGTTTTTCAGTCTTTTATGCATGACATTTTCCGTGAGTATCTGGATAAATTCTTGATTGTTTACTTGGATGACATTTTGATCTTCTCAGATGATTGGGAGTCTCATGTGAAGCAAGTCAGAATGGTTTTCCAGGTACTGCGTGTTAATTCCTTGTTCGTGAAGGGATCAAAGTGTCTCTTCGGTGTGCAGAAAGTTTCATTTTTGGGGTTCATCTTTTCCCCTTCTACTATCGAGATGGATCCGGTTAAGGTTCAGGCCATCCAGGATTGGACTCAGCCGACATCTCTAAAAAGTTTGCAGAAATTCCTGGGCTTTGCTAATTTTTATCGTCGCTTCATTTGTAATTTTTCTAGCATTGCCAGACCATTGACCGATTTGACCAAGAAGGGTGCTGATTTGGTTAATTGGTCTTCTGCTGCCGTGGAAGCTTTTCAGGAGTTGAAGCGTCGTTTTTGCTGTGCCCCTGTGTTGTGTCAACCTGATGTTTCTCTTCCGTTCCAGGTCGAGGTTGATGCTTCTGAGATTGGTGCAGGGGCGGTTTTGTCACAGAGAGGTTCTGGTTGCTCAGTGTTTAAACCATGTGCTTTCTTTTCCAGGAAATTTTCTGCTGCTGAGCGTAATTATGATGTGGGCAACCGAGAGTTGCTGGCCATGAAGTGGGCATTCGAGGAGTGGCGTCATTGGCTTGAGGGTGCTAAGCATCGCGTGGTGGTTTTGACTGATCATAAGAACCTTACTTATCTTGAGTCTGCCAAGCGCTTGAATCCTAGACAGGCCCGTTGGTCGTTATTTTTTGCTCGTTTTGATTTTGTGATTTCATACCTTCCGGGCTCTAAAAATGTGAAGGCGGATGCTCTGTCTAGGAGTTTTGTGCCCGACTCTCCGGGGTTATCTGAGCCGGCGAGTATCCTCAAGGAAGGAGTCATTGTGTCTGCCATCTCCCCTGATTTGCGGAGAGTGTTGCAGAAATTTCAGGCTAATAAACCTGATCGTTGTCCGGCCGAGAAACTGTTCGTCCCTGATAGGTGGACTAGTAAAGTTATCTCTGAACTTCATTGTTCGGTGCTGGCCGGTCATCCAGGAATCTTTGGTACCAGGGAGTTGGTTGCTAGATCCTTCTGGTGGCCATCTCTGTCACGGGATGTGCGTGCTTTTGTGCAGTCCTGTGGAATTTGTGCTAGGGCTAAGCCCTGCTGTTCACGTGCCAGTGGGTTGCTTTTGCCCTTGCCGGTCCCGAAGAGGCCTTGGACACATATTTCGATGGATTTCATTTCTGACCTTCCCGTTTCTCAAAAGATGTCTGTCATTTGGGTGGTCTGTGATCGCTTTTCTAAAATGGTCCATCTGGTGCCCTTGGTTAAATTGCCGTCCTCCTCTGATTTGGTGCCTTTGTTCTTCCAGCATGTGGTTCGTTTACATGGCATTCCTGAGAATATTGTTTCTGACAGAGGTTCCCAGTTTGTCTCGAGGTTCTGGCGAGCCTTTTGTGGTAGGATGGGCATTGACCTATCTTTTTCCTCGGCCTTCCATCCTCAGACTAATGGCCAGACCGAACGAACCAATCAGACCTTGGAAACATATCTGAGATGTTTTGTTTCCGCTGACCAGGATGATTGGGTGTCATTTTTGCCGTTGGCTGAGTTCGCCCTTAATAATCGGGCCAGCTCGGCTACCTTGGTCTCTCCATTTTTCTGCAATTCTGGGTTCCATCCTCGTTTCTCTTCAGGACAGGTTGAGTCTTCGGACTGTCCTGGTGTGGATTATGTGGTGGACAGGTTGCAGCAGATCTGGACTCAGGTAGTGGACAATTTGACCTTGTCCCAGGAGAAGGCTCAGCTTTTCGCTAATCGCAGACGCCGTGTGGGACCCCGACTTCGTGTTGGGGATCTGGTTTGGTTATCTTCTCGTCATATACCTATGAAGGTTTCCTCTCCTAAATTTAAACCTCGTTTTATTGGTCCGTATAGGATTTCTGAGATTCTCAATCCGGTGTCTTTTCGTCTGACCCTCCCAGACTCCTTTTCCATACATAATGTATTCCATAGGTCGTTGTTGAGGAGATACGTGGCACCTATGGTTCCATCTGTGGAGCCTCCTGCCCCTGTTTTGGTGGAGGGGGAATTGGAGTATATTGTGGAGAAGATTTTGGATTCTCGTGTCTCTAGACGGAAACTCCAGTATCTGGTCAAATGGAAGGGTTATGCTCAGGAAGATAATTCCTGGGTTTTTGCCTCTGATGTCCATGCCCCAGATCTTGTTCGTGCCTTTCATGTGGCTCATCCTGGTCGGCCTGGGGGTTCTGGTGAGGGTTCGGTGACCCCTCCTCAAGGGGGGGGTACTGTTGTGAATTCTGTGGCTGAGTTCACTTCTGTGGTCACAAGTGGTATTGCAGTCTCTGGGCTTCCTCCCTCAGGTGTTTTGGTGAGCTCGTTGGCTGCCTTGCTATTTAGCTCCACCTGAGTCTGTCTTCCTTGCTCCTTGTCAATGTTCCAGTGTTGGATCTGAGCTACTGCATCTTTCCTTGGGCCTGCTGCTCTGCTAGATAAGTGCTTCTAGTTTGTTTTCTGTTTTTTCTGTCCAGCTTGTTATTATCTTTTGCTGGAAGCTCTGAGAAGCAAAGGGGTGCACCGCCGTGCTGTTAGTTCGGCACGGTGGGTCTTTTTGCCCCTTTGCGTGGTTTTCGTTTTAGGGTTTTTTGTAGACTGCATAGTTCTCTTTGCTATCCTCGCTCTGTCTAGAATATCGGGCCTCACTTTGCTGAATCTATTTCATTCCTACGTTTGTCTTTTCATCTTGCTAACAGTCATTATATGTGGGGGCTGCCTATTCCTTTGGGGTATTTCTCTGAGGTAAGTCAGGCTTGTATTTCTATCTTCAGGCTAGTCAGCTCCTCAGGCAGTGCCGAGTTGCATAGGTAGTTGTTAGGCGCAATCCACTGCTGCTTCCAGTTGTGTGAGGATAGATCAGGTACTGCAGTCTACAGAGATTCCACGTCTCAGAGCTCGTCCTATTGTTTTTGGTTATTGCCAGATCTCTGTATGTGCGCTGATTACTGCACGCTGTGTTGCCTGATTGCCAGCCATAACAGAGATCCAACATCTTAGACGTCCTCCACTTGTAGGGATTCGGAAATTGTCCCTTGCCTGTTAAGGTTGGATAATGTTACTGAAACCGTTTTATTGTTCTCCAGGAGTGTGTTCTACTTTTAAGGGTGTTATGTTGGCCTCTCATAAGTTATCCAACATGGCACCTGGAAAAGTCTCTGATGCCAAGCTAAGGCTACTAAACCAAAGAAAAAAACAAAATGAGCATATACCCTGTAGTAAGTAAATTGTAAGAGAACTTGTAAATAAGATAGGGTACTTAGTTAACACTCTTTTGATCAAGAAAGCATAAAAGCCATCCCACCGCGACAAGGTGTATGCAATTGGGATAGTTCTATCCTTTCTCACCTTGTTTTAGCCAACCTCAATGTAGATAAATTGACCTCAATGTCCCTTGTAAAAAAAAACAGCTTTTAATAGAGAGATCGTGTGAAGTAGGTTTCATTTTTAGTTTTGGTATGGAGCCATATTGTCAAATTTTTCAGAAGCCCCAGGTTTAAAAAAAGCTATCTCGGACAGACTTTGCACAAACCACTCCGTCTGACAGACTCCAGAGGAACCTCAACCTTCACCCTTTAACACCTAAACATAGGTCCAGAGGAACAAACCAGAGACGGGAAGGATCACGAAGCATTGTGGCCAAGTCAAGAGGTCACGTCAGGGAAAAAATTGTAAAGCAAGATAGACAAAATTCACAACAAAATCATAAAACAGGAGGAATTGGGAGAACAACACAAGCAAGGACAGGAGGACAAGTCAGGTAGAAAAACTAAATGATTGGTAGTGGAGTTAGAGACCCAGGAGTTTAAATAGCAGGAAGCCGCTCCCAGGGCTCTCAGGAAGGAGCAATCAAGTCTCCGGAGAAAAAAACAGGACTGATGCTGTAACGCATCACCCACAACAAAGACGCTGTGCCAGCGAACGGCTGAATCGGAAACAAAAGGGGCAGGCACAGATGTTGCACATATGGTTTCTGTCCAAACCTGACAGAAACAAAATGGACATATATCCTGCTGTAAGTAAATAATTAAAAGCAATACTTCATATAAATAACATTGGGTACTTAGTAAACACCGTTTTTTATTTTTAAAAAAGTGTAAAGTCATCCCACCAATGTCAAGAAGACCAAAATCTGGATGGTCCTAACCTCTAGTATTAAAACCTTACCGTGCGTCATAGTAAGTTCAATGTGAATAAGGGTCTAGCAGGACCGGGCACTGAATATGGCTTCTGTGTACACTCCTGGTGTGACATGTCTGTAAGAACTGTTAGAAAATTTGACTTTTTGTTATTTTTATTGCAAAATAGACCCTCATCTTGTGTGATGCCCATAGGGTGCCCTAGGTCAGTGCTGGCCATTGAATCACCATGGATAGTGCATTGATGTGCACATTGACCGGTCTGCTCTTGTCTATAACATACGGAGGATTGTACCATAGAAAATCCACCAAACGATAAATCATCGTGATATGATTTGAGCAGTAGACTAGACACAATGACCAATGCTCTATAGTTGGTATTACGGGGAGTACTTGTAACATGGGGGCAGAAAGATGAACCTAACAAAACCACATACTCATACATGCTTAAACAATATTTCAATGGCCCAAGTTGAGACACGAACAGGGGATGTCAACTTTTGCAGCCAAATTTTGCTGCTGTTCCAAATGAAAAATGAAGCAACTTTACAGAACATTGTGATTAGGAATTCCCTACTGGTTTGTTCCTGCAGCTAGCTCCTTTGTGTCTCTATGATACTTATGTAGAAATGTGGAAGGCTAAAATCAATAAAAAATATACTCTTTATTGTACAACATAATCTTTAATCACTAAAACAGACATACAAAATACTATAGGTAGGCAAGTGATAATAAAAAAATTCCCTTGTGTGAATTCTACAAATCAATACAGTTATATTGTGTGCAATCACAGTATTGACGACAGACACTCAAAAGGAAAAGCCAAAACAGCTATTATTGTGTAATTAAAGGCCCTTAAAGGTACATACAAATAATCTGGGAGAGAGTGATGTAACATGAAAGTTCACATAATGATAATAATGCACAGTGGCATGAAAAACACTTTACCTATCAAAGAAAATGTATTGAAGTGCGTTTCGCATCAAGCTTCATCAGGGAATCAAGCAAACCCTATAAATTCAGATTTTGCAGTCAGATTTTCTTAAATTTTTTTCCGCTTATGCCAACATATTTTTGCTGGATAAGGAATATGTAAATGACTGCTAGAAGGGAACAAGATACGAAGAATTTGCCTGGTGCCTGTTATCATGGACAAGATAGGAACTCTAGGAACGAAATGGTAGGTCATTTTTTTATCACGCTGTATTGTAAATTTGCTTAATTTTTCATATTAGATGCTTTGATAAAATAGATAAAAAGTGGATCTCTTTAACCCTGCTGTTGTGTTCGGTCTGGGGAGACCTATTTTTAACTTTGGTATTTTTTGGGGTGTTCAAGATGCGGTTCTGAAACTTGTGGTTTATTGACTTAAATGAGATGCTTGATAAAGACCCTTGAGGTTGAAACGTTGCATTTATGGCTTAATAAAGAAGAATCTTTTCACCCTGACTGGATGCTGTTCTTCACTTCAACCGATTAAATGAGGATGGGTCGGTCGGCCACGGATTTCAGAGCCGCATCTTGAATATTTTAAAGAATATTGAAGTTCAAGGTCGGTCGTTTTTGACCGAAGAAAACAGCAGGGTTTTAAGCTCCACTCTTTAACTGCCAGGGAAGACACCCAAGTACCGACTTTTTGGCAGGGTTTGCAAAAATGCTGTCACCTTTACGCTTCACTTACCAATATTATCATAAGAAAATTGGGATTGTTGGCAAGTATGCTCCTATCAATTGCTAACCCACCACCTACTGATCATTACTCGGTTTCAAGGGATCCTACTTAATATATTGTATAGAAATGTCATATAATCCCCCTTACATGACTCCATCATAAAGGCAGAGACATGTATGTATTTCATGTCGGTTCGCCCTATTTGTAATTTTAATAAGTTATGTTGAAATAAAAAATTCAAAATGTTTTGCTCTGAGATTTCTGATGCTCTGAACTAAAATGTAGCTGAATATTACACAATTGTAGTTCCCCGGGGATACAAGAGATCATTACGGATATAATATTCCGCCGTTACTGTTTCAGTAGACAGAGTTTACTTAGGATAAACATTACTGCTTCATTCACTTGTAATCCAGAGAATTACACACATTTATTGAAGCCGGATTCAAGGTAGATATAAGGAGATGCTCCACGTCTGACATATATGCGACGATGTATTACTTTTTATTAAACTGTAAAAAGAAATCTCTGAATTTCTCAGAATTGACCCAGGTGGTTTTACTCTTTTGCCCTTTTGATTCTAGTAAAGTTGCAGCCCCCGGCACCGTAGAGCTGTTACCTGCGGGTCACAGGGCACCCAGCAGATGCTAAGCTGCAATCCACATGGTAACGTAATTGCTCCCACTTTATATTTCTGGGACACTAATAGGCAGGTTTAGTGTTGCAGTTGATATATTTGCCATATGTTTAATTGTTTTCTCTTTTTATTTTTCTACATTTTAATCCTTTTATCATTATGTTCAGTCCTAATATAACTTTATGGCCACTTTTATGGCATTTAAAGAGGTTTTCTGATTTAAAAAAAAAAAAAAGTCAATTTTAAAATACCTCATTACCGTAAGTAATTTTGGTTTTATTAGTGGAGGTCCTGTTGAGGTCCCTCATTGTAAGGAGCAGAAAGTGGCTACAAAGTGAATCTCTGGAGGACCCTGCCTGTCTGTGCATTATACGGTTAGACCATTGACTTTAATGGTAATTGTGTAATGCTTAATTTCATCTCTTATGATGCAGCAGGGAAATTAAACACTTGCTGCTTTGTTTTCCCATAGATTGTTGCTAAAAATTGGGACTCCAAGCACCAGGGCACCCTATGATCAGCTTATCATCATGGATGCTTTCTATGGTAAAACATTGGCCAAGACGAATGACTACAAAACACTGAATCATTTTTTCCATCTCTCGTATATTTTTTTTTGTCCAAGATTTGTAATTTCTATCATTGCCCAGAAGCATGCTTGATTATATCCAAAGGCTAAAAAGTTTCATTTAATAATGATCAACTAATTCCTGTCTGTGGCTCGTTACAATGAAGAGCTCTGATACACTTGGAGAGGTTCCCAGTAGAGATGAGCGAATACGAACGTAAAAGTTTGGAGTTTGTACTGGACAGTTAGTGTCTGGTGCTAGATGCTGAACATGGACTCCTCCCGGAAAGTTTGTTGCGTTGTTCGGAGTTCCAGGGGAAGTCCATTGCAGAGAGGGAGAGATTTTTTCCAGCTCAAAAGTAAGGGTCACCATTTTTTTTCAGTGGGGTTTTGGTTCATGTTTGGGTACAGTTCTGCTACCCCAACCAAAGTTTGGAATTAAGATCAGGTTGGGTACCACAACCCGAACTTCCAAGGATCCACTCATCCCTAGTTACCAGACATTAGCCATTTGTAGCATGAGTACCATCTCTGCTCTTCCAGTATCACCAGTATAACTCAGTTGAGAAGGCTGTGAACAAGAATGATAGAGAAACTCCTCCTGCCGTGATTCCAGGTAAAAAAATTACTTTTTTTCCAACGAGATTAAAAAGATGACATACTCGGGTACATACCTAAGTATAAAGCGATTTTCCTACGTATTTCAGACTGTACTTAGCTTGTACCTGTGGATATCATCTTTTTCATAGGATTTTCACTATTGGATCTATGCAGCGCCTCATCTAGCAGGAGTGGCTTCCTTTTGCAAGGAGGATTACAGTGATTTTAGCAGGGGTGGGCTGGTTTTGGTTTAATTTTGTATAGGACTGATGATGTCTACATTAAATGGATGGTCCCACATTAGAAAAACATGGCTGCTTTCTTGCAAAAGAGTGCTATGCCTGTCCACAGATGGTGCTTGGTATTACAGTTTAAAGGTAGGATAGTGGACCTGTACTCTTTCTTCCGCTGCTCAGGTCTCATTGTTTTGGTAATAGTAGAATAGGAGTGATGTCATGTTGACAGCCCATTTCGCTGCAGTAGCCCATTCCTTAGCTCAGGTACCAAGATACATGGCATGAGCCACCAATCTCAGTGATTAGCTACCGCTACCACTGCTTCTAAAACACTGAGACCGGAGCAGCGGCACGGAGCTGCCAGTGGACCCGCTTTGTTTATTTTACAGCCATTTTAGTCCAGTTTCCTGAAAATGGAAAACCGCTTTGAGCTCCCATACACTTGGTTCTAAACTTGATCAGACTTGATGTTTCCAGTGCGATTGACCAACCATGTAATGTTTATCGGGACTTCATGACTCTCTCCCGACATTGTTTAGTCAGTATGAATTTAAGTGCCTGATCCTTCTGTTATCAAAGGAGATAAATCACATGGCATGTTGCAGCGGCTTACTCGCCTCTCCCTATAAAAAACACCTAAACTGAGAAAGGACAAAATCCGACATGTGCACGGCCCCATAGACTAACATTGGTACAAGTGGGATCCGATGTTTTGTCAGATCATGCTTGGACTGAAGATACAAGATACACCCATGTGCACGAGCCCTAATCATGAACGCGCACCCCTGTGGATTTGTATGACATGCTTAGCACGAGTGATGTCACTGCCATCTCTCAGCATATCCTGCACATGTGTGCGATGTTCTACCTCCCTGGGAATTTACAGAACCTCGATAGAGTCGGGACTGCACATCATTGCAATGCTCAGTCAAGCCAGTTGTATGCTCCCCGTATGCAGAACATCGCGTTCATGTGCAAGATTGGCAGAGAGCTGGTGGTGACGTTTCTTTTGCTAAAATCTACACCCCACTGACTAGTCACCCACTTATTTGCATATCACAAACGCGGGTTTAAAAGGAACCTGTCATGTGAAAAGACTCTATTAATGGTGGTTAATCTGCAAGTTAATAGTGTTCTGAACCTGCCTGGCTCCCTCACTTAGACCCCCGCTGCCGGGAGGAAATTAACTTTATATCTCCCGATAGTGTTCTGGGTTCAGTTAAGTCAGGCAGTGCTGGCACGGATTCATTCTCTGTGTATAGAGAGCGGCAGCTGTAACTGAGCCCCAGCACTGACTGACAGCCGGCCCTGATGCTGAGCTGCTGTCAGTCAGTGCCAGGGGTGTGGTTACAGCCGCCACTCTCTATACAAAGTACAAAGAGCGGTAGCTGAACCTGTGCCAGCGCTGCCCCGTGACTGAACCCTCAACACTACTGGGAGGAACAAAGTTAATTTCCTCTTAGCAGGGGTCTAAGTAGCGGCATCAGGCAGGTTAAGACTGTTGTTAACCTGCAGATTAGCCCCATATTTGCAGGTTAATAGTGTTTTTTCACGTGACAGGTTCCCTTTTAAAGTTGAGGTTATTCGCCAATCACTAAGCCACAACAAAGGAACTTATTAGAATGTAAGATATGGTTGAAATATAGATATAGTGACAGGTCAACTGACAGCTTCCGTTTATCTTTGCTATGGTGGGAAAAACGAGGAGTTACGGGAATACTAGGTCACTTGCTTGAAGACATCTCTTACCACAACATATCTTGGCTGAATGACCAAGGTAAATTTTTATTAACATTTATAAGACATTTTTTAATGTTTATGTATTGAGATTAGAAGAAAGGGACAATGATGAACTATCCATTCATATTATACAGACCAAAAGATCTCTCCGCTGTGCTGCCGCAGTTTACGCCGTAATCATAGATTACGGAGTATAAATGAGCAAACTCCCCAGTTTGCATTGTGTATAGTTAATGCAAAACTGTCTGTCTCTAGGAGATGAGTGGGAAGGAAAAACAGAATAATTATTTTTATGTTTTTCTCGTACTATTGATACTGTGGTGCATAAAATGTAATTTAGCTTAATGATGCAATCCAATTACTGCTTACTCTTTAGAGAGGTATTGTGTAATTCTTCAAAACTGGTTTACTGCAGGTACCACCATAAGAACGGAAGTTTACAAATCATCATCACAGATTAAAGAGATAACTATAAAATTAAAATAAAAACACCCTTATACTATATAGATTGGCATTTCATCAGGGAAGGAAAATAAAGCTTTGTCTAAACAATCAAACTACATTTTCACGCATTTCTTGCCAGTGAAAATCGATTCGCAGTCCAAGTTGCTTACATAAATTACTGCTGTAGCATAACTTATTTACACCTTTTGTCTAACTTCATTGCAACTGTAATTAGCAGTAAATGTTCTGATGTTTTTTTTTTTAACATTAACATCAGTGAGTGCCGTAAATTGGCATCTACACAACTATTCGTAAAAGTGAAGAACCCGGTCTCCTGGCAGTACATTCATTTCTCTAAAGCAGTGCTGGAAAGAAATACATTGACCTATCTCCTTTACCTTAGATGAGTGAACCACTTCCTTTAAAAATTGTTGTGTTTTTTTTATAATATTTTGTTGTAGACTTTTTGAGAATGCATTTTCAGCTCTTAGTCTCCCTTTTTCAGAGACCATCTATTTGGCTTGTTCTTGAGGACTCATCTTGGTTGCACGTCAATTGGCACCATATAAAGCCTTTTTTTGTACTGAGGTGACACGGTTTGAAATCTTCCACGGGCTTTGACTGTCAAAATTCACCAATATTGTGGCTTTAGTTGTTTCTCCAGGATGTTTATCGACTTAATCACTGCAGTTTTAAAAAGCTTTGTAAAAAAATAACAGAACAAGCAAATATAAGTGCTGGTTCCTCTCCTTTTTGTTCCTGCTTCGGCTGCTAGGTGGCGCCGCGCTTTTGTTGTGAGTGATGTGTGACATCATTGGTCCTATGTCATTCTTGGGACTTTTGATGCCTCTAGATCAGGGAACTATGGAGTTAATACTCTGTTTTTTATCACTCCTTTCTGAGAGGCCTGGACAAGGCTGCTTGCTACTTAAACTCCTGGGCCTCTGACTTCCACTGCCAGTCTATTAGTTTTGCTACCTGACTTGTACTCTACTTCTTGCCTCTGCTGGTTTCCTGACGTTTGACCATTCTCTTGTCTTACGATTCTGTTCCTGATGTGACCTCTTGGCTCTGATTCTTCTTAGCGACCCTTTCTGCCTCTGGCTCGCTCGTGGCAACCCTTCCGTTGAAGCAATCCACTGGACCACATTGTAAGACCAAATTCCTGTACAGGGGTTAAAGAGTAAAGGTCAGGGTTTTTCTGGAACCTGCCAGATGGAGTGGCTTGTGCCAAGTGAGTCCAAGGTAGCCTGTTTGGTAGCCTTTCTTTACTTTGTGAGCCAGTTCTTATTCTTATACCCTTACTACTAAAATCATAATTCACTCAGAAAACCAGCTAAAATTCAACCAGCTCAAGACAAGATGGACTGCCAGCTTATTGGGCAATGAACTTGATTAAACCTGCCTATTAAAGTCTATGGAGAAGAAGGAGGAGCAGCGCAATGGGAAATAAGGCAGAAAGAGGCACAGATGCATAGGTGACGCTGCTACTTTCTAGTCTTTATCTCATCCCAAAGCTGGATTCACATCAACACTGCCTAGTACCGCTATATAATGTCTTACATGTTGCTCCTCCTTCTGAACACGTGCTACAGACATACACTGGAGTAGTAATCTCTCATGTTTATGTATTCCATTTCTAATCTCCACCCACTAGCTTATAGTAATGGAGAAATTTCAAGTTGCATGTCATAGAATGGCCAGAAATAGTGTTATTCCTCATTTATTTACACATGACAGCTTATTCTGAAGATTACAGATGAATTCTGGGCTCTCCTGCACCCTGTTATGATTTTTTTTAAGACAAACTTTTAATAATAATAAAAATTGTCAAAAGCAGATTTGGGCCCTGGCAAAAATGGTAAGGGGCACCTTTCCAAATACAATAGTTACAATAACAATGGCTAACAATCCTTTCGATATAATTGATCTTGCCTCATTTGGCGATGCTATCCTGAACATTTTTCTATTGCGAAAATCGTTCAGCTCCTGAGCGTAGTTTATGAATATTAGAAAACAAGGTGGAAAAATAGGTTGGGTAGGGTAACAAAGGTGGATCAACTTTTATCTTAGTTGAGCATTATCAGTTCTGCCCACAACTTACAAAGGGCACATTTTGTTTGAAGCATCATTCCTTGGCATAGTGCTGTATATTTTTATTATATTGATAGCCCTGTAGTGGCAAAAACAATCCACCATTTGCCTGTTTTAACGCTTAGCCGCACAGCTGTAGTTGCCTGAGTACATGAAAGACATTACCTATCTGTTACGAGTCCAGCAGTTTGCGTTTCACGTCGGGATAAATGGACAGTTTCCATCTTTACCTGCCCAGTATGTGACAAGCTCAGTACGTTATCCTTTGGATGACATTTCAAACAGATGCTCTCTTCTACCTTGTAAAACTTAATGCTATTTTCAACATCTGATTTCCCTAAGGTGGTGGTGAGGTTCGCACGTGTGCGCTCTTAGTATTCAGCCAGAGGAAGCTTGGCTGCTCTCTGATATTAAAACCTTTCTCATTGATGTTCTTGAAGAACATGCTAATCTTTTATTGACTTGGTGCTGAGCAACAGGAGACTCCTCTTGTTGTTGTTTATTGTTAACAAATATCAATGTGGGTAAGCGGTAAGCTCTGTGGGGCCGCTGCTCAGCACTTCTGCTGTTTGTTCAAAAAGTTACAGATGTCGGTAGGAACCACAGTGCTAAGCCAAAGCTGTCCCCAGATCACTTATCAATTCCATAGAATGGGTTTATAGACTGTTTTTTCTTTTTTCTAAATTATTATTTCATATGTTTCTTTGTAGTTATATCATGAACACTGATTATTTTTTAGGTTTGATATTTATATGAGAAATCAAATACCGTACATTCGAGTATAAGCCGAGATTTTCAGCCCATTTTTTTTAGGCTAAAAGTGACCCTCTCGGCTTATACTTGAGTCATTCCCAGGGGGTCGTTGGGGGAGGGGGAGCGGCGGCTGTCACATCATACTCACCTGCTCCCGGCGTGGTCCCTGCTTCTCCGATGCGATGGTCTCCGGTTCCGGCAGCTCTTCCTGTGTTCAGCGGTCACATGGTACCACTCATTAAAGTAATGAATATGGACGCGGCTCCACTCTCATAGGGGTGGAGCGCATATTCATGACTTTAATGAGCGGTTGCAGTGACCGCTGAACACAGGAACAAGTTGCCCGCCCGGAACGACGGAGAAGCAGGGTGACTATAACGGCGGAGGGTGAACATTGCTCAATATTCACCTGTCCCCGTTCCACCACTGGGCTCCGTCTTCCGCGTCCTCTGGCTGTGACGTTCAGGTCAGAGGGCGCAATGACGTGGTTAGTGTGAGCCCTCTGCCTGAACAGTCAGAGAGCCAGAAGACGGAGCGGCGCACGGCGGTGGAACAGGGACAGGTGAATATCGCAAGTGACAGGGGCCTGAGTGACGAGAGGTGAGTATGTCATTTTTTTTTTCATTGCAGCAGCAGCATATAGGGCATAATCTATGGAGCATCTTATGGGGCCATCAACCTTTTGAGCAGCATTATATGGGGCATAATCTATGGAGCATCTTTATGGGGCTATCAACCTTTGTGCAGCATTATATGGGATACAATATTCTGTGGAGCATCTTAAGGGGCCATCATTAACCTTTTGTGCAGCATTATATGGGGCATATTTTAATATGGAGCATCTTATGGGGCCCATCATGAACTGTATGGAACATTATATGGGGCTCCTGATTCAATATGGATATTCAAAAATACTTAACCTATTGATGTCTCAATTAATTTTACTTTTATTGGTATCTATTTTTACTTTTGAAATTTACCAGCAGCTGCTGCATTTCCCACTCTAGGCTTATACTCAAGTCAATAAGTTTTCCCAGTTTTTTGTGGCAAAATTAGGGGGGTCGGCTTATACTCGGCTCGGCTTATACTCGATGGTAAAAATACCATAAGAATACTTCCTGCTTTCTGTTACTCCCTCATTGACTTTTCTTCTTCCTTCCTCCCCTGGTTCTTTTCTTCCCTCAATTCCTTTCTTCATTCCTTCCTTGCTTTTTTCTTTTTTCCTTTGTTTCTTCCACTGTTTTTATCTTACTTTTTTCCCCTTTTTTCACTTTCTTTTTTACTTTCTTCTTTTTTCTTCTTCGTTTTTTTTTCCATTCTTCCTTCTTCATTCCTCACCTTTGAATCATTCCTTCCCTCCTTTCCTTACTTTCTTCTTCTATTTTTCTCCCTTTTCTTTCTTTACTCATTTTCTTCTTCTTCTTTAATTCATCCCTTTGACTTCTTTCCATCGTCTCCCTTCCTACCTAATTTTCTTCTTCTCTTCTTTCCTTCATTTCTCATTTCTTTCTCCCTCCTTCTCCTCAACTATTTCCTTTCCTCCACCTGCTTTTAATTTGCATTCCTTCCTTTACTTCCTTTTTTTACTTCCTTTCTACTTTCTTTAGCCATCATCTTTTCTAGGGTAACTTTCAGCTACATATCGTTTTACATTTCACTATTACTACAATAAAAGCTAGGAACTTAGAAGGGAACTGGCCCGAGGGTCACTCCACACTTTACACTTTTTTGTCGAGCAGTGTTCTCCACCTTTAGTCCTCAAAAGCCACCAACTGATCATGCGTTCTCCTTGGTATTACCCAGGAGATGGAGTTATCAGCTGTACAGTACTAAGGAAACTGAATTCTTTGTGGCTCTTGAGGACTGTAGTTGGGGACAATGGTGCAGAAGGACAGTGTCCCATTTAGATGCTAGTATGAACACCTCTGTGTTTTTTAGTATAGAAAGTATCTTCCACTACGCAGAGATTTAAGAAATTAATTTTAGACATTTTTGCCTTCCTCTGGATCAACATGTTAGGGCATGTTAGGTTAGGCTATGGGTTGAACTAGATGGACATATAGTCTTCCTTCAACCTTAATAACTATATAGTCTTTGCTTTACCATATCCTTATCATAATCCTTAGGGTGTTCATTTTCCTAAATTTTCTGTAAAAGTTGCTGTTCAGTACACATAGTGCAATATGTGTAGAAAATATGTTGTGTAACTGTGGAGACCATGAATTTCTATAGCTAGCCAGTCAAGTGGTTTTGTGCCATCTCCTCGTTAAAAAAGATTAAATTAAATTTCCTCCAAAAATGAGAATAATATTTAAGTATTTTATTAACACTTGCAATCACTAAACATTACAGATGTATTTGTTCTATGTCTCTAAAAATTGCATTACAATATTTGGCGGCTGGCCCATTTTGATTTTGTAATGAACAAACAATAAATTAGTGTACAATGTTGCATAGTGTCTGCTACGTTCTCATACTTTTTTTTTAACAAATTACAATTTAATGACAAATTCCTTGTAGAGCGTCATTTATGTTCAAAACAACAAATGAGATTTTTCTTATTATTTATCACAGTTATTTCAGGCCTGACCCGGTGACCGTGCTCTCCGTCACAATAGCTCCACATTTCGGAGTCTTGATGTAAACATGGTTGCTGATACGATTTATAATTTAACTAATTTTCTATTTATTCATTTTTAAAAACTAATTAGAAGAGGCACTTTGGCTGAACAAACAAGGGCTCATTTTCTGGGGTTTCTGCCTACATAGGTCAATAATTATTTTAGCGAAATTAAAAGGGCTAATTTTGCAGCTGCTCTCAAGGTGCATTAGATACCAGACGATGACTGGAAAAGTAATTCAGCAGCTGGATGTTTCCATGTTTATTGCTGAGGATGGAAGGTTGTTGTTCTGAGGAATATAAGATACACTTTGGTAATTGTCGTAGCACTAATGAAACATTCATGCATTTGTTGAAAAACACTTTGACAGCTAATTTAAGTGGAGCTAAATTCCCAATGTGTGGAACAAAACATTTCCATATTATCAGCTAAAGCATCAGTTGTAAAGATTGAATGAACACAAGAAGAATCTGGATCCCATTTTGACAAATTGAGAATTTATCATCAGGCAATCACCTATTGTTTAAATCACGCTTTAACGTTACTTGTATTTTTTTTAGAAAAAAAATTGTCATTTTTTATTTATTTTTATGTACTGATATTAAATCTTGCAAATTTCACACTGACCACTGGGGCTTTTTTTTAGACTCGTAAAGGGACAAGATACAGATTAGATATTAGAAAAAACTTTTTGACAGTGAGGGTGATCAATGAGTGGAACAGGCTGCTATGGGCGGTGGTGAGTTCTCCTTCAATGGAAGCATTCGGAGGCTGGACAGACATCTGTCTGAGATAGTTTAGTGAATCCTGCATTGAGCAGAGAGTTGGATACGATGACCCTGAAGATCCATTCCAACTCTAACATCCTATGATTCTATGGTTCTGTCTTTTCAGGGAGAGTTATCAGCAGGCTTCTTATCATCAAGGGTAAGATTACAGTGACAGGTAACACTTCCGTACACAGCTGATAACACAGGATCCCCCAATCACTGTTGATGTCACAGCTGACCCTGCTTATTACATGCCTTAATGCAAAAGATAGTGCCAGAATCCACCAATTGTGACTATATACATGTGTTGTTTCCTGAAACAACAAGAAGTATGACAAATGCCCCAGTAGCCAGTGTGAAAATTGCAAGATTTCTACTTTTTATTTTTAATGAAAATCGTAATCCCTAAAGAAAACGAGCGAAAAGTGCCCATTTAAAATTTAAAAATACAAATGAACACAAAAATCTGATTTAAACAATACATCATTTTCTGATGATAACTTCCCTTTAAGGCCTCTTACATGCATTTGTTTCAAGTGATATATTCCTGTCCAGGATGCTTTTCTCTCTACATTAAAAATGGAATGCAAACCTTACCAATGCGTTTTGTATCTGTAAATATTTCCAGCAGTCATAAAATGTCAACCAGTCCTAAAGCTCAGTTTATACTTGCATTATGGTGATATTTTACCAAACCTATGTTCTAAATAAATAATAATAATAGTAATGTCTTCCTTTTGTAGCTAGTGGCTATGAGCAGTTTATAGAAAACCTATGGTACAAGCAAGGGTTTTTCAGGAATGCAATATGGTTGATTCTTCATAGGATGGTCAATCAATACTGATCAAATACTGAACGTGTGATCGTGGCTTTACTTGGTATGCACGTAGTATTTGCCCTTGTATGAACAGAGTGATTTTGGATTTTCAATACTACCATATCTAATGCATATGGATTATCATCTCAAAGAAGACAACCGTTTTCAATGCTGTTTACATTTTTTATCTCAAATAAGTGTCACTATGTTTTCTATTGTTATCCACTCAGGATCTGTCACTTGTGAAATAAAATGAGATAGATACCTCCTTGTAAAAATCCTCACAGTCCCCTGATTCTATCTCTTTTTTCCATTTTGTGCTGTGTTGCTCCATTGTACAGATATTCACATTTGTAGTTTTTTCAAGCACAGCATGTGAAATCTCTGCTTGAGGTTCAATTGGAATTTCTTCAGAGTCTTCTCTGGAGGCATGTGCTTTTACTCCTCCCAGACTATGCCAATCACAGCTCTGCATCTAATCTAGCATTCTAGATGCTGAGCTATGATTGGCAGAATCTGACAGGGAGCTGTGAAAGTGCACACCCCCAGTGAAGACTCTAAGGAAACACCCAGTCGGTCTGGAAGCAAAGATTTCACATACTGTGCTCCAGGAAAAAAAATATATGAATATCTCTGCAATGGAGCGACATAGCACAAAAAAGAAAAGAGTGGCTGAATCAGGGTAGCTAATGGATTTTTACAAGTAATTTAATTCCTTTTTTTTGGAGAAGTGTCAAGTCTTCTTTAATTCCTACACCCATCAGATTTACAGTATGTATTTTATTGTCTTCATACTGTGAAAGAAGTGTTGACATGAATTAAATGATAGAGATTGGAGCGAATTGCCGATTAGAGAAGCTCAGTATGTAATTCTGCTATTATCCTGGCTCATAATTTAATTTGTTAGTCTGTCTGGTGACATGTATATTTCAGACCATTGCTAATGTCTTAGCCAATTTATTAATCTGGTGTACTATATATTATCAATTTACTGCATGGCCTATGTTATTGATGTCAGCTGCAAATTACAATGCTACACTGGCTTCATTTTCAAAGGTGTCGCTGCTTACTGTGGTCATATAATTAAGTGCTCTAATTTTCTAAAATGGTCAATAAGTAATAAACAGGGTACTAAGGACAAGGTCATTGCTGGCAAAGGTGTGATGTCAATTGCTGACTTGTCATTAACTTAATTCACATCAGAGAGAGCCCGGGCTAGAGGGGGAATGAAACCTTTCAGCAAAGACAAGGTTAACTAGATTTGTGGCCTTAGGACAAAGTCGTTTTAATTGCTGACTGGGTTTTAAATAGCATTAGAAAAAAAAGCAATACATAGATCCTATGCATTTGTTTCATAGCTTTCTAAGGAGAGAAAACGATTAAAAAAAATAATGCAAATTAAGTATAATTGTTTGTAGAGTCGCTCCAATTAAAGAAGCCCTACTCCCATCAAAGTTTTCATCCTCTTAATATACTGCCGTCATCTTATTGCATAACACTGTGTATTTACAATTGCTCATTTTGCCTTTCTACCCAATTATCAGTTCTCTTTTCTCTGTTCTATGTAAAAACAGGAAGTAGCTTTTCCCTGCGTGAGTCATCCCCCGTAATAATGACCCATTCAGGGAAAATTGACTCCTTGTTTATAGAGCTTAAAAGGATTTGGCAAGTCTGCTTTTAATGACAAGATGTCAATGGAAACCAAGAAAATTTACTAGGTAGAAGGGTAAAATGAGCAACTGTAAGTACACAACGCAATATAATATGATGATATATCTTAAGAGGATAAAAATGTTGATGGAAGGAGGAGTGCTTCTTTAACCTCTTTCTGACCTCGGATGGGATAGTACGTCCGAGGTCAGATATTGCGCTTTGATACAGGGCTCCGGCGGGGAGCCCGCATCAAAGCCGGGACATGTCAGCTGTTTTGAACAGCTGACATGTGCCCACAATAGCGACGGGTGAAATTGCAATTCGTCCGCTGCTATTAACTAGTTAAATACCGCTGTCAAACGCAGAGAGTGGCATTTAACTACTGCTTCCGCCGCGTGTTTGTGTCACATTTTAGGAAATTAACAATTGCGTGAATCACCAAAAAATGCCTATTTTACACAAAGTAGAAGATTGCATGAGCAAGAGACGACTCGCTTGAATCTCAATCATGGCCACTTGAGCTTCCACATAATGTCTTGCATCTTCCATATCATATGATATAGTACAGCCAATCAAGAGGAATGCCTGTATAAAAGCAGAGTCAGAGAATGCAGCAGCCATTTTGTGGTGAATCTGGCTAGTGAGAGGATGTCACAGTTTATCAATACAGATAGGCAGTGAAACCTTTAAAACACTGAATATATTTTATAGATAGTGGGAGTCAGGACCGCAAAGAAGAGCAGCTGCAATGGTTATACATAGCCAAATATGTTGAGGTCACTTGGACATTACTAAGGCTGCCTTTGCATTAGAGTGATTGACAAGTGTACAGTAGAGTCTTAGGAGTCTTTAGAGTGTTACACGCTTGTTTTAAGGGCAATATAGATAAGGAGAAAATGAGCAGAATGATATATTGGTTTGTTGGAAAAGTTTCTGTAAAACTTGCATTCTATTCATTGAAAGAATCCGGTGGGCGGTCCTACTAGTGATTGACAGCTATATTTGCATTGCAGTAATACAGGGAAGACTGTCAATCACTTAGTGGGACCGCCGACTGGACTCGCACATAGGAACACCAGGGATTTCAATGAATAGAATGCAAGTTTTAATAAAACCATTCCCCAAAAATATTTAACAATCTAATCAGAACTCCATGCTCTATACCTCCCTGCCTGCAGATCAGATATCATTTTCAACATGACAAGTTCCCTTTAAAATCATGTTTCCTTGTTTTTTTTCTGGGAAAAAAGGGATTTCGTAGCAATTGGGTGTGATCAATATGATTTTCATTGGTTTTACCGTCGTACAGATATATCTACCCTCACCTTCCTGCATGGTTGGCCAAGGACTCGTAAATTGTTATGCTACAAATTAAATAAATTATCGTGATATTTGATCATCAATCTTGATAGTTGCAATTCACATGTGGACACATTAGGCACAAACAATTCCCAACTGAATATGGCAAAATCTTTTTTTTTTTTTCCCAAGACTGGTCATAGCACACCAACACATCTCGGAATACGTCAAGCCAAGAAGAAAGAAAATAAAGAAAACCTCTATTCATTAGCAAATTTAATTTTAAATAAAAACTCCAACCCTAATTCTTCGTTTTTACAATCAGGCCTAGAATATTCTAGAAAAAGAACAAACATTATAATACCAAGAAAAGAGAGACGGAAACCTGCCCATCGACGTGTCCGCCATCGGAAAGACGTTGGCACAAAACGATGGTTATGTACAATGGGTCCGCCGTTTTGGGAGCACAAAAGGATACAAAGAGATATATACAGTGGAGTTGGCAAAAATGTAAGATACCGAATTGTCTTGATATTAAAAGCAACCAACAATTATTCTCTAAATGCGCTTCATTTGCCAGTATTGCCATACCGACATTTGCAAATCATAGTGACTGCGGAAATTATGCAGAATAACATAAATTCATTCATGTAGCTCTTGGATTCTCTGTCGGAGAAGAGCTTTTGTAGTAAAAAAAAATTCTTTGTTTTCTTTGTAAGCAGGATTTCTATAATGTCCTTTCATAGCTAATGCATTTAGAGAAGGACTGATACGCTTCTTTGCCTAAGGGAATATAATTCAAATCTTTTTTTCCTTCTTTCTTCTTTCACAATCATAAATCTCTATATGAAATGTACTACACATTATGGTTTGAAAGGAATGCATGTCGAGGAGATTTCTCCGAGTTCCCTTTGTTTCCTCGTTTGATGTGGTGCCTTGCTGTGTCTTACCAGCAGGTTTTTAATGAAGAAGAAAGCGAAAAAATGAAAATGGAAAATAACTTTATCACAATCAATTTGTTTTGCTGTTATCCAATACTAATCTAATCTTAAATTTCTTATCAGGGTAAAAAACAATACAGCCAATTTTTCCCATCAGAATAAAATTCATAAATTCATAAATCGTTTAACATCTATGGTTATAGATGTCTGGAATTGACCCAGAAGTACAGTAAAACGATACTAATAGTGACTTTAAGGGATTGTCCAGTTTTGAAAGTGATATTGATTGTTCTTACATTAATAGGTTAAGTCCGTGCTGATTAATTTCCTTATTTATGTGCTTTTATTTTTTTCATTATAAAATTTCTTAATTTTCTGCATTAAGGCTAGTTTCACACTAGCGTTCAGCAGGGCTGTGGATGAAAGCCTTCTTCCTCCATGAAGCCCCGCCCACTGCCACACCTCTTCCTTCAGCTCCGCCTACATCTACATGTATCCTGCTTACCCTATCTTTAACATGGGGTATACAGGCCAGGCAGATGTATGCGGATGCCTCAGCATGCGTCGTTTTGAAGCTGCACCGATCGCAACAAAATGCAACATGTTGCATTTGACACAGGTCAGCGCAGTGTCAAGACGACGCATGCAGAGGCATCCACATACATTTGCATTGTCTGCGTACCCAATGTTAAAGATAGGGTATGCAGGACGCATGCAGACGTAGGCGGAGCTGAAGGAAGAGCTGCGCCAGTGGGCGGGGCTTTATGGAGGAAGAAAGCTTTCATCTGCAGCCCTGCCGAACGCTAGTGTGAGACTAGCCTAATAAAGGGAACCTGTCCTATTGACCATATATTCTAGTCTGATCTGATCGCAATATGTTACCGAGCAGGAGGCGCTGAGCAAATTATGAAATAGTTTTGTAAGAAAAAAATATACTGCTCAAAAAAATAAAGGGAACACTAAAATCCCACATCCTAGATGTCACTGAATTAAATATTCCAGTTGTAAATCTTTATTCATAGTGGAATGTGTTGAGAA
The DNA here is from genome assembly GCF_032444005.1 of Ranitomeya imitator. NCBI lineage: Eukaryota > Metazoa > Chordata > Amphibia > Anura > Dendrobatidae > Ranitomeya > Ranitomeya imitator. Next base: position 72,787,557 of record NC_091283.1, on the reverse strand, counting down.
CGATAAAACCTAAAAATGATCAACGTAAGTCACAACTAATATCTCACGGAGGTCTGGTGGAGTTGGAATGATGCTCAAAATCACAGTGGAAAATGAAGTTACAGGCTGATCCAACTTCAGTTGAAATGCCTCAAGACAAGGAAATAATGCTCAGTAGTGTGTGTGGCCTCCACGTGCCTATATGATCTCCCTACAATGCCTGGGCATATAGATAAATAGAGTCGCGCTACCACATACATCTAGATACATGACACCTAGATACTTTCGACAGTGTGAACAATACAGCTAATGTACAACATAGTAAAGACAAAAATGATATACTCATCTACTGTATTAAATAGTCCACAGCTGAAGATCAATCCAGATGCAGTGGCCAGAATAACGATAACCGCGCTGACAACATCTCCAAAAAACCTCTCGACGCGTTTCCCCCAAACAGAACTGGGTTCATCAGGAGAGACCAGATATCAACATGGCAGTGATGGATTGAAAAGATAGGGCTGCCCTATCTTTTCAATCCATCACTGCCATGTTGATATCTGGTCTCTCCTGATATCTCTATTTATCTATATGGTATACATGTATTATTTTCAATCAGTCCTGAGCATTTACTGTGTATCTGGTATTACAGCATTTGCTATGTATTGTGAATTATAGCACTGGTAGATTCATTTTGTTTGTTCTATAGTATTTGCGCTTAATGTGTGTATAGTTCTATCCCTTGGTCTCACATCACATTGGAGGGGAGGGCCTGTATTATTGGGATCACATATCTCCACAAGTTATTTACAGCCAACATTCAAAAGTGACCAAAACATCAACCAGAAAGCATTGGTACTGAGATGTGGTCTGTGGTCTCCATCTGCAGAACCACTCCTTTATTGAGTGTGTCTTGATAATTCGCAATAATTTCCATCTGTTGTCTATTCCATTTGCACAACAGCACGTGAAATTGATTGTCAAACAGTGTTGCTTCCTAAGGGTGCCGTCACACAGTGGCATTTTGATCGCTACGACGGCACGATCTGTGACGCTCCAGCATCGTAACAACATCGCTCCAGCGTTGTAGACTGCTGTCACACTTTGCAATGTACGACGCTGGAGTGATAATTTCATGACGTATGTGCGATGTAGAAGCTGTTGGTTACTATGCGCACATCGTATACAATATCGTGCACACCTTTGTTACACCATGCGATCATGCCGCCACAGCGGGACACTAGACGACGAAAGTAAGTTTCAAACGATCTGCTACGACGTACGATTCTCAGCGGGGTCCCTGATCGCAGGAGCGTGTCAGACACAGCGAGATCGCTGGAACGTCACGGATATATCGCTGGAACGTCACAAATCGTGCCGTCGTAGCGATCAAAATGCCACTGTGTGACGGTACCCTAAGTGGACAGTTTGATTTCACAGAAGTTTGATTTTACTTGGAGTTATATTCTGTTGTTTAAGAGTTCCCTTTTTTTTTGAACAGTGTATATTATAATTTAGACGTCCCTATATCATGGTTCTCGGGTCGCTGGGCTTTAACTCAGCAGCATTATATATACTTACAAGTCGGTTGAGTTTGGGTCTGGAGATTTACGATCACTTCGGAAATCATACCGTGATATGAAGACATCTGAATTTGGCTTCACTTGTCATTTAAAGCAGAAATTTAAATAAAACAAGTGGTGATGCTGAATAATTTCCCCAAAATAATAAATCAATCTAATCAGTTAATCCTTCTGTACAACTTGTGACCACAGTTTAGTTGCTTGATGTGCAACCTTATAGTTTCTTTTTTAAATAATAGGTGTAGAATGAAATAATAAATTCTTTCTACCCAAAGTCACCACTAGAGGGAGCTTACTGCATACATTGTTATTATGGAGTTTAAAGGGAACCTGTCAGCTGATACCTGTTGTCCAGTCCACAGATAGAATGTATCAGACATTGGTTGCATAAGCCATGGATGTTTGACTCGGCAATGTTGTGGTATTTCAGAGAAAAACATACTTTAAAGGCTGTCTATACGGGAGACTAGTCAGAAAGGCTGGTTAGTTGTAAATGTAAAAACTGGCAAGTAAAGAAGCAAGAATTTTAGATGGACAGCAAAAATAGATCTAAAAATTAGGTACCACGCCTAAACATACACATATTGCCAATATTTAGGTGCCACTAGACAGTGCAATGTATTTCACCCTCCTCAGGTGAAGGGGATACATGACCACTGTGGGTACTACTGTCCTGGAAAATGTTTTTCCGGGAATAGCTTTTCCCTTCCCATCATTTTCCGTTAAAATAGTAAATTTAGGTGTTATTCACCCTCCCCAGGTGACGTCATCATTCTACAATTCTTCACATAATGCATTGGCGATGTCATGAAGAACGCGCCCATGACCTATGTTGTCAATCGCTGGGTTTATCGACTTTGGCACAAGCCACTGAGCCCTGTGATTGGCTGCATCGGCTAATCTGTGAGAGTCCAAACGGATCGGCAGTCTGAATCTGGACATGGCGGATCCTTAACTCTTCCGACAATCAATTGTCGAGAGCCCCCTATACACAATATAGACTCAGCGGACCCTGTCAATATCAACACTTGTCTAACATTTGTTTCCGGCAAAACTGCAGATTGAAAACATTTTCTGATTCTAAATTCACTTTCTGTTCTGCACTTTTATCCCCCCCCCCCCCCCTCATGTAAATGTGGGATCGAATGTGCTGGCACCATCATGCCATTCTAATTTATGATTGATGTTTTTGTAAGATCTCGTGAAGACCCCCTTCCCCTTGTCCTAATAAATCACTCACTGTTGTCCGAACCAGAGGACATATCGGCTTTTTGTCATCTTTGGTCGTTGAGGCAGAATTCCATTTTGGACATGGAATGAAAGAATATTAAGTGCATTGATATGAAGAATAAATGAGGGTGTCAGCTCTCACCGATTCCCTGTGAATTTATCAGCAGCACCCTTATAAATAATAAATGGGCCCCGAACGATCCTGATCTTCTGCTAGTGACTGGTAAAGGAGCGTTTTAGGGACTTCTGACAGGTCTCCGATTCAGCATCACATCCTGACAACAGGGTAGAAAAGTAACTAAAGGCGCATTGAAAATTCTGCCAGAAAGTAACACGCACACATGGTATAAGCCTCGGTTTTACACTTGTGTATTGTACTGAGTGGAAGGACGGTCTCTTATATTTTCACTATAAAATCACTTCCGTGTTAATGTATGGTCACGTACTTGGAGGGTACGCTTTGGGTGAGTTTCGCTACTGGTTTGCTGTATTATCTAGAAAGTGTTTAGTCTTTACTATTGTCATGACTGATTTTTTTTAATCTAAATATCATATAAAAATGTATTTTTTTTCAGTAAATGTTCACATGTGAAACTGACCCTAAATTTTGCAACCTCATCCCCCCGCAACTAATTATTGCTTTAGGGTCACATACCAGTCATAAAATGACGAGAAACTGTCCCAATTTTCATATTCTGTAACTTACCACCCACTCTTTTTAAGTAGGAACTTCATTTCTATAAGCATTCTGCCAGCACTGTGTGAACTGGAACTTTCTTTCCCTCACTTTCCTGTAAGTATTGCTCCTTCCATTGTTCTTTGGATTTCCTGCCCTGAACTGAAAGTCCGCCTCTTTGTTATACCTGTTTGCAATTTGTGAATATGTTTTACACAAGAAAACCATTTTTAGTAGGTGATTTGAAGGTAAATATTCACCTTTGTACATGTGAATAGATCTTAAATTCTGTTCCCTCATGCCCCACAACTTTTTAAAACAGCCTTTGATGCACATGCCAGTACTTTATGACCAGGAACTCTCCTGATTGTCTGTTGCTCTGTAACTTGCCACCCACTCTTTTTGAGTAGGAGCTTCTTCATCAGAATTCTATCAGCATTGTATGAGCTGAAACTGTGTTTCACTCACTTCCCAGCATACTTAGCTCTTACCATTGTCCAATGGCATGTCTGTCCTAAACTGAAACCACCACTCTGTTATGTCTATATGCAGTCAGACAGGAGAGCAGGAGCAGAGAGGCACAGACATGCTTCCTACTTTCTATAATCCTTCTCGGCGTCTCTTCTCCTAGAGATGGATTACACTTAACAACAGGCAGTAGACAACAATTTAGGCAGAAGGGAGCCACCTACTGGCATGGTACTTGGAAATCATTATTTTTTTGGGCAGGGGGGTAAATGCTGTTGGTAGATATGCAACAGATACAGACTTATTTGTGTGCAGGAGAAGTTTACACTTTTCTGACAGTAGATGGCGATGTTGTTACTGTTATATGCTTAGTTAAATGTAATGCATATACTTGTTGTACTTTTGTTTCACTTTCTCTCTGGTAAACAGTCCTTCGGACTTCCTGTTATGCTGTATTAAGAAGCTGATGCATGTATCCTATGTTCTGTGAAGATAACAGTTGAATTACCCCATATAATCTACTTTCACAACCAAACTATGCACCAAAAATGTTTTGGTGAATAAAGTGATTTGTAGATGTCTTATGTAGTATGTAGTACTTAATCTAAAAAAAGATCAGGTTGTCTGAAGATACAGTGACCAATTATGTCTAGGTCTATGGAGGTGATTTGGAGCAGTGCACAAGAAAAACAATGCTCCAAAAGCTTAAAGTTATACTATTAAATTCAAATTGTATTTATAGCCTTTTTAACAAGCAATATACCTTTTATAGGTGAGCTTTCGCTTTAAGCCGATGTAAATATATCAATAGAGATTCTTTTTGTGCTAAATTTGCACCCGTGCTGTGCAGCATTCAAGTCTTGTGTTAAATTAAAGGGACTCTGTCACCTGAATTTGGCGGGACTGGTTTTGGGTCATATGGGCGGAGTTTTCGGGTGTTTGATTCACCCTTTCCTTACCCGCTGGCTGCATGCTGGCTGCAATATTGGATTGAAGTTCACTCTCTGTCCTCCGTAGTACATGCCTGCACAAGGCAATCTTGCTTTGCGCAGGCGTGTAATATGGAGGACAGAGAATGAACTTCAATCCAATATTGCAGCCAGCATGCAGCCAGCGGGTAAGGAAAGGGTGAATCAAACACCTGAAAACTTCGCCCATATGACCCAAAACCAGTCCCACCAAATTCAGGTGACAGAGTCCCTTTAAAAGAATGTTACCTGTTTTGCATTTATGAGTATAGATTTAGCAGTTTGCATTGTTGAGCACATGGAAATGTGATTAATCTAAAAATTGTCAAACCATATTAATCACAGTAGGGATTCCTATCGATTTCTCCACGCTGAGAATCTACTGTTTACTTTGTAACAAAACCAAAAATGTTAGGAACTGGTAAACTGAAAACAATATTTGCATTTGAAAGCTCCTCTTACATAGGTTTATCGAAAGTTGTAATTATTATTCTTTACTTGATATTGATTTACAAGGAATCAATATCTTTTGTAGCAATGAAGATGATGGTTGCAGAACACAAAAGCCTAAAGAAAAGAGGCAAAGGAGCTTTAAGAAATCCAATAGGAAAACACATTAAAACATTCTGTAAGGAATAGGACTTATATATGGCAAAGATTTATTTTACAGTGTTGTGGGAGTCAAAAAAAAATTGAAGAAGTACTTTTCATATTTCTGAACAAAGGGTTGATTACTGTAGTGAAGAGCAAACAGGAAAAATTCCAGTTTCTGGCAATAATTGGTAAAAATATGAAAATACTTTATTAGAAATTATTACAATTCCAAAAGATTCATGGCAGATTGTAAAGAGCAGAAAACAACATGGCAATGCATTTCGAATGCTAAAGTGTATTACAAAATAGATTAGATTATGAAATTAAATAGATTATGCTGAACATGGTATTGTACTTTGGACAACTCGTTTCAGGTTGTAATTTATTTTTGTATTAAGGACGAATGCTTAAACATACCGTATAAATGCAAAATCTTAGATTAAAATGCAGTTAAATAAAAAAAAATGCCCATGGATTTTGGCCTTCAAAATCATTTCTTCTGGTGTGTCCCCCAAAAAACAAATTGGCCTCAAATTAGGGCATAATAACAGAACTGAGTGGGATCTCTTACAAAGATATCCCATTTTGTTAACCAAAGCGGAGAAAAAATGACTCCTCCTCTTGTTAGTAGACTTGTCATGACCATTTAAAGCATTTGTCCCATGTTCTGTCTTCAGGAGCACACCACACCACAGTCAACTTCCTGCTTTCTGCAGGGCATTGAGCTCCTGATGATCCGCCGATTGAACCAACCAACTGCATGGATGAACTTCTACCCAGGGCTGCGCACTCTCTGATGCTAAAATCAGAGGCAACTTTGCTTTTACAGCATCGGAAACCCGTAGATGCACTGAAGTAAACCAAACACCAGATCCAGCTAGCTTCAAACCAGTGCTTGCAAGCTCTATAGAAAAAGGCTTTTCAGTATGTGCTCCCTATGTATGGAACTCTATGTATAGGCAAAAACCTATAAGTGCTCTGCATGTTACTGGTTTAAAGCTGAAATAGATGCATCTCGCTGGTTCAAATAACGGTATAATAAAATTGTTGTGAATAAATTTGAAGGACCCCATCTATCGGCCATGACAGTAATCTCTGGCCACGACAGGAGTCGATGAGAACCGCTACTTACCTGATGGCGTATGCGACTCTTTTTTTAAAAATTCTAAGCCGATCTGGGGAGACATTGCTTGTGCAGCAATAACATTGTGCCAGGCTGGCTAATCAAAAGAGGAGCCACGGATGTCATTAGATAACAGGTGGCTCACAAGGCTCCCGTCCATAAGCCGCAGGTTACTGGCCTGGCTGATAGACCAGGTGGTGCAAATCAATTTGCCCCAACTTTTCTGTATAAATGGAGTTAAGGCCCCAAGAAATGGTAAACAAATATATCCTGCACTATCCAAATCTTATATCTTATAATAAACCTCTCAAATGTACGTATGAGAAAGAAATATTACTTTCTCAAATCCTTGACCCATGAACACTAGGATTAAACAAGGGGTTATGTGCGCTATATGTTTATAAGCAGAATGCCCTTTGTAAGACACAAATTACAGAAGGTGAACAAACTGCTTATTAAGGCACGACAAAGAAGGGCAAATTCTTTTATTTATTTTTTTTAAAGGTTAAGCTGTAGTGGGAAACCTCAGTGTATCCTAAAAGATATTAACACCGCTCTACATTTCACCAAGTGTGGTATTTTTAAAGGCCATTGTAACCTTTTCAAACCAGGAGAATGTTCTAGTGAATTTATTACCACCACGGCATGTAAAGGAAATAGATCAATATCTGTTTAAGTCTATTTTAAATATTTTATTCATAATCGGTGTTTGTGGCAATGAAACTGTCACTTTAATTAAATCACATGACAAACTCATACAAATCAGTTACATCTATAAACCATATAGCCAAGTGTAGGAGTCTCCATGCACCGCACTGGCACAAGATCCTGACTGTGGAGCAGATGGGGCTTCCTGTGCCCTTGTCCTACGTGTTTGCATTAGACTTTATCTACTACTTTGGAAAAGTGACCCTTTTGCTCCCTATCTTGTTCTGCTATGCAATATTTATATATGAAGGGGTTGTCCACTACTGTCGCAAGGCATCTTGATTAAAATGTTTGGCCCTTATATAATAACTAGATGGTGGCCCGATTCTAATGCATCGTGTATTCTAGAATATGCATGTCCACGTAGTATATTGCACAGCCACGTAGTATATTACCCAGCCACGTAGTATATTGCCCAGCCACGTAGTGTATTGCCCAGTCACGTACTATATTGCCCAGTCACGTAGTGTATTGCCCAGCCACATAGTATATTGCCCAGTCACGTAGTATATTGCCCAGCCACATAGTATATTGCCCAGTCATGTAGTATATTGCCCAGCCATGTAGTATATTGCCCAGCCACGTAGTATATTGGCAGTCACGTAGTATATTGGCAGTCACGTAGTATATTGCCAGTCACGTAGTATATTGCCCAGTCACATAGTATATTGCACAGCCCGCGTAGTATATTGCCCAGCGCGCGTAGTATATTGCTCAGCGCGCGTAGTATGTTAGCCCAGCGCACGTAGTATGTTGCCCAGCGCACGTAGTATATTGCCCAGCATGCGTAGTATATTGCACAGCCCATGTAGTGCATTGCACAACCCACGTAGTGCATTGCACAGCCCGCGTAGTATATTGCACAGCCCACGTAGTATATTGCACAGCCCACATATTATATAGCAATGTGGGCATCATATCCCTGTTAAAAAAAGAATTAAAATAAAAAATAGTTATATACTCACCCTTCGTTGGCCCCTGGATCAAGGAAGCGTTAACCGATGCTCCTCGCGCGCTCCGGTCTCAAGAGTGCATTGCGGTCTCGCGAGATGATGATGTAGCGGTCTTGCAAGACCGCTACGTCATCATCTCGCGAGATCGCAATGCATGGACCGGTTACCGGAGCGTCACGAGGAGCGGGAAAGGCGCCGGAAGGTGAGTATATGATGATATTTTATTTTTTAAATTATTTTTAACATCAGATCTTTTTACTATTGATGCTGCATAGGCAGCATCAATAGTAAAAAAGTTGGTCACACAGGGTTAATAGCATCTTTAATGGAGTGCGTTACACCGCGGCATAACGCGGTCCATTAGCGCTGCCATTAACCCTGTGTGAGCGCTGACTGGAGGGGAGTATGGAGCGGGCACTGACTACGGGGAGGAATGAGCAGCCATGTTGCCGCCAGACTGTGCCCGTCGCTGATTGGTCGTGGCAATGGTCGTGGGCGTTTTGCCATGACCAATCAACGACTTGTATTTCCATGACAGACCAATGAATATCCGTGACAGAAAGAAAGACAGACAGAAAGACAGACAGACGGAAGTGACCCTTAGACAATTATATGGTAGATAAAGCTTATACTCGCCTCCCGTGCCGGCTCCGTTCCTGCGGTGTCGACACTTGCGGTTCCAGAGCTCTCATGCGGTTGTTGTGACACCGGTGACCAATCAGCACTGTCGTCACTGACCCCACCTTCAGATAAATCGAATAAGAAGTAGTAGTCCAGGCTGCAGCTGATCTTGGACTTCCTCTTCCTGCTCAATTCAACAGGAGGCGGGGACAGTGACGCCAGCGCTGATTGGGCGCCAGTGTCATGTGTCACAACAGCATTGGAGCCCCGGGGCCTCGAGTGCTGACACTGCAAGAACGACGCCAGCACTGGAGGTGAGTATAGTCTTTATTATTTTATCGGGGACAAGTGAGAGATATGAGAAGTATCTACTGACCAATGTACCGACCCATCCCTACGTGGCATTTCATTTTCCAATGGTGATGTATCATGAAGTTAGAAATTGAAGTATAGAAATACTATACAAGTAGTAGACTGTTCCCATTAATAAAATCATTGAGTCTCATAGGGACTAATGCTCATTATATAGTTATGGAAAAATAATTAAAGGGGTTGTCCAAGACTTTAATGTCAGATCAGTTTCGTGAGTGTGCCAGGTATTTGACCATCAGCTGTTTGCAGCTCCCACAACTGCTGGATGTTTGTAGCGTAGAGCACTGAAACAGATTATGTAGTGCACTTAAGTACTGCAGCTCAGCTCCCATTAATTTTAATAGGGTCTGAGCTATAGAAACCATAAACAGACACTAAATATTGTACAGATCTGGGCTTTTCTAGCTCTTTATACTGTAGAAACTTGCGGATGCAGGAGCCATAAATAGCTGCTTATAGATGGAACTGGGTGATGGTCCCCCATACCAATCCAATATTGATGACCTATCACAAGTATAGGCCATCATCATCAAAGTCCTGGAAAACTGCTTTAAAGTTTGATGATGCATGTAAGTTTTCCTGCCTATATTAAATTTCAGAATGATTAACGTGGGGACTGTAGACCAGGCATGAGGTACAAGTAGCATGTATGACAGGAGACAAGAGCAGAATAACAATCCTGGAGACTCCATTCATATTAGATAAGAGAAACTCGAACGTCAATTTTGGAGACGTCGACCAGCCATCTACCAAAATGTGGATGGAGGCTTCCTGGCTCTTCGATAGATAATGCTGGGGGGGAGAGAATGATCTGCCCTGTTGAATTTTTCCAGCCAATCTTTTTGTATGACATTGAGATAAGCCGCTGCCCGATAAGGGAACACCAGAGCATTCCTTTTTTGACCAACCCAATGATGGTTTGGCTGACATCTTTCTAATATGTATGCGTATCGTTACATTCCTTACTTTCATTGCCTTGCTTAAGTTGGTGGCTCAGTTGCAAGTTCAGATAAGATGAGGGATGTCCTTCGAGAAAGACCTTCCTCTTCATTGCCTCCAATTCAGCCACCGACTCTTTATTTGTTCTTCTCCAGAGGATACTTCATTGCAGAACTCCAATATATGTGTTGATTTGTCTGCACAACATCCACTTAAAACCTCCGCTGATCCTAAAAGCGTCTTGTCTAAGTAAATGAAAAGGTTATGCACACAGGACAGTAGGTTGAGCTAAGACGGACTTGGCTAATTGAGATAATAAATCACAATTACTGGGCACACGTAAAAGGCACAACAGACGGTGATGTCCAGTAGATTGGCTACGTTGGCTCGTGAATCGTTTTATTATGACAGCTCCAGCTATGACTGTCTAATTGGACGCCTATGTGAAATAAAGTTTTCTAATGCAGTCGTACCTGAGTTTGCATGGAAACTGTGATCTGACATAGCTATATAATTTGCGCTGTCCTTAGGTGGCCATTTCAGGCTGTATTTATTATCAGTATAAAAAGTCTTTCACAAGTACAGGTTCATCCCGAGCATTTACACTTTCGGCACGTATGACAGAAGAGGGAATTCTCTTCTTCTTCAACAAAAGGGCATCTTTATACTTACACCAGCAGAGTAAGATAATGCGCCACTTGTAATAGCTAATCATCTCCTCATTTACACCCATTATCTTGGTTTTAGTTCCTTTTCAATGTAAGGGCAACATTTTACATCAGAATCTCGCCGTAAATTGTACCACAATTTTGGAACACAAACTTTGCATCACCTTAAAATTGGATACGTTCGACAACCTCAACACTTTTACTGCTCGAAAGTGGTAGCGGCTAGGCCTTACGTTTTTGACCCATTTATTAGGCAAAAAAGGATCTTTATACAAAGTGAGTCGAATAATAATTAGTGTAAACTGAATTTGTCAAGAGGCATGAGGCACTAAATTTGGCAAATTTTAAGATTGCCTATGCAACGCCAGTCTTGATGGAGTAGAAGAGGCGTCAAATTCATGAAGAGGCACATACCACCTAATGAATTTTTCAGATCTTCTGAATTGCTTGCTCCTTCATGCGCCACGCCAAAAATGCTACTCCAAACTGCGTTGCAATAAATTGCACATTTTTTATACTCACTGCCTTGAATTACCTCTATCAGTGGCATCACCCAGGATCCACCGCACTCTTTTTCTCCTTCATTTTCCATGTCCCCTTTCCAATCAGTGTGAGTACAGCAGCCATGTTTGGATTATACATCAGTCTTTCATGGAGCTGTGCTGTTCAGGTGAGTGACCAACCTGTTATGAAAGGCAATTCAGTACTACAATGGACATAGCGGTCAGAGCACATACAGTGATCTGACAATAACCCAAAATCATAGAACGAGCTCTGAGACGTGGGAACTCTGCAGACCGCAATCCCTAATCCTCTCCAAACAACACTAGAGGCAGCCGTGGATTGCGCCTAACTCTGCCTATGCAACTCGGCACAGCCTGAGAAACTAACTAGCCTGAAGATAGAAAATAAGCCTACCTTGCCTCAGAGAAATACCCCAAAGGAAAAGGCAGCCCCCACATATAATGACTGTGAGTAAGATGAAAAGACAAACATAGAGATGAAATAGATTCAGCAAAGTGAGGCCCGACTTTCTTAACAGATCGAGGATAGAAAAGGTAACTTTGCGGTCTACACAAAACCCTAAAGAAAACCACGCAAAGGGGGCAAAAAGACCCTCCGTACCGAACTAACGGCACGGAGGTACACCCTTTGCGTCCCAGAGCTTCCAGCAACAAATTAGACAAGCTGGACAGAAAAAATAGCAAACAAATAGCAAAGAAGAACTTAGCTATGCAGAGCAGCAGGCCACAGGAATGATCCAGGGAAAAGCAAGTCCAACACTGGAACATTGACAGGAAGCCAGGATCAAAGCATTAGGTGGAGTTAAGTAGAGAAGCACCTAACGACCTCACCAGATCACCTGAGGGAGGAAACTCAGAAGCCGCAGTACCACTTCCCTCCACCAACAGAAGCTCACAGAGAGAATCAGCCGAAGTACCACTTGTGACCACAGGAGGGAGCTCTGCCACAGAATTCACAACAGTACCCCCCCCCCTTGAGGAGGGGTCACCGAACCCTCACCAGAGCCCCCAGGCCGACCAGGATGAGCCACATGAAAGGCACGAACAAGATCGGGAGCATGGACATCAGAGGCAAAAACCCAGGAATTATCTTCCTGAGCATAACCCTTCCATTTAACCAGATACTGGAGTTTCCGTCTAGAAACACGAGAATCCAAAATCTTCTCCACAATATACACCAATTCCCCCTCCACCAAAACCGGGGCAGGAGGATCAACAGATGGAACCATAGGTGCCACGTATCTCCGCAACAATGACCTATGGAATACGTTATGTATGGAAAAAGAATCTGGAAGGGTCAGACGAAAAGACACAGGATTAAGAACCTCAGAAATCCTATACGGACCAATGAAACGAGGTTTAAACTTAGGAGAGGAAACCTTCATAGGAATATGACGAGAAGATAACCAAACCAGATTCCCAACACAAAGTCGGGGACCCACACGGCGTCTGCGATTAGCGAAACGTTGAGCCTTCTCCTGGGACAAGGTCAAATTGTCCACTACATGAGTCCAAATCTGCTGCAACCTGTCCACCACAGTATCCACACCAGGACAGTCCGAAGACTCAACCTGTCCTGAAGAGAAACGAGGATGGAACCCAGAATTGCAGAAAAATGGCGAAACCAAGGTAGCCGAGCTGGCCCGATTATTAAGGGCGAACTCAGCCAAAGGCAAAAAGGACACCCAGTCATCCTGATCGGCAGAAACAAAGCATCTCAGATATGTTTCCAAGGTCTGATTGGTTCGTTCGGTCTGGCCATTAGTCTGAGGATGGAAAGTCGAGGAAAAAGACAAGTCAATGCCCATCCTACCACAAAAGGCTCGCCAAAACCTTGAAACAAACTGGGAACCTCTGTCAGAAACGATATTCTCTGGAATGCCATGTAAACGAACCACATGCTGGAAGAACAATGGCACCAAATCAGAGGAGGAAGGCAATTTAGACAAGGGTACCAGATGGACCATCTTAGAAAAGCGATCACAGACCACCCAAATGACTGACATCTTTTGAGAAACGGGAAGATCAGAAATAAAATCCATAGAGATATGTGTCCAAGGCCTCTTCGGGACCGGCAAGGGCAAAAGCAACCCACTGGCACGAGAACAGCAGGGCTTAGCCCGAGCACAAATCCCACAGGACTGCAGAAAAACACGCACATCCCGCGACAGAGACGGCCACCAAAAGGATCTAGCCACCAACTCTCTGGTACCAAAGATTCCAGGATGACCAGCCAACACCGAACAATGAACCTCAGAGATAACTTTATTGGTCCACCTATCAGGGACAAACAGTCTCTCCGCTGGACAACGATCAGGTTTATTAGCCTGAAATTTTTGCAGCACCCGCCGCAAATCAGGGGAGATGGCAGACACAATTACTCCTTCCTTGAGGATACCCGCCGGCTCAGACAAACCCGGAGAGTCGGGCACAAAACTCCTAGACAGAGCATCCGCCTTCACATTTTTAGAGCCCGGAAGGTACGAAATCACAAAGTCAAAACGGGCAAAAAACAGCGACCAACGAGCCTGTCTAGGATTCAACCGCTTAGCAGACTCAAGATCAGTCAAGTTCTTATGATCAGTCAATACCACCACGCGATGCTTAGCTCCTTCAAGCCAATGACGCCACTCCTCGAATGCCCACTTCATGGCCAGCAACTCTCGGTTGCCCACATCATAATTTCGCTCAGCAGGCGAAAACTTCCTGGAAAAAAAAGCGCATGGTTTCATCACTGAGCAATCAGAACCTCTCTGCGACAAAACAGCCCCTGCTCCAATCTCAGAAGCATCAACCTCGACCTGGAACGGAAGAGAAACATCTGGTTGACACAACACAGGGGCAGAAGAAAAATGACGCTTCAAGTCTTGAAAAGCTTCCACAGCAGCAGAAGACCAATTAACCAAATCAGCACCCTTCTTGGTCAAATCGGTCAATGGTTTGGCAATACTAGAAAAATTGCAGATGAAGCGACGATAAAAATTAGCAAAGCCCAGGAACTTTTGCAGACTTTTCAGAGATGTTGGCTGAGTCCAATCATGGATGGCTTGGACCTTAACAGGATCCATCTCGATAGTAGAAGAGGAAAAGATGAACCCCAAAAATGAAACCTTCTGCACACCAAAGAGACACTTTGATCCCTTCACAAACAAAGAATTAGCACGCAGGACCTGAAAAACTGTTCTGACCTGCTTCACATGAGACTCCCAATCATCCGAGAAGATCAAAATGTCATCCAAGTACACAATCAGGAATTTATCCAGGTACTTTCGGAAGATGTCATGCATAAAGGACTGAAACACTGATGGAGCATTGGCAAGTCCGAATGGCATCACTAGATACTCAAAATGACCCTCGGGCGTATTAAATGCAGTTTTCCATTCATCTCCTCGCCTGATTCGCACCAGATTATACGCACCACGAAGATCTATCTTGGTGAACCAACTAGCCCCCTTAATCCGAGCAAACAAATCAGATAACAATGGCAAGGGGTACTGAAATGTAACCGTGATCTTATTTAGAAGGCGGTAATCTATACAAGGTCTCAGCGAACCATCCTTCTTGGCTACAAAAAAGAACCCTGCTCCTAATGGTGACGATGACGGGCGAATATGCCCCTTCTCCAGGGATTCCTTCACATAACTGCGCATAGCGGCGTGCTCAGGCACGGATAAATTAAACAGTCGACCTTTTGGGAATTTACTACCAGGAATCAAATTGATAGCACAATCACAATCCCTATGCGGAGGTAGGGCATCGGACTTGGGCTCATCAAATACATCCCGGTAATCAGACAAGAACTCTGGAACCTCAGAAGGGGTGGATGATGAAATTGACAGAAATGGAACATCACCATGTACCCCCTGACAACCCCAGCTGGACACCGACATGAATTTCCAATCTAATACTGGATTATGGGCTTGTAGCCATGGCAACCCCAACACGACCACATCATGCAGATTATGCAACACCAGAAAGCAAATAACCTCCTGATGTGCAGGAGCCATGCACATGGTCAGCTGGGTCCAGTATTGAGGCTTATTCTTGGCCAAAGGCGTGGCATCAATTCCTCTCAATGGAATAGGACACTGCAAGGCCTCTAAGAGAAACCCACAACGCTTAGCATACTCCAAGTCCATCAAATTCAGGGCAGCGCCTGAATCCACAAATGTCATGACAGAATATGATGACAAAGAGCAGATCAAGGTAACGGACAGAAGAAATTTTGACTGTACCGTACCAATGGTGGCAGACCTAGCGAACCGCTTAGTGCGCTTAGGACAATCAGAGATAGCATGAGTGGAATCACCACAGTAGAAACACAGCCCATTCAGACGTCTGTGTTCTTGCCATTTAACTCTGGTCAAAGTCCTATCACACTGCATAGGCTCAGGTTTAAACTCAGGTAATACCGCCATATGGTGCACAGATTTACGCTCACGCAAGCGTCGACCGATCTGAATGGCCAAAGACATAGACTCATTCAAACCAGCAGGCATAGGAAATCCCACCATGACATCCCTAAGGGCTTCAGAGAGACCCTTTCTGAACATAGCTGCCAGCGCAGATTCATTCCATTGAGTGAGCACGGACCACTTTCTAAATTTCTGACAATATACCTCTATCTCATCCTGACCCTGACAAAGAGCCAGCAAATTTTTCTCTGCCTGATCCACTGAATTAGGTTCATCGTACAGCAATCCGAACGCCAGGAAAAACGCATCGATATTACTCAATGCAGGATCTCCTGGCGCAAGAGAAAATGCCCAGTCCTGAGGGTCGCCGCGCAAAAAAGAAATAACAATCAAAACCTGTTGAACTGGATCACCAGAGGAGCGAGGTTTCAAGGCCAGAAATAATTTACAATTATTTTTGAAACTCAGAAACTTAGTTCTATCTCCAAAAAACAAATCAGGAATAGGAATTCTTGGTTCCAACATAGCTTTCTGATCAATAGTGTCTTGAATCTTTTGTACTCTTGCCGAGAGCTGATCCACAAATGAAGACAGACTTCTAATGTCCATCGCTACACCTGTGTACTGAACTACCCAAATGTCTAGGGGGAAAAAAAAGGCAAAACACAGTGCAAAGAAAAAAAAATGGTCTCAGAACTTCTTTTTTCCCTCTATTGAGAATCATTAGTACTTTTGGCTTCCTGTACTGTTATGAAAGGCAATTCAGTACTACAATGGACATAGCGGTCAGAGCACATACAGTGATCTGACAAAACCCCAAAATAATAGAACGAGCTCTGAGACGTGGGAACTCTGCAGACCGCAATCCCTAATCCTCTCCAAACAACACTAGAGGCAGCCGTGGATTGCGCCTAACTCTGCCTATGCAACTCGGCACAGCCTGAGAAATTAACTAGCCTGAAGATAGAAAATAAGCCTACCTTGCCTCAGAGAAATACCCCAAAGGAAAAGGCAGCCCCCCACATATAATGACTGTGAGTAAGATGAAAAGACAAACGTAGAGATGAAATAGATTCAGCAAAGTGAGGCCCGACTTTCTTAACAGATCGAGGATAGAAAAGGTAACTTTGCGGTCTACACAAAACCCTAAAGAAAACCACGCAAAGGGGGCAAAAAGACCCTCCGTACCGAACTAACGGCACGGAGGTACACCCTTTGCGTCCCAGAGCTTCCAGCAACAAATTAGACAAGCTGGACAGAAAAAATAGCAAACAAATAGCAAAGAAGAACTTAGCTATGCAGAGCAGCAGGCCACAGGAATGATCCAGGGAAAAGCAAGTCCAACACTGGAACATTGACAGGAAGCCAGGATCAAAGCATTAGGTGGAGTTAAGTAGAGAAGCACCTAACGACCTCACCAGATCACCTGAGGGAGGAAACTCAGAAGCCGCAGTACCACTTCCCTCCACCAACAGAAGCTCACAGAGAGAATCAGCTGAAGTACCACTTGTGACCACAGGAGGGAGCTCTGCCACAGAATTCACAACACCAACCCTCCATCTCACTTTCATCGGTAGCCCACGGTGTTAAACAGGGAGCCCCCTCTTGTCCTTTAGCTCACTAAAAATGCTGGAGTAGCATTATTGCTTTTGTCACCAGCAAATTTACAACTGGCCATTGTCGGCCATTGTGGTAGTATCACCCTTCGCCAATTGCAAGATTCTTCTTTTACTGTCCAGATGCAAAAAATGTGGAAGGGTTAGTTTTTATACTACCAGATATCACAGTACAAACTTCATACCTTTTAACATAGATTTCTTAGACCTGATGACGCTGGTGTGCTTACTTTTACAATCCATGCAAGAAGCGTTATGTAATTTAAAAAAAAAAAAACAATTCCCGCTTGATTTAAAAATGATCAAGTTATAAGTAGAGTTCTAGCTCACTTAATAAAATGCTCACGGAAGTATCAAGATTATGCAGCCATTCTGATATGGATGTTCAAACTAAGTACACCGGCCTCATCAAGTAGAAGAGATGTATTTATAAATGTATGAGGTTTGTATAGTAAAATTTGATGACAGATAAGGAATCGGCAACAGATAATGTTTTATAGATCTATGCGTTTCACGTCGAAGCTTGTGCTATGATTTTGAAGAGATTGGATTATTTTCCATCACAAATGATTATGAATGCTTATGTTGTAGGATTATCAATGCAATTATTGCTGTGCTTGTGAAAACAATAAAACTACCAGACTCAGCTAATGATAGATGCATCCAGGTGGTTATGGTTGTGCGTCTTGATCGTTGTGTAGAGATTTAGCAAGGAGTGAGGGTACGCTTCATGGGTATTTTTCTTTAGAGTAAGGCATTTGCATTAGTTAAAGAAGGCCTCCTCCCATCAAAGTTTTTATCATCTTAATATATTGTAGTCATCATATTATATAGCACTGTGTACTTACAATTGCTCATTTTCCCCTTCTACCCAGGTAATTCTTCTCCTTTCCGCTAGGTCTATGACATCACGTGATTAAAAAACAAACTAGCTGAATCCTTCTAAGCTCTAGATAGAAACAGAAAGTCTCTTTTTCCTGCATGAGTCATCGTTAGAATTACAATTCTACATCACTGCCAAGACCCTAGAAGCCAAGTTCCAACAGCTGCTTCACTCCTCTCCCCCAGCCAGGGACTTTTGATGTATATTTGCAGCTCAAATGAGACCTCCTGTTTCTAAGTCTGTTTTTAATCACGTGATGTCAAAGACTTAATGGAAAGAAGAAGAATTACCTGGGTAGAAGGGGAAAATAAGCAATTGTAAGTACACAATTGTAAGAGGATAAAAAATATATTGAAGGGAAGAGTGCGTCTTTAAAGAGAACCTGTCACTTGCTAAAAAAAATATTGAGTTAAATACCTAGTAGAAATCCCTGAGCTGCTCAGATTCTGCTGATTTTTTTTTCTGTTTTGCGCTATGTTGCTCTATTGCAGAGATATTCATGTTTGTTGATTCTGGAGTGCACCATGTGAAATCTCTGCTTGTAGTTCAACTGGGTGTTTCTTCGGAGGCTTCTCTAGACTATCTACTGAGCTGTGATTGTCAGCGTCTGGGAGGGTGTGGTGCAAGTGCACTGTGAAGACGCCCAGTTGCATTATAAGCAGAGGTTTATACACTAGCTCCCCTTGCTCTATGACACCCACACATGCTATAGAGGAGGCTGTCTGTCAAGATGCAGCTCGAGCGATTACAGCATTAATATTGCTAAGTATGAAGGATGTCGGTCCATAAGCCCCCCTCGCTCATGCTCCTGCATGCAAAATGCTTAACAGCTTAGTTAACCTTTAATTAAAAAAAAACCTTTTCACCTGTAACATTTAGAATAATCTGAATAATACATGTATATTTTTAAGCTTACTGTCTTAATATCATTAACTGATTCACAACCAGTAATGGGCATAGTTTAATCTCTATTTAATATGGAGCACACACTGCAATGAATTGTTTGCTTTCTCCCAGCACATTCATCTCCTAATATTGGACTATTTACTAAATCCGAGTGAAATGCAATGGAGGTGTTCTTCAAGAAGACCTTTCACCAAATTTTTCTTATTGAGCTAGACGCATGATGCAATAGTAGTCACAGAGCAGAATAAGATTTTTTTATTATTATTATTTAACATCTCCTTTGTGGAGATATTAAGATTTTAGCAATCAAAGTACTTGGTACCTAATAAGTTAACTTTTGTTAAGTCCAAGTGGGTTTTATCAGATAGCAATTCATACAGGGAGAAGTAGTTCAAGTACCATGGGAAAATTGTCTAATAATCCATTTGGACTTAAAGAGGTTGTCCACTACTTTAACATTGATGGCCCATCCTTAAGATAGGTCATCAATATCTGCTAGTTGGTGGTGGTGCGACAGCCGGTACCTCCGCCAGTCAGCTGCACAGTGTCATCTACTGTATAGTGGCCGCAGCCAGGTATTACATATTAAAACTCTTACAAATCAATAGGAGGGGGATATGCAGTACCCAGCCACGGCCACTATACAGTAGATGGCACTGTGCAGCTCTGTAAATGAGCAGTTCCAGCCACCGCCGACACTGGGAGCAGCTGATTGGCGGGGGTCTGGGTGTTTCACTCAGAGTCAGTAGCGTAGCTACCAGGAGGGCAGAGGGGGCGGTCGCCCCAGGCCCTGCACTCTGAGGGGGCCCACCCGGAGCTACGCTACTGTAACTGCATCGGCGTGCTAGGCGCGACGATTTAGTTACATTCTGCAGCAGAGCAGGGAGAATCAATCTCCCTGCTCTGCCTCTATGGAGCCCCTGAGCAAGCGGGGGGGCCCGGTGCCATCATCGCTGCGCTCCTTCTCCCATCATCCCCACATCATCTGACAGCGGGTGAGATGACGTCACTGCCCGGCACCCGCTGTCAGGAGATGAGCGGGAGCAGGGAGTGCCGCTGGAGCAAGGATGAAGAGAGGTGAGTTTATTGTGTTTTTTTATGGGGGTGCTGTCTTATATACTGGATCTGCCTATGGGGGGTGTGCTGCCTTACATACAGGATCTGCCTATGGGGGGTGCTGCCTTATATATAGGATCTGCTTGGGGGGGTGCTGTCTTATATATAGGATCTGCCTATGGGGGGTGTGCTGCCTTATATAGAGGATCTGCCTATGGGAGGGGGTGCTGCCTTATATACTGGATCTACCTATGGGGGTGCTGCCTTATATATAGGATCTGCCTTGGGTGTGCTGTCTTACATATAGGATCTGCCTATGGGGGGTGTGCTGCCTTATATAGAGGATCTGCCTATGGGAGGGGGTGCTGCCTTATATACTGGATCTACCTATGGGGGTGCTGCCTTATATATAGGATCTGCCTTGGGTGTGCTGTCTTACATATAGGATCTGCCTATGGGGGGTGTGCTGCCTTACATACAGGATCTGCCTATGGGAGGGGGTGCTACCATATATAGGATCTGCCTTGGGGGTGCTGTCTTTTATATAGGATCTGCCTATGGCGGGTGTGCTGCCTTATATACAGGATCTGCCTATGGGAGGGGGTGCTGCCTTATATACAGGATCTGCCTATGGGGGGTGCTGCCTTATATACTGGATCTGCCTATGGGGGGTGCTGCCTTATATACAGGATCTGCCTGTGGGAGGGGTGCTGCCTTATACATAGGATCTGCCTATGAGGGGGTGCTGCCTTATATATAGGATCTGCCTTGGGGGGTGCAGCCTTATATACAGGATCTGCCTAAGAGGGGGGTGCTGCCTTATATATAGGATCTGCCTATGGGGGTGCTGCCTTATATATAGGATCTGCCTTTGGGGGGTGCTGCCTTATATACAGGATCTGCCTTGGGGGGGTGCTGTCTTATATACTGGATCTGCCTATGGGGGGTGTGCTGCCTTACATACAGGATCTGCCTATGGGGGGTGCTGCCTTATATATAGGATCTGCCTATGGGGGGGTGCTGCCTTATATACAGGATCTGCCTTTGTGGGTGCTGTCTTATATACTGGATCTGCCTATGGGGTGTGTTCTGCCTTACATACAGGATCTGCCTATGGGGGGTGCTGCCTTATATATAGGATCTGCCTTGGGGTGCTGTCTTATATATAGGATCTGCCTATGGGAGGTGTGCTGCCTTACATACAGGATCTGCCTATGGGAGGGGTTGATGCCATATATAGGATCTGCCTTGGGGGGGGCTGTCTTATATATAGGATCTGCCTATGGCGGGTGTGCTGCCTTACATACAGGATCTGCCTATGGGAGGGGGTGATGCCTTATATACAGGATCTGCCTATGGGGGGTGCTGCCTTATATACTGGATCTGCCTTTGGGGGGTGCTGCCTTATATACATGATCTGCCTTTAGGGGGTGCTGCCTTATATACAGGATCTGCCTATGGGAGGGGTGCTGCCTTATATATAGGATCTGCCTATGAGGGGGTGCTGCCTTATATATAGGATCTGCCTTTAGGGGGTGCTGCCTTATATACAGGATCTGCCTATGGGAGGGGTGCTGCCTTATATATAGGATCTGCCTATGAGGGGGTGCTGCCTTATATATAGGATCTGCCTTGGGGGGTGCTGCCTTATATACAGGATCTGCCTATGAGAGTGGTGCTGCCTTATATATAGGATCTGCTTTGGGGGTGCTGCCTTATATACAGGATCTGCCTAAGAGGGGGGTGCTGCCTTATATATAGGATCTGCCTATGGGGGGTGCTGCCTTATATACAGGATCTGCCTTGGGGGTGCTGTCTTATATACTGAATCTGCCAATGGGGGCTGTGCTGCCTTACATACAGGATCTGCCTATGGGAGGGGGTGCTGCCTTATAAACTGGATCTGCCTATGGGGGGTGTTTCCTTATATACAGGATCTGCCTATGGGAGGGGTGCTGCCTTATATTTATGATCTGCCTATGAGGGGGGTGCTGCCTTATATATAGGATCTTCCTTGGGGGGGCTGCCTTATATACAGGATCTGCCTATGGGGGGTGCTGCCTTATATATAGGATCTGCCTATGAGGGGAGTGCTGCCTTATATATAGGATCTGCCTTGGGGGGCTGCCTTATATACAAGATTTGCCTATGAGGGAGGTGCTGCCTTATATATATGATCTGCCTATGGGGGGTTGCTGCCTTATATATAGGATCTGCCTATGGGGGTGCTGCCTTATATATAGATAGGATCTGCCTTTGGGGGGGTGCTGCCTTATATTATATACAGGATCTGCCTATGGGGGGGTGCTGCCTTATATATAGGATCTGCCTTTGGGGGGATGCTGCCTTATACTACAGGATCTGCCTATGGGGTGGGGTGCTGCCTTATACTACAGGGTCTGCCTATGGTGGTGCTGCCTTGTATTTTATTGAGGACTATCTGGCACATTATACTATATGGAGGTTATCTATGGGGGCCATCATACAGTGTGGAGATTACAGTTTTGGAGCCATCAAACAGTCTGGAGGCTACTAAGGGGTCATTATACTGTATGGGTGGTACTATACAGTGAGGGGGCTTTATACTGTGTATAAGAGAGCATCATACTGTGTATAAGGGAGCTGTACAGGGGGGAGACTCTGGACATTATTAAATGTAATGTGGGCACTTATTGCTATAGGGGAACTCAGGTTACTGTAACTGTCAAAGGGGCACACACAGGGCAATATTACTTTCTAGGGGGCAAAATATGGGCACTGTTTTCTAGGGCACTTGCACCCGGCATTACTATATTATAGAGGGTTACTTTAGAATTTAGAGGGCACAGAGAACCACACAGCAGGTGCAGTAATAGGGTCACATAGGGCAGCAGTGGCTCAGTATTGGGGTATCAGGGGCAGTAACAGGGACACATACGGCAGCAGCAGCTCAGTATTGGGGTATCAGGCGCAGTAATCGGGAAACATACGGCAGCAGAGGCTCAGTATTGGGGTATCAGGGGCAGTATCAGGGACCCATGCGGCAGCAGCGGCTCAGTGTTGGGGTATCATGGGCAGTAATAGGGACACATACGGCAGCAGCGGCTTATTATTGGGGTATCAGGGGCAGTAATAGGGTCACATATGGCAGCAGCTCAGTATTGGGGTATCAGGGGCAGTAATAGGGACACATACGGCAGCAGCGGCTCAGTATTCAGGTATCAGGGGCAGTAATAAGGTCACATACGGCAGCAGCGGCTCAGTATTGGGGTATCAGGGGCAGTAATAGGGACACATACAGCAGCAGCGGCTCAGTATTGGGGTATCAGGTGCAGTAATAGGGTCACATTCGGCAGCAGCGGCTCAGTATCGGGGTATCAGGGGCAGTAATAGGGTCACATTCGGCAGCAGCGGCTCAGTATCGGGGTATCAGGGGCAGTAATAAGGACACATATGGCAGCAGTGGCTCAGAATTGGGGTATCAGGTACAGTAATAAAGACACGGCAGCAGAGGCTCAGTATTGGGGTATCAGGTGCAGTAGTAGGGACACATACGGCAGCAGCGGCTCAGTATTGGGGCATCAGGTGCAGTAATAGGGACACATACGGCAGCAGCGGCTCAGTATTGGGTTATCAGGTGCAGTAATAGGGACACATACGGCAGCAGCGGCTCAGTATTGGGGTATCAGGTGCAGTAATAGGGACACATATGGCAGCAGCGGCTCAGTATTGGGGCATCAGGTGCAGTAATAGGGGCACATAGGGCAGCAGCGGCTCAGTATTGGGGTATCAGGTGCAGTAATAGGGACACATACGGCAGCAGCGGCTCAGTATTGGGGTATCAGGGGCAGTAATAGGGACACATACGGCAGCAGCGGCTCAGTATTGGGGTATCAGGGGCAGTAATAGGGACACATACAGCAACAGCGGCTCAGTATTGGGGTATCAGGTGCAGTAATAGGGTCACATTCGGCAGCAGCGGCTCAGTATTGGGGTATCAGGGGCAGTAATAAGGACACATGCGGCAGCAGCGGCTCAGTATCGGGGTATCAGGTGCAGTAATAGGGACACATATGGCAGCAGAGGCTCAGTATTGGGGCATCAGGTGCAGTAATAGGGGCACATAGGGCAGCAGCGGCTCAGTATTGGGGTATCAGGGGCAGTAATAGGGACACATACGGCAGCAGCGGCTCAGTATTGTGGTATCAGGGGCAGTAATAGGGACACATACAGCAACAGCGGCTCAGTATTGGGGTATCAGGTGCAGTAATAGGGTCACATTCGGCAGCAGTGGCTCAGTATCGGGGTATCAGGGGCAGTAATAAGGACACATGCGGCAGCAGGGGCTCAGTATTGGGGTATCAGGTGCAGTAATAGGGACACATACAGCAGCAGCGGCTCAGTATTGGGGCATCAGGTGCAGTAATAGGGGCACATAGGGCAGCAGCGGCTCAGTATTGGGGTATTAGCAGGATGAGGAGTTTTTGCAGGTCGGGAATAGATGGTGATGGGGCTGGAATATGAGAAGTGAAATGTGTCTTTGTTATATTCTCTGCAGACGAGTCCTGGCTGGAAGAAGTTGTCGTGTCGGTCTGGGCCAGATGGAAAAGACGGGAAAAGTGAACGATTCCATCTCTTATATGTTCTGTAGGGCTGGTATCTACCACTGACCATATGGCGGTAATATCCATATTGGTCTTTATATAGAGATTATCTTCAGTAATAGCGTGGTCATCTGCTGAGGTTCTCCTCCAGTATTAGGGTGCGTCACCGAGTTGTAATCAAGGTTACCTGGTTAGGGGCCCACTCAGAAGCTTCGCCCCCCCTGAACCAAATCCCTAGCTACACCTCTGCTCCCAGTGATTAGACATTGATGACCTACCCTAAGGATAGGCCATCAGTGTTATAGTGGACAACCTCTTTAACTTGTTATGTGTCAAATACTTTTATTACCAACAACTCCTCAATGGATATGCAAAGTTAAAAAAAAAAAAAGCACAACATTTTATTCAGCACTTCAGCTATTATTACTAAGGATGAGCGGACCCTTGGAGGTTTCGTTCCCAACCCATACTTTAGTCCAAAGTTCAGTTCGGGTACCCAAACTTGAGCCAGAACCTGAACCCCATTGAAAGCAATAGAGACTCAAACTTTGGATCTGGAAAAAAATTCTCTTTCTCTCTTCAAGGAAATTCCTCCGGAACTCCGAACATTGCAATGGACTCCCGGGAGAATTTCGTGTCCAGTTCAATATGAAAAATGAGTTCAGATCTGTAAGATGGCTATAATACTTTCCTGTCTTGTGTGTTAGCTCAGCTCCTTGTGGGAGTAAGGAGGTGCAACATTGTAAGACACTTTAACCCCTTCCCGACCTGTGACACAGCGTATGCGTCATGAAAGTCGGTGCCAATCCGACCTGTGACGCATATGCTGTGTCACAGAAAGATCGCGTCCCTGCAGGCCGGGTGAAAGGGTTAACTCCAATTTCACCCGGCCTGCAGGGACAGGGGGAGTGGTAGTTTAGCCCAGGGGGGGTGGCTTCACCCCCTCGTGGCTACGATCGCTCTGATTGGCTGTTGAAAGTGAAACTGCCAATCAGAGCGATTTGTAATATTTCACCTAAAAAAATGGTGAAATATTACAATCCAGCCATGGCCGATGCTGCAATATCATCGGCCATGGCTGGAAATACTAATGTGCCCCCACCCCACCCCACCGATCGCCCCCCCCAGCCCCCCGATCTGTGGCCCGCTCCCCTCCGTCCTGTGCTCCGCTCCCCCGTCCTCCTGTCCGCTCCCCCCGTGCTCCAATCACACCCCCCCGTGCTCCAATCAAACCCCCCCGCACTCCGATCCCCCCCCGTGCTCCGATCCACCCCCCCTGCACACCGATCCACCCCCCCTGCACACCGATCCACCCGCCCGCACACCGATCACTCTCCCCCATGCTCCGATCCCTCCCCCCCCCCGTGCTCCGACGCCCCCCCGTGCCCTGATCTCCCCCCCCTGAGCCCTGATCTCCCCCCCTTATACTTACCGATCCTGGCGGGGTCCGTCCGTCTTCTTCCCCGGGCGCCGCCATGTTCCAAAATGGCGGGCGCATGCGCAGTGCGCCCGCCGAATCTGCCGGCCGGCAGATTCGTTCCAATGTGAATTTTGATCACTGTGATATAATCTATCACAGTGGTCAAAATAAAAAAACAGTAAATGACCCCCCCCATTTGTCCCCCATAGATAGGGACAATAATAAAATAAAGAATTTTTTTTTTTTTCACTAAGGTTGGAGTTAGAACTAGGGTTAGGGTTAGGGTTAGGGGTAGGGTTAGGGGTAGGGGTAGGGTTAGGGGTAGGGGTAGGGTTAGGGGTAGGGTTAGGGGTAGGGGTAGGGTTAGGGTTAGGGGTAGGGTTAGGGGTAGGGTTAGGGCTAGGGTTAGGGTTTCGGTATGTGTACACGTATTCTGGTCCTCTGTGGATTTTTCCGCAGCGGATTTGATAAATCCGCAGTGCTAAACCGCTGCGGATTTATGGCAGATTTACCGCGGTTTTTCTGCGCATTTCACTGCGGTTTTACAACTGCGATTTTCTATTGGAGCAGTTGTAAAACCGCTGTGGAATCCGCAGAAAGAAGTGACATGCTGCGGAATGTAAACCGCTGCGTTTCCGTGCAGTTTTTCCGCAGCATGTGTACAGCGATTTTTGTTTCCCATAGGTTTACATTGAAATGTAAACTCATGGGAAACTGCTGCGGATCCGCAGCGTTTTCCGAAGCGTGTGCACATACCTTTAGAATTAGGCTATGTGCACACGGTGCGGATTTGGCTGCGGATCCGCAGCGGATTGGCCGCTGCGGATCCGCAGCAGTGTTCCATCAGGTTTACAGTACCATGTAAACCTATGGAAAACCAAATCCGCTGTGCCCATGGTGCGGAAAATACCGCACGGAAACGCTGCGTTGTATTTTCCGCAGCATGTCAATTCTTTGTGCGGATTCCGCAGCGTTTTACACCTATTCCTCAATAGGAATCCGCAGGTGAAATCCGCGGTAAATCCGCAGGTAAAACGCAGTGCCTTTTACCCGCGGATTTTTCAAAAATGGTGCGGAAAAATCTCACACGAATCCGCAACGTGGGTACATAGCCTTAGGGTTAGGGTTGGGTTGGAATTAGGGTTGTGGTTAGGGTTAGGGGTGTGTTGGGGTTAGGGTTGTGGTTAGGGGTGTGTTGCGGTTAGGGTTGTGGTTAGGGTTACGGCTACAGTTGGGATAAGGGTTAGGGGTGTGTTGGCGTTAGAATTGAGGGGTTTCCACTGTTTAGGCACATCAGGGGGTCTCCAAACGCAACATGGCGCCACCATTGATTCCAGCCAATCTTTTATTCAAAAAGTCAAATGGTGCTCCTTCCCTTCCGAGCCCCGACGTGTGCCCAAACAGTGGTTTACCCCCACATATGGGGTATCAGTGTACTCAGGACAAACTGGGCAACAATTACTGGGGTCCAATTTCTCCTGTTACCCTTGAGAAAATAAAAAATTGCTTGCTAAAACATCATTTTTGAGGAAAGAAAAATGATTTTTTATTTTCACGGCTCTGCGTTGTAAACGTCTGTGAAGCACTTGGGGGTTCAAAGTGCTCACCACATATCTAGATAAGTTCCTTGGGGGGTCTAGTTTCCAAAATGGAGTCACTTGTGGGGGGTTTCTACTGTTTAGGCACACCAGGGGCTCTGCAAACGCAACGTGACGCCCGCAGACCATTCCATCAAAGTCTGCATTTCAAAACGTCACTACTTGACTTCCGAGCCCCGACATGTGCCCAAACAGTGGTTTACCCCCACATATGGGGTATCAGCGTACTCAGGACAAACTGGGCAACAATTACTGGGGTCCAATTTCTCCTGTTACCCTTGAGAAAATAAAAAATTGCTTGCTAAAACATCATTTTTGAGGAAAGAAAAATGATTTTTTATTTTCACGGCTCTGCGTTGTAAACGTCTGTGAAGCACTTGGGGGTTCAAAGTGCTCACCACATATCTAGATAAGTTCCTTGGGGGGTCTAGTTTCCAAAATGGGGTCACTTGTGGGGGGTTTCTACTGTTTAGGCACACCAGGGGCTCTGCAAACGCAACGTGACGCCCGCAGACCATTCCATCAAAGTCTGCATTTCAAAAGTCACTACTTCCCTTCTGAGCCCCGACGTGTGCCCAAACAGTGGTTTACCCCCACATATGGGGTATCAGCGTACTCAGGAGAAACTGTACAACAACTTTTGGGGTCAAATTTCTCCTGTTACCCTTGGGAAAATAATAAATTGCAGGCTAAAAAATCATTTTAGAGAAAATAAAATTTTTATTTTATTTTCATGGCTCTGCGTTATAAACTTCTGTGAAGCACTTGGAAGTTCAAAGTCCTCACCACACATCTAGATTAGTTCCTTTGGGGGTCTAGTTTCCAAAATGGGGTCATATGTGGGGGATCTCCAATGTTTAGGCACACAGGGGCTCTCCAAACGTGACATGGTGTCCGCTAATGATTGGAGCTAATTTTCCATTTAAAAAGCCAATTGGCGTGCCTTCCCTTCCGAGCCCTGCCGTGCGCCCAAACAGTGGTTTACCCCCACATATGGGGTATCAGCGTACTCAGGACAAACTGGACAACAACATTTGCGGTCCAATTTCTCCTATTACCCTTGGCAAAATAGGAAATTCCAGGCTAAAAATCATTTTTGAGGAAAGAAAAATTATTTTTTATTTTCATGGCTCTGCATTATAAACTTCTGTGAAGCACCTGGGGGTTTAAAGTGCTCAATATGCATCTAGATAAGTTCCTTGGGGGGTCTAGTTTCCAAAATGGGGTCACTTGTGGGGGAGCTCCAATGCATAGGCACACAGGGGCTCTCTAAACGCGACATGGTGTCCGCTAACAATTGGAGCTAATTTTCCATTCAAAAAGTCAAATGGCGCGCCTTCCCTTCCGAGCCCTGCCGTGTGCCCAAACAGTGGTTTACCCCCACATATGAGGTATCGGCGTACTCGGGAGAAATTGCCCAACAAATTTTAGGATTCATTTTATCCTATTGCCCATGTGAAAATGAAAAACTGAGGCGAAAAGAATTTTTTTTGTGAAAAAAAAAGTACTTTTTCATTTTTACAGATCAATTTGTGAAGCACCTGAGGGTTTAAAGTGCTCAATATGCATCTAGATAAGTTCCTTGGGGGGTCTAGTTTCCAAAATGGGGTCATTTCTGGGGGAGCTCCAATGTTTAGGCACACGGGGGCTCTCCAAACACGACATGGTGTCCGCTAACGATGGAGATAATTTTTCATTCAAAAAGTCAAATGGCGCTCCTTCCCTTCCGAACCTTACCATGTGCCCAAACAGTGGTTTACCCCCACATGTGAGGTATCGGTGTACTCATGAGAAATTGCCCAACAAATTTTAGGATCCATTTTATCCTGTTGCCCATGTGAAAATGAAAAAAATTGAGGCTAAAAGAATTTTTTTGTGAAAAAAAAGTATTTTTTCATTTTTACGGATCAATTTGTGAAGCCCCCGGGGGTTCAAAGTTCTCACTATGCATCTAGATAAGTTCCTTGGGGCGTCTAGTTTCCAAAATGGGGTCACGTGTGGGGGAGCTCCAATTTTTAGGCACACGGGGGCTCTCCAAACGTGACATGGTGTCCGCTAAAGAGTGGAGCCAATTTTTCATTCAAAAAGTCAAATGGCGCTCCTTCCCTTCCAAGCCCTGCCGTGCGCCCAAACAGTGGTTTACCCCCACATATGAGGTATCAGCGTACTCAGGACAAATTGGACAACAACTTTCGTGGTTCAGTTTCTCCTTGTACCATTGGGAAAATAAAAAAAATGTTGCTAAAAGATAATTTTTGTGACTAAAAAGTTAAATGTTCATTTTTTCCTTCCATGTTGCTTCTGCTGCTGTGAAGCACCTGAAGGGTTAAAAAACTTCTTGAATGTGGTTTTGAGCACCTTGAGGGGTGCATTTTTTAGAATGGTGTCACTTTTGGGTATTTTCAGCCATATAGACCCCTCAAACTGACTTCAAATGTGAGGTGGTCCCTAAAAAAAATGGTTTTGTAAATTTCGTTGTAAAAATGAGAAATCGCTGGTCAAATTTTAACTCTTATAACTTCCTAGCAAAAAAAAATTTTGTTTCCAAAATTGTGCTGGTGTAAAGTAGACATGTGGGAAATGTTATTTATTAACTATTTTGTGTCACATAACTCTCTGGTTTAACAGAATAAAAATTCAAAATGTGAAAATTGCGAAATTTTCAAAATTTTCGCCAAATTTCCGTTTTTATCACAAATAAACGCAGAATTTATTGACCTAAATTTACCACTAACATGAAGCCCAATATGTCACGAAAAAACAATCTCAGAACCGCTAGGATCCGTTGAAGCGTTCCTGAGTTATTACCTCATAAAGGGACACTGGTCAGAATTGCAAAAAACGGCCAGGTCATTAAGGTCAAAATAGGCTGGGTCATGAAGGGGTTAAGTACTGCTGACTAGGGACTGCAAAACTTACCACCTTCCATAAGGCAAACTTCCAGCTGTTTTATCAGCTAATACACAGCCGAGCCGCTCGTTGTGACATCCTCCTCTTTTATATATTATTTATACTATTATGCTAAATATTATCAATGTTAAAGACTGATTGGTGGATAGCAGGAATAAGGAACACATTATTTCCTCTTCACAGGTGTAGTGACAAAGCAGTGTTCAACATCAAAATTTGGACATTGTCACCGTTAACCCATTAAAAGGAATCTGTCATCAGGTTTTTGCTACCTAATCTGAGAGCAGCTTAATGTAGGGGCACAGACCCTGATTCCAGTGATGTGTCACTTATTGGGCTGCTTAGTGTAGTTTTTATAAAATTCCTTTTTTTTTATCAGCAGGAGATTATCTCCAGAGGAATAAGCTGCTATCATGAAGTCAACCCCCACCACTAATTGGCAGCTTTCTGCCTATGCACAGTGTACACGCCCAGTCAGTGGTGTGGGCGGCGTTATACAGAACTCAGCATTCAGAGAGATTCAGGAGATCTGCAGCAGAAAATACCGTTTTTAGTCAAAACTACAGCACCCAGAACACTAAGTGATGCATCATTGGAATCAGAGTGTTTACCACCACATCATGCTGCGCTCAGATGGGGTAACAAAAACGTGGTGTCACATTGTCCACAAAAAGTGTTACCTCAACGAGACAGCCCATTTTTAAAGCTAAGCTGCTCGGGAGATCATCAGATTGATACAGGTCCAACTTGGGAAACCCGCCTGCCACGTATTCCCCCTGCAGTGACCTCTAGAGGACAAACCTAATACTACATGGCTGTTACTCAAATACATTGTTGATGCTGTCAATTACCCGATTGGTTAATTAAAGGGTGACAAATAGGGTAATCCTTTCTTAGTTCAAATGTTTTTGTTTGTTTTTTTTGTCTGTTATTGCGGTTCTTTATGATGTACTGATTTATAACCACGCCTTGGAAAATCGTTTGAAGGAAAGTTAGGCAACCACTGGTCATTGCCTCACTGTCATAGACAGGCAGTTTCTATCACATAGAAACAGGTTTTTTTTTTGTACCATTTCTGAGATCTCAAAAGGGTTGTACTAGCAAAAAGTAAAAAAAAAGTAGAAAAATAACTATATTCTCCTATCTGGATCCAGGACGGGCCGCTCTACGGTCTGTGCCGGTAACGGAAGAGGAGACATCATTATTCTACCAGCAGTAGGATGAGTAGGTCACCTGATGTTTGCAGACAATCACAGGCTGCAGCTGGTACCTGCGGGTAAGCACATATCAAATAGTTTGTCATTTTCTACAGATCGAAGACTCTGGTTCTTTTTTGGGGGCTGGACAATCCCTTTTATCATTATATGCATGGTGTGAAATCATAAATGTGTGTATACAGAGGAAGTAGCATTACCATTGCTTGGATAAGGTGTTATCTGAGCATGCTCGGGTGCTAACTGACTGACTTCGGCGTGCTCGAAAAATATGTTCGACTCCCCGCAGCTGCTGTCTCACAAATGTTCGACAATCGCACCACACACAGGGATTGTCTAACAAACAGGTAATTCCCTGCATCTGTTGCGGGTGTTGAACAGCCGTGAGACATGAAGCCGCGGGGACTCAAACATATATTATTTGAGCATGCCAAAGACAGACGGTTAGCACCCGAGCATGCTCAGGTAACACCTTATCCCAGCACGTTCACTCATCACTAATTACCATCAACCATGAAAGAGCTGATGGTTGTGAATAAAGAATAATATTACTAATAAACTTGGAGTTTAGAGATCCTGGGCCAAAGTACGATATGTGGAAAAAGCGCCAACCTTGCCTGCCATTTATGTAGCAGAAGGGCTTTTTGTCCTTTTCGGGTGCCGGTTAGGATTGTTACCTCTGCACCCCGTAAAGCTACGCACCATTGAGGATTTGATATTTTGAGGATAGTGTTTGTCTCTTTCACCTAAACATATATTTGTGTTACGTCTTCTTCTTTTTTTTACCTCAAGCCTCCACCACGTGCAGTCATTTCTTAACATCAGATAAAATTGCTGCAGGGGTTAAATTGATTCTAGAACGTTTCATGGAAGAAAGTGAACATGCCGCTTGGCATCCCGACTAATTTGCTGTCTCTTCTGGCCGAGGTTGGTTGGCATCTAGTTACAGTCCTGTGTGGAGAAACAGAGGTTTAGTGTCTGATAGTAATCAGATGAGAGGGAGGCTCCGCAGCGGGCATCCGACAGGACGTCAAAACGATCACTTTCCTGTATTCTTTTTCTGGTGACAAGGTTAGCCGGTGACTGACAAGGATACGGGAAACAGCGCAGCCACATTCAGGCTTAAGAGTTAAATCTGTCCTCTGTAGCGAGCAGCAGCCCTTTCTCCTATACTCCGGGGAGGTAGGCAGGCTCGGGAACTCTGGGGTCATTTTTAAATATCACCGATTTTATGTGATGACATCTGGCATATGGCGTTCTGACCTTTTCTGAGGTATATTTTAGTAAGTGGATTTCATCTCTGATCCTAATTGTGTACGTGATGTCACTGTTTCTTAAAGGTTTTGTGGTGCGTTTTGGCAGCCGAGACCATATAACCCGTGTACGAGGTACCATACCTGTCAACCGCATCGCAGGACACGTTTTGTCATCTTATTGTTCTGGATACATTGAGTCTTCGGAGATTATGCCCCAGTAGGCACGTTGATATTTGATGTACGACAAGGTCAAATCGATGTCCTTCTGAACGTGCAGATCCAACACTATCTGGATTTAGGGACAATTACAATATTTGAGTTGCCGTTTGAGTAAGAAGCTGCTTCCCCGTGTCTCCACTACCTGGTAGGTAGAGTCCCCAATATGCTTTCTTCTTAGTTGGCTGTCTTACAGGACACAATATGTCATGTCATTGACAAAGTATGATGTTGTGTCTTACGGGTAATATTTGGTTTTATTTTTGCCCTTTTTCTGAGATTAGCATGGTAGTCTGAGTAATATGGGATATTGGAAATTTTTTGTGGCTCACTGGTAAATCCGATCACAATTTGTATTCTGGAGTAAGTTGTGCCTTATGTGGCACCAATCAATTTCGTCAAATTAATTATTGATTTGCTCTTAATAAAATACTTTTAAAAGTGTCCACAAAAGAGTGTGCGGCTATTAAGAATCAAAAAATGCACCAGATTTACTATTGGCATGCATTAAATTATTGGCTTGAAGTAAGCCTTAGGCCGGAGTCACACATGCGAGAAACACGTCCGTGTCTCGCATGTGACAAGCAAGCTCTGGCGCCGGCACTCCACAGCGGACCGTGCGTCTCCATGTGTTGCTATGCGGCCGCACGCTCCGCTCTTGAGTGCCGGCGCCAGGGCTTGCTTGTCCCATGCGAGACACGGACGTGCTTCTCGCATGTGTGACTCTGGCCTTAAAGAGGTACTCACAACTCCCAGATCTTATCCTAATACTTAGTAGGTGTAATAATATTAGAAAATACATACAATTAGAAAAGTATGATGGGTCTTCTGATTCACTATGTCCTTTTCCCCATGTGCAGGCATTGCAGTTGCTTAAGTATCCATGGTTATGACCACTCTTATATTGACAGTTTGTTGTTAATGGTCATAACCATAGATACCTAAGCTACTGCAATGTCCTTCACATGGGGTAAGTGACAGTGAATCAGTAGAACTATACTATATTTCTAATTGGAGGTATTTGCTAATATTATTATTATTACTACACGCATCTGGCACATCTTGTTCAAGCCAGATCCAAGTTCTGCTGTCTTCTTAATAGACAGCATTAGTACATTTTGGGCATGTTATTTTTTTTCAATGGCTCTCCCTTTGAACTCACCCAGCAGTTTGTACACTTCTTCTTGTCTGGGTACCACACTGTGGTCAAGAGACTGTACATATAGGTCACAAGTCATAAAATAACACATCTTGATAATGGGTCTGCTGGAGTAAGATGTGCCAAATTTGTGGGCCTCTTAATAAATTTGGTTCAGTATTTGGCTGCCGTGGGCTGGCGTAAAAACTGTAGTCTAAAAGTGGCAACATTTTTGCACATCTACAACTGCGCAAGAACTGTTGCAACAATGACAATGTAAACTGTTTCGCACCAGTTGCAAATTGTCTAATTTGCTTGTTGCACATTGTTTTGGGACAATAAACACGATTTACCTGCAGAAGAACCAAAGTCTTAAAAATGTGCCACTTATAGCTATTTCTTCTTCTTTCTCTTCAGAAACTTGGGAGGTTACGAAAACAACAGAGAGCATTTAAAAAAGATTATAATATGGTATAACTTTGATAAGACAGCTTCATCTTACCATCCACCATAAGAGCTAAGCAGAAAATGTCGTAAGGTTAATATTGTTTTCTATGACAACCTATAAATTATATATTATTATGCCTGCTTTTTAGTCTTGTAATATTCACGTATTTTCTATTTTCATACAACATACCGCAGAGGGTGGAAATTGCAATTTTCATACAATATGAGCATGGAAAATTACTGACTTCTGTCACCATAGTAATCCCAGGCTAGGTGACAAAGATCGCCCATCTCTGCACCGTGCAAGTAGTTGTGGAGGAGCGATGGTGTATAATGAGGTTCTAGCACAGACATCGTCATCAGAGATATCCTTGTGACATCTGATGCCTTAATGACCATTTTACATGCCATATTTATTAATCCAGAATATTTTGTTAGATAAAATGATTGTTTAAAGAAATCGGAATACTGATAGTGTGAATACAGGTCCTAAAAATGTGCTGCTCACACCTCAAAAATACAGTTCACTGGCAGCAAAAAAAAAAGATTTTGAAAATTTAGTCAAGAAAGTCGTGGAACTTTACACCATAAAGTGATTAAGCTTTTAAGAGGTCCTGTCACTTACCATAAAAAAAATATATAGAAGTATATATACACTGTGTGCAGAATTATTAGGCAAGTTGTATTTTGATCACATGATACTTTTTATACATGTTGTCCTACTCCAAGCTGTTCAGGCTTGAGAGCCAACTACCAGTTAAGTAAATCAAGTGATTTGCATCTCTATAAGGCCTCTTTCTCACGTCAGTGTCTCCAGTACATGTACTGACAGTTTTCTCACGTACCGGAGACACTGACACACTGTGTGCATGTACCGCCCGCAGGAGAGACAGCACTACAGTAAGCGCTGTCCCCCCTGCGTGTGGTGCTGAAGCCGGCATTCATTCCTTCTCCCCAGCAGCGTTCGCAATATGCGCATATTCATCACTGTAATGAGCGGTACCACGTGACCGCTCACACAGGACCTGCTGCCGGCACTGAGAGCATACATCGCAGGAGCTGGGTGAGTATTTCCCGGCAAGCGGGGGGGCGCACAGGGGATGGGAGGCGGGTGGTGACTCACAAACTTTATTTTTAAGGGAAAAAAAAAAAACCTTGATTTTTCATTCCTTCTCTCCAGCGAACTCTTCTGGGGAGAAGGAATCAATGCTGGCTTCAGCACCACACACAGGGGACAGCGCTTAACTGTAGCGCTGTTTCCTGCATGGTCCGTGTGGTCCTCAGTCGGCACACGGGCGGCACACGGCTGCCACACGTGTGCCACACTGATGTGCTACATGAGCACACGGACACGGATAATTCCGGTACCGATTTCTCCGGTACTGGAATTATCTGGATGTGTGAAAGAGGCCTAATGAGGAGGGGTGTTGTCTAATGACATTAAAACCCTATATAAGGTGTACTTAATTATTAGGCAACTTTCCTTTGGCAAAATTGGTCAGAAGAGAGATTTGACGGGCTTTGAAAAGTCCAAAATTGTGAGATGTCTTGCAGTGGGATGCAGCAGTCTTGAAATTGCCAAACTTTTGAAGCGTGATCACCGAACAATCAAGCGTTTCATGGCAAATAGCCAACAGGGTCGCAAGAAGCGTGTTGGGCAAAAAAGGCGCAAAATAACTGCCCACGAATTGAGGAAAATCAAGTGTGAAGCTGCAAAGATGCCACTTGCCACCAGTTTGGCCATATTTCAGAGCTGCAACGTTACTGGAGTAAAAAAAAGCACAAGGTGTGCGATACTCAGGGACATGGCCAATGTAAGGAAGGCTGAAAAACGAGCACCAAGAAACATAAGATAAAACGTCAAGGCTGGGTCAAAAAATTCCTTAAAGGGACACTGTCACCTGAATTTGGAGGGAACAATCTTCAGCCATGGAGGCGGGGTTTTTGGGTGTTTGATTCACCCTTTCCTTACCTGCTGGCTGCATGCTGGCTGCAATATTGGATTGAAGTTCATTCTCTGTCCTCCGTAGTACATGCCTGCACAAGGCAATCTTGCCTTGCGCAGGCGTGTACTATGGAGGACAGAGAATGAACTTCAATCCAATATTGCAGCCAGCATGCAGCCAGCGGGTAAGGAAAGGGTGAATCAAACACCTAAAAACCCCGCCTCCATGGCTGAAGATTGTTCCCTCCAAATTCAGGTGACAGTGTCCCTTTAAGACTGACTTTTCAAAGGTTTTATGGACTGATGAAATGAGAGTGACTCTTGATGGGCCAGATGGATGGGCCAGAGGCTGGATCAGTAAAGGGCAGAGAGCTCCACTCCGACTCAGACGCCAGCAAGGTAGAGGTGGGGTACTGGTATGGGCTGGGATCATCAAAGATGAACTTGTGGGACCTTTTCGGTTTGAGGATGGAGTGAAGCTCAACTCCCAGACCTACTGCCAGTTTCTGGAAGACAACTTCTTCAAGCAGTGGTGCAGGAAGAAGGTATCGTTCATGAAAAACATGATTTTCATTTAGGACAATGCTCCATCACATGCCTCCAACCACTACACATCGTGGCTGGCCAGTAAAGGTCTCAAAGAAGGAGAAATGACATGGCCCCCGTGTTCACCTGATCTGAACCCCATAGAAAACCTGTGGTCCCTCATAAAATGTGAGATCTACAGGGAGGGAAAACAGTCCACCTCTCGGAACAGTGTCTGGGAGGCTGTGGTGGCTGCTGCATGCAATGTTGATCATAAACAGATCAAGCAACTGACAGAATCTATGGATGGAAGGTTGTTGAGTGTCATCATAAAGAAAGGTGGCTATATAGGTCACTGGTTTTTGGCTGTTTTGTTTTTGCATGTCCGAAATGTTTATTTCTAAATTTTGTGCAGCTATATTGGTTTACCTGGTGAAAATAAACAAGTGAGATGGGAATATACTTGGTTTTTATTAAGTTGCCTAATAATTCTGCACAGTAATAGTTACCTGCACAAACAGATATCCTCCTAAGATAGCCAAATCTAAAAAAAAAAAAAAACACTCTAATTTCCAAAAATATTAAGCTTTGAAATTTATGAGTCTTTTCGGTTGATTGAGAACATAGTTGTTGATCAATAATAAAAATAATCCTCTAAACTACAACTTGCCTAATAATTGATTATTGAAACTCATCAATAGAATGCCAAGAGTGTGCAAAGCAGTCATCAAAGCAAAAGGTGGCTACTTTGAAGAACCTATAATATAAGACATATTTTCAGTTGTTTCACACTTTTTTGTTAAGTATATAATTCCACATGTGTTAATTCATAGTTTTGATGCCTTCAGTGTGAATGTGCAATTTTCATATCAAAAAAGAACTCCGGCACACACAAAATGGTTCCAAATGAATACTAAAGTTTATTTATGAGTCCACTCAATTTTCTATGTTTCAAAAATAGAATCCGCACATAATAGCAAAACAAGATGAATATATCAGGTATCGGTTTCGACGTTTCGGCTGACTATGAGCCTTTATCAAGAGGTACCTGTATCTGTAATGATATGAATAATAGTCAGCGTCATATACATGGAAAATAAAATAAAATAACAATATTCAGCCCTGTCATCTTCAGGGTGAATCTAATCCATATGTACACCTACATCCAAATGCAATTGCAGCTGTTCTCCTGAATCAGGCGCTGTTTTTCTTTTGTTCCTGCACCTCTGTGTTCCTCAGATATGACCTCCTCCTCATCCTTTTATATCAATCTAATCTTTTAAGCCAACTGGACATGATCTTCGAAATTACTCCAAAACAGAAAAGTTGATG
The DNA here is from genome assembly GCF_032444005.1 of Ranitomeya imitator. Taxonomy (NCBI): domain Eukaryota; kingdom Metazoa; phylum Chordata; class Amphibia; order Anura; family Dendrobatidae; genus Ranitomeya; species Ranitomeya imitator. The sequence goes on along the minus strand of NC_091283.1, from coordinate 72,748,691 downwards.
GCCACGCCCACTTGGACAACAAGACTAGATTTACATGCAGGGAAGAGGGGGCCATATCTCAGGAACTGAGAGACGTAGGAACAAAAAAAGAACAACATCGGTTGTAGGAAATCAGCATAATGTACACCTGGTAAAAAAAGACATTTATGGCAAATGATAGGACTTCGATAAAGTTGTTGTTAAGCAGTGATGCGCTAAAAGTTGCGCATACAGGGTTAAACTTTACTAAGCCCTTACACCGCTTCTTAAGTCCTTCTATAAAAGTGGAGCATCTGGAGGAAAGGTTTGTCAATCAGCTTCTCCTAGATTTGCATTACCTGAGAGTACTCGATCTGCTTTAGCTTTATTGTGTCTACCGCCAGCCTCCCTCTCAGCACAGAATGGCGCATCATCTTCTACTCTTCTTAGTGCCTCTTGTATGTGTTTAACCTGAAGCTTCTTGTTTTGTGTTTTTTGGTTACGTGCTTTTTTTTAATTTGTATTGTTAGTACAGGAGTGCTCGAATACAAAACTCGATACCCAGAAGTGCACAGCACTGGAACAGTCACAGAACATAAAATGATTCTTCCCAAACAATACTGTAAAACAGTGCTAGCATGCCACTGCCAGTCATTGCCCACAAGAGGGCCATTCTGTGTGGAATTTTTGACCACTAAACTTAGATACCTGATAAGGTTCCCTTTACGGGAACTTCCCTATCAAATGGGCCGTGGGCAATTTACTGGTGTGTCAATCTCTAAAATGAATATATTATGTTTAATCTTGTAATAACTTGTGGACTGGTGGGGGTCTGACTGATGAGATCTTTGCCAATTCTAATAACGGGGTGCAGGGCAATTGCCCAGTCTTCTACCCCCTAAAATGCCTATGAGTTCTATTGTAACTGCTGGATGTCTGATCACTGAGACCCTCAACCACTGTTGGACACAGATAGAAGAGGGCCTCTGTGCAACAACACTATACGGGCCCTTTGCAGCCCAATAGCTTACCATAATGCACAATTCCACCTACTTTAGAAGTTGGGATCTAGAGAAGTTTCATTCACTTTGAGACTTCTGGAGATGGCACAGTGATGTACTCAGTTATTTCCGAACATTCGGATTGATGACCTATTTTGTGGATAGATGAGAACTTTAAATGTTGGGAATAATCCTAAAGTTATGTTCACACAAGGAACGTTTTTTTTTTTCTCTTCTCGCATGAAAAGTGCAGGTATTGACATAAAAAACCGCTTCATATATTATGCTCCTGTTTGATGCTTTTTTATGCATTTTTAGATGCGTTTTTGGTGCATTTTAGTTGCTTTTTTTTTTTTTTTTTTAGGCCTTCATTTGAATGAGTGGAAAACAATGCAAAAACACTGAAAGGATTGCTGCAGGTTTGAAAAGCAAATCGGTGGTTTAAAAACGCATGAGACAAAAACGCAGCACGTGGATAACATTTTGGAAATTACATTCATTATGTTGGGACTGTTAAACGCTGCTTTATTTGCGCTAAAAAAAACTCAAGGGGAAAAATGCTGCAAATACTCAATACGTGAACAAGCGATTAACCAGTTTTTGGGCTCTGATAGCTTATTTAATAAGAAAATTAGCCGGAGCTACCGCCTCACCAACACCGGAGCTCCTGCAACCCTCAACCTACTGTCTCCTTCCCCATAATCCTGTAGAATGTAAGCCCACAAGGGCAGGGTCCTCGCCCCTCTGTATCAGTCCGTCATTGTTAGTTTGTTTACTGTATGTGATATTTGTAACTTGTATGTAACCCCTTCTCATGTACAGCACCATGGAATCAATGGTGCTATATAAATAAATAATAATAATAATAATAAAAAAAATAAAATGGGAAAATTGCTCCAACTTAGGCCACGTTCATACGTTCAGTATTTGGTCAGTATTTTACATCAGTATTTGTAAGCCAAAACCAGGAGTGAAACAATTAGAGGAAAAGTATAAGGGTAACGTCACACACTGCCATTTCGATCGCTACGATGGTACGATTTGTGACGTTCCAGCGATATCCATACGATATCGCTGTGTCTGACACGCAGCAGCGATCAGGGATCCTGCTGAGAATCGTACGTCGTAGCAGATCGTTTAGAACTTTCTTTCGTCGCTGGATCTCCCGCTGTCATCGCTGGATCGGTGTGTGTGACACTGATCTAGCGATGCGATCTAGCGATGCGTTCGCTTGTAACCAGGGTAAACATCGGGTAACTAAGCGCAGGGCCGCGCTTAGTAACCCGATGTTTACCCTGGTTACAAGCGTAAAACTAAAAAAAAACAAACAGCACATACTTACATTCTGGTGTCCGTCAGGTCCCTTGCAGTCTGCTTCCCGCACTGTGACTGCCGGCCGTAAAGTGAAAGCAGAGCACAGCGGTGACGTGTGCTTTCACTTTCACTTTACGGCCGGCAGTCACTAAGTGCGGGAAGCAGAGACGGCAAGGGACCTGACGGACACCAGAATGTAAGTATGTGCTGTTTGTTTTTTACGCTGGTAACCAGGGTAAACATCGGGTTACTAAGCGCGGCCCTGCGCTTAGTTACCCGATGTTTACCCTGGTTACCCGGGGACCTCGGCATCGTTGGTCGCTGGAGAGCTGTCTGTGTGACAGCTCCCCAGCGACCACAGTACGATTTACCTACGATCACGGCCAGGTCGTATCGCTGGTCGTGATCGTAGGTAAATCGTATAGTGTGACGGTACCCTAAGGCTATGTGCACACGTTGCGGATTAGTCTTAGGAATTTCTGGTGCGGATTCTGCCTCTCCTGGCAGAATACGCACCTGCGGATTTGTCGCGTTTTTTGTGCGGTTCCGCAGCGTTTTTTGTGCATTTTTGCTGCGGTTTTCTTGCGGATTTGCTGCATTTTTTACCCCTGCGGTTTTCTATAATGGAATGGGTACAAAAGACTGCAGATTCTCAAAAAAGAAGTGACATGCTACTTCTTTTAAACCGCAGCGTTTCCGCAGCGGATTTTCCGCAAAGTGTGCACAGTATTTTTTTTTTCATTGATTTACATTGTACTGTAAATCAATTGCGGATCTGCAGCGTTTCTGCACTTCAAAAAACGCTGCGGATCCGCAGAGAATCCGTAACGTGTGCACATACCCTCATGGAAACACGTCACCACTTCTGTATTTATCACCCGCTCCTGGTTTTGGCTTACAAATACTGAACGTGGCCTTATGGAAAGACTTCTGCCCATGAATTATATCGCGGGCTAGTTGGCATGAAGCACTGAGCTCTGCTACATGAGTATATATGGACACGCACACAATTGTTTTCTTACGTCTGTGGATTTGAATTCTCCATCTGCTTCAGAAAGTTCTACAATAACATCAGGGACGCGCTGATTCTTCTCTTCCATTTTCAGGTATTTATCGGCGCACAGACTCTTCTCTGTGGGCAGCTCTGTATCCGCCAACAGCTGGCCTAGTTTTCTTTGGTGCCTGGTGTGGATGTTTCATATTCATTAGGTTTCTTTAGGCGTTGCATGGCAGGTGGGTGATCGCATTGTGACGAGACACATCCTACCTGAGGTAACGGCTGGCTTTTATGTTGTTGACAGCTTAGCTCTCAGCTATAGACTCTCTATAATGTGTTATGTTACATTGACAGGCATTCATGACAAGAATCAATACAGACGGAGGCGTCTGGTAAGTATTCCACTACTATGGAGCCTTACGTACTGATGCTCACAAAGCATTGTTATAATCAGGAAAGGAAATCCATAAATACAAAGGTGATGGTCAATAATATATATTATACATTTCGTCCATGTAGGCGTGAAATATTACATCTCTAACCCCATTAATCATGAGCACAGATTCCAGTCCTTGGTTCCTCAGACTGCCCCATTACCAGTGGCTTACACATGGTCGGTATGGCTACAGTCACCACTTGTCGTTCTTCATTACTTGGCTGTGGGCGAGGGGCTCAATGTAATAACAACGACATCTAGCAACTTTAAGAAAATGCCTGATCTCTGGTGACCGAGCATTTGTATGACAGGATTTTTATACTGGCATCAAACACACATTTTCTAGTATTTACCTTGTAGGTGAGATATCTGCTCAGCTAGTAGTGCAATAACAGAAAGATTACATTAGAATTTATACTAAAGGGTATCTCCTTACCACATGTCTCTATGTAATCATTCTCCACTCCCTTCCTTCCCTTCTACATTCCCTACTGTCTTTCTCTTCTTTCTTTCTTTCTTTCTTTCTTTCTTTCTTTCTTTCTTTCTTTCTTTCTTTCTTTCTTTCTTTCTTTCTTTCTTTCTTTCCTTCCTTTCTTTCTCTCCTTCCTTCTTTCTCTTTCTATCATTTATCTTTTTGTTGCTTTTGTATGTGATATTTTTCCCCTTCCTTCCTTCCTTCCTTCCTTCCTTCCTTCCTTCCTCATATATCTTTTTCTTGCTTTTTATCTGATCTTTTTTCCCATTCCTTTCTTCCTTCTTTCCTTCCTTCCTTCCTTTCTCTCCTTCCTTCTTTCTTTTTATCATTTATCTTTTTCTTGCTTTTTATCTGATCTTTTTTCCCATTCCTTTCTTCCTTCTTTCCTTCCTTCCTTCCTTCCTTCCTTTCTCTCCTTCCTTCTTTCTTTTTATCATTTATCTTTTTCTTGCTTTTTATCTGATCTTTTTCCCCTTCATTCCTTCCTTTCTTGCTTCCTTCCTTCCTTCCTTCCTTCCTTGTGTCTTTCTTTCTTGCTTGTTTTTTTATCTAATCTTTCTCCCAATCATTCATTCCTTTCGTCCTGCCTTCCGTCTGTTCTTTCTTCCTTCCATCTGTCCTACCTTTATTTTATCAACACAACATATATCCCACTAAATCCAGGGCACTTCGCATCAATGCAACAACTCAATCTCACATATAGATATGTGCGAGAAAAGGAAGAGATCCCAAAATAATAATAAGAACAATATTTATTAATAAATTGTTAACACATATACATATAAGTAAAAAAAGCAAAAATTACCATTGAGAACACCTCACAAAAACACCAGAACACCAGAAATAGTTTTTGCATATTTTGGTGGAGACATCTGCAGAAAAAAAATCAATAGACAAAATGCAGCGTTTCCGCAAGTGTGAACATTGTCCTAAACCTTGGAATGCTGCCTGTTGTTTATTATCTATCAATGTGCTCTAATGGGGTTTACCGTATATAAATTGTGATTTTTACAGTGTTTGATCTGGGAACACTTTTATGTACAATACGTCAGATAATGTTTGGATCCAGTTGACTACTTTCCACCGTACTACATTGACTCACTATCGCCTCTTAGACGTCTGATTAGATATTCTCTCTACATGTAGAAAACGTTGCGTGCGTAGACAGTGAATTATTTACCAATCTATATTGCATTGTAAATAACAGATCTCCTGAATTATGAATTAACCCAACTGCCAGAGAAGTAATTTCAGTCAACAGAATTCTGCATTTGCTCCTCAGATGTAGGATTTATCTGTCCTCCTTCTTTTGCGCAGAACAGTGGACTGCTCACAAATTCATCAAAATTAATTTTTCTTGGCACCAATTAAAAATTGCAAATGACGTGAACGAGAATCCTGAATTCTGAAAGTTGATGAATAAATCATGATAGAAGAAAAAAATTGGACAAAAAAAATATTTTATGGCTCTTCTGCTGCGCTATAGATGCATTAAATATTTATCAATATTTGTGAGATGCAACTTTTATCATAAATCCTAATGTTTCCCTAAGGCTTCTGTAAAATAGAAAAAAAAAATGTTTCACAAATTTTTGATAGTCGAAATATTATTTTGTTTCAGTTTTAATAAAATGCATCTTCTTTATCCACTGATAAATGTATGTTTTTTTTTTTTAGATACTTAATGTGTCCTTTTTGCACAATTTTTTTTTTATCTGAAGAGATGTCTTGAAATTGATACATTTTGATCCCAAAAATTTGGAATGATTGGTACTGATTCTTTTGGAAAAATTGTTAATTGTTTGGAAAAATGTTTAGAACATTTTTGCTAGAGGTCCACAGTGAACCTCACCTATTAGAATAACAAGTAACAGGTCTCCAATATGAATGTAGTGGTAGATCGCATGCAGGACCATCGCTCCCATAAACAGCGGTCACTCGTAGGCTCATGACATTAACCTTGTCATCAGGGAAGGGGACGCAGTCATCACACCCCCATGAATCATAAATTTATCACCTACCCTGTGGATGGATAAAAGTACGTCAGATAACCTCTGAAAGACAACGTTGTGCCAGCTATTGTAAATGGAAAATCGTCTCATTCTCAGACATCTACCAGTTTAGAGTAGAGTTCAGTAAATTCCTGTTTCAGAAGAGCTGCCATAAATCCAGTAAATTAAAAATTGTATAAATTAAAAAAAAATATTTGTTGTAGTCTACAGGGACAAAACCACATCTCCATGAAGCCAAAAAGACCTAGATCCTAACATGCTCAATAGCTTTTAACTGTGCTATTATCCTCAGTATGCAAATTGTCTCTTCAGAGAGGAAGAAGACTTGAACTTTAAGGTACCGTCACATTAAGCGACGCTGCAGCGATATAGACAACGAGCCGATCACTGCAGCGTCGCTGTTTAGGTCGCTAGGAGACGTCAAACACGGCAACAGCAGAACGATGCGGGAGCGATCCAGTGATGTACTTATCGTTCTCGCTGGTTGTTGCTCCAAGAAAAAACATTGCAGGCATCGTTGCTTTGGCTTTCAAACATGACGATACACGCCGACCTGACGACCAAATAAAGTTCCGGACTTTCAGCGACGACCAGCGATGTCACAGCAGGATCCTGATCGCTGCTGCGTGTCAAACACAACAAGATCGCTATCCAGGACGCTACAACGTCACGGATCGTTGTCGTTCTCGTTGTAAAGTTGCTGAGTGTGAAGGTACCTTTAGTGCCACTGATTGGAAGAAGCAATCCTAAAAGTCAATATTGACCTGATAACAAGCCTTGTCACATGACTTAGCATGAAAGCCAAAAAAGAATCTCCATTTATAGACATGTGTTTCGGGGTGTTGCCCCTCATCAGTGCAAAGTATGAGATCTGATATGGTTGTATTAGAGGCCTCTGACTGGGATCTAAAAGTGAACAATTCTCCTTATGGAGAATGACATGCCAGGGTAAGGAGGCCTGTCAGATTGGTGAATATTTAACATCCACCACCACCGATCAGCGGTTACAAGATCTGGCAGCAGCATTTACATACATTAAACAGCCACAAAGAGAAGCTCCATTCATTGTGTCATGGCCGCAGACAGGTACCGCAGAATAGCCCCTATTCTCTTGAATATGAGCTGTTCTTTTGAATAGGAGCTGTTCTGTAGTATCTATCACTGGCTACCACACATTGGATGGAACTGCGCAGTGCTATATGTATAGCCTATTTCCGATAAGATGTTTGAAAGAAATACCCATATAGCACCTATAACAGGACCAGCAGTAGTGGAGCTATGACCATTCCTAACGTTTCACAGCTGATGTTGGCACAGTGTCCCTAGGGGCTTCGGAGACTATGCATGGTTTCTACTGCACAGTCATGTGCATAAGACGGTTGGGGCCTCATAGCAAAAGATCAAAATGGGCCATGCTTTTGGTGCTGGATTTTGCCACATAGGACAAAAAGGTCTGTTTTTTGTCACATGTTTTTTATGAATCTTGGACCAGTTTCCCATGCACCCACCTACCCACCCACCCATTATTTCAAAAAATGTTGTTTATCAAGAGAGAAGGTCCTTGTATGGTTCTCACCACTCAAATGTATCAGACATGTGACCCCTGGAAACTTCACGATTTGCCTCTATAGTCTCCATGATCTTTATCCTGCAAAATCATCAGGTGTCTTTTTAACCCTTGGTGACATCTGCTGTATGGATGGATGTCCGCCCTTTCTGTACGCCGCTCTACTGGTGCCAGTTGGGTTATATATTGCACATCTAAGAGTAACCGTTTAACCTCCAGAGATTCTGCTGCCAATTATGGCAATGGCAATAAGGAAGAGGAGGTGTGTCTTCCAAAGCCAATTGAACCCCCCCACCACTCATCTCTACTGTGTAGGACCAATGGGATGTTTTTGTTTGTTTGTTTGTTTGTTTGTTTAAATCAAGCCCCTGTTCCAAAAAAGCAAATAGAGAAATCTAAAAAATAAAAAAGAAGTTATATATTTGGTATGGTTGTGTGCATAATTGTCAAAACAAGTAAAATCTAAAAATATTTATCTCATATGATAAATGACAAAATAGATAAACTGAAAAAGCAAAATCATTTTCTTTGTTATGCTACCTATCGGAAAAAATAGAATAAAAAGAGTCGAGTATGGACCCTGAAAATTGTATCTTAAAAACTAGAGATGGCCCCTCAAAAAAAAAAAAAGTGATGGATCCCAGAATGTGGTGACTAATGCCATTTTTTTTTAAAGTAGTAAAACAAACAAAAAAAAATAGAAAAAATATGCTAGTTCATTTTTACCGCAAAGTGAACCTCTTAAAATCAGAACCCTGAACACAACAGTGAACTATGGCCCCACATGGGAGTATTTTCCTGTTCCATGCATTATTTGTTAAAATGTTTGATGTCAATCAAAACCACAACTTGTTCCTTAAAAAAACAAATCCCCAATTGCTGTATCGGTGTAAAAATAAAAAGTTATGGCTCTTAGAAATCAAGAAGCAAAAAAAACTGTGTCTCCAATAGGTTAAGGAATCAAAGGCCATTTTGTTATGTTCCACCCCAATAGTCAACAAAGTATAAAGTTGTTATGACTTGGAGGTATGAAGATGCTAGCAAAAATAATGAAAGTCTAAAAAGAAACCCACTCTTAAGCATTTCTAAAGCTCCAGTCAATAAATAATGCATTTTGCTTTTCTTTTAAGACTCTTCTTGACATTCTTATTCTCTGAGTATTGCAGGGTAGGGACTTTGATTCAGAGCCTGCAAGTAAAAGGAGGAGTTACCCCCTGCCGATTCTCACTTCTGTGGCCTGCGGTTGGAAGGTTCTTTCTATCTTAATTACTTATTGTGAGCAGGCATTGTCAGAAAAGGGACTCGGAGATGCATAACAGAGTTTTCTCTCTCTAAAAAAAAAAAAGGTTCCATTGGGGATGTAAATAAATAAAGCTAAAAAAACTAAGAAAATCTGTTGCTAAGATACAAAATAAATGACAATAATCCTCTGGTCAAACTGATGATTCTACAATAGCGTCATATATTAAGGCATTCTACAATAAATGACAAGAATTGCTTGGTTCTAAATTACGGATCATATTTTCCCTGGAAAAAGAATTGTTTCTGGAGGCTCTGTGGAGCCCAATCCTCCTGAAATATTTATATCTATGATTTATGGCTGGTAGACCTTCTCGAGTTACCGTTAACACCTTGAGAATCGGGATAGGGAAAGAATTTTTTTGTCTTTAGCACAAGAACCAGTGATCTATTCTTCAAAGTCATATTTGTAGATGCGGATCATTTTTGGACTTGCTTTGCTTGCAGTTATTGTTGCGTGTACTAAGTCACTTTGTTTTTACCCATATGGCACAAAAGAATCTTTTCAGCAGCAGCCATGGCGTCAGCGGATTCATTAGGGTTCTACTTGACAAGATTGCATAATTATGTGCTTTATCTTGTCTGATTATCTGCAACTGGGACTCAGGGAAACACCTTATAGAGTATTTCCATGGGAAATAGAGTTATACATGGATGAAGGCAGCATCCCTGTAGAAATAAAACATTAGAGGTGAGTTAAAAATCACCCCTAAATGCTCCTAAATGAGCAAAATGTGTAATTCAGTCTCCCCATGCTTGAGCAGGCCTAAATGAAAGAAAGGTTCTCTTCTCCATAAGCATCTATGCAAAGAAAGCAAATTACTTACCTAAAAAAACACCTAAAACGTAAATATCTTTATTAAATACTAGATGGCAGCCCGATTCTAAAGAATCGGGAGTCTAGAATCCATATATACTTTATTTATTCAAATGTAAGAATAATACAATTAATAAATAATAGTAAGAAAGAACAAAAATAATATGCAGTATATGGAGAAAACACCAAACAAAAGTTCAAAATTGGTGTGAAAATGTCACTGAACCACTTCACAACTAAATATATATAGTTTTGGTAAATGGTATTATCATTTTTTTGCCGAAATTCGGCAGGAGCTTGAAGAGCAACGACACTGGGCCCGCCTCCACGCAGTAGAAACTTGCTGTGAGGTAAAAATTCAAAAATCACACCAAAATGGCGGGCGGAGTGTCTCACAGTACGGCACGTTTCTGATTGGTCGCTCGCAGCAGGCGGCAACCAATCAGACACTGGACACTGTTGACGTCACTTATCTCCGGACATTAGCTCCGGACATTAGCTCCGGACATTAGCTCCGGACAAAGCCACGGAAGTTGGCACAAATTGCAGGAAGTAGTATTCTAGGCAATTATATATTAGATACCAATGCTAAAAAAACTAAAAAAGGGGATCGTTCTTAATTGAGAAAATTGCCTGATAACCTGGACCCAAAAGACGACAAGTGATGCTGAGAATAATAGATTGAAGCTCAGCTATGTACATACGGTAATTAGTAACCAAAACATTGGAATACTAAAAAGACCCCTGCCATAATAAGGGTAAACAGGGGTATGCCCAGAAAAATACCTCAAATCTATTGACAGTACCATTGATATAGAAGTAATAGTGAAAATATTCTTGGGTAGATATAAACACTCACAACCGATGTGCAGAAAAGAGTGACCTAGCCCTAGGTGTAATTACTGTCTGGACACCTTCCTAGGTGCGGAGGTTGGCACCCTAAGAAAAATCGAGAATGGCGCCCCCGCTCGTGCAATGGCTGACCCTATCTCCTGTTATAACCCTATGAAGCAGATAGTCAGAAACAGAGGGCCAGATGGCCTGTAATTCTGTATAGTATAAAATACTGTGAATATAAGGTATACAAGATCAAAAATGGTAAATATATATAAGCAGGAGAGGGTACAATCAGCCTAAAGGTACCTTCACACTAAACGATATCGCTAGCGATCCGTGACGTTGCAGCGTCCTGGCTAGCGATATCATTCAGTGTGACACGCAGCAGCGATCAGAATACTGCTGTGATGTCGTTGGTCGGGGCTAGAAGGCCAGAACTTTATTTCGTCGCTGGCTCTCCCGCTGACATCGCTGAATCGGCGTGTGTGACACCGATTCAGCGATGTCTTCGCTGGTAACCAGGGTAAACATCGGGTTACTAAGCGCAGGGCCGCGCTTAGTAACCCGATGTTTACCCTGGTTACCATCCTAAAAGTAAAAAAAACAAATGCTTCATACGTACCTTCCGCTGTCTGTCCCCGGCGCTGTGCTTTCCTGCACTCACTGTGAGCACAGCGGCCGGAAAGCAGAGCGGTGACGTCACTGCTCTGCTTTCCGGCCGCTGTGCTCACAGCCAGTACAGAGAAGCACAGCGCCGGGGGACAGACAGCGGAAGGTAAGTATGAAGCGTTTTTTTTACTTTTAGGATGGTAACCAGGGTAAACATCGGGTTACTAAGCGCGGCCCTGCGCTTAATAACCCGAAGTTTACCCTGGTTACCGGCATCGTTGGTCGCTGGAGAGCGGTCTGTGTGACAGCTCTCCAGCGACCAAACAGCGATGCTGCAGCGATCCGGATCGTTGTCTGGATCGCTGCAGCGTCGTTTAGTGTGAAGGTACCTTTAGTCACTCACACCACATGAGTTTGGGGATTAACAGATATAGTAATCCCCAAATATACAGTAACATAAACCTATATCAAACAAAATGTAAATTAGTACTGTCACACAGTGACCCTCATAAATATTCCAATCAATGCACAGTCATAGCCTGCATGATGAGGATACATAGATACTACCACACATGTAAAGGTATATGTATATGATGGTTTACCCCATTAAACATCAGAGTACTAGTAAATAAAGTTCCAAGATAAATCATACTCATCTGCTATTGTGTGCAACAAACATGCAGGCAGCTGGGCATCATGGTGACAGCAATCCTTAGGGTACCGTCACACAGTGCAATTTTCATCGCTACGACGGTACGATTCGTGACGTTCGAGCGATATAGTTACGAGATCGCAGTGTCTGACACGCTCCTGCGATCAGGGACCCCGCTGAGAATCGTACGTCGTAGCAGATCGTTTGAAACTTTCTTTCGTCGTCTAATGTCCCGCTGTGGCGGCATGATCGCATGGTGTAACATATATCGTATACGATGTGCGCATAGTAACCAACGGCTTCTACATCGCACATACGTCATGAAATTATCGCTCCAGCGTCGTAGATTGCAAAGTGTGACAGCAGTCTACGACGCTGGAGCGATATTGTTACGATGCTGGAGCGTCACGGATCGTACCGTCGTAGCGATGAAAATTGCACTGTGTGACGGTACCCTAAGATGAGAAAGGAAAGCTATAAACAGGCTCTCGACACGTTTCCCCTCAGAAGGTTCATCAGGAGAGATTAATACTGGCTTTATGATCAGAAGTCATGGCAAAAAATGAGACTGCAAACTATATACGGCACTATCTTCCTTTTATACTAAATAGAGCACAAATGGCTACAGATACGTTTCCTGTTTGCATTGGAAAACCAAACGCACACTAATATGAATATAAATGTCTCCCATACATGTGCCTGTGCTGGGAGATAATATAGCGCGGCCATTTTGTTGAAGATGGCTGCATAGAACTACTCAGCATAACCTCTAGTGAATAGAAAAGAGCAGTTAGACATTTCACCTGTTCATATATTAAGTAGTAAGATAAAGAAAGCAAATTAACAGCTCCCAAAGGTTCATCAAAATGGAGCACGTATGACCCGATTCATCAAGATCGGTGATTTTTTTTTTTGCCTGTCTTGACGAGGGTGCATGTAGAAGACAGACGCTCCTGATTCAATATGAAGCGCAATACCAGAAATTATACTACAGTATTTGACTAAAGTAAGATTTCTGTAGCTCCACAGCTCAACATGAATTGGACAAGCTGTAGCTTCATGACCCCAATGTGCCCCCTTTCTTCCTCAGCAATACCTAATTTGGTGGATCGGAGAGAAACTAGCATGGAAATGCCAAAAGTTGCACATTTTTGTAACACATCAGTTTTTTCGACATTTGGCTTTTTCACGCAGTTTATCTCAGTTCAGCCAAATTCATTACTTCTTCACTCCTACTTTACTTACAGTACCTGTCCAAATTGCTGGTAATTCCTTTTCAGTTCATGGGCTAAAACCTTGATGGGAGTAGTAGCAAAGGGCTGTGGCAAGTCTGACAAAACCGGAACAGCACTTTCAAAGGACTCTCTCCTGCATCTAACTCAAGACAGCCCTGAGAAGTGGACACTTTGGACTGCCACTTCAAGTACGGTAACTACATCTGCGCCTAGCTCTGCTGCACATTATGCTAATTTGTTCTTCGTGGACTTGCCCAAAAATAGTTATGGAAAATCTTGCACTAACTAGTAGTGATCTTAAGATCCCCTTGTACTTAAAATAAAAGGTGTCGAAACCTGCCAATTTCATCTTGGCAGGCAGATTATCCTATGTATTTGGGAGTCTCAACTTTCTGACCAATCACGTCTGGGCAGGGAAGGGTTTGGTTAAATTTTACATTACTCTATATATATGGGAGTCTCATAACTTTCCTACTACAAAAGACGTCTGGGGATGGAATGGTTGAGTTAAATTTTAAGATGCCTGATCCTTTGTATGCATGTATGTTTGTGTTGTACAAACATTTGGCTAAGGTTTTGACCTGAGAACACAACACTTCTAATTGTTTCAAATCCAAGTACTGATCTTGGGGACAATTATTGCCATTTCTTTACAAATGTTCAGTCATTCACTGGACCCTGAAGGGCTTGGATTTTTAGCTCTCTTTTACTATATTCTGATGAACATATAATTTGTATATTGTTTCCTCTAGTTGAAGTATTTTTTTACTCAAGTCCAAGTGAAAAGATAATTTTCTAATTTTTTGACTCTTTCTAGCTAAGTCTTAAACTCTGCCGTATATAATGTACTGTTGTGAATTCTGTTGTCGAACTCCCTCCTGTGGTCGTGAATGGTACTTCGGCGAGTTCTGTCTATGGGCTCCCTCTGGTGGCTATGAGTGAAGCTGCTGCTTCTGAGGTTCCTTACACAGGTGACGTGGTTTAGCCTTTGGTTGGCTGCTCTATTTAACTCCTCTCAGATCGTTACTCCATGCCAGCTGTCAATGTTTTTGCATTGGTTCAGTTAGCTCCTGGATCTCTCTGGTGACCTGCCTTCTCCTGCAGAAGCTAAGTTCCTTATAGTCATTATTTGTTCACTGTTTTCTTGTCCAGCTGGTTATCATGATTTTGTCTTGCTAGCTGGAAGCTCTGGGATGCAGAGTGGCCCCTCCGCACCGTGAGTCGATGCGGAGGTCTTTTTTTGCACACTCTGCGTGGTCTTTTGTAGGTTTTTGTGCTGATCGCAAAGTTACCTTTCCTATCCTCTGTCTATTTAGTAAGTCTGGCCTCCCTTTGCTGAAACCTGTTTAATCTCTGCGTTTGTGACTTCCATCTTTACTCACAGTCAATATATGTGGGGGGCTTCCTTTGCCTTTGGGGAATGTCTCTGAGGCAAGGTAGGCTTTATTTTCTATCTCTAGGGCTAGATAGTTCTTAGGCTGTGACGAGGCGCCTAGGTCTGGTCAGGAGCACTCCACGGCTATTTTTAGTGTGTGTGATAGGATTAGGGCTTGCGGTCAGCAGAGCTCCCACATCCCAGAGCTCGTCCTCTATGAGGTTTAACTATCAGGTCATTCCGGGTGCTCCTAACCACCAGGTCATAACAATGTACCCTGTCTCGCCTGTCTTATTCATGATTGTTAGAGAACCCCATACATTTCTGGCTCTGTATGTATACATCTCTGGCTTGTTTCCTCGATCACGTTGAGTCCAGCGGCCTACCTCAATAGTCTTTCAAACATAGTTGTTCACACTTGTCAGTTTCTGACAGCTGAATGATGGAAACACACTGTAAAATGCTACGTTATAAATGCCATGTCAATTTTATATATTTTTAAAATGTCTTGGCCACCTGGAAGGAATTTTACCTTCACAATCAATGAGAACGATTTTAAAATGGGAAGCGAAAAAATTACTCCTGCTTTGCGTTTTCGTGTCAATCAAGATACTACTATGCAATGTGTATTTCATTTTTTCATTTAACCATTCAAATTTTGGACTGTGCGCTTACCGTCTGTAATGAAGGTGACAAAGGACCACAAACGGGAGAAGGAGGGACCGAAGCAGAACACATCTAGTTGGCAAAACAAACACAGAATAATTCCACCTTTTGTATGCTGTTCTAGCTACTTATTATGTGTAATTACACAGTCATGGCTGTATAGCCCATATGTGTGTGTGTATATATGCATGTGTATATATATACAGTGGGGCAAAAATGTATTTAGTCAGTCAGCAATAGTGCAAGTTCCACCACTTAATAAGATGAGAGGCGTCTGTAATTTACATCATAGGTAGACCTCAACTATGGGAGACAAACTGAGAAAAAAAAATCCAGAAAATCACATTGTCTGTTTTTTTAAACAATTTATTTGCATATTATGGTGGAAAATAAGTATTTGGTCAGAAACAAACAATCAAGATTTCTGGCTCTCACAGACCTGTAACTTCTTCTTTAAGAGTCTCCTCTTTCCTCCACTCATTACCTGTAGTAATGGCACCTGTTTAAACTTGTTATCAGTATAAAAAGACACCTGTGCACACCCTCAAACAGTCTGACTCCAAACTCCACTATGGTGAAGGCCAAAGAGCTGTTAAAGGACACCAGAAACAAAATTGTAGCCCTGCACCAGGCTGGGAAGACTGAATCTGCAATAGCCAACCAGCTTGGAGTGAAGAAATCAACAGTGGGAGCAATAATTAGAAAATGGAAGACATACAAGACCACTGATAATCTCCCTCGATCTGGGGCTCCACGCAAAATCCCACCCCGTGGGGTCAGAATGATCACAAGAACGGTGAGAAAAAATCCCAGAACCACGCGGGGGGACCTAGTGAATGAACTGCAGAGAGCTGGGACCAATGTAACAAGGCCTACCATAAGTAACACACTACGCCACCATGGACTCAGATCCTGCAGTGCCAGACGTGTCCCACTGCTTAAGCCAGTACATGTTCGGGCCCGTCTGAAGTTTGCTAGAGAGCATTTGGATGATCCAGAGGAGTTTTGGGAGAATGTCCTATGGTCTGATGAAACCAAACTGGAACTGTTTGGTAGAAACACAACTTGTCGTGTTTGGAGGAAAAAGAATACTGAGTTGCATCCATCAAACACCATACCTACTGTAAAGCATGGTGGTGGAAACATCATGCTTTGGTGCTGTTTCTCTGCAAAGGGGCCAGGACGACTGATCCGGGTACATGAAAGAATGAATGGGGCCATGTATCGTGAGATTTTGAGTGCAAACCTCCTTCCATCAGCAAGGGCATTGAAGATGAAACGTGGCTGGGTCTTTCAACATGACAATGATCCAAAGCACACCGCCAGGGCAACGAAGGAGTGGCTTCGTAAGAAGCATTTCAAGGTCCTGGAGTGGCCTAGCCAGTCTCCAGATCTCAACCCTATAGAAAACCTTTGGAGGGAGTTGAAAGTCCGTGTTGCCAAGCGAAAAGCCAAAAACATCACTGCTCTAGAGGAGATCTGCATGGAGGAATGGGCCAACATACCAACAACAGTGTGTGGCAAGCTTGTGAAGACATACAGAAAACGTTTGACCTCTGTCATTGCCAACAAAGGATATATTACAAAGTATTGAGATGAAATTTTGTTTCTGACCAAATACTTATTTTCCACCATAATATGCAAATAAATTGTTAAAAAAAACAGACAATGTGATTTTCTGGATTTTTCTTTCTCAGTTTGTCTCCCATAGTTGAGGTCTACCTATGATGTAAATTACAGATGCCTCTCATCTTTTTAAGTGGTGGAACTTGCACTATTGCTGACTGACTAAATACTTTTTTGCCTCACTGTATATATATATATATATATATATATATATATATATATATATGTATATATATAATTCATTCCACTGCGCTGTACAAAGTGTGTCATTGGGTAAGGACATTTTGTAGGAAAGCCAATCATCCCATCATTATGTCAGGTTGGGATGGGAACCCTGGTAAAATTGAGGACACCAACAAAAAAGCTCCATCCATGCAGACTGTTCTTATGGTCAGATTTGAGTTGAGGACACTGGTGTTGTATGCACAGCTTCATCAAGGTAAGCAAAAGATTATGTGCGGTCCACTCCTTTTTTAGGTTAGACTAATTCAGAAAAAAAACAGACAAGAAAAATAATATTCAGCTACTTTAAAACACCAATTATATCAGCGAATAGCATAACATCTTTGCCTAAATACCGGCCTGCTAAGGCATTAATAGCAATGCTATATGGTGCACTCATAAGACTGCTTAATTTACTCAGTAGCATCACAGACTGCTCAGAAGACAGTGCTGAGAATCATTGTTAGAGGCTGTTGGGGACCTTATGAGGTTGGACATCCCAGATTAAGTTCATTTTTCCTCCTTGTATTTCGTCCCTGACTGTAAGCCACCATGAGAAAATAATTTTTTTTTTGCCAGCTCACCTTCAGCAGCTTGTTGAGTGGAGCACAGATGTGTCCTGCACAGACGTATCAGAAATTGAATGGAATCCACCTGTCTCCGTGGGAACACTTTTCATTAAAAAATAACTTTTATTTCACCATATAAAAAAGATGGACATCAAGGACAAAAAATCCACCAAATGCAATGCAGTGTTCCCCAACTCCGGTCCTCAAGAGCCACCAACAGGTCATGTTTTCAGGATTTCCTTAGTATTGCCCAAGTGATGCAATTATCACTTGTGCAATACGAAGGAAATACTGAAACAATGACCTATTGGTGGCTCTTGATGACCGGAGTTGGGGAACACTGCAATAGAGCATCATAGCATAATACACATTATGCAGCATCTACGACCAACGTGTTTCGACTCAAGGTCTTAATCATGATTGTGGACACTGCATAATGTGCATTTTGCTGTGATGCTCTATTGCATTTAGTGGAATTTTTGTCCTTGATGTCTATCTTTTTATATCGCAAAATAAAAGCTATTTCATAATGAAAAGTGTTCCCACGGAGACCGCTGGATTCCATTCATTTTCCGATTGCTCTGGTTACTCACCCCTTTCGTGCTGGATCCGGATGTTGGAACAAAGATTACAAGGGTGAGCTGACAACTTTTTCTATATTTGTCTGACCAGACGTATGACTAGTTCATAGAAGGGAGGAAATTCCAGCTCCAATAAACACATTTAATTTATTCATATCTAAAAATAAAAAAGACAGTTTCATATAACAAAGAGATCTATCAGGTTGGGGGAAGAATACAAGAGGAAAAATTACATCAGATGAGGGACATCAAGTAATGCGTTTAACCGTATATTTTTTGGCCTTCATTGTCAATTACTTTAAAATCTTTGAAAAGGGGGAGAGTCATCTCATGATCTCAATCAGTAGTGCACTGGTCCCCTGCCTTCCAGTCTCCAGTTTGCTGGGGATAAGTGTGCTCCTGAGTTTTTGATATTTAGGACATGTTGCATGGTCCTTTTGTTGACCCAAGCCGTGCACTCTACAATGTTGCAAGCAAAGACAAATTCGGATATCTGGAATGAGGAGTTAGGTGACCTCCAATGATTCAGAGCAGCGCTTACAAATTATATTAATAAAAGACTAGTTGGCCCATGTGAAATTTTCACACATTGGTTGTCGGGGGCGCAGGCAATTTCAGGAAAATCAAGCTGGTCAAATGTTAATGTATTTAATGAGATGGTAATCACAGAGAGGTTTTTATATATGTAGATTGGTAATACAATAAATTGTTTTGATAAGTAGAGGCTAAAAAAAGTCTTGAGGTTGTTGTGCCACCTGCAGGTTATTGTTTTTTTCTGCAGGTTTCTGAAAATGAATGTTTAAACTGTATTTATTGATCAAATCGTGAATGTGTGGTTTGTTTGTGTCTTTTCTTGCTAAAGGGGGCACCTTTACTTTTCAAATGGTGTATTGTTTCTGTGTGTGGGATGAAGCAATCACCGAAAAAGCAGTGCATGTTTACAAATGAGTTTGCATATGTGACTCACATGCAGTGAAGTGTGCAATCTTCAAATTTGCCTGAAATAGGCTGGACAAGCATGTCAGCAAGCTCGAAAGACCCCAAGGCAAATGCCACCTGCAGGTAATTTGAAACGGTGTATCATTTGTGTGTGTCAGTGGAGTATAAAGGGAGCAAGTGTGCAATTGAATGGGCAATTCATGTTTACAAATGTGTTTGCATACGTGACTCACCTGCAGTGAAGTGTGCAATCCTCCAATGTGCCTGAAATTGGCTGGGCAAGGAGTTTGGCAAGCTGGAAAGTCCCCAAGGCAAATGTTAGGATTTGTTTGTGATGTCTGTAAGCAGCTTTATGGTAGTGTGCTCTGGGGTAGCGTGGTACCACCTGCAGGTCATTTTTCCTTACTGCAGGTTTATGAAAATTAATGTTTAAACTGTATTTTGTGATCACATCATGTATGTGTGGATTGTTCGGCTATTTTCTTGCTGAAGGGGTAAGTTTACCTTTGAAATGGTGTATCATTTGTGTGTGTGTGGGTGTAGTATGAACGGAGATATAAAGTTATCACCGAAAAAGAGTCTTTTGAAATAATATAGAAGGATTGTAAGCGCTGTGCTCCTTGCTAGCAGTAAACAGTAAAATCAAAAATCCATTCGGTCTTGAGAATGGAGAGGAGTTTTAAAAACAAGCCATTTGCAAATTTGCTTGTTTTTTACAAAAACTTTGACAATTTAACCATTAAAGAACTTGAGAATTAATTAACTACAAAAGTTTGTTGCCATGTAGTGAGTTAAAAAGTTACCTACTTTATCAAACTTACTGTAGCTCTGATACATTCTGGTATCCTATCTTTATTTTCATCATCCACTATGAACGAATTTACTTTGATGGATGGATTTGATGGATTGTCAGAACAATTCTGCGTCCTATTATTTCTCTCAAATAGTAATACTGTATTGTTCAAATGTTGCACATAACTTTACATAGGTAGATGGGATGGCGACTTTATTTTTATAAATCAGTGCAAGCTCATCCTGGGATCACAAAGATGTGACCTTGGGTGAGACAGCTGTTCCCTTTGTGCCTGAGATATTAACTATAAGATTGTGAGCTCACGTCCCAGGGACACTGCGTGTCTACTTTGTACAGCGAACTGCATCCCTGTGTCAAATACAAAGGACCTGAATTGGTGATAATTGCCAGCTACTAACCGCAAAATAGCTTTGTAATGGAAAAGTACAGCTCTTAACAAGAGCCGCACAAAGTTTGAGGTCTGCAAAAATCTGTGAGCCCTGACACTTTGTTTGTCTGTACCTGCTGTTAAGGGAGAGAGGATGGTTTTATGGGAATCATTCTGGCCGGTGAAGGAGATAAAGGGCATAATGGCTGTAATGGTCTAATTTTTTTTTTCTTAATAGGATGCTGTGGTACAGTATATCCACTTCTCACTGTAATGAACACTGTGAAATGCCTGCCCTACATGTGTCATAATTGATATATGACTGCATAGACAAGCTAGCTGCTGTTAGACCACTCCTGGCCAGAATATGATTGAAAGAAGATGGAATTAGAATCATATAATGAGATCTGATTTTCCATTGGATTATGGTTGCCTCATGGGCGTTATCCATTGATCCATAACTGTAATATGTAATCTACATGTTCCTCCTGGGTATTCTCGGTGGATGTTTGTGTTTCTTTTGGTGTAAGAGGATGCAGTACCTCCTTATTTTTACATGGCACTAGGCACTTTATTTTTAGTACTTTTGTGGATGAAACATGCAATGCATTATAGAGACTCATGATGAGCATAAGAGCATACTGTAACATCTGTGCCTATTCTTGTTCCTTTTGTACCTCCTTCGACACACTAGTTGCACATCGCTGTACCTTCGTTGCGTGTGATGTATGTCAGCATCAGTCCTGTTTAATTCCAGGGACTTTTGGTGTTGCTATATCTCAGGGAACTATGTGGTTAATTATCTGGTTTTGATTGCTCCTTTCTGAGAGCTCTGTACAAGGCTGCCTGTTATTTTAACCCCTGGGTTTCTGATGTCCGCTGCCAGTCAATTAGTTTTGCTACTTGATTTGTGCTCTAGTCATTGCTTCTGCTGGTTTCCTGATTCCTCCTGTTTTCTAACTTAGCGTGAATTCCTCTTGTCTAATGATTTTGTTACTAATGTGATATCTTGGCTCTGAATCTGTTTGGCGACCCTTACTGTCTCTGGGTTGCTCCTCCAGATAGCAGCCCTTCCATAGCAGCAATCCCCTGGACTCTGTTGATAAAATCAGATCCATGTACAGGGGTTAAAGGGTGAAGGTTGGGGTATCTCTGCCAGACAGATAGCCCTTTGAGCATGTAGGTTGGACAGTTGTGACACTTACCCTCTACCGGAAAGAGAGGACCATGCTGTCCCTAAGATCTCACAATCTACAGAAGAAACGTACCCAAGGACTCTATAGATGGAATGGGGCTCCTGTGTGAACCGTTGATCTGTGATGACCCAGGTACTGACCACCACGGTACAAGTGTGTATATTATACACTCTGCAGAAATACACTAGCAATATATTTATTACCTTCCTATTCTACCATGTTACATTAAAATTTGTGATAATGATCCTTACTAGTGATGAGCGAATATACTCGTTACTCGAGATTTCCTGAGCACGCTCGGGTGTCCTCCGAGTTTTTTTTAGTGCTCGGAGATTTAGTTTTCGTCACCGCAGCTGAATGGTTTACATCTGTTAGCCAGCATAAGTACATGTGGGGGTTGCCTGGTTTCTAGGGAATCCCCACATGTAATCAAGTTGGCTAAGAGATATAAATCATTCAGCTGTGGTGATGAAAACTAAATCTCCGAGCACTTACAAATACTCGGAGGTCACCCGAGCATACTCGGGAAATCTCGAGTAACAAGTATATAGGCTCATCACTAATCCTTACACTTTACGCCCCCGAGGAAGTTTTAGTTAATATGAAAAATGTTTTTCCTATTTTCTGCTGTCTTGACCTGGGGTGCGTATTATAGTCCAAAAAATACAGTATTTCCAATAGTTTTTTTTACTTAACTGTTCCCAATTACAGTAATTGTAATTACAGTAGCCAAAAATTTGACATACCACTGTATATATGTTTCACAAGATTTATAAATGTGGAAAAGAAAGGTTGTTGGAATGAGGAAGAAAGAGTTAAGGGGATTGTTTAGCTGATGGACAGTTGAATGGCTACAGCAGCCACGTGTTCATGTTGGTGCATCAGAAATAGTACGATTCGCAAAGTAGCCAGGAATAGTCAGAACAGGAGATTTGGGTAATCGGTAAGGTGAATATAAATTAATTCTATTATTTTATCTCATTCTGAGCCATCTTCTTACAAATAAATAAAATAAAAAGTCATGACTAGAGGTGTAAACTGTAAAGTTTGGGATTAGTAAGCGCACACCAAGTGACCGGTGCTGAACTCCAACACGAACTTCTCCTGGA
Source organism: Ranitomeya imitator (assembly GCF_032444005.1). Taxonomy (NCBI): domain Eukaryota; kingdom Metazoa; phylum Chordata; class Amphibia; order Anura; family Dendrobatidae; genus Ranitomeya; species Ranitomeya imitator. Next base: position 72,726,018 of record NC_091283.1, on the reverse strand, counting down.
AGTCCATTTTACAGTTCAGGTGAAGATAGAGAATTTTCTGCCTCCAAAATTTGGGTCCCCATTGATTTCGACAGGGTTAGGGTTCAGGTTCAAGTTCGGATACAGTTTTGGTACCCGAACCAAACTTTGGACTAAAGTTCTTTTGGGTTCCAGAAAACAAACTTCCACAGGTCCTCTTATCCCTAGTCATGACTGGATAACCCCTTTAAAGTGTTTAGGTATAATCTATAATATAACGCTGGGAGCGTCATTCTGCCCGAAGCCTCTATAGACTGCGCAAGCGCAAGCGCCGGCGCAGTCTGGGCCTCACAGAGCGACCCTCCCGGGAGATCGCGGTGTGCATTCACACTGAACACACACCGCAATCTCCACCGCAGAAGCAGGGACCGCCAGGAGGGTGAGTATCGGCCTATATTCACCTGTCCCCGTTCCATCGCTGAGCGGCGCCATCTTCCCGGTCTTCGGTCTGTGGCCTTCAGTTCAGAGGGCGCGATGACGCGCTTAATGCGCGCCGGCGCCGCCCTCTGACTGAATAGTCACGGCCAGGAGACCGGGAAGATGGCGGCGCTCGGCGATGGAACGCCGGACAGGTGAGTATAGTAAGTGCTGGGGGGGCCTGAGCTGGCGGCGATACCGGCACCTGACCCCCACAGCGCGCCGGTGTCCCCGCCTGCTCAGGCCCCCCAGCACTCGGCGCCGAGCGGGTCAGAGGCAGTATGGGGACGCAGGATGGAGCAGGACATAAGGATGGGGACGCAGGATGGAGCAGCACATAACAGTATGGGGACGCAGGATGGAGCAGGACATAAGGATGGGGACGCAGGATGGAGCAGGACATAAGGATGGGGACGCAGGATGGAGCAGCACATAAGGATGGGGACGCAGGATGGAGCAGCACATAAGGATGGGGACGCAGGATGGAGCAGCACATAAGGATGGGGACGCAGGATGGAGCAGCACATAACAGTATGGGGACGCAGGATGGAGCAGCACATAACAGTATGGGGACGCAGGATGGAGCAGGACATAAGGATGGGGACGCAAGATGGAGCATGACATAAGGATGGGGACGCAGGATGGAGCAGGACATAAGGATGGGGATGCAGGATGGAGCAGCACATAAGGATGGGGACGCAGGATGGAGCAGCACATAAGGATGGGGACGCAGGATGGAGCAGCACATAAGGATGGGGACGCAGGATGGAGCAGCACATAAGGATGGGGACGCAGGATGGAGCAGCACATAAGGATGGGGACGCAGGATGGAGCAGCACATAAGGATGGGGACGCAGGATGGAGCAGCACATAAGGATGGGGACGCAGGATGCAGCAGCACATAAGGATGGGGACGCAGGATGGAGCAGCACATAAGGATGGGGACGCAGGATGCAGCAGCACATAAGGATGGGGACGCAGGATGGAGCAGCACATAAAAATGGGGACACAGGATGGAGCAGCACATAAGGATGGGGACGCAGGATGCAGCAGCACATAAGGATGGGGACGCAGGATGGAGCAGCACATAATAATGGGGACACAGGATGGAGCAGCACATAAGGATGGGGACGCAGGATGCAGCAGCACATAAGGATGGGGACGCAGGATGGAGCAGCACATAAGGATGGGGACGCAGGATGCAGCAGCACATAAGGATGGGGACGCAGGATGGAGCAGCACATAAGGATGGGGACGCAGGATGGAGCAGCACATAAGGATGGGGACGCAGGATGGAGCAGCACATAAGGATGGGGACGCAGGATGGAGCAGCACATAAGGATGGGGACGCAGGATGGAGCAGCACATAAGGATGGGGACGCAGGATGGAGCAGGACATAAGGATGGGGACGCAGGATGGAGCAGGACATAAGGATGGGGACGCAGGATGGAGCAGCACATAAAAATGGGGACACAGGATGGAGCAGCACATAAGGATGGGGACGCAGGATGGAGCAGCACATAACAGTATGGGGACGCAGGATGGAGCAGCACATAAGGATGGGGACGCAGGATGGAGCAGCACATAAGGATGGGGACGCAGGATGAAGCAGCACATAAGGATGGGGGCGCAGGATGCAGCAGCACATAAGGATGGGGACGCAGGATGCAGCAGCACATAAGGATGGGGACGCAGGATGCAGCAGCACATAAGGATGGGGACGCAGGATGCAGCAGCGCATGACAGGATGGGGACGCAGGATGCAGCAGCACATAAGGATGGGGACGCAGGATGCAGCAGCGCATGACAGGATGGGGACACATGATGGAGCAGCGCATGACCGGATGGGGACGCAGGATGGAGCAGCACATGACAGGATGGGGACGCAGGATGGGAGCAGCGCATCACAGGATGGGAGCAGCGCATCACAGGATGGGGATGCAGGATGGGAGCAGCGCATGACAGGATGGGGACGCAGGATGGGAGCAGCGCATGACAGGAAAGGGAACGCAGGATGGAGCAGCGCATGACAGGATGGGGACGCAGGATGGAGCAGCACATGACAGGATGGGGACGCAGGATGGAGCAGCGCATGACAGGATGGGGACGCAGGATGGAGCAGCGCATGACAGGATGGGGACGCAGGATGGAGCAGCACATACCATGATGGAGACAATATACCAATATAAATGCTCGTCACCCGGGCGTAGAACGGGTTCAATAGCTAGTTACATATGTCCAGAGACACAAATGCAGGGCTATATATTATTCAAAACAGTCTATGGTTTCAACTTTTTATAGAACAAAATAGACGCTCACTGCACCTTGGGTTTTCTTGCAAGTAAAATCTTGAGGAATACGGTATTTATTGGGAAATACATTAAATTATTTGCACTTTTTGATGAGCTTTAAATTTAATTTACTACACTCATAAATATTTAAGATGCTTTATTTTTGTATTAATTGTCTGAATTGTAATATGTTCTGCTATCGTTGTGTATTCTCGGAGCTCTAATTTGATATTTGGGGAATTACTTCAGATTTCATTTTACACTCTAATCGCTAAAATGAAGGTGTGCCGCACATGCTGGCTTTGCATTACTGAATTTCATGATCAATTTGCACTGCAGCCTTGAAACCCGTGTTTACCCAATTTATTTTTCACACCAGCCGCCTGAATGTCTAATACTCTGAGGCTTCATTTACTGGAGGTATTATGAGGTTGTTTACCTGGAATTTTTTTTATTTTTGGAAGTCAAGTGTTAGTTGGCTGTTGTTAGCAGAGCAAACTGTTTAAAGGGAACATCTCACATATAATCTTAGGCTATTTAAAATTAAACAGTGTAGAAGCAGTGTGTTCATTTTTTTTTTCTACAGTAATGATTTTTTTTTAAAAACTTTCATAAAATGACCATAACATTTTTGAATTGTATTTGTAGGCAGTGCGGCATGACGTGTGCTGTGAGGCAGATGTGATGAGTCGGGGGTTAATGGTCAGAAAAGTATCAACAGACAAGAAAAAAAGTAATAGAGCACAACCCTTGCTGTTGTGAATTCTGATCTTGGGCTCCCTCCGGTGGTGGTAGGTGGTAATGCAGTTGTCTCTGGGCTGCAGTCCTGGACAGGTGTATCTGCTGATTGCAGTTCTGACTGGAGTATTTAGGTTTGCAGGACTCATTAGTCCTTGCCAGTTGTCAATGTTTCTTGGGAAGTATTGGATGTCTGTCTGGCTTCTCCTGCTTAGCTGCCAATTCAGCAAAGATAAGTGTCTGTTTCTTTTTCTATGGCACACAAGCTGTGTGCTTGTTTTTTGATTGTATTCCTGCTCTGAGTTTAGTAGTCTCTGGAGTTGCAGATATACGTTCCACGTCTTTAGTTAGATGAAGGAATTTTTGTATAATCTGCTGTGGATATTTTTGGAAGGGTTTTAATACTGACCGCACAGAACTCTGTCCTATCCTTCCCTATTTTAGCTAGAGCGGCCTCTTTTGCTAAATCCTGTTTTCTGACTGTGTGTGTCTTTCCTCTCCTACTCACAGCCAATATTTGTGGGGGGGCTGCCTATCCTTTGGGGTTCTGCTCTGAGGCAAGATAGTATTCCTATTTCCATCTTTAGGGGTATTTAGTCCTCCGGCTGTGACGAGGTGTCTAGGGTTTGTTAGGTACACCCCACGGCTACTTCTAGTTGCGGTGTTAAGATCAGGATTTGCGGTCAGTATAGTTACCACCTACTCCAGTGAAAGTTTTCATGCTGCTCCAAGGTCAGCGGATCATAACCCCTTGCCCAGAGACCAGGGAGTGACATTGCTGAAGCAGAGACAATAGAGCTGACTCCTATTGTTAAATCCTCTGTCCTTTGTAGCTAACAAGGTGACTCTGATGACTCTGTTAAAGTCTACACAGAAAAGCTGAAAAATGAGAAAGCAGGAAACCGTTTCAATATGTGTTGTGGAATGGCCTCGGCTATTTATTTTTGTATAGACCATCACATAAAACCTTACTTAAATAGTATTCCAATTCCTTTGAGAAAAATGTTCACTTTTCCCGAGTTATTTACATTAAAATGTACATAAATTGTTCAGTAGCAATGCCATATTTCATTATCTTGGGCTGATTTATATTGAGACATATTTGTAGAAAGTATTGCTTTGCTGCCAGATTCGTGTCAGTAAATGTGTTGCAAGGTTTATCATTCATGTACCATATTCATAATTTGGCAGCTCTGACATGCAAAGCTAGCAAACATAATATATTAAAGTTTTAACAAGTGTCGATTTACACGCATCATGCATACTTGTCAGAGCAAAATTCACCTAGCGTACTTATTTGGCACATAATAGATAAAGTGACCTAAAATAAAATAAAGTAAATGAACCTTTTAATGTGAATGTTCATGAAAAAAAGAAAAATTAATGTACAGTTAATAACATAGGGTATTTGGTTCGTTTTGATTTTCAACTAATAGTCCTCCAGCTGTATGCTGAGAATTATAGGTTTGTCATTAGAGATGAGCAACTAATGAATTTGTTACAAATTTTCTCCAAATTCTGGTTTTCTCAACATTTTTGGCATTTGACACAAAGTAAACATTTTGCTGGATTTTTTCAAGAGCGGGAAAAGGCTAAAATTAAACATACTTGTTCTAGACTCTCATCTTACTCATCATTCTGCCTCCGCCCAGCACCCTAGTTTATGGTGTAGGTCTTCAGTTTTTCTCCTGATGAAGTAGTTGACATCAATGATTTGTTTCACCCACTACATGACAAAAAGAGCCATGTGGAGGTCAGTAAAATTCCTTAAAGCAGTTCTTCACTACTTTAACATTGATTGTCTATCCTTAGAATAGTAGGTTCAATGTGTTATCGGTGGGAGTGCAACACGCAGAACCCGGCAGATCAACTATTATTTGTGTAGGCGGCAGCAGGTACTGCCCAGTTCTGGACACCATTGACACTGAAAACAGCCGATCAGTGGAGGTGCTAGATGTCGTACCCCCACCAATCCAATTATTGCCTATCCTCATAGTAGGTCATCAGTGTTAGGCCGGGATCACACACAGCGAGATACGGCCGAGTCTCGCTGGTTAAAAACAAACTCTGGCACCGGCACTCCAGAGTGTAGCATGCGGCCGCATAGCAATACATGGAGCTGCACGCTCCGCTCCGGAGTGCCGGTGCCAGAGCTTGTTTTTAACCAGCGAGACTCGGCCGTATCTCGCTGTAGTGTGACTCCGGCCTAAAAGTAGTGAACAACTTTTTTAAAGTGTCAGGTGAGCAACCAGAAAAGATTAGTATAATGTAGTTTTATTTTAATATCTTAACCCCTTCTCTCCCCACTGTTAATCATGCTTCTTGGGTATGGAGAGACCTCAGAGCATAATAAACATGTTTTGATGGCTATCTGGTTTTTAATTTGGAACAATTTGATTAGGATTGTATTGAACCTGTTGTCCAAATCAAGCAAATTTGCTTGAATCTAAATTTGGGAAATTCGCTCGTCATTGTGATGTGTTTAAGATCAAATGTACACTGTAGGTGTACAATGTGCAACAACTAAATCATTTCTAGTAATGTCAACATACAAAGAAAAGTGAGAAAATTGGAAAAATTGCTGACCAATTTGTGTCTGAATCTGAGAGACTACATACAAAGTTTTTCAGACAGCCAAAATGCTTTCCACGTGCCATATAGAGGTTGATCATTGCACAATTCTTTTCTTTTTTATTCTCCTAATGTCTTTAGCTAAATTCTGAGTTCCGTAAATCATTGTGATATATGTATAAATGCTCCGTAGTACCCGTTGAGTATTACTGCATCCACCAATGACTTTTGAAGGATACATCTTGGTCCATCAATGAATCTTCCCCTTCTACTTGGCAATATGAGTCCTATTATTTTTTTTACATATCCTCCTGTTCCTCCTATTACTGTCTCCATGTGGTTACGACAAAGTCTCCTTTTCTTTTCCTTCCTTTCTCTCCTGGCTGTCCAGATTGCTATTAAATCCACAAAAGTGGAGTAGCCAGAAAAATGAAACCTCTATCACTGAGGTTGATGGATCATTCTAAAGATGTTTTACTTAGTTAATATAAGTTTTAAGTGCTCAGCCTCTTTTCTTGTACTTTGGTAAGAGGATAGTCCTCCGATTGCAGGAGGCTAGCTGTCTGATTTAGTATCTTGATTCCGGGAGGAATAGTTAATGTATAAAGTTTGAAGAAAGCTAAGAACATTTTATGACATCTGGCAACCTTGTCGGGGCTTGCTGAAGAGCCGTGAGTAATTGCCCTCCTCAAGGTATAAATTCCTAAGACAACCACTACCTATTTTAATTTAGTAATGAGATTTTCTTTTATTACATCTAACTTCTATTTTATCTAAATTGCTAATATGTATTATTATTCTTAAAAGGAGGACATATTACACAGTGGTTCTCGAGATGTCTGTGGTGATGTAGCTCCATCCATAGGAGCTGGCTTAATCATTCTCAGTGAATCATTCCATGCCCATCAATATTTATGCAGAACGAAAGATGTCTTTTTTACCGCCTGTGCAGCCGAGCATTAGAGCATGTATTTTAATAGAGCCATTCATTCCTTTCCGCACTTTGCGGCCCATGCACAGCCTGCTTACTGGTGTTTCAATGGTCAATTATACCTATTTCTCATTAAGTGGAACTTCTATCGCTGCCCAACCAAATACTTAATATGTTGCAGCAGATAGTCTTTCACACCTTGCACACAACTGAGGGAAAGAAAGTCAATGTTGCGTTAAAATAAACAGAGATATTTTATAAAGAGGAACTCCACCAAAAATTCTCACTTCCAGTATTGCCAATGTGCTTATGATTGATAGCGTATTGATTTTAAATTTGGGATTATATGTATGGACAGTTATGTCTTATACAGGTGCTTCTCACAAAATTAGAATATCATCACAAAGTTAATTTATTTCAGTTCTTCAATACAAAAAGTGAAACTCATATTCTATAGAGTCATTACAGAGTGATCTATTTCAAGTGTTTATTTCTGTTAATGTTGATGATTATGGCTTACAGCCAATGAAAACCCAAAAGTCATTATCTCAGTAATTTAGAATAATTAGCAAAAACACCTGCAAAGGCTTCCTAAACATTTAAAAAGGTCCCTTGGTCTGTTTCAGTGGGTGCCACAATCATGGGGAAGACTTCTGATTTGACAGATGTCCAGCAGGCAGTCATTGACACACTCCACAAGAAGAGTAAGCCGCAAAAGGTTATTGCTAAAGAAGCTCGCTGGCTGTTCACAGAGTGCTGTATCCAAGCATATTAATGGAAAGTTGAGTGGAAGGTAAAAGTGTGGTAGAAAAAGGTGCACAAGCAACCAGGATAACCGCAGCTTTGAAAGGATTGTTAAGAGAAGGCCATTCAAAAATTTGGGGAGATGCACAAGGAGTGGACTGCTGCTGGAGTCATTGCTTCAAGAGCCACCACACACAGACGTATCCAGGACATGGGCTACAAGTGTCGCATTCCTTGTGTCAAGCTACTAATGACCAATAGATAACACCAGAAGCATCTTACCTGGGCCAAAGAGAAAAAGAACTGGACTGTTGCTCAGTGGTCCAAGGTGTTGTTTTCAGATGAAAGTAAAATTTGCATTTCATTTGGAAATCAAAGTCCCAGAGTCTGAATGAAGAGTGGAGAGGCCACAATCCAAGCTGCTTGAGGTCTAATGTGAAGTTTCCACAACCAGTGATGGTTTGGGGAGCCATGTCATCTGCTGGTGTAGGTCCACTGTGTTTTATCAAGACCAAAGTCAGTGCAACCGCCTACCAGGAAATTTTAGAGCACTTCATGCTTCCCTCTGCCGACAAGCTTATTGGAGATGGAAATTTCATTCTTCAGCAGGATGTGGCACCTGTCCACACTGCCAAAAGTACCATTACCTGGTTTAAAAACAACAGTATCATCACTGTGCTTGATTGGCCAGCAAACTCACCTGACCTTAACCCCACAGAGAATCTATGGGGTATTGTCAAGAATAAGATGAGACACCAGACGCAACAATGCAGACGAGCTGAAAGCTGCTATCAAAGCAACCTGGGCTTCCATAATATCTCAGCATTGCTACATCGCAAAAATTGATGCAATAGATGCCCCAACCAAGTATTGAGTGCATTTACTAAACATACATTTCAGTAGGCCAACATTTCGGATTTTAAAATGATTTGTCAAGCTGGTGTTGTAAAGTAGTCTAACTTACTGAGATAATGTAAGCCATAGCCATCAACATTAACATAAATAAACACTTGATATAGATCACTCTGTAATGACTATAAAAAAATATGAGATTCACTTTTTGTGTTGAAGAACTGACATAAATTCACGTTTGGTTATATTTTAATATTCTAAAAAGCACCTGTATTTAGCCTTGGGGAAGGAAAGGTTGTCCACAAAATGCTTCAATTTATATAGTGTGTTTTACATATTCATATTTATACTTGATCAATGAAAAGCACAAAGTACAAAGTTCACCAGCTCCCGTAGAATGGCTGTAAAGATCCTCAGCAAGGAAAGTGAAAACGCCTGCTTGGCTTGAGATGCAGACAATGCAAATGAAGGTGTTTAGCCATTTGGATATAAAACTTCACCAATTAGTACAGTTCAAAAGGTTTCAGATACATTAATCTTGCATTAAGGCAAATAACATGTTCCGGACATAGAGCTGTCCTTACTAATAGATAGTATAATGGATACCATGATTAGAAGCAACCTGTCAGCAGGATTGTGCACAGTAACCTACAGACAGTGTCTGGTCGGCACCATTATACTGATTAAAATGATACCTGGGTTGATTAAATGCATCTTGTGGTTGTTTAATGTTTGTTTGTTTTTTCCTGCCCCCTAGTTTACATAATGAATATTATATATATTTAAAAAAAAATCACCTTCTGCAGTTCCACAATTTTGGTTCTCAAGACCTTGAGAGTTCTCTTCTCCTCTTTCTGTTCTCCATGATTAGTGTGGCACATACAATGCAAAGATTGAGTCAACTTTTCCCCTTTTTATCTGGTTTTAGGTGTGATTTCATATTGACCACACTTGTTCCTTGCCACAGGTGAGGTTGAACGAGCATCATATGCTTGAAATAAAGTTTTTTACTCACAATTTTTGAAAGGTGCCAACAATTTTGTCTGGCCCATTTTTGGAGTTTTGTGTGAAATTATGTCCAATTTACCCTTTTTCCCTTTTTTGTGTTGTTCCAATACATACTATGGAAATAAACATATGAATATCAAAACATTACGTCATTTTCTGAAACAATTTCAAGGTTACCAACACTTTTTGCTATGACATATATGTCCTCCATTCTGGGAACATCCTGGTATACATTTCCCTTATCTTTTGCCCCATCCTGGTATATGTCCCTTATGCTGGGCCCCTTCCTAGTGTATATATCTCCCATCTTGATGTATGTCCCTCACTCTGCTACTCTGCTGTAATCCCTCTGCTCCCCCGCCATGGGGCATCCTCTTCTGAAGAATGGCAGCTGACCTCTGCATGCAAGCGATAGAAGCGCACGACTTCACTAGTCACTTGCAAACCGATGTTAGCTGCTGGCCATTTATTGTCTGGCAGCATATATTGCAGTGCACGGACCCATGCTCCACAATACACTTCAGCTGATTGTGCTTCTGAGGACGCACATCCAGGTGAAGTTTACAGTGTTATCAATTGACCTGGTTGTGACCTCAGCAACCGCGATCGTTACACTCTTGGCCGGATGTTATACACCTGAGGCAATGAAGCTGAATGAAAAACCTGAATTAAATGATTAAGAGGTGTGTACCAAAAATGTTGTCCTAATATTGTATATTACATAGAAACTAATCCATTCTATAGCGCATGGCTTTAAATATTTCAATGCCATATTATAAATAAATTCCTAAATACATTTTATTATCAAATCACAATTGTTTTGTCTAGGGAGGTAATTATTGTAGAACTAAAATGGCCACCACCTTGTAACACTGACAGGAACCGGTCCTAGAATGTTAGGATGGATGCTTGTGAGCATGTGCAGTAAGACAAGAGACTGTGAGCATGTGCAGTAGGAAGCTCCGCCGCAGTTACCTGGAGATACTTATTTTGTTATTCAGACATAACACACAGACGTTTGGGCGACCTCTTCTTACCTCAGCACCTATGATATCTCAAGTGGTAAAAATGGAGGATATCTTCCAACAGATGAAGAAGGTCGGAGCTTCCTACTGCACATGCTCACAATCACATGTCCTAATATTCTAGGGCAGTTTTTTCTCAGACAAACAAGGCGGCCATTTTAATTATATAGTGATTACCTCCCTAGACAAAACAATTATGATTTGCTGATAAAATGTGTTCAGGAATTTATTTATTTAATGACATAGTAACATAACATAGTTATGTTACTATGTCATTAAATAAATAAATTCCTGAACACATTTTATCAGCAAATCATAATTGTTTTGTCTAGGGAGGTAATCACTATATAATTAAAATGGCCGCCAATTATGATTTGCTGATAAAATGTGTTCAGGAATTTATTTATTTAATGACATTTCCTTTAGTTATTTATTTTTTTATTCCCGGAAAACCCCTTTAATCAAGACAAAATATGCTTATAGAATACTATGGACTCTGATGTAGGTAGCATAATTCATTTGTACAGTCTTTATGTCTTTATGTAATGATATTTTTTTTCTAAAATATTTCATGCAAATGTTTTCTGTTTTACAACACAATTAACTCCAAATTGGCTCCCCCTCCCTGGTATATCCCCCATGATTTTGACATTGCTCCAGGCCAGTTAATTAACTACTCCTGTGATCCATTATTAAATCTATACCTTGCTGTCTAATACCATAGTCCATTAAATCCTATGGGTGCCTTCATAATCTCACATTGTAATTATCATCTCTCTGTTAACCCAGGAATATTCTGAATTATGGATTCAATTAAAAGTCTTTGCATAGATGTAACATACATGGCAGCTTAATGTTAGCTAATTGTAATTCAGTGGGAAAACTTGTGTGTGAATGATGGCAATTCCGCCTCATTGTTAATCAGCCGCTTCTCAGGAACCCTGCCACATCTCGTCATATAAAATAAATAAGAATAATTTATAATATGAGATGTGTTACCATAGACATGTTATACTTTTTTCTACTTCCTGGACTTCACAGCAGAAGATATGTGTGAAATGCTAATGAATGTGTTGCATAGAATATTTTATGTCATTTACATGACTTACATGAAATAATGGCATTTCTAGAACAGCTTTCTTTTATTATACATTGAAATATTTGAGTATCATTTACTCTGCATGGAAAGTAATAAGTATTAATCATCAGGTCCCGGATCCGTGCATTCCTTGACCATGAAACCACAAAAACACTTGTGCACGCCCTTATCTCCCGCCTCTACTACTGCAACCTCCTACTCTCTGGCCTCCCCTCTAACACTCTGGCACCACTCCAATCCATCCTAAACTCTGCTGCCCGACTAATCCACCTGTCTCCCCGTTATTCCCCAGCCTCTCCTCTCTGCCAGGCCCTTCATTGGCTTCCTATTGCCCAGAGACTACAGTTCAGAACACTAACAATGACATACAAAGCCATTCACAACCTGTCTCCTACCTACATGCAACCTTCGATCCTCTCAAGATCTCCTTCTCTACTCCTCTCTTCCTTCCACAACCCCATCCAAGACTTCTCCCGTGCTTCCCCCATACTCTGGAACTTTCTACCCCAACACATCAGGCTCTTGCCTACCATGGAAACCTTCAAAAGGAACCTTAAGACCCACCTCTTCCGACAAGCCTACAGCCTGCAGCGATCCTTTGTCTACTGAACCGCCGCATGACCAGCTCTACCCTCTCCTACTATATCCTCACCCATCCCTTGTAGACTGTGAGCCCTCGCGGGCAGGGTCCTCTCTCCTCCTGTACTTTTGTGTGCCTTGTTTTACTCATGTTTATTGTACTTGTCTATATTTGCCCCTTTCACATATAAAGCACCATGGACTAAATGGCACTATAAAAATGTATAATAATAATAATATTAATATTATTAATAATTTATTTATTTTAATAGGCACAATGCAATACCACTTTTCTCCTATAGAGGCCGCTGCATGAGAAATGTAATAGGCTAAATGGCTTTGAGTTACCATCTATAAAAATATTTGCTCATTCTTACCATGATCAGACGTAGAAGTTACTGTATAAAGATGAATAAAAGTTTATTTTATGACCAATGTATACTTTAGTTCTCAGATGAGGACCTATCGATTTGGATCCTTCAAGTATAATGAGAAGAAATACCTAAAGAAAAAACATTCCAATATTAAACTGTTCAGTAATCAGTTAAAATGTAACATTAATTTAATTTTTTTGTTTCATAATTCAATAGTACACATTAAAAAAGGAGGTTTGTAATATATTATCAGTGAAATTTGCTTCTTTCACCTCTTGTATTAGGCCAGGGTAACACTTGTGAGTGTAATGCGAGAAACTCGCGCATCAATACCCAGCACTGCCGCCGGCACTCGGGAAGGGAGCGCGCGGCTGCATGTATTTCTATGCAACCCCGGCCTTACTCTCAATTCATAGGTAAAAGTCTGTATTCCGTGAAGACATATTTTTCCTGTAAGTTGAAAATATTAAGAATGAATATTCAGTCCAGGAGGAGAAAGAAGCAGATTTTTTACAGACTTTCTTATTTTCACATGTACTATTGATTTTTTTCTGGAAAAAAAAATGACTGTTACACTTTAAAGGGAATCTGTTGCATTGTACACCTAGTCCGATCTGTGGACAGCATGGTATAGAGGAGAAGTAAAGCAAAATTATATTTAGATTTATTGGAAAAGGGTAAGTATAACTTGTATTTCTTTCACTGAAATTCCTGGTGTCTGTATTCAGATGAGTCCAGTAGGTGGTCCTACTCAGTGATTGACCGCTCTCAAGGAAGACTGCTAATTACTAGTATGACCGCCCACTGTATGCAAACACCAGGGATTACAATGAATAAAATACAAGTTGAGACTGAAGATTTTCCCTCAAACTGTATAAATAAATGTGTGGTCAATACTAAGATCTGATAACCTAAATAAAAAAGCTTAGCAAATAAGCGCTACCAAGTATCGGAGATTCCAAGGAATATGGTGAAGTTCTTTAATGGAACTACGCGTTTTGGAGCTGGTCCAGCACCTTCCTCATGTATATAATCTTCACTATAGGAAAGAGTAATCAGATGTGAAATTCCCTACCACAAAAGGTGCATCCAATAGAATCAACATGACCTGCTTCCCTGGCACCAATGCCTGGGGTTGATGTTTTCGATCAATGAAGGGGTTAGTGTTGCTTTCGAATGACTGGCTTCTTGAACCGAATGAATGGACCAAATAAACCGATTGAATAAAATGCTTGTATGGGCAGTTTTAGAGTGTTAGAACAGCTGACGATAGTAGTATACAGACAAATGTATGACGAATAAATTAAAAATCCCACATTATAGATGAGCAAACCTATTCACCAGATTCGTATGAATTTAGAAGGGAAATTGTATTTAATTTGTTCAATGCTACTCAAATTGCTTTTAAAAGCTTTTTAAATTGCTCTAAAGTCTCTGTGAAACCCCAACGTGTGACACATGGAGAAGTTAAAAAATGAATATATTATACTCACCTTGCCCCTCACTAGTCATGGTAACAAAACTCTGGTCTTCCTTTGTCTCGCTTCTTCCCTCCGGCTCCAGTCCTCCTTTCTTCTGTCTCAAGTCTTTATAACTTCTTAGCGCCTTCGGACCTCACGTGGCATCATGATGTGGGTTGTTCCAAGACATCATAAAAAATCTTGAGGCTCCAAAGAGTGAAGAAGTTTGAAGAGAGAAGAGAAACTCAACTCAAGGGTTATTTTTTTCTTAACTGCCTTGAATCGATTCTCTCATCTCTGCCCCAATTCGAAAGTCTGCTCCTATTGGTGTTATGCTGTGAAATGCTTCATCAAATTACGTAACTAATTTCACTGTCTGGTTTCTATTTCCACCTGTAAATGGTCTTCACTAGGTGTCACATTAAAAGAGGTAGACGTCGACTGCCCCCACAACAAATCACATCTTAGGTTTCAACGTAACACGATCAAGTTTATTGTGTCAATTACACCTACACATATCTAATTAAAGTGTTTGAATATATAGCACTGAGAAAATAGACTCATTTAATGGCATTTAATATCAGGCTGATGAAAGGTAACAAGGCAACCATACAAATATATTTCAGTCCTGCATGGAGCAGCCAGGCAGAAATTCTGCTTTCCTTTTGTGCCTACCTCCGGAGGGCGATCAATGTGAAAGCTAAACTAAAATAGGAATTAACAAAAGAAACACATGCTGCATTGCCAAGGAAAACAAATATGCAGATCTCGGCAGAAACACGATTCGCTCTCATAAAGTTAAAAAATGAAATAAAAATAATCACAAGGCAAATGTGTCATTTTTGTATTTTTTTTAACTGTTTGTGCCAATGAGCTAAGAAAAGGTGGTAAAGTATAACTTAAAGGAATAAGAAATTCACTGGTCAACACAATTTTTCTGGCAAAAGGTTTTAAAACATATTTTAAGTCAATTTTGGCTGCTGATTAAGAATATGAACTCTATTTTTGGCTATCACATCAGGATTTCGAGATGTTTTCAATTTTTGATGAAAATTACTCCTATCTTATGTTTTATGATAAAAACACATGATTTTCGGTACTACATTTTGTATATTTTTAATCAAGGAATAACAAAGATTACAAAGTCTATGTACAGCAAATCAAATATACTTACAGAATTAAACTACAAAATATAAAAACACATATATATGGCACACAGATGAATGACAAATGGCAGTTATTTGAAGTTTCTTTTCTTGGCTGATCTGTGATGTACAGCTTCTGGGTTGTCTCTCATTAAGCTCCAGCAATAGTCAGCCATCATATGTGAGTCCCACCGGCCTTGATACCATTCTTCCATTGTTTTAATGTCCTGATGAAAATGCTCCCCTTGTTCCTCGCTCACATCCCCAAGGTTCTCTGGAAAAAAAAGTCCAAATGGCTGTGTAAACAGTGAATCTTGATCCTCCTTCTACATCCAAGATTTCGCAGACTCAGTAGCTCTTCCACAATCTCTTCATAGTTGTCTGCTTTCTTATTCCCTAGAAAACTCTGCACCACATTACAAAATGCATTCCAAGCTCTTTCTTCTGTCTCATTCATTGATGTGATAAAATTTATGTCTCTCATAAGTGTTCTTATTTGAGGTCCATCAAATATTCCAGCCTTTTTCTTCTCTTCACTAAGACCAGGAAAAGTTGAACATATATAGTTAAAGCATTCTCCACTGTGATTGAGAGCTTTGACGAACTGCTTCATCAATCCAAGTTTTATGTGTAAGGGAGGAAGGACAACATCCTTCCTATCCACTAGAGGATCAAGGATGACATTCTTATTGCCAGATGCCAAACTCTGTCGCTGAGGCCATTCAGTTTTCACCCAATGCTCTGCTGTAGCTCTACTGTCCCAGTAGCACAGAAAACAAGGGTGTTTTGTGTACCCTCCTTGCAGACCCAAAAGGAAGTTAACCATTTTCAAATCAACACAAATTAACGACCCATGAACATTATATTGTAACCTCTCTAAAACATGCTTGATGTTTTTACATTCTTCTTTAAGTTTTACAGAATGATCTATTGGTACAGAGCCATACTTATTTCCATTGTGTAACAGAACACATTTTAAACTTCTTTTGGAACTATCAATAAAAAGTCTCCAATCCCTTTAATCATATGCCAGAAGGCCCATAAAGAGAAGTAGCCCATCAACATCAGTATAATAGACAAGCTGGCCATCTGAATGGAAGTACTTACACAGTTCTGCTTCCCTGTTACGATAAAATGAGATACTTGTACCGGGTTTCAACATTCGATTCTCTTGTAGTCTTGAAGCCAATAGTTCAGCAGACTCTTTTGGTAGATAAAGATCTCTAACCAGATCATTCAAAGCAGACTGAATAAAAAACAGAATTGGTTTGTCACAATCTTCATCACATGGCTGAAAAATATCTGGACTGTCTTCTTCATGAGTAAAACAATGTGAGGAGTGTTCTGTGTCAACGTTTTCTGGAAGCGCAGTAAATTTTGGAACAGGTATGTCTTCACTATGGGCAACTGGTCGAATAGCTGAAGGGATACTCGGGTATTGCAAATATTGCTTGTTTTTCTTATTGAAACCTTTTACATCGACAAGGCAGAGATAGAAGTCTTCTAAATGATTGCTTGGTTCTCTCCAAACCATAGGAACTCCAAACTGAAGTTCAGCATTCTTTCCTTGAGACCACGATCTCAAGCTCTCAATACAGGTTTTGCACACTTTGTGAGGAGCCCAATGCTTGTCTTGGTCTCCAAGTTTTACTTTGAAGTACACAAAATACACCCTCTTAAGAATGCCAGTAATGTTGCGCCTCTGAGTCTTCACAGTAAAGTTTCCACAGATGTAACAAAAAATATTTGGATCATTTGAGCACTGTCTTCTGCGAGATGTAGAGGCCATTGTTAGATCAGCGAAACATCCTGCAGAGAAATACAAGATAAAAGTTGTTAGCTACCTGAGTTGTTTATTGAATTTCTGTCCCCCCACATCTTAGTTATTGATTCACAAACAAAAACAGAAAAGCAGCAGGATAAAAACAATAAATATCAAAATTAATTCAAAATTTCAATAAATAAAACAGTACCTGCACACGACTGTTGTGTACGTTGAAAACTGTTTGTTTACTTTCTTATCATAACAAATGGGAATTATGCCTGTTCAAAGAAAACAAAGATATTCTCACATTTATTGGGAGACTAAATGAAAACTAAATTTACCTTAATGAACTGTATAAACCGGCACTTTTCATACACGACTTATATTTATCATGGAATTCATGAAAATGGGCTATATACCTATAGCGCAAAAACGTGATGTGATAGAGAAATTATAAGATCAGATTTGAATTCAGCAGCCTCAAATTAGTCTAAAACTGTTCTTAAAGTCCATGCCAGAAGAAATTTTTTTTTGTAGACCAGTGAATTACATATAGGAGTGTGCCTGGTATCTTGGCATCAAGACAACAACATGGATTATGTCACTTTGTATCTTTAGCATCTAAACAATCTTTGAATTGAAAAGCTTTTGCAATTACAAAAGTGACTCGAAATAGCATAGGAAAAAAATAAATACGTGAATTTGAATTCCTTTTCTGGCACAAAAATTGAAACACTAACAAACCCACATCATTAGGTTCCATTCATATTAGAGGAAATATATTTCTACCTGTAGAAGTTATGATGGTAACGTAAATAGATCCTAATACAAAAGTGGTAAAATTATTATAGTTTAGCAGTAAAATGGAAACATGTGCCGTGACTAATATTTATTTTGCCACCGTCCCTGAACTACTGTATAGGGTTTATTAGCTGGACACATTAGTCTGGTGCCCCCTTGCTATACACTAAGCAGGGACAGACATGCCATTAGTTCAAGCAGGTGCCTAATAGGTAAGGGGGCCACATCAACCTCCAAAGTAGACGGAAATGTATATTATGATGAGCTCTTGAACTTCAAAGGGCCCCTATATTGTTCTTGCACGGGGTCCTCTTCTGTCTGACACTATAAATATTACCGTACCCAGTGCGACTGTTTTGCTTATTACAGATGTGGTACCCTAATTTGTTTCTAAAGGGATGTTTAAGACTATCTGTTTAGAATCATCTATCTGTAGAAAAGGTCATAAAAGCAATGTGAGATAAACTTGGCTGTGGCCAGTGATCGGCTCCTTACACTGTGTACATCCGGCTGCTGCCGAAAGAGGTATAAGCTGATCAGTGGGGGTGTCGGATGATCCCCACTGATCCCATAATCATTGAATAGGTCATCGATGTGCTAATTCTGGACAACCACTTTAAGTTACACAATTTGTAATGATGCAAACTCCATAAAATCATTCAACAAGCAATAAAAAAGCATGTATTAAAAGTATAGGGTTGTTTAACATGAAAGTCGGATGGAAAGCGAATTTGATCAAACTCATCTTTCCTAACCATTCAGTAAAAAAGCTATAGTTTAAAATATACATTTTAACACGGAAGCGTCCATCAATGCAATCCATCACAACCATTCAGTGAAAAAAGGTATATGATTCTAGGTGTGTTGGATGGTCTCTATTGTAGAAATTTGTTTTTAACTTCTTCGTTCATCATTTTGCAACATGTTGGTATATGTTTGGTTTACCGATAAGTTAATGCTGTCATCATATCATATAGCACTGTGTACTTACAATTGCTCATTTTGCCTTTCTACCCAGCTAATTCTTCTGATTTCCATTGGGGTCTGTGACATCACACGATTAAACACTGACTAGCTAAATCCATCTAAGCTCTAAATAGAAACAAGAGGTCAATTTTCCCTGTATGAGACATGAGTCTCTGCAAAAGCCCCTGAAAGAGGGGAGAAGGGAATAGCTGTGTGAGGAGTTAAAGAGGGGAATAATAAATGCAGGGACAACAGAAAAGAAAAGAATAAGATGAGTAGAAAGGCAAAATGAGCAATTGTAAGTACACAGTGCTATATAATATGATGATTGCAATATTGTAAGAGGATAAAAACTTTGATGGGAGTGCATCTTTAACCTCTTTCTGACCTCGGATGGGATAGTATGTCCGAGGTCAGATACCGCGCTTTGATGCAGGGCTGCGGCGGGGAGCCCGCATCAAAGCTGGGACATGTCAGCTGTTTTGAACAGCTGACATGTGCCCACAATAGCGGCGGGTGAAATCGCGATTCACCCGCCGCTTTTAACTAGTTAAATGCCGCTGTCAAACACTGACCTCTATGGTTGCTGATGCCGGCCTGCTGTGAGCGCCCCCCTGTGGTCGGCGCTTATAGCACACCTGCATTTCTGCTGCATAATAGCGATCTGATGATCGCTACTATGTAGCAGAGCCGATCGAGTGGTGCCAGCTTCTAGCCTCCCATGTAGGCTATAGAAGCATGGCAAAAGTTAATAAAAAAGTTTAAAAAAAATGTGAAAAAAATAAAAAAAAAATGTTTAAATCACACCCCTTTTTCCCCATTCAAAATAAATCAATAAAAAAAATCAAACCTACACATATTTGGTAGTGAGAAAAAAATTCGAAAAGCCAGAATTACGTTTTTTTGGTCACCACGACATTGCATTAAAATGCAATAATGGGCGATCAAAAGAACGTATCTGCACCAAAATGCTATCATTAAAAACGCCAGCTCAGCATGCAAAAAATAAACCCTCACCTGACCCCCAGATCATGAAAAATGGAGACGCTACGGGTATCGGAAAATGGCACAATTATTTTTTTTAGCAAAGTTTGGAATTTTCTTTCACCACTTAGATAAAAAATAACCTACTCATGTTAGGTGTCTATGAACTTGTAATGACCTGGAGAATCATAATGTCAGGTCAGTTTTAGCATTTAGTGAACCTAGTTAAAAAGCAGCCAATCAAAAAACAAGTGTGGGATTGCACTTTTTTTGCAATTTCACCGCACTTGGAATTTTTTTCCTGTTTTCTAGTACACAACATGCTAAAACCAATTATTTCATTCAAAAGTACAACTTGTTTTGCAAAAAATAAGCCCTCACATGGCCATATTGACGAAAAAATAAAAAAGTTATGGCTCTGGGAAGAAGGGGAGCAAAAAACAAACATGGAAAAACGGAAAATCCCAAGGTCATGAAGGGGTTAAAGGGATTTTCCAGGCATCTAATATTGATTTCCTATTCATAGTCTCTTGTACACTGACTCCCTAAACTGTACACAATATTCCATATACAATCTCGTAAAAAAAATAATAATCTGCCTAGAAATTATTAAGAATAATAATTAAAAAATATAATTAAACACTTCTCTATAACATCTGTAATGCTGAATTCATTTTTGAAAAGTCTTGCACAAATAAAACAGTCATGGAAAAAAAACTGAATATTCCTCATCATATATTGATAATTTACTCTTTGGGTTAGTTTTAGATGTCTGAACAACGCTTTTAAGTAAGGATATATCTGTAGGCTTCGGATCATGAAAGCTTTTTGAATATTGTTATGAAAATCTTTGGAAGTGAAGACTAAGGCTACGTTCACACTAGCGTTTCCCGTTTTGCGTCGTGTTTGCGTCGGGCGACGCAGCGGCGACGCATGCGTCATGCGCCCCTATATTTAACATGGGGGACGCATGCGTTTTTTTTTTGTTGCGTTGTGCGACGCATGCGTCTTTTTTGCCGCTAGCGTCGGACCAAGAAAACGCAACAAGTTGCATTTTTCTTGCGTCCAAATTTCGGCAAAAACCGACGCATGCATCGCAAAACGCAGCATTTTTGCATGCGTTTTGCCGCGTTTTTGCGTGCGTTGTGCGTTGTGTCGCCGACGCAGCGGCGCACAACGCTAGTGTGAACGTAGCCTAATTTTCCCAATTCTGTACCCAATCTCAGTTTGCCATCCATTTACACAATGCCTCATGCATATAGCCGTATTACAAATCTGTGCTGTCCCATACCATAGTGTGTGTCCATGCTGAATATACAGGTGCTTCTCACAATATTAGAATATCATCAAAAAGATAATGTATTTTAGTTGTTCAATACAAAAAGTGAAACTCCTATGTTATATAGAGTCATTACAAACAGAGTGATCTATTTCAAGTGTTTATTTCTGTTAATGTTGATGATTATGGCTTAAAGCCAATGGAAACCGAAACGTCATTATCTCTGTAAAGTAGAATAATTAACAAAAAAACACCTGCAAGGGCTTCCTAAGCATTTAAAACGGCCCCTTAGTCTGATTCAGTAGGCTCCACAATCATGGGAGAGACTGCTGAATTGACAGATGTCCAGAAGGCAGTCATTGACACACTCCACAAGGAGGGTAAGCCACAAAAAAGGTCATTGCTAAAGAAGATGGCTGTTCACAGAGTGCTGTATCCAAGCATATTAATCTATGGGGTATTGTCAAGAGGAAGATAAGACACCAGACCCAACAATGACGAGGTTACGGCTGCTATCAACGCAACCTGGGCTTCCATAACACCTCAGCAGTGCCACAGACTGATCGCCTCCATGCCATGCCACATTGATGCAGTAATTGATGCAAAAGAAGCCCTGACCAAGTATTGAGTGCATTTACTGAACATACTTTTCAATAAGCCAACATTTTGGATTTTAAAATCGTTTTTCAAGCTGGTGTTATAAAGTATTCTAATTTACTGAGATAATGACTTTTTGGTTTTCATTGGCTGTAAGCCATAATCATCAACATTAACAGAAATAAACTCTTGAAATAGATCACTGTGTTTGTAATGCTGCTATATAATGAGTTTCACTTTTTGTATTGAAAATCTGAAATAAATTAACATTTTGATGATATTCTAATTTTGTGAGAAGCACCTGTATGTCTGTTAATGTATGTGTCTGATATTGTTTTTCCATAGTCTAAATATATTGTGGTATGTTTCATTTTATCCAATACTACTATTGTATTGCCCAATTAAAGCATTCGTTCTTTTGAGAAATGTGGGGTTTCATGGTACTGAATGACAACTAATTATGGTAGCAAATGAAAATTAATAAAATCTGTGTGTCAACCTACTTCAGATATTTTTTTCAAAATGAAACGAAAAAATTTTATCAGCTTGTTCAACTATTATAAACAGAATTTCATGAAATCGTGTTTTTGTTTTTCTGTCAGTTATGCTGTCGGGACTGGTATTGTAGCGATTCTGTATAATGTACAACTCTTGTGAAGATCTGTAGATTTGTAAATGAAATTTAATTTTCCTGTATGATATTTACATTTACAGTATAAATAGTAAGGCCTTAGTTTAGATTAATAAGATAATAATTTGCAAAACCAATAGACTTTAATATGACAGTATTATGCTTCAGGCTCCATACTAGGAGACTCTCAATTAGTTTCTCTTGACATGGCAATTAATTAAAAAGAGCTATTTTTTCTTATCATTTTAAGTCTTTTGATATTTCTTTTGTTTTTCATTAAACAAAATATAAATATTAACAAGATCTAAATTAATTACACAGAATTTGTTTCCGTGTGACTAAATATCATCTGACATACACGTCTTTTTTACTACTATAGTATGTTCGGCTTTAAGGTTTTGGCGGTAAAGAGTGTTCTGGTGGACTGATGGTATGAGGTTAGAAGTGAATTCAAGGTTGTAAATGATGTCCTGTGTGTTTTTTCATATATTTTCTAGAACCCATCCATTTTATCTCCTCCTATTTTTCCCTTTCTTCAACTCTTCAGAACAATAGAACCAAGTTTCATTTGACAAACTGGACACCCAAGCAAAATCAAGAACCTTGGCACCTAGGTTTTCTCCCTTAACTTTTTTCAAGACTTTGCAGACATCTCTGCTGTATCACATAGAGACAAATGTTTATGCTATTTATTTGTATTTCCAGTTTTTTATTATTTTTAAATATTTTTAGACCTTTTTCTTTACCAGACGTAACATGCTAAATTGTGATCCGTTTGGGGTTACCAGTCAAAGCAAGAAAGACAAAGAAGAACTCAAGCGGCTTCAACGGTGCGCAGCTAAAGTAATAATTAGATTAGGTGGCCTACTGTAGCTTCAACATTCTTTACTGTAAGTGCAGTGAGACTATCAAAGTCTGTGCCGGAGGAACTTATCATGGCAAATTTACTAAAATACGTCAAAGGGCCTGGATGTCTTTATTGAGTCTTATAATATTACAGGTTAAAGCTACTGGATCACCATTGATGGTTTTTATTCTATATTTTTTTCTCTAAGATGAGGGCAATTGGCTTTTTCATAATGAGGGTTTTTACTTTACTCAGCACTGACATTGCAGATAGTAGGCTGAACTAAATATATTTATGTTTTGTTTTTTTTTCAACTATCTTAAGGTGACATTCCAAATGATTTTGCATGGCTCAAAGGCTTTCCTTGAAACGGATAGTACTCTGCTCCAATTGCAGTTTCAAACATGGTTTCATTGCAATGCCCGATGCAACACCGCTGATATGCAATGTGGGAAATCGTGTATGTAGCTTTAGTACAGGATCATCTGATAGTCTAAATTCTGATGTGAAAATAAGTCCCAAGTGCCAATTTACATAATGGCACAAAAGGAGATTGTCAGGGGATGCAATTTTGCTGCCTCCAATCATCAAGACAATTACGCAATTGACGACGAGTGATGGACGAGACCTTGGCTGTTTTTCCTACTAGGCCAGTTATTGGGGAACTCACAGTGAGTGTATGGTATATACACCTCCATTTCCAATGCATGGAATATATTTTTATAAATATATACCCTGGTACGATCACTGACAACTCTACAATAACAAAAGGAACTAGCTGCCACCTCCCAGGTAGTGCTGTTTACAGACCAAGAGGAAAAGAGCTATTACATCTTATATATTGAATCTGGAAAAGTGGGAAGTGTTTATAAAAATGTACAAAGATGATGCAAAATGGGAACAAAACAATACAGTATATACTGTATGCACAATCATATAAAATAAATGGGATAACAAAAGTACTAAACCTGTGCCATGGAAATGGCTCAAAGCTTAGTCGAGGGAAGCAATCCTTAAAGCAAAGGACAGAACCATAGAGCACTGTGTCTTCCACAAATGACAAAAACCCAAACTCTGATTTTCTAAGATCAAGGTTATGCCCACATACCGCTTTTTTGTGAGCTCATATTGGGGCTGGTCGTGGGATGTGTTAGGTCCTTAGAAGATTATGAGATGCCCAACTTTCAGGATATTTTCACCCCAGAGGGTCCCAGGCTGGAGATATTGTGGTCATGTTTCCTATCACGATTTTACATTTCTATAGAGATGAAACATGGCAAGGTTAGTATCATTTATCTTGCCTATATTAAGTTGAAGGTGTTAGGCCGACCTTACGGTGATGTGAGTGAATGCGTTATTTTAATCACTTCGCCACCACACTAAAAATATATCTCCCATAATTATTGGATCAATGCAAACCCCAGTGTCTGAGATAATTCCTTTGACAAAAGGAAGCTCTTGTCTCAGAAGTCTATTTCTCCCCTGCTGAGTATACAAATCCTAGACTTGGTGGCTGATGCTCAGCAGATCTCTGGTACAATTACCCGTTCAGAGCAGGAGGTTCTAATTCAATTGAGGTCGAAGTTTCACTTTCACAGTTACAATATATCCCATATGTCCAATGTGAGTGTGATATGTCCTCTCTCCGGAGATGTCTTTATGGATTTTACAGATTTTATCTATGACAGAGACGAATGCATTCAATGTCATAGCAGATTGTCTTCTATGGATATAGTTGTAGTGAAGAACATGAAAATTTGACCATGTGGAAGATGTCAGTTTGAAGCTTCACAATTTAGTAATAATATCATGATGGTTCTTTCATAGTGATAGATGTAGTGTGAGGTGTCAATCATTTACTGTCTCTTGGTTCATTATTCCATTCCCTATGGTGATGAATGATGATTCCTGTTTATGGATATGTGTTCTTTATTATAAACTCCATAGATAGCCAAGTCTAATTCCTCAGTCAAGAAACCCTGCCTTTCATTTCTGCCTTGACTATAACTGAACGATTCTTCTCCTCTGATCCTGGCAATGTGAAAATTGTTTTTTGTAAAACAAATCCATAGATCATCGAGGTTATTATCACATGAGAGCTACAGTGCCGGTATAACAAGAATAGGGGTGTGCATCTCCGATGTTAACTAGTGCTACGTAAGGCAACATTGAAATTACAATACTATCAGTTTTCATAGACATTTTATATACACGCTGTCAGAGTTTTCTGAATAGATTCAATCTTACAAAAAAGCAGATCTTCACTTCATCATTTCCAACCAATTTCATGCTTCATCGCCTCTTTCCAGTTTCATCATCTAAACACCAGTGGTCCAGCAAGGGACCATAATAATAACTTGTGTTTATAAAACACCTCTCAGTCCCTTGGTGTGCAGCAACTATACTTCTGAGGCATTTGCACTGCCGGAGCCTGTGACATTATTATTGTCTATGTACCTTTAGCCAAGATTTGATATTGAAGCTCAGAGGGAAATGTGGGGGTTTCACGTGGAGCTATGACAGAGATCCAAAGAACAATATAAATACATTACACTTCATTTGTCTGAGAATCTCCTTAATACATTCAGGAATGCATTTTATATATCATTTTATATAAAAATACAATATGTGTGCAACAGTTTAAGGCACGATTGCTGCTAGGTATATTTTTCTCTAAAATACTATGGTGTTTTAGAGAAAATACAGTTAGAAGATCCGGCTAGGGACTATTGCCAGACACAAGACTAGACCGGCTCTGCCCTGGTTGGCTACTTCCTGCACCATACAAGGAAGCGAGAGATCTTTCCATAACCTATGGCAGGGCAGAAAGAAGCTAACTTGGGGTGGCAGCAGACCAGTCTTCTTTCTAACTCAATTCCGGGCCATATCTCTCAGCTATATTTTCTCTGAAACATCTGAGTGTTTCAGAGAACAGTATACCTAGCTGAAATTATGCATCCCGGCTTTGATTCATGCTGCTCATGGTTTTGGGCAGAAAGAATCATTTCACCGTTTCCTTTTAATAACTAATCAAAATGTATTGAGAGACGTTGATCGTATTCTGTCATCAACCAAAAAATATGTTAAGATAAGCTATTCTAAATATTAATTTAAAATATCAATATACACCACCATATCTTATGACCCATGAATTTGATGCAGGTCATTAAAGTTGATCATAGGGTTAGATCTCTTTGACTCCTAACAATCTTTATAATGAGGGGAATGAGGTCCTATTTGTTAAAAAAAGAAAACATGTAATCTCTCCAATCTGAAGTTACTGAAAGTTAAGCAAGGAAGAAAAGCATTCCATACTTGTGTATGGGGTTAGTCAAAATGGTCATACCAACACTAATTAGTGTCTTATGTTCTATCCTGTTTATAGATTATAACTCATCATTGTATATTTAAGTTTTGTTTTTCATGCTATAAACGTTTCATTTTCACATCCACTTTTCCATGTATATGATTTTTACATTTACATACTTTTCACTTTCATATCATCCTTTACTGTACATTTGTTTTATTTTCCCATTTTTATACTTTCACACCCCTCTTAGATTTACATGTTTTACTATTTACTTTTACATACTTTTCACTTCTAACTTTGCAGTTATATGACTTAATTTTTACAACCGATGTAAATAATTTTCATTTTCACATCTGCTTTTGCATTTATGTTTTACTTTTAATTAACATTGACAGAATTTTCGTATTTACATCCACTTTTGCATTTGTGTTTTACTTGTGACATTTACATTTCACTTTCATATTCACTTTTACATTTATTTACTTTTTATGTTTGCATACTTTTAATTTTCACATCCAGTTTTACATTTATGCTTTACCATTTACATACTTTTTACTTTTACATGAAAATATACATTTACGTTTTGATTTTTACATTTACATACTTTTCACTTTCCCATCCACTTTTACATTTATAAGTTTAACTTTTTACATATACATACTTTTAACATTCAGATCTTTTTTTACACTTGCATGCTTTTTACTTTTACATCCAAATTTATATTTATGTTTACTTTTCACATTTACATACTTTCAACTTTCACAACTATTTTAACATTTGTTTTACTTTTTACATTTACATACTTTTCACTTTCTCATCCACGTTTTCATTTATATATATATATATTATATTTAACATTTATATATTTTTTTCCCTTTTATTTCCTCTTTTACATGTTATATTTCCTCCTATTCTTCTATGGAATGCTTATTTGATATAAAATTGCATTCTTTGTATTCCTCTCTCCTCCTGTAGCAGTCGTGACTTTTATCGTTTAAGATTACTGTACTCATTTTTATTATGTAGACCCCTTTTCACATGTAAAGTTCCATGGAATAAATGGCTCTATAATAATAAATAGTAATAATAATATGGAACTGTAGATTAATTCACAGACCCTGTCCAATAATTTTTCTTTTGTGCAAATTGCACACAAACTTACAGACTATAACTTCGATAGAAGCAAGATAATCTATATTTTGGTGTATAGCAGGGTAGTGATATTTTATCAATAATTTTAAAGATAAAATGTAATAGTTAGACCATGCTAATATTGAACTATTTATCCTGCGCTCTCCTCGTGGTTTGTGTCTGATTTTCATTATGAGCCTCCAATTGTCCGAATGTTACCTTGAACGGATTGTCTCATCAAGCTAAAAACACCTGGTATTGCTGATCATTTGTTTATTGCGTCACTAGTTTCTAGAAAACAAAGACATAAACTGCCATTGCTGGGAGCAATTATGGCAAGCCAAATCTTTTCCTGTAGAAGAAAATGTTGTGAAATGTAATAACATATGGTTTATTTATTTAAATGGGCACCATGTAATAAATCACCAGGCCAACTCTGCCACAGATAGAAATGTTTTACTTGAAAAATGCAAAAATGTGCCTTGATCTGTCCATATCACTGCCATTGAATGCATTCTTGAAAAATAGCGTATGCCCGGGGCCATGTGCACTGTAATTCATTGTGGACTTCTGATGGGCAGATCTTGTCATGTGCTTCTCCTTCAGCAGCCATGTTTCAGATAGGAGTGGTGTATCGGCAGTGAAGAAGACTGTAATGAATAAGGGGAATCTCTTGTCAAATGATGACCTCATTTTTTGTAAAAGGATGCAGCGGTATAATGATTTATCAAACTTACATATCACCTAATACCTAAAATCAAATTTTTATTCCAACCATTTAAAAGAACTCTTTAAAGACAAATTTGTCACAATACCTGCAGCCTGCAGAACAAGTAATTTAATCGTAGATAAACATAAAGCCCCTAATCAACCCTACTGGTCCCTATTGAACTCTTCCTATCAGCAGAGGTTGGCACCCTAGCTTGTACGCAATATGGCGCCCCCGCTCAACGATGGCTTACCCTAGATGCAGCCAGGTAATCCCTAAATATATATATATATATATATACAACCAGTCAACACAAATAACCAAATCTGCAGAAAAAAGTGGTGCCGTATACATTAGGAGGAATAGAAAAGAAAGGGGGCAGAAAATAGTGAACCCAAGAAGGTGACAATCAAATTAGGGTGAGTGGAGGGCCAGTTAGAACAGGCCTTTCATTTCTTCACCCCTGCCCTTGAACCATTCTATCTGTGTCTGGGTATCCAAATTGTATTTTGTTAATCTCTTGGTTATATTTTATTGTATTTGGCTCCTGTAAAATAAGTTTTATTATACTCACCTGTAGGGTGGTCCGGTCCAATGTGTGTTGCAGGTCCGGGTCCGGCGCCTCCCATCTTCTTGCGTTGCC
Organism: Ranitomeya imitator; assembly: GCF_032444005.1. Taxonomy (NCBI): domain Eukaryota; kingdom Metazoa; phylum Chordata; class Amphibia; order Anura; family Dendrobatidae; genus Ranitomeya; species Ranitomeya imitator. The sequence goes on along the minus strand of NC_091283.1, from coordinate 72,697,102 downwards.
GTCCTCCTGTTGCTTCACACTCCCTGGACATCAGGCCCAGCGCCTGCACACTGCAGTACTTTACTCTGCCCACAACAGGGCATAGAAGTATGCCTATGCAAAAGTGCGATGCCAGAGAGCGATGATGCAACAGGATGGCTGCATCGCAAGAAGATAAGAGGTGCCGACGCGGACCTGCGACACCCATTGGAGCGGACTGCCCCAGGTGATTATAATAAAACTTATTTTTCTTATCTTTCAGGTCGGGTTGGGGGCTTATATATAGCATTATAGAATACTATAGATAAGCCCTGAAAGGCAGTGGCCGTATCTTATATTGGCCAAAACTGCTGACAGGTTCGCTTTAATTCATTTTAAGTCATTCAAATCTAAACAGGGTGTCTAGATTGCCTCATGCTGGCTTAGAGACCTAATAAGTCCCCAATAATGATGTATGACCAAGGTGTTGCCCCAACGGGTTATCATCACTACCAGCTGTTTTGGCCCTTACATTGTTTGTATCAAATTGCACATTGCAGTCATTTAGTCCCCCGTGGTTTTGTCACTGCGGATGTTTACAGGAAGTTTTCTGAGTCCATAAACTTGAGTGCAGAATCCCTGTAGAAAACACACCATAAGTTCCACAGGGACCTAATTAGCCAGCAGCACAATACAATTGTTTTTAAAGTGAAGGTTATCACACCATGAGCATCACACCATGTATATCGACTGGAGAAAGATGTGTGATGCAATTTCCCTGTCTGTATGTAAAGTTATATATCAACACAACTGATTGATGGACAAATATTTTTTTAGTCCAAGTAGCAGCATACACTTCCTTCTACATTAATTTGTAAAAATTGTAAATGTTTAATTTTACTAATAATATAATAATAAAAAACCCTTTATTTAAAGTGGACCTGTCACCTCTCCTGTCTTTTAATTACTAATGACTTAACAATTTCCAAACATTTTTTAAGGCTACTGCATTGTGCTGTTTCTTTTCTTTCTCCTAGAAATGTATGAATAAATTGACAACTGGGTGTTACTGGTTAAGAATGTGACACTGGCCAATCAGTGCTGACAGATATAGGCTATGTAGTGATATGCTCTTTGAGAAAGGTAATGGTAAGACCCAGTTGTTATATTAATGAATTTATAGTAGAACAGAAGACCAATGAAATATGCACCATTATTTCATGTGGAATACGTGTACTGAAAAATCAGTCAGGACCTCATTTAAGGGAGCCTATTACCAGGTGTTTCCACATATAAAGTATTGGGGACTCTTTTACAGCATACTGGCATACTGTTAAAAAAGACCCCTATCTACTCAAAATATCCCCCCCAAAAAACTTTTATTTTACTCAGACTCACAGGTGGTGCGGTCCAGTCCAATGGGCTTTCTTCTTTCGACCGCAGTCCTGCTTTTCTCTTTTATCTAGATAGTGCATTCTACATGATCCACAGTGTTCCCATTGCTCTCCTCCACTGTTGTACTTTTCTCTTCCCTGTCGGGAACAGAACATAGCACTTTAGTGCCTTACGGTACTTTGCTCTGTCCTGGAAGGTAATGAGGAAAGTGCACCAGCGCAGTAGAGAGATGGAGACAGTGTGGATAATGTAGGATGTATAATCCACACAAAGCAGGTAAGGAGTACAGCAATCGTAAGAAGAGAGGAGGCGCCGTATCAAGACCAAAGACGCCCATCGGACTGGACCGCACCATCTGTCAGTATAATAAAAAGACTTTTGGGGATCTGCAGAGTGGATTGCGGACTTTTTTTTTAGGTCTTAATGGTGGTGACCATTCTTCATATGGGAAAACTTGGTGACAGATTCCCTTTAACTTTGTATGATTACTCAAGGGATTTGTGCGATCCCCAGTGATCAGACATTAATCTTATATTCCAGTTTACCTTTTAATATGATTATCTGTTGGTCTGCTATATTTTTTTTATATTTACTATACAAAAAAACAAGAAAAAAAAACACTTTTTGCATCATCAAGCTGCTATTGACAGATCTATCATTCCCTTTACAATTCTATGGTTTGTGTTTTGATGATAATCTGAAGGTTACTGGTTTCCATTTATCTTCTACTTTGTTAATTTCCTGAAAAATAAAAAAAACAACAAAAACAATAGAGCTGTATTTCAAAGAGTTTATATTTTACATTTAACAAGGATATAACCAGTATTAATCAAAAGGTGAACTTTAATGTTCATCTCGAAAATACACCCTATACAGTCTTCTGTTTGTTAGAACACAAAGACGAGAGCTGTTGACGATCTGATCTAGCTTGCAATAACATTTTTCTGAGGTTCAATACACAAAGTAATATCTTCTCAAAAGCAAAACCTTTGTTGCAGGTGTATACTATTGTCCATGAACATCAGATGCGGCAAACAATTTCAGTTTCTGAGGCTTTTGTATGGTTCCTGTAGCTGTACATCAGTACTGAATGACGGACAAGTTCTTTTCTTATATCTCTCATTTAATAGAACATGAACATTGATGTAAGTTTGGAAATATTAATAAACTGTCACGGGCCTACCGCGACAGAGAGGTTCCAGAGAACTGTAGCGCTCTGGGCCTTGTTCACACACAGTGAACAGAAGCTCTTCTCCTGTATTCTGACCTGGCTGCTTTGTGACAGCAGTGCAGGGGTTAATCTTGTTGCTGAGTTGCTGTGAGCTGGGTCTCTCAGCTGAAGGTGATTTTGTAATCACCTCCTCTATATAGACCCAGCCTTGACTTCAGCTATGGTCAGTGATACTGTCACGCCGTTAACAGCGATAAAGGAGCAGGATGGCGTACTGGGACCTGCACCTGTCTCTGCCACTATAATGGGGCCCTGACTTTCCCTTATCTCAGGGGTACCTATGATGGTTAGGAGGCCTGAGCCGCCAGCGTATCCCTGTCTCCTGTGCAGGCCCTATCAATAGCCCCCTCACCCCCCAAATGAGGTGGACTGCACCAGTGTATAAATAGAACAATAAACAGGGTATACAGACAAGGTAACTAAAAGTCTCAAACTCACCAAATGCTCACACAACCACAGAGGGTACACATAGAAGGAAAGAGAAGGAAAAAACTAGGAAGGAAAACAGGTTTAACATGCAACCAAAACAGCAGACACCAATCTCTGTAAATAAACCTCCAAGCTCCTAATACACCACGCTCCTTCAACCTCCAAGCCAGGCAGCTGAACTGATCACTGAAAATAGCTGAAGTCAAGGCTGGGTCTATATAGAGAAGGTGATTACAAAATCACCTTCAGCTGAGAGACCCAGCTCACAGCAACTCAGCAACAAGATTAACTCCTGCACTGCTGGCACAAAGCAGCTAGGTCAGAATACAGGAGAAGAGCTTCTGTTCACTGTGTGTGAACGAGGCCCAGAGTGCTGCGGTTCTCTGGAACCTCTCTGTCGTGGTAGCCCCGTGACATAAACTTGGCATTTCATGGCAAAATGACATATAGGGAAGGTCAACATTGATGCATCTGTGTGAGGGTAGCACACATCATTGTCAATAAGACTCTTCATTGCTCCAGTCCAATTGGATGTTTTATAGATACCCATAAAGCGCTATAAGGAAGGAAAGAGGAAGTAGAGAAGACAAAACCTATAAAAGTGTAGGTCTCATTTTTTTAAGAGTACACTATTTTGCTGCCTTCTGGCTTCCTACTTTGTCGGGAGGGATGGAGGGAGGGGGCAGTGCACTCCTTATTAATGAGATTGTTGCACCACTAGCCGGAAGCTTTGCCTCTAGCACCAGAGGAGCTATCCAGACTGCCTCAGAGCAGCGCTTACAAACTGTATAGCAAAGACCTTGTAAGCTTGCATAAGAAGATCAGCTACAGCTGGTACCCTGTAGCTGTGACCCGTAATCAATGCAACAGGCAGTACACACATGAAATATCACTCTGTTCTTGTTTTAACGAGCACATTGTAATTTTGATAGTTTAGGGTGATGATATCCCAGTCCGGGAGTAACCTCGGGTGTTACAATATCAAGTTATCAAGTGCATTCATTAGAATGGCATAGAGATTCTCCAACACTTTGCAAAATGTTGATGTTATATATTATAATCTGCACACCAAGTAATAGATCAGTTCTTATTTACAGTGTTCATAGAATGTATCCCTGATGTGACAGTTTACCTGCCATTACTATTGTCCCCATTAAGCAAACTGACTGTATAAACCCTTCAGGATTTGTATGCCAGGCTGATAAATTGCCTATGCGACATAGCACTAACAAGGACAGAACTCAGACCACTTATCTTTTATTAATATGAGGAAAAGTTTATATTCTTAATCAAACAGACCAACTACTGCATTGAAAATGCTCATTACTTATTATACATTTTATCAACCACACGAGTTCCTAAGCCCATGTTTGGGTTATGCTACCCAAGCCAAGGTGTTTGCTTTTTCCTCTTCCCAACTTCTCTATGACCATTGGACTAATTCCCATCCTCTAATTTTGAAGTTCCTCTGAAGTCCTGCAAAAACTTATGGGACCAACCTTGGCTGAGCATGCAGTCTTAAGACTGCATAGCAGCCACATAATTGCTTCTATAGTGTATGTGCTCTTAATCCGATGTAAAACATGCTATCACTGGATTTTTGTGTGGCACTTGGCATGGCAATAATCTCATTAAGTAGACCAGGAAACTGTTGATGACATTTAGGGGGCATGTCAACTCTATCACATTTTTATTCTTAAATGGTGAATATTAATGCCATATGCTTTTAAAGGGTTTATCTGGGACTATATTTTTTACTATGGGCCTAAAAATTAATAGCCAGGTAATTGTTAACTGCCTGCCTGTCCTACCCAATGCTGACACAGGGCGGTCGTTGACCGCTCCTGCAAGGGATTAAGATGTTCACCATCAATAGAGCAGCTCTTCTTCCAGGCTGCTCTTCTTCCTGCAGACTGCTGATGTCTTGCTGATTGATAGCCGGCTTCCCCTAGATACAGTGGAGAGTCGGCTGTTAGCATGATGTTGGCTGTCACGCCCCGAAAACTGAGTCACCATTGAATCATTGGCATTGATTATCTGTTAGTTTTTAGGCCCACAATGAAAAAATAGTCCAGGATAACCCTTTTAAATCATCACTGTCATTTCAACAAACTTTGGATAAATCATTTGTTTAAGCGAATATAAGAACCTTTGCAATATCTCTAATTAGAGAATTATGCTTTTTCGCTTATAAACCACTTCTGAACACCTCCTTAACTCACCATCCACTCTGAAAAAAAAGACCTGTATGTGTGAAATTTGTCAATGCATGATGGACTGCCAGCTCAGTGAGGTATCAGGTTACAGCTACACTATGGAGAAGTGAGAGGTAGGAGGAGTTAGGAGCACTCCACAAAGTCAGAGACTATCACAAACATGCATTTTGAGATGCAGCTTCAAGCAGCTGTTTTAGCTAACTCCAGTACTGGATTCACAGTCAGTGTTGCTAGATAATTACTTGCATGCTGCTGTGTATTTCTCATATACTATGCAGAAAGAACAGCAAGAGTGTATGTGTAATGTATATAATAGACATCATTGCAACACTCTTTAACCACTAGCTCAGAGAGAACTAAAATTAGAAATGGAGGTAAAAATGAGTGCAAACGCAGTATATACAGCTCTGGCAAAAATGAAGAGACTACTGCACAGTTTTATAAAAATGAGCTTCTCTACATGTCTGACAGCCATTGCATTCCAGTGTCAGTTGAATTCCATCCAGAGTACACCTCATTCTACTGAATGTGCTTCTGATTAGGTGATTACCTGAACAAAATCTTATTTAACGAAGGAAAGTATAAAAAACACTGCTGTGGTGTTCACAATCCTCCTGCAATAGGACAAGCTAGATGGCAAAACAAGTGTTAGTATTATATCCCAAAAGTAATAGGAATGAAAAAATAACTTTTAACCATGCCAAAGGAGTTGAAAAGAAAAGTCTTGAGTGAGGAAATGAAGGGCTCAATTCTGGCTTTACTAGCACAGGGATACAGTGAGCGTCATGTTGCCTCCATCCTTAAAATTTCTAAGATGGCAGTCCATTACAACAAGGTCAAGCAGCAGGCATTGCGGACAACAAAGCTACAGACTAGCAGAGGGTGAAAACAACTCTCCACTGACCGTGATGACCGTCATCTTATTCGAATGTCACTCAGCAACCGTAGGATGACATTGGCAGCTGGGGTGAAGTGCATGGCAAGAACAGTTCATAACAGGCTCCTTGTTAAAACATTAGTATTATTGTTTCTAAATTATTATGAACTTGTTTTCTTAGCATTATTTGAGGCCTGTAAGCAACACATTTTTTTGTTATTTTGACGATTTCTCATTTTCTGGAAAAAAAAATACAAAATGTATTGCTTGGAACTTCGGAGACATGTTGTCAGTAGTTTATAGAATAAAAGAACAATTTACATTTTACTCAAATATAACTATAAGGAGAAAAATCAGACTCTTAATTTTTGCCAGAGCTGTAAGTATATAATAATGGCCAGAAATAGTTGTATTCCTTATGTACACACTAACACCATCATATTCCTATCTGAGAGATACCTGAAATGACTGGTACACATTGAATTATTTCTTACCAGTGATTAGCTTATCAAAAAATACAGCATGGTGGATAATTTGGCCTAGAAAAAGTAGAACCTTTTTTACTACATAATTCGAAATAATGTCACCACAGTGGATACAAGCCCATTTATGAACACTGGCAGTCTATTTTTTTAAGCAAAAAATTGTAAAACTTCTCCAAAAAAACTCGTAAAGAGGACCACCAATATCTAGAGCAGGTTTTGTCTTTTTTTTTTAAAAAGATTTTCAAGTTATATAAAACATTTTAAATGACGCTTTCTATATTGAGTGGATTTATTATTTCATTGATTAGTCAAATTTTCTTCAAAGCATTACTAAAATAGCACAAGTGACTGCCATAAGCAAAAAAATAAGTAGTTATATATGAAGATTACACTTCAGATCTTTCTAAGAATGAAGAATCCCATTGGGCTTAGGATACTGCGGTAATAGATCAGAAGATATTGGGAGTGCAAACCTTGACTTTTCCATCTTAGAGATAGACATGAAAGTTCTTTTTGGTCCAGCTGTTGGGATTTTTTGTCTTGAAGCACTTGAGAATAAGTAATCTGACAGAGGGGGTCGATATTTACATGTAAATCAAAACCAGTGTTACACCAGGGCTCCCTTATTTCATTTTCTGTTTATTCACATCTTAATCCCCGAGTTACGTGCCCAGTGACGTACATAAGGTCTTAAGGGGATCAGATGGAGTTTCAGGCGCACCTGTTCCTGTCTTCTGTGTAAATTATTCCCATTTATTAACTCGGTGAATACCATGTACTCCTTCTGAAGAAAAGAGTTAAGAATTAGAGTCTTAATGGAAAATATATGCCTCATGTCTTTGTTAAAAAAAAATATAAATATTACTGTAATTGTATTGATTTTACTCTTTATAGAATATTTAGGAAAAATGGAGAAAAATAAACAGAAAATTAAAAAAATCAATGAGTATAATCTCTCTAGCTGTCAACCTCATCAAGCTATTACTAATTGCATTTTGTAGACCTAAGAGACTAGCATGGGAAGTCTAATATTCTGTAGGATTTCAGCAGCAGCAACATAGTAACCCTTTTTCATATCATATTGAAAAATGTTTCTATTATAAATACATTGCTTATATAAAACTTTAGGTTTCCTTTTTTTTTACATTAGCTCATGTAACTCATGTTTTAAAAGAATAATATTAGAAATAATTACTATGAATTTTTTCTGTATGTTCAACTTATCTGACCAAACTTTAGAATCGATAGTAACATAAATTCCACTTTAGATTTTCAACACTGAAAACTCCTAAATTATTCAGGTTCAATGTATTTATTTTATTTTATTTACTCGCTTATATTGCGCCATTAATTTACATAGGACTTTTATAGACGTGATCATCACTTTTGCCAGTAGGGCCCACAATATAAATTTCCTATCATAATGTCTTTTTTTTTTTTAAAGGCCGGTAACAATTTTTCAAGCTGTTATCTGGGTTATGGAAATAAATTTATATTTATATGTGAAATCAATTTTTCATTATGTTTTTATGCCTTATGATTGTACTATTGCTGATAGGTAGATGTAAAACTCGGCACTCAAGGAAGATGTGAAGAAGAATATGAGGAGAGCACTACAATAGCGATGGAAATTGCACCCTCTGTGCAATCCAGTTTTTTTCTGATGAAGGTCCCGGTATAAGACCGAAATGTTAAAAATTATTCTGAATGTTCTGGATTTTTTGGTTAAAATTCTTCTGTTCTCCACATCCTCCTTGAGTGCCATGATTTACATCTACCTACCATTACAGATCGGAACCTTACTTGGGCAACCTTCTTATATTTTCGGAATGCCGTATATTATTGTTTCCGATTCTACTATTGCAGAGTTGCCTTTTTTTTTTTTCTAAATTCAGATGACTAATTTCAAAATGATAAAATAAAACTAAAAGGGAGGCAAATTGAATGTACACTGAATTTTTAAGTTAGTGTATTTTGTAGATATTAATTGCTGATCTAAAAATATTGTTTTAAACCTTTTTTTAACTTTTTTTTTAATGCCAAGCTTGCAAGGTTTTTAAAATATAACTGCTATGATGAAATAAAAATTAATTTGTTCTGAAATGGAAAAATCTAATTCCACTGTTGTGTTAAATATATGATGTATAGATTAGCAAAAAAAAGTAGATCTAAAATTACATCTAAAACGTATGAAATTTTAGATCCTCGTTTATTTAAAAAATATATATATTTAACCTTTTATTATCTATTTTTTTTTCATCTCTACATTAAACGCAATTTTTTCTGGATTTTTCTTTACGCGCTCAAGATTGAGTTCAGGGTTTGGCTGAAGATCAAAATGCGCATCGCTTGTGTTATCTTGACCTCGCCTTCCTGCTTTCTGGTTCTTTACTCTTACTTATTAAATATTATGGTGGAACGTGAAAGTAATTTAATTCCATGTGCAGTATAAACAGCTTTAATACGTTTTTATCTTTGTTTTTTTTTTTCCTTTTGTAAAATTAAATTTGACATTTCAGATAACACAAAGCCTGGCTAAGATTCACATGGCATCTAAACACAATACTGCAGTGTACGTCCCGATTAAGACCTGTTTGGGAGAAAATGTATCTGCTGCTATTAAAGTGAATAGATATTGATTTTAATCCTTTGGGTGAGCTCTCTTTCTTGTTTCTGATGGATGACAATTTGCAGTGTAACATCATCTCCCATTTGTGTGGAAATTACACTCAGGTGCAGCAGCTTTCTGTACCCAACCCACTCTTCTCCTCTCTTCCCAGCAATTAGCAGTAACAGGCTGATAGTTATCCTTTCAGCTTGTGTGGTGTAAAACAGTGTGCAATGAATTGCTGATACCTTCATGACTCGAGATGTGTAGATCACCTACAATGATCCGACGGTGCATGCATAAAGACGGCGGCAACTGAGCAATGGCCACCTGGATTACTTAGTAATAGCTAAGTAGTAGAATTAAATTCTAACATTTTTCAAAACTCCATTTTCTACAGAATATTGATTCTTTGTAATTTGCTTCATGCAAATTTAGCAAAAGGGACAGAGAAAAGTTTATAACATTTTTAAAAAAATTATACCTCACCACTCACTTCTTAAGCCATCCCTACTGCTAGATGTTCCTCCTCTTGATCCCAACCTAGTATGAAGTCCAAAGTTTCAGTGCCTGAAAGTGTTAAGAGATGGCACAAAGGGCCGGTTGATGGATATCAAGCAGCAAGGGCGGCCAAAGAGCAATTAGTATGGCTTGCTTTTTTTTCTTCTAAGACCCCAAAGCGTAGTTAGAGGCATTCAATTCGTAGAAAATACATTTGATGACAATGTCCTGGTAAAATCCCCAACATTTGGCCAATTTAAATAATTTGTAGTCCTAACTTTACAATCGAGGTCTGTTCTTCCATAGAAGCAATGCTAGGGAGAATAATGTGCCATACATGTGCGTTGTTGGGCGGCACACTAAGTAAAAAAAGATCTCTAATATAGAATCGTATATGCCACCATTCATATATGTACACAACTTTAACTTTTAAAATAACATCATAATAATAGCATAATAATACAAAATGTAAGCAAAAATAATAAATATCATCAACCTGAAATGGTTATTGATAAAATACGCTATAAAAGTAAATACAATCTAAATGAGAAAAATGGAAATTGTAATTAAACAAAGAAAAAAAATTAGTGTAGTAAAATGTATTTATTTTACAATTGAGAAAATCAAGAAATAATTTAATTTATTTTATTCAATTATGTAATGTAAACTATACATTCTAGAATAGTTCTATTTGATTAGACATTTGCTTTTGAATTCAAACAAGAATTAAAATTGTTACCTCTTTTTCTCACATACTGTATTTATTTCGTTTTTACATATAAATGTTCAGAATATAAATTCAGTAAATAAAATCAGCAAAGGTAACTGTAAATTACGATTTTAAATCGTAATACCTTAATTGATATTTGGTATGAGATTTTATCTCTTGGGAGCCAGTTATTTTGGGCCCTAACAACCAATAATAAAATTCTGAACAACACTCTCTTATGCAAAATCTACTTTAAAAATTAACTTAAAATACATTTATAATAAATAAAATTCATTATTAATATTTATGTATTTAATATCTAGTTGTATGGGTTGAATGATTTCCAAAAACAGCTTATTAAAATTTTGAAAAAAAAAACTCATTGCAAATGTAATTGATTTTTAAGAGATATATTTAAAAAATTCTTCAATATACAATTTTATTTTTTTACTTTTTTTTATTTTTATTTTTTTTATTTCTTTTAAATGGATATAAGGTTTGAGTTAAAAAAAAAAAAATCTGAAATATTAACTCAATGTGAAAGTAGATGCAAAGTATTGTATGACAAGGTAAAAGGGAAAGTTTAGAACTAGCAAAAATACAATGTTCATGTGTGGAAGAGTGAACCTGGGTATCTTGTTACACTGTTCTCGGATTCGCTCCAGGTTCCCAGCAGTGCCGCCATTCTTTAGTTACACAGCATTGTAACCTTTTGTTATACACCTGTTATACGAAGAGGACATTGATTAATAGTATCACGTATTTCAGAGGACAGCATGCTCCAGGGTATTGTGTGGTATTGTGAACTCGACTTGACGCAGGGCAGTATACCTTTTTGTTCTCCTTGGTTTTGAACATATTGTCATTGGATATGATTGTTGTGGTCAAGATTTTCATATCTATTCTTGCACCTGGTTGTGTCAGGAATATATTTCTGTTAAAGCATCACAAGCTCCTCCAGCCATGAATAAGAAAGAGAAGGCAATGCATTATACAGGGGACTCCTGCCAATAGGTATAATCCTGTGCTTGCTATAATACCTGAGATAACCTTGTGTAAAAAGCAGTGTCTTGGCATCAAACCAGTTTTCTTTTCACATTCTTGCAATCCCTGAGCTGCTTTCTTAGGGCTTTCGATATCAGAGCTCTTAGACTCGGGACCTGGGCAAAGCTCGGAGACAGTTTTTTTTTTACCTTTTACTGTTCTGGATTTTAAGCACATTTTGATATTACTCAAAGGAAGACAGGTGGTGTTCAATTATAGTTATTAACACTACGGCAGGTTAAAGAAGCACTCATCCTATCAAAAATGTTATCCTCTTAACATTGCATTCATCATATTATATAGCAATATGTACTTGCAATTGCTCATTTTGCCCTCTGACTAGCTGAATCCTTCTAAACTCTGTGGAAACAGAATATTTCTTTTCCCTGCATGAGTCATGAGTCACTGCAAAAGTCCCTGGCAGAGGGAGGAGTGGAGCAGCCTGGTCAGGAGTTGTAGAGGGGAATGATTTCTGCAGGGAAAAGAGACTTCCTGTTTCTACAAAGAGCAGAGAAAGAAGAATTGTCTGGGTAGAAAGGCAAAATGAGCAATTGTAAGTATACAGTGCCATATAATATGATGATTGCAATTTATTAAGACTGTGTTTCTCAAACTCCAGTCTTCACGACCCCCCAACAGGTCATGTTTTTATTATTTCCACAGTGTTGCACAGGTGAGAGCATTCTTGATGCCTTGATGATACTTTCATCACCTGTGCAATACTAAAGAAATCCTGAAAACATGACATGTTGGGAACCATGAGGACTGGAATTTGGGAAACACTGTATTAAGAAGGTAAATCTTTGATGGGAGTGCTTACTTAACTAGCTTATGTAAATGATTCTTTCCAGTGATTGATTATGTTTTCATGTAGGATATTAATTTTCTGCCATGTTCTCAAATCCTCATAAATTGTTCCAGGTTTTGGTTTCTAAAGTAATGTTATTGCAGCAATCACTGGCAAAGGTCTTCTTTGGGTCAGATAAGTTGTGACATTTTAATATTCTAGGCATACTCCAACAAAAGCATTATCTGATCTGTAAGTGTCTAATGAAGAAAAGTCAGCAGTTCTGCGCTTTACGTATAGGGTGCACACATGTTAACCCTGCTGTTCTCTTCGGGTCATAGTGACCCGAACAGACTTTTTGCGGCCCTGTAGATTTTTTTCTGTAAGTCTCTAAAACTTGAGACTCCTTGACTTTTCCTCATTTGGGGGGACCTACCTATGAGTATTTTTTTTTTTTCATTTACTTTTTGCTACACGCAAAAAGTTACACTTGTTTTGTTCGGGTCATAGTGACCCGACATCGTTTTTTACAGCTCTGAGGCCATATTTTCAGTGAAATAAAGGAGTTATAACCTCAGTTGGGTCTATTTATTGCATCTACTATTGTATATCAATTGATTTATTTCCTAAATTATTTCAATGGGTTCGTACACGCGCTCTACCGGGGGTATGCATTGAGATCTGCGCACCATAAAAATGGCTTTATATTGATTATTTTTGGTGCGCAGTCTATTCTAAAATGTAGAGTGCATCCGGAGACATCACTAGGTGTCCACTACATGTGTATATTATGCGCAGAACGGACTGCTCAGAACGCGCTGTCTAAGACGTTTTTTTTGTAAAGCTGAGCTGTAAAGTCTTGCAAATAATTTTTTTTTGCTAAGTAAATCTGTCTTCCTGGCTTATCTGCTTGTTTTCAGAAGGGTTCTTATCTTCTTTGCTCTTATCAGTACACATATGCTAGCCCAGACATGTTACCTTTCAGTTTCTTTGGAGAGCAGCTGTGTGCTTCTACCCCCATGGCCTCTTCCGGCATCAAAAGAAAAAGATGCAGCTATTGCCCTTCTACTTGTGACAACAAGACGAGTATAACATGTTCTGGCTGTAAAACATTTCTATGCAAAAATCATGTGTATTGTTTTTCATGCAAGAATCCGTAAATTTATATGATCATGTAAATATATTCACATTGTAATGTTTATTATCTTTAATTTTTTATCACAAAATGTTTGATTTGATTGTTTTTTTGTTTTTTGTTTTTTTTTTACAAAATATGTGTTTTTTATTTTCTTTTTGCTCATTGGATGGATCTGTTTCTTCAGAATAAAAAAAAAAAGATTTCTAGTTCATTTTTCTTTTTTTTTACTACCAAACATGTTCACAAACAGTCTAGTAAGCAAAAAGTATAAAAAAATGGAGTTAGAGTGTCTAAAATCAAGGTTTAATAAGCCGGGTCATAGTGACCCGGAACACTACAAGTGTATAGTAAATGCGAACAAAACAGCAGGGTTAAAGGCTATCTGTCACCAAGTGTTTACCATTTATTCTGAGAACAGCATACTGTAGGGGCAAAGACCATGATTACAGCACTGGGTCAATTACTGGACTGCTTGCTGTAGTTTTGATAGTTTTGCCCCTACCTCATGCTGCTCTCAAATAGGATAAAAATAACCTTGTGACAGATTCCTTTTAAGATCTTTGGGTCCCTTAGTTCAACAAATATGGAAACTGAGGAAGCACTAAAACAGAGGAAATCATCTTTGTTCACCAGAGATTACTGTAGCACATTTTTTGATATTCGCTCCCTCTAGCATCTAATTTTCTTTAACAGTGAACATTAATCTTCAGCTCTTCCGACATCTTCACTCTGGATTGTGGCTTCTGGTGTCATGATGCACATTGGACAACTTACAATGTGTCACCCAAGGCCTAGTCAGTCAGCACCTCGGAAGGCCCATGTCGTTATGTCACAACGTGCAGCATGTCCTAAAAGGCCTCCTTGGTGCCAGAAGTGCCAGGGCAGATTGAAGATGCTTGAGGAGTCAAAGAGAATGTTGCACATGATGCGCAAAAGGAATGAACAGGTTGGAGAGAGTTGTGTGAAGGGCCACACGGGAGTTGCAACGGCAGGAGAGCTGAGAGGCAAGGTGAGTACTTTGTTTTATATTTTCCACTTTCCAAGTATTTTCCAAATGACTTGGTCAACATTTTGCTGGATTTTGCATAAAGAAAATCACACACAAATTGTGATTCAGGAAAATCCACCTTTTTCACCATTTACTCATCTGTGATCCTCAGCCATGGAAGGTTTTACCAGAAATTTTGGGCTAGGCAGGAGTAGATATATCTGTATTGTCAGTGGTACGATTCTGCATTGATCTTTAGAGGTATCTAAATATTTTCCTTGTAACTGTGTCTTGAGATCTAATATACAGGGTGGGCCATTTATATGGAAACACCCAAATAAAATGTCAAATGTGTGTCAAGAGTGGTAGGAGAGTGTTGCATTGACAATCCAGAACAATGGGCAGCACTTTGAGCACATTTTGTAAGTGGTCATAAACTTGTAAATAACTCATGAAAGAATAAAGTTACGTTAAAAACAAACACACCATTGTTTTTCTTGTGAATTCTCAATAAGTATTATGTGTCACATGACCCTCTTCCCATTGGAAAAAATAAAGTTGGATCCAAAATGTCCGACTTCAAAATGGCCACCATGGTCATCACCCATCCTGAAAAGTCCCCCCCTCCCATAACCTAATGTGCCACAAACAGGAAGTTGATATCACCAACCATTCCCATTTAATTTAGGTGTATCCACATAAATGGCCCACCCTGTATAGTTGGACTGAATAAGAAAAAGTTGGAAACACTCCTTGTGAGCATCTCTCTGCTCTAGCTGGGATTACGGGGTACTGTGAGGGGTTCCTCAGGGTTCCTCCATCCATGATGCCTACATTATTATTATTATTATTTATTTATATAGCACCATTGATTCCATGGTGCTGTACATGAGAAGGGGTTACATACAAGTTACAAATATCACATACAGTAAACAAACTAACAATGACGGACTGATACAGAGGGGCGAGGACCCTGCCCTTGCGGGCTTACATTCTACAGGATTATGGGGAAGGAGACAGTAGGTTGAGGGTTGCAGGAGCTCCGGTGTTGGTGAGGCGGTAGCTCCGGTGTTGGTGAGGCGGTAGCTCCAGTGTTGGTGAGGCGGTAGCTTCGTTGGTGATGAGGCAGCAGCGGTGTCAGTGCAGGCTGTAGGCTTTCCTGAAGAGATGAGTTTTCAGGTTCCGTCTGAAGGATCCGACTGTGGTTGATAGTCGGACGTGTTGGGGCAGAAAGTTCCAGAGGATGGGGGATATTCGGGAGAAGTCTTGGAGGCGATTGGATGAGGAGCGAATAAGTGTGGAGGAGAGAAGGAGGTCTTGGGACATACCCTAGCTGCACATATTTACAGAAGTATAATATTGAGAAAACTTTTAAAAATGTAATTACCCGAAGCTGTTAGCAAAACACCTGGAATGCAGCTTACAGAAGATAGATGTTATAATGAGGTTTCAATGTTATGTCTTTTTTTTATTAACGTACAACTTGGTTTGTAAAATTACAGTACAATAGGTCAATTTGCTATACATGAATTGTAGCCATGGATATAATTTATCATTATGTAGTGCAGGTAATGCTGAGAAAGATTAAAAAAAGCTATTTCCTATTACTAGCATTGCAATTATCACTGGTAGTGTACAAATGAGAATGTCAATGTGAAGGTCAATAATTATCTAATTAGAACATTTAACCACAAAAAGCTTTCCTGATTGCCGTATTCTTCAAAGTTCACTTTCTTCCTCTTCTTTTTTTTATCTCAAAAACTGTCCAGTTAAAACAAATGGCTAAGGGAAGGTTCTAGAAATAAATGAACATCAATAATAGAGTTGAGGACATGAAAGGCTCGCTGATGAGAGACAAGAGTGATAATGGCTCTGTGGGTTCCTCAGGTGTCAATAGGGCTCGGAGAGAAAGCTGCTCTCATATCCACTGAACAGACAGTTTGATCTCCTTGGTAGACTTTATTTAGTCTTGAATGGTAAATGAAAATCTAGCCAGAAATCCATCTTAATATTCTCCTATGAATATCGGAGGAGGCAGTGTGGATTTCTCGATTTATCTCAACATTAGAACTTGACAGGTATTTTGTTGTGTTATTTATTTATTTCAGACCATATGCTGCTTGTGAGAGAGATGATAAATGGTGCATTTATGTTTGTAATTTTATATTATCTTTCATTTTATTTTTAGATTTGTAGATAGAATTATCTTTTTGAAATAGGACAATTCTAGGACATTCAGATTTGTTATTTTATCCCAGCTGAAGGTTTTTTTTTTATCGCTGCGTTGTATTTTCTCCTTTTTTTATTACGTTTTTTAAGATAAAAAATTATGTTCTGGTTAATTTTGAAATGCATTTATTTTAGTGGTAGAGATCTTCAGATGTACATTATATACAAATAGATTTAAAGGGAATGTACCATCAGAAAATGTTTTTTTTATTTCGATTAAGATTTTATGATAAATGACTTTTACTATATTATTTCGGTGATGAGTCTTTTTTAGTTTAGGCCTTTAATTTTTATTGAAAACTTGCAGTTTTCACTGTGACGACTGAGCCTTATGATATGCTTGCACTACTACACTGTAATGTTGAGATCTCTTCTCAGCAATAGAGATGAACAGATTGATTTGCGGAGGATTAAGTTTGAGTCGGATTTCCTGAAATTTGCAAAATCGAACATTTTCAGTTGCAATTCACAAAAAAAAGGAAAAACTTGCCTGGCACCATCTCCCACACAGCTGAAGCATCCGAGATTGGGCTACCGTAACTTCGCATTGGCGTACAGGCTTCCTCTTAATTCTGTACAACCATGACATTGTACGGATCATACCTTGTACAGTGGTGGTCAGTACCTGAGCCATCACAGATCAACGGTTCCCATCGGAAAACAATTTGTACGACAGAGTCATTTTCCAAAGGGTTGGCATCCTTGAAAATGTTCCAGAAAATGAAGTATTTCTTGCAGAAATTTATTGCAATTGCACAACTTTGATTTACACATGGTTATTTCCTTTGTGAGTATTGAAACAACAACCAAAATGAGGAAAAAAAGGCAAATTGGATATAATTTCATGCAAAACCCCAAAAATGAGCCGGACAAAATTGTTGGCACCCTCATTTTAATATTTGATTGCATACCCTTTGGAACATATAACTGCAATCAATCGCTTCCTATAACCATCAACAAGCTTCTTATACCTCAACTGAAGTTTTGGACCACTCTTATTTTGCAAACTACTCCAGGTCTCTCATATTTGGAGGTGCCTTCTCCCAATAGCACTTTTAAAATCTCTCCACAAGTGTTCAGTGGGATTAGGAACCGTACTCATTGATGGCCACTTCAAAACTCTTTAACGCTTTGTTTCCATCCATTTTTGAGTGCTTCTAGCAGGACAATGACCCCAAATAAACTTCAAGAAGACCCATGACCTAGGACACAAACCCAGCTTTCTGACACTGGGCACTACATTGCAACCAAAAATCCTTTGGTAATCTTCAGATTTCATAATGCCTTGCACACAGTCAAGAAACCCGATGCCAGAGGCAGAAAAACAACCCCAAAACATCTTTTTAGCACCACGATATTTGACTGTAGATACTGTATTTTTTCTTTATAGGCCTCATTTCGTTTTCAGTAAACACTAGAATGATGTGCTTTACTAAAAAGTTCTAACTTGATCTCATCTGTAGTGATGGGCGAACCCGAACAGTATGGTTCAGCGTCCTTACCGAACACCTGCTGTTAAAGCATGGACCCTGAACACGGACTTTCCCAAATAGTCTATTTTACTGTTTGAGTTTGGCACCCCAAACATTGGGTGTTTCCCATTCTGTCATGACAGTGTGAGAAACTGGACCTGTTGAACCATAGGCTGTGCACGAAACGGCCATCGTCCACACGGTGACTTGCTTCCCCCACATCCATGTTATAACGTTGTTTGAATAAGAGAGTTTCTACCCAATATGGAGTGCCAAACATTCAACTTAGCACCTGGATTTTCTAAAGATTGAGTCAACTTCTCCTTTTATCTGGTTTCAGATGTGATTTTTATATTGCCCACAGGTGAGTTCGAACAAGCATAACATGCATGAAATAAAGTTGTTTACCCACAATTTTGGAAAGGTGCCAACAATTTTGTCTAGCTCATTTTTGGGCTTTTGTGTGAAATTATGTCCAATTTGCCTCTTTTTCTTAGTTTTTTTTCTGTTCCAAAGCACACGAAGAAAACAAACCTGTATATAACAAAACATGTGTAGTTGAAAAAAAATTCTGGGAGAAACCTTCATTTTCTGGAACAATTTCAATGGTGCCAACACTTTTGGCCATGACTAAAGACAAATGAGTTGAATCAAAGAAATAGGGGTGTCCACACACAAAGCAAAATCTATTTAAACTAAATGGATACCAAAACCTATTTAACCAGCAATGGACATAGTAACAGTTCAGTACAAAAATACATGAAAATCCGATAAGAAAAAATGTACACAAGAACCAAAGATATAAAAAATACAAATTTTATTGAAAAGAAAAAACAAAAGACAAAATTACAGACATAATTGGCATTAACCCCTTAAGCCCCGAGGGTGGTTTGCACGTTAATGACCGGGCCAATTTTTACAATTCTGACCACTGTCCCTTTATGAGGTTATAACTCTGGAACGCTTCAACGGATCTTGGCGATTCTGACATTGTTTTCTCGTGACATATTGTACTTCATTTTAGTAGTAACATTTATTCGATATAACTTGCGTTTATTTGTGAAAAAAACGGAAATTTGGCGAAAATTTTGAAAATTTCACAATTTTCCAACTTTAAATTTTTATGCCCTTAAATCACAGAGATATGTCACGCAAAATACTTAATAAGTAACATTTCCCACATGTCTACTTTACATCAGCACAATTTTGGAACCAAAATTTTTTTTTGTTAGGGAGTTATAAGGGTTCAAAGTTGACCAGCAATTTCTCATTTTTACAACACCATTTTTTTTTAGGGACCACATCTCATTTGATGTCATTTTGAGGGGTCTATATGATAGAAAATACCCAAGTGTGACACCATTCTAAAAACTGCACCCCTCAAGGTGCTCAAAACCACATTCAAGAAGTTTATTAACCCTTCAGGGGTTTCACAGGAATTTTTGGAATGTTTAAATAAAAATGAATATTTAACTTTTTTTCACACAAAATTTATTTCAGCTCCAATTTGTTTTATTTTACCAAGGGTAACAGGATAAAATGGATGCCAAACATTGTTGTACAATCTGTACTGAGTACGCTGATACCCCATATGTGGGGGTAAACCACTGTTTGGGCGCATGGCAGAGCTCGGAAGGGAAGGAGCGCCATTTGACTTTTAAATGCAAAATTGACAGGAATTGAGATGGGACACCATGTTGCGTTTGGAGAGCCACTGATGTGCCTAAACATTGAAACCCCCCACAAGTGACACCATTTTGGAAAGTAGACACCCTAAGGAACTTATCTAGATGTGTGGTGACCACTTTGACCCACCAATTGCTTCACAGAAGTT
Source organism: Ranitomeya imitator (assembly GCF_032444005.1). Lineage (NCBI taxonomy): Eukaryota > Metazoa > Chordata > Amphibia > Anura > Dendrobatidae > Ranitomeya > Ranitomeya imitator. Next base: position 72,677,201 of record NC_091283.1, on the reverse strand, counting down.
TATAATGCAGAGCCGTAAAAATAAAAAATCATATTTTTTCACAAAAATGATTTTTTCGCCCCCAATTTTTTATTTTCCCAAGAGTAAGAGAAGAAATTGAACCTCAAAAATTGTTGGCCAATTTGTCCTGAGTACGCTGATACCCCGTATATGGGTGTAAACCATTGTTTGGGCGTATGGCAGAGCTCGGAAGGGAAGGAGCGCCATTTTACTTTTCAATGCAAAATTGACTGGAATTGAGATGGGATGCCATGTTGCGTTTGGAGAGCCCCTGATGTGCCTAAACATTGAAATCCCCACAAGTGACACCATTTTGTAAAGTAGACCCCTTAAGGAACTTATCTAGAGGTGTGGTGAGCACTTTGACCCAACAAGTGCTTCACAGAAGTTTATAATGCAGAGCCGTAAAAATAAAAAATCATATTTTTTCACAAAAATAATTTTTTCGCCACCAATTTTTTATTTTCCCAAGGGTAAGAGAAGAAATTAGACCACAAAAGTTGTTGTGCAATTTGTCCTGAGTGCGACGATACCCCATATGTGGGGGTAAACCACTGTTTGGGCGCATGGCAGAGCTCGGAAGGAAAGGAGCGCCATTTGACTTTTCAATGCAAAATTGACTGGAATTGAGATGGGACGCCATGTTGCGTTTGGAGAGCCCCTGATGTGCCTAAACATTGGAACCCCTCACAAGTGACACCATTTTGAAAAGTAGACCCCTTAAGGAACTTATCTAGATGTGTGGTGAGCACTTTGACCCAACAAGTGCTTCACAGAAGTTTATAATGCAGAGCCGTAAAAATAAAAAATCTTATTTTTTCACAAAAATGATCTTTTCGCCCCCAATTTTTTATTTTCCCAAGGGTAAGAGAAGAAATTAGACCACAAAAGTTGTTGTGCAATTTGTCCTGAGTGCGACGATACCCCATATGTGGGGGTAAACCACTTTTTGGGTGCATAGCAGAGCTCGGAAGGGAAGGAGCGCCATTTGACTTTTCAATGCAAAATTGACTGGAATTAAGATGGGACGCCATGTTGGTTTGGAGAGCCCCTGATGTGCCTAAACATTAAAAACCCCCACAAGTGACACCATTTTGGAAACTAGACCCTCTAAGGAACTTATCTAGATGTGTTTTGAGAGCTTTGAACCCCCAAGTGTTTCACTACAGTTTATAACGCAGAGCCGTTAAAATAAATTTATTTTTTTTTCGCAAAAATTTTTTAGCCCCCAGTTTTGTATTTTCACAAGGGTAACATAATAAATAGGACCCCAAAAGTTGTTGTCCAATTTGTCCTGAGTACGCTGATACCCCATATGTGGGGGGGAACCACTGTTTGGGCGCATGGCAGAGCTCGGAAGGGAAGGAGCGCCATTTGGAATGCAGACTTAGATGGATTGGTCTGCAGGAGTCACGTTGCATTTGCAGAGCCCCTGATGTACCCAAACAGTACAAACCCCCCACAAGTGACCCCATATTAGAAACTAGACCTCCCATGGAACTTATCTAGATGTGTTGTGAGAACTTTGAACCCCTAAGTGTTTCACTACAGTTTATAACGCAGACCCGTGAAAATAAAAATTCTTTTTTTTTTCACAAAAATGATTTTTTAGCCCCCAGCTTTGTATTTTTACAAGGGTAACAGAATAAATTGGACCCCAAAAGTTGTTGTTCAATTTGTCCTGAGTACGCTGATACCCCATATGTGGGGGGGAACCACTGTTTGGGCTCATGGCAGAGCTCGGAAGGGAAGGAGCGCCATTTGGAATGCAGACTTAGATGGATTGGTCTGCAGGCGTCACGTTGCATTTGCAGAGCCCCTGATGTACCAAACAGTAGAAACCACCCACAAGTGACCCCATATTGGAAACTAGACCTCCCATGGAACTTATCTAGATGTGTTGTGAAAACTTTGAACCCCCAAGTGTTTCACTACAGTTTACAACGCAGAGCCGTGAAAATAAAAATCCTTTTTTTTCCCACAAAAATGATTTTTAGCCCCCCAAATTTTTATTTTCCCAAGGATAACAAGAGAACTTGGACCCAAAAAGTTGTTGTCCAATTTGTCTCGAGTACGCTGATACCCCATATGTTGGGGTAAACCCCTGTTTGGGCGCACGGGAGAGCTCGGAAGTGAAGGAGCACTGTTTTACTTTTTCAATGCAGAATTGGCTGGAATTGAGATCGGACGCCATGTCGCGTTTGGAGAGCCCCTGATGTGTCTAAACAGTGGAAACCCCCCAATTATAAATGAAACCCTAATCCAAACGCACCACTAACCCTAATCCCAACTGTAACCCTAACCACACACCTAACCCAGACACACCCCTAATTCTAATCCCAACCCTAATCCCAACCGTAAATGTAATCCAAACCCTAACCCTAGCCCCAACCCTAGCCCTAACCCTAACCCTAACCCTAACCGGAAAATGGAAATAAATACATTTTTTTTAATTTTATTTTTCCCTAAGGCTAGGTTCACATTGCGTTAGGGAAATCCGTTTAGCACTAGCGGATTGCGCTAACGCAATGTCTTTTTAGGTGTCGTGTTTAGTGGTCGCGTTAACGTCCCCGCTCTGGAAGATCGGGGATCGGACCTCGGGCGCGCCGCGGACGCTGCAAGCAGCGTCTGAGGCGCGCCACAAAAGAATGGCATCTTGCTAGCGCGAGCCGAAAATGGCACGCTCTAGCGATGCGCTACACCTGAAAATCACATTGCTGTCAATGGTTGTGCTAACGGACCCGTTGCACGGCGTTAATTGTGACATTTTCGCCGTGCAACGCTGTCCGTTAGCGTTAACCCATTAACGCAATGTGAACCTAGCCTAACTAAGGGGGTGATGAAGGGGGGTTTGATTTACTTTTATAGCGAGTTTTTTAGCGGATTTTTATGATTGGCAGCCGTCACACACTAAAAGACGCTTTTTATAGCAAAAAAGTTTTTGCGTCTCCACATTTTGAGACCTATAATTTTTCCATATTTTGGTCCACAGAGTCATGTGAGGTCTTGTTTTTTGCGGGACGAGTTGACGTTTTTATCGGTTACATTTTCGGACACGTGACAGTTTTTGATCGCTTTTTATTCCGATTTTTTGTGAGGCAGAATGACCAAAAACCAGCTATTCATGAATTTCTTTTGGGGGAGGCGTTTATACCGTTCCGCGTTTGGTAAAATTGATGAAGCAGTTTTATTCTTCGGGTCAGTACGATTACAGCGACACCTCATTTATATCATTTTTTTTATGTTTTGGCGCTTTTATACGATAAAAGCTATTTTATAGAAAAAATAATTATTTTGGCATCGCTTTATTCTGAGTACTATAACTTTTTTATTTTTTTGGTTATGATGCTATATGGCGGCTCGTTTTTTGCGGGACAAGATGACGTTTTCAGAGGTAACATGGTTATTTATATCCGTCTTTTTGAACGCGTGTTATTCCACTCTTTGTTCAGCGTTATGATAATAAAGCGTTGTTTTTTGGCTCGTTTTTTTTTTTTTTTTCTTACGGTGTTCACTGAAGGGGTTAACTAGTGGGCCAGTTTTATAGGTCGGGTCGTTACGGACGCGGCGATACTAAATATGTGTACTTTTATTGTTTTTTTGTTTTTTTTTTATGTAAAGAAATGTATTTATGGGAATAATATTTTTTTTTTTCTGCTTTATTTAGGAATTTTTTTTTTATTTTTTTTTTACAAGTGTGGAAATTTTTTTTTTTACTTTTTTACTTTGTCCCAGGGGGGGGACATCACAGATCACCGATCTGACAGTGTGCACAGCACTCTATCAGATCGGTGATCTGACATACAGCCGGGCAGGATTAGAGCTGCAGCTGCAGCCTGATCCTGACCCGGAAGTGCTCCCTGCAGGACCCGGATGCAGCCCGGCGGCCATTTTGGATCCGGGGACTGCAGGGAGAAGACGCTCGGTACACGGTGAGCACATCACCGTGTACCGATCGTCTCAGGGAAGCCCGCAGGGAGCCCCCTCCCTGCGCGATGCTTCCCTGCACCGCCGGCACACCGCGATCATCTTTGATCGCGGTGTGCCGGGGGTTAATGTGCCGGGAGCGGTCCGTGACCGCTCCTGGCACATAGTGTCGGATGTCAGCTGCGATAGGCAGCTGACACCCGGCCGCGATCGGCCGCGCTCCCCCCGTGAGCGCGGCCGATCGCATATGACGTACTATCCCGTCCATGGGAATTAAGTCCCAGGTCACCTGGACGGGATAGTACGTCATATGGGATTAAGGGGTTAAAAAGTGGGAGATCAAAAATTGGCAAAGGAACCCACCATGTTATCAAAAGAGGTACTAAAAAACTAAACAAGCCAATGTAATTCACATGATCAAACATCAACACATCAAAATCTATAAATATAATAGAAAATCTCTAAATGTGGGAGTACTCATCAAAGAGTTCCAATGATAATGTGCAGATAGTTACCTCTGGTGGGTGCCAACGCCTGCCCCTACGCACGTTTCAGCGAACAGCCTTCTTCTGGGGGTGGCATCACACCAGTAAGAGCAAGATTATATAGTTTAAAACAACCAATCACAGAGGACATAACAAATTAACAATGAACAAAACAAACTAACAGTCCCTATCTGTGGCCGAGAAGCTGCCGGGACTTGATACTGCATCTATTAAAGATCACCAAGGGGGAGGGCGTGGCCTATCTGCCGATGGAGTAGGTCGCACAGAGTGGGAGCTCCGTGTCCAGGAATCTTAAAGCGGCTCATATCTACCTCTCCGGTGTCCTTCCTCACCTCCACGATTTCGGTGCCGGTCCCCGGTGCGGTGGTGAGTGTATGGGGAAATCCAAAACTGGCTCCCGTGATCCTACCAGGAGAATTCCTGACTTCTTTGCGGCCTCCTCACAGCCTCTGCCGGAATCCAAGATGGTGCCGCCCTCTCCCAGGCCTTCCCACTCTTCACAACGCAACGCTCAGGCGTCGCAATCGGGCGCTGCGGCGTCGCATCCAAGCGGAGCAGTGTCGCATTTAGGCGGAGCGGCGTTGCATTCAGGCGGTACAGCGTCTGATTCGGCTGATGGTCCGGTGACTGCTTCTCTCCTCAAGGGCTTGCTTGGAGACCTCAGAACCTCCATCCAAGAGGATATGCGCACTATGCTGGCTGAATTGAGAGGGGAAGTGGCGGAGCTGGGTAATCGCACTGACCGTTTGGAACGCAAGATGGCGGAGCTGGTCTCTTCTCATAATGAACTCTGGGACGCTCATGAGACCCTGCAAACCCTGGCCACTAAAACCCACGCTAAAGCCCTGGACCTGGAAGATAGGTCCAGGAGAAATAACGTCAAACTTAGAGGCATTGAGGAATCTGTCCTGGCGGGGGATTTGAAGCTATTTCTGCAGGAATTTATGGCCACAGCTCTTCCGCAGTTTGCTCCAAAGGACATTATAATTGACCGCGTGCACAGGATCCCTAAACCGTCTGGCCTGGGGCCCTCCATCCCGGGAGATGTGCTGGCATGCATACACTTCTTCGAAATGGAGGAGGATTTTCTCCAGGCCCTAAGGAAGGGTCCAGCTCTTCCTGAAAGATTTGCAAGCATCTCTGTCTTTCCAGACCTCTCCCCGGGCACTTTGGCCCTACGGAGGGCCTTTGCCCCCTATACTACCATCCTCAGAGAGAAGGGCATCCTGTACCGCTGGGGGTTTCCTACCAAGCTCCTCATCCGTAAAGATGGATCAATCACCACCTGCCTAACTCCGTCCCACGCAGCTACTGCTTTCGCCAAATGGGGACTCTCAACTCCTGACTCTCCGATCGCCGTGACCCTTCCTAAGCATGGAGCTGGTGGAGGTCTCAGGGCCCACATTACACCGGACTGGGAGGTGGCCTGAGCCCACTGCAACTATGGTTCCTGGCTATTTTCCCGCACGGATTCACTTGGTTTTCTTTTTTCTTTTTTTTAAGCTGCGTTGATTCCTCTCTCGAGAGTATCCGCAGCATTTGTTTGCCCCATAGGTGAACTGTTTTTCTGATTCTCATCTCTTGGACTCAGGGTATCCCTGAATGGACCTCGGTCCACTGGTTTACTTGTTGTATGTCTTGTTAGTTTCCCTTTTTTTCCATTCCCTTCTCCCGGTCTCCCCCTACTTATGCTCTAGCCTATTGGCCACATGTCCTCGACTCTTTTACACAGGTTATTGGTGTCCTGAAGTTTGCAAAACTGTTTACATGCCCTCATTATGAGTATATCGCTGTATTCAATTAATGTTAATGGTCTCAGCTCGCCGGGCAAGAGGTCTGTGGTATGGCGTCAGTTGGGCAAATCCCGTCATGATATTCTGTGTCTTCAGGAAACACCTGCTGGAATGTGATAATCCCAGAATGCAATCAGGTTTATACCCGCATCAATTTTTTGCCAATGGCCCGTCAAAAAAGGCGGGAGTAGCCATTTTTTTCAGCAAGTCCAACTCCTTCCAGCTGGTTCGCTCCATAGCGGATCCGTTGGGTAGGTTCATTGTGGTTCTATGCCTTATTAATAATGCCCCCTATACCATTGCCTCGATCTACGCCCCCAATGTATGGCAGCTTAAGTTTCTGGAGGGGGTCTTCAAAACTCTACACGATATCCAACATGGTCAGAAACTGATTGCGGGTGATTTCAATGCTCCAATGTTTAGGGACTTGGACTGCTCTGCCTCTTCCCTGTCAAGATGCGAGGCAGGTCCTCTGACTAATTCTTTCAACCTGCATGATATCTGGAGATATTTGCATTGCGGCGAGAGAGACTACACGTTCCTGTCTCCCAGGCACGGCTCCTACAGCAGGATTGATTTTGTGTTGGTGAATGACGTGGCTCTCCCTCACTGCATTTCAGCAGATATAGGCAGTATCACCTGGTCGGACCATGCCCCGGTGTCCATTACCCTGAGAGATCCCTTGGCCATTAGGCCCCTCTTGCACTGGCGTCTCAACCCCCATCTCCTCGCTGACCATTCCAACTCCCAGTGTATTGAGGAGGCCTTGGGGGAATTTTTTGCCTCCAATGATACTCCTGACATAGGTGACGACACCCTTTGGTTTGCCCACAAGGCGGTAATTAGGGGTTACTTTATTAAGCTGGCGGCAAGGGCCAAAAGAAAGTATAATGCAGCTCTCCAGTCCGCCCTAGATGAATTAAGTCACCTGGAGTCTGCTCACAAATTATCTCCTACCCCAGCGCTTCTCTCCGACCTCTCTAAAGCGCGCATGCATGTTCGCAATCTGCTTCTCCATAAAGCTGAGAGGGCCCTGAGGAAAACTAGAGCTAAATTTTACACAATGGGGGATCGAGCGGGTGCTGTTCTGGCCAGACGTGTTAGGAAGAGAGAGGCTCAATCCAAGATCCCATTTTTGCTCAAGCCTGACGGTTCCCGGGTGTGTAATCCGATTCATATCGCGGAGGAGTTTGCATCTTATTATTCCTCACTCTATGACCTCGGGTCTGACCTAGGGATTCCCCAGCCTTCGCGGGAGTCAACTTTGGCGTTCTTGGAGAAGGCTAATCTCCCTTCAGTCACCCAGGAGCAGCTCTCCTTCCTAAACTCTCCCATTGTCGAGTCTGAACTCTCGCAGATTGTCAGAGAGGCCAATAAGGGTTCCTCCCCAGGGCCTGATGGTTTTTCTTTCCTTTACTATGCTCAATTCTTCTCTGTCCTCTCCCCCTATCTTGCGCCTTTTTAATAATTGGTTGTCGGTGGGCAATATTAGGGCTGAGGGGTTGGAGGCTTCCATAGCGACTCTCCCCAAACAAGGGAAACCCCAACATCTCCGGGGAACTTCCGTCCGATAGCACTTTTAAACTGCAACGTTAAGATTTATGCAAAAATCTGGGCCAACAGACTGTTCTCGGTTCTCCCTAGTCTCATCCACCCCGACCAAGTTGGGTTTGTTCCTGGCAGACAGACCAGGGATGGCACCAGGCGCCTGATAGATCTTTTGGATGTGGTGGAGAGGGGGAGCCTCCCCAGTGTATTTCTCTCGCTTGATGCCGAAAAGGCGTTCGACAGGGTACACTGGGGTTATATTGAACGCACACTGGAGAAATTTGGGCTCACCGGGCAAATTGGTAAAGCGGTTATGGCATTATATTCCAACCCCTGCGCGTCGGTTTGTTCGGCGGGATTTAGGTCTCGGACATTTCCTATTCGGAATGGTACTCGTCAGGGCTGCCCCCTCTCCCCTATCATCTTTGCTCTGGTCATGGAGCCTTTGGCTGCCATGGTCAGGCAGAGTGCGGACATAAGGGGAATCCGGGTGGGGGGAACTGAACACAAAATTGGTCTCTATGCCGACGACGTGGTCCTGACTTGTGCCTCTCCGTTAGCATCGCTGAATGCGATTACCTCCATTTTAACTGAGTTTTCGGCGGTTTCATATTATAAACTTAATCTGACCAAATCCACAATTTTCCCCCTTTTTCTCCCGGCCCCCCTTCAAATCCAAATTCAATCTCAATACGCGTTCATTTGGGCCCCCCTGGGCTTTACGTACCTAGGCATCAGGATAACTAGGCTGGACAACATAGTTCGTGCAAATTGTGAAGAAACTCTTGCGGAAGTCAGGAAGGGCATGGATCATCTGTCGAGTGCATCGCTCTCTTGGATGGCCCGCATACAAACGGCGAAAATGCTATTCCTACCCAAAATAATGTATCTTTTCCGGTGCCTCCCCCTTTTTATCCCCTCGAAGTTTATCTCAGCTTTTCAATCTCTTATAGATCGGTTTATTTGGAATAAGAAGCCTCATAGGGTCAGGCGTCGGATTATGTCCCTACCGTATTCTATGGGTGGGTTGGGCGCTCCTGCAGTGCAGTCATACTATAGGGCGGCGATCCTTGAGCCCCTTAAAATATGGTGGGAGGGGAACTCATGCTTACCCTGGTTTCTGATTGAATCTCATTTTGCCCCCAAAAACTCGCTTAGATTGCTCTTGGAGCTTCAGCTGCTTCAGGTACCTCTGGTGGGCCCTTGTCTCCGTTCTGTTAGGAATGCTTCTAAACTGTGGGCGTTGCTCAGCACCTCCCATCTGGTGTTTATGTTTGACTATGTTTCTTTGCAGGCTTTGGAGTATGCTATCGAGCACATTTCTCTTTCCTCCTGGATGGGTCGCGGGGTGCTCCGGGTGGCAGACCTTTTCGGCTCGAATGGCCTTCTGTCATTTGAGGACCTCTCAGGGAGATTCTCTCTTACTGGGTCTGACTTCTTTCAATACCTGCAGCTCCGCAGCTTCCTCAGGTCATGTCGGTCATTCGGAGCGCCCCCGCCTCTGACAGAGGATCCGGCTCATAGATTCTTCAAACCGGCCACCATATTGCCCCATGGCATCTCCATAATCTATAAAGCCCTCATTTCCTATAGTTCTACTGACAAGCTCCCTTTCATGACCTCCTGGGAGTCCTCGCTGAGTTTCGGGGCCTCCCTGGAGGATTGGCAATTTGCTATGGTGCACCCTTCCAGGTTCTCTTCATGTCTTGGCCACTTGGAGCAGGTGAAAAAAATTCAGCTGCATTGGTACCTTACCCCCGTTCGCCTGGCGAAGGTTTTCCCGTCTTCCTCCCCTCTCTGCTGGAAGAAGTGTGGCGCCTTGGGGTCCTCCTCTCATGTCTGGTGGTCGTGCCCACAGATTCAGGTCTTCTGGCGTGAGGTGGAGGCTTTGATTGTCGATCTGACCCTTCTCCCCCTTGCGCTGAGTGGTCAACTAGCTGTTCTAGGTATTTCCCTCATGGATCTTCCTTCCCCTCTCCGGCCCATAATCTCAAATATCCTAGTTGCCGCTAAACAATGTATAGCGAAGCATTGGAAATCCTCAGTTCTCCCCTCCAGAGCCGAACTGATCGCCAGGATTGACTTACACTTCTGCTATGAGGTTATCATGGCTCAGGATCTGTCGAGGAGAACTAGGGTCCTCTCGTGGTGGGATCCCTGGGTGTCCTCGGCATATATATCTCAGTCTGCTCTCACCCTCATTTAAATCGTATGCTTCTCTAATTCCTTTTTTTTTTTGCTTCATCTGACACTGTATCTGTGTATTTTGTACTGATCATATTGTGGTCTTTAAATTTTATGCATTGGACCTTTTCCCTCATCCCCCTTCAACCCCCCCCCCCCCCGATCACCCCTTTCTCCCTCCCTCCCCCTCCGAAGTTTACTGATGTGTTGTTTAACATGCAAAATTTCAATAAACATTTATTGGTTAAAAAAAAAAAAAAAAAAGATCACCAAGGGGGTGTGAGATTACGCCTGTATACATCCAATCATCGATCTAGGCTACCACTCACAGCGTGTCTCACTTAGGTGTCCACCCATCCGATTTGCATATCGGTATACACCACACTATAAGAATGGGTTGCACCCCATACAACTCGTGGCCAATCAAATAATAAAGGTGTGTCCCAAATCAGGATCATACAAAGAAACGCCCCCACAAAAAAATAGTACCTATCACGCAATGGAGAAATATCACATAGAGATGAGAAAGATATCTATAATAGTGTTGCAGATACTAGCGGCGCACACCGCCTTGCCCGATGAGGAGAGAGGCATCGGGGAGCGCGTCAGAGTCAGCGATCCGGCCATGAACCAGGCCCCGCCCACCACGTGGGCGAAGACCAGGTCACATGACCGGAGCGCCGAGTCGAATGACACGCCCCGCGATGCTCCCAAACCACAACGGCACGTGCGCACATCTGCACACTGAACAACGCCAGAACGAAAGGTATATTACCAAAGTGCCCAAACAACATGCATGCTCACAATCATGTATTAATCACTCACATACATACCCCTGCTAGGAAAACTCTAACCCTGAAATGAATCACCATGCATAGAAAAAAAGGGGGGAGGGGGGTGACAGTGCATTTACAACATTGCTGTGCTTATACAAAGGTGACAATTGTCTATAGAAGAATACAAATTCTAAAATGACATATAAAATTATTATAAGGCCAAACAATATGGCTGCACATACACATCAGTAGTGCAGTGATAAGCTGACAAGTGAAAAAAAGAGAGAACATTGCACACGCACATCGTGAGCATCACTTTTTTTTTACAAAAGTCCAAATACATACATATAGTATAAATTCTTTAAATAGATTCTTTAAATACATCTTCATCTGTTCAAAAAAGTAATGAACGATGCCTCCAAAACACGATACAGAAGGAAAAACAGCAAGCCCCGAATACAGCCAGTCAGCACATAGGAGGGTACATACATAATAACACTTGACTCTGAAAAAAATAATAAAACGACAATGAATACAATAAAATATAATACAGGCATGATTAAAAATGATGTGGAATGATCAGAGGAAAGGAACAAAGCTAAGGGCTTCATTAAGCACTTTTGGCCATGACTGTATAAAGACTAAAAAGAAACCTGAGCCAGAGGGAACAAGAGGAGCATTGGACAGGGTGCTGTGGTGGCGAAACAGGTGAATAGCTAGGTTAATATACTTTTTTTTATTTAACCTCTATGTTTATTATGCTCTTTGGTCTGGAGACACCGCAGCAGATATTAAGGCATATTTGATTTTTACTTGGAAAAATTTGATGCCAATTGAATTTCGTTGCCAAATTCGAGAGAATTGTCTATTTCAAATTTGAGCAGTCGCTCATCACTACTATCTAAAACATGTCCTATAAAATTTTTAAAAGGTGGATCCTCTGCTTTGACTGTATCTGATATCAAGCTTAAAACTGCTGAAAATCCAGAGACGGTTGAGCTTGAATATTAATGTTAGCCAAAAGAAGAGAGTGGGTCATCAATTTTTGCAGGTAAGACAAGATAACAATAGCCTTCATAAAAACCTGAACGTCTTACACTTATGCAAGTTAGCGAGATGCAATGAAGAAGAAGGACAGATCCCTCCTGGAGATATTATTTAAGCAGTGTGTGTGCTACTTTTTCCCCCTCCATGCGAGTGTTTAAATCTAATGTGGAGAAGCTTAACAATTTAATAACTCGCTTTACTTAGAGAAGTATTCACCGATTGAACAAAGCGCTTCTCTTTAAGAACTAAAAATCATTTCAGTTCCAGATGCTGTAAAAGTGCTTACAATTGACTTTAGAAAGCAATCAAGCTGGCGAAAAAAAAAATCAAAGAACACTTTAACCACAATGAGGTATATGTAAGTGGGTATAGGTTTTAGAATTGATTTTTTTTTTTACTGATTGGAATCCCTTAACCTTCCTGTAACTGCTGTAGAAGACGCTCAGGATAACACATTGGATACAGTATTGCTTTCGTGCTGTAAAGGGTTAAATGAGTTAAAGCACTAAGAAGAAAAACGGATCAAATTAAATCATTACAATTACTGTGCAATTACATTGAACACTTATCGGTGCAGGGAGGAGGCGAGTGATGTTTTCCAATTATGTTTTATGGAGCCAAGTGTGGTTTAAGTTTGTATCCTTAGTGTTCTCTGTCTTTGTGTGACCGGTCTAGTGTATGGAAAAATGAATAGTGCTTGTGCATCAAAAATGACTGTAGGTCCTGTTCTGTCAGGATATAGCAATGCTCTTTGGATAAGTTATATTTAGTGTCTTCTTGTAGAATTTAGTGAGGATTTTGGATGTCTGATAAATTTTTATCATTTTTATTTTTTTTTTTCAACTTCAAAACTGTTGTCAAAAATCCCCATTATAATAAACAGAAATCATTTTGTGATGACCACTGATAATTGCTTTGAAAAGTGATATCTTAGGTAGATGGTCTTTTAAAGGGCAGGTGCAGACAAGCGTATTTTTGGTTGAAGTGTGATCTGACAAAATATCGGATAGCACTTGGACCACTGTTGCTGTATGGGGCCATGAACATGTTACATTTTTTTCTTGAACGCTCTGTCCAAGAAAAAAATCACTGCATGCAAAAGTTTGATCCAATATTCGGATTGCGCTTGGCCATGAAAGTTTATGGGGCCGTGGAAACATCGGACTACACTTGGATGATTTCTGCGGCCCCACACAATGGAGAAATGCTTTTTTCCACCTTCTCCTCATCAGAGAGAATCTGAGCACACTCTGATTCTACTCTGATCAAACTCTGATAAGAGTTTGATTGGAATGTCATTTGCACAATCAACCCGATTCTCTTGGATTAGAGAATCTATTGTCGTCTGTACCTGCCTAAAGAATTTGATATATGGTGGAACTGAAAATCTGTCATGAAAAATTTGGTCTGAATAAGCGGGTGGACTTCTCTTACTGATTTAACTGTAATTCATTGTCTTTTTAGGGTCGAACGTGTTAACTCTAGTGTATTATATGTGTATACTGTATGTACATACTGTAAGATAGTGCTTACTGTATGTGTTGGGGACACTCGATTAGCAACGGGATTCAGTCACACAGAAACGATTTCCTCCATTAAACAGTCCATGTGGATTATTTAGGCATCATAAACCACCATGTTACACATCACACATATACTGTAGTTCATAGTACACTGCTTCAATCTCTTTTCAGACACTACATTTACCAGTCCTCCTCTGACTAGTTCCTGGGGGTGTCCTTGTGCCCTATGAATGTCTCTACTCACATAGCACGACATTAGGTTGCAGTGTCTAAACACGCTGGACCTAACTTCGTTGAGTTACCGTGGGTGATCTCACAGTTTATATATATCCATGGAACATCATAGGCACTGACAGTCTGTTCCACTGGCAGATAATCATCTGCCCATAACCCTCCCTTATCTGGAGTTACCTTACAGGAGCTCCTGCTCTACATGCTGACTCCTGATCAGTCCTCCCAGGGAAGCTGCCTAACTGGGATCACCATCCTGGGCAATGCCTTGCTCCCCAGGCCACCCGACACAGGCTCTGCAGGACCAAGGCCTCAACATGTGCTTTTCAGCAATCTGATCCTACTCCCATGATCTTCCAACACAGGCCACTCAGGTACGTGGCCTCTCCATGTGCTATTCAGGGATCCGGTCCACACACAGGACCTCCCAACACGCTGGCTTTCAGGTCCATGGCCTCTCCATGTGCTTTTCAGGAATCCAGTCCTACTCCCAGGACATTCCAACACGCAGGCCTTAATGACCTTACACTATGACTATGTGACCAGAACTCAGTCACATTATATCACTGTAGCCACTTCCATAGGTGGGAGGTGTGTGTGGTTAGTCAGACCCGCCCTGCTCTCCGACTAACCATGTAAGCCTCCCTTTACAACTGCACAAACACTTGTGGGACTACAGGGCCCAGAACAACAACATTACTGGCTTACAGCGCAGAGGATCTCCTCTGCGACACATACCAACCATTCACAATGATGCTGGTCACTGTCTCACTATCACAGTTACTCATGCGACTGCCATGCACCCTCATGGCCTCAATACACCTCCGTGCGTATTCTGAGGGGAACATACAGCTCCCCCTAGCTGTAACAGGGGTCATTGCCTCACAATACATACTGAATATATATATATACACGTATATATATATAAATACATATATATATATATATATATTTATATATATATACAGGGTGGGTCATGTATACAAATACACCTAATAAAATGGGAATGGTTGGTAATATCAACTTCCTGTTTGTGGTGATGACTAGTGTTGAGCATTCCGATACCGCAAGTATCGGGTATCGGCTGATACTTGCGGTATCGGAATTCTGATACCGAGATCTGATACTTTTGTGGTATCGGGTATCGGTATCGGATCAATAGGGATGTGTAAAATAAAGAATTAAAATAAAAAATATTGATATGCTCACCTCTCCGGCGGCCCCTGGACATCACACTGGTAACCGGCCGGCTTCTTTGTTTAAAATGAGCGCGTTTAGGACCTGCGAATGACGTCGCGGCTTCTGATTGGTCGCGTGCCGCTCATGTGACCGCCACGCGACCAATCAGAAGCCGCAACGTCATTCGCAGGTCCTAAATTCCTAGAATTAGGAGTTTAGTGAATAAGAATGACGTCGCGGCTTCTGATTGGTCGCGTGGCGGTCACATGAGCGGCACGCGACCAATCAGAAGCCGCGACGTCATTCGCAGGTCCTAAACGCGCTCATTTTAAACAAAGTAGCCGGCCGGTTACCAGCGTGATGTCCAGGGGCCGCCGGAGAGGTGAGCATATCAATATTTTTTATTTTAATTCTTTATTTTACACCTCACTATGGATCCCAGGGCATGAAGGAGAGTTTCCTCTCCTTCAGACCCTGGGAACCATCAGGATACATTCCGATACTTGATGTCCCATTGACTTGTATTGGTATCGGATATCGGTATCGGCGATATCCGATATTTTTCGGGTATTGGCCGATACTATCCGATACCGATACTTTCAAGTATCGGACGGTATCGCTCAACACTAGTGATGACCATGGCGGCCATTTTGAAGTCAGCCATTTTTGAGCCAGCTTTATTTTTTCCAATGGGAAGAGGCTCATGTGGCACATCAAACTTATTGAGAATTTCACAAGAAAAACAATGGTGTGCTTGGTTTTAACATAACTTTATTCTTTCATGAGTTATTTACAAGTTTCTCTTTGTTTACAGCCATTGAGATGTCACAGAGGTTAACACGTGAGGAGCGGATAGAAATTGTGTTGATGTCTGGTGAGCACAGTACCCGGGTCATTGCAGCAGATTTCAATGCAAGACACCCTACACAAGAAAACGGTCACCATTCCCATTTTACTTAGTTGTATAAATGGCCCACCCTAAAAAGTTTGCCCACAAAGTCCATGCCTCACGGTGGGAACCAGGCATGTAGAGTTCATTCGTTCACCTTTTCTGCGTCGCACAAAGACACGGTGGTTGTAACCAAAGATCTCAAATTTGGAATCATCGGACCAAAGCACAGATTTCCACTGGTCTAATGTCCATTCCTTGTGTTCTTTTGCCCAAACAAGTCTCTTCTGCTTGTTGCCTGTCCTTAGCAGTCGTTTCCTAGCAGCTATTTTACCATGAAGGCCTGCTGCACAAAGTCTCCTCTTAACAGTTAATAGCAACAGAAATCCCATATACATGCTTGTAGACCAGGGTGGCAACACCAATTGTCTACAACCCCCGATCAAACAATATCAGCTCCTAATCAATATCAGAAGACAATAGGAGAAAAAAGGAACAAACTGATTATATCTAGTAAAATCAATCATCTCGTTTTATTATTTCATAGACAAGGTAAAATGTCACAACAATACATAAAGTACCACAAACAATGCAGATTACTGAGTCCCCCACCCGCACCTATCCCCACACCACAGATGCACATCAATCCCTTAAATAACAATAAAAGCCCAAAGACCGTAAAACAGGGGAAAACAATGCATCAAAAATTGGCATCTGAAGATCAGCATACATCAATCAGGTGGCTGGAAAGAAAATAACACCAACCTATCTTCCATTTAGAGTACAATAATAAGTAACAAGGTGTACAATGCTTACCAACAGATAGATGGGAACAGGGGGGGTCGGATAGAGGGCCCCGACGCGCGTTTCGCGGCGACTCAAGGCCGCTTTCTCTTCATTTCTTAAAGTAATGATGGCTACTCGTTTTTCTTTACTTAGCTGCTTTTTTCTTGCCATAATACAAATTCTAATAGTCTATTCAGTAGGACTATCAGCTGTGTATCCACCAGACTTCTGCTCAACACAACTGATGGTCCCAACCCCATTTGTAAGGCAAGAAGTCCCACTTATTAAACCTGACAGGGCACACCTGTGAGGTGAAAACCATTTCCGGTGACTACCTCTTGAAGCTCATCAAGTGAATGCCAAGAGTGTGCAAAGCAGTCATCAAAGCAAAAGGTGGCTACTTTGAAGAATCTAGAATATAAGACATATTTTCAGTTGTTTCAAACTTTTTTGTTAAGTAAATAATTCCACATGTGTTAATTCATAGTTTTGATGCCTTCAGTGTGAATTCACAATTTTCATAGTCATGAAAATACAAAAAAATCTTTAAATGAGAAGGTGTGTCCAAACTTTTGGTCTGTACTGTGTGTATATATATATATAGAGAGAGAGAGAGAAGAGCCAAAGATTATGGTAAATAGAAGGTGAATCACATTGCCCCCATCTTACTGACCTGGCCATTGGACCAGTTTGACAAGGGTTCTACAATTTGATTTGCTCATCACCACTAGGAAATGGATATGTATATAATTATATGGTGGAACCGAAAATCTGTCTCTAAATATCTGGTCTGGATAAGTGGGTGGACTTTTCATAGTGATTTTACTGTAATTCATTGTCTAACATGTTAGCTCTAGTGTATCATGTGTATATGTACATACATACTGTATATATATACATATATATATAGGGGTTGTCTGGTCTTCTGATGAAAATCTGCAGTTACTCTGGATACGTAAAGTGTGTGCAGAGCACTCTGTCGGGATTCTCCGGTATTACCGGCGAGAGTAGTTTGATCATGTGTCTGCCAGTATTTCAGTTGCATTCTGCCAGGCACATTCCGACTAGACGTGCTCGGCCTAACTCAATACAAATAAATTAGGCGAGCCTGAGCATGTCTAGATGGAATGTCATAACACTAATGGGCTTTACTTGGAGAATATTTTGATATGGGCACATATAAAGAACTAAGCAAAGCTAAGATACTATCTTAGGATAAAATAGAAATTGCTTCTCAAGGTTGAGAAGTATTGGATGTTAAGTCTTGAAAATGCAGCTACCGTTATGTACCATATTAATTAATTAAACTGCCCTTATATTTCTAACTTTGACTCGCCATATACAACTTAATGTTTCAAAATAGGCAAGTTTACAGAGACAGAAGTTACCATCATGTAAACCTACTAACTGCATGGTTGACTTAATTAGTATCTAACAGTCTGACCCAGAGTCTTATTAGTTTTTGCTGCGGGGCATGGTCACTCTGGCATACCCGGTTTAGTAGTGATGGGTATGCCTATATAAAACAGGACTATGGACCTCAATGTAAATGGTCTTATTTATGGCAGCGAGGAGAGGCTGTCTAGATGCATTGTGATGTTCCGCTAAGCCGCTATTAAAGCTGGGAGAACATGAATCAAACATTATGGTCAATCTGAAATCCACAGCAGCTTTCTTTAGGGACGCTGTAATCTCACACCAGTTCTGAGTGTGTGTTTTATACTTCCCAGGAAAAAGCTCAAAGCTTCCTGTTCTCAACGCTGTTTATTGGGCCCGGTGAATTACTGCAACCTCAGATGTCATTTTTATTGGACATGTGTATTTGATAAAACAGGATCACATTGTGGAACGTGCGGAATCAAGCTCTAGAGCCCTGATCTTTATATGTACGAGCTGTACAGTAAGGAAAATCGCCTTTAAAAAATCAATCTTCGGATGAAAGAACCGAATAAAAGTGTCATTTTATATTCTCAGCCACTTTGGCCACTGTTCCAAGGCTCTGTTCACACTAGCTTGATGGCCTTTTATTTATAATAGACCCATGACGGCTATGTCATATCTATTTCCGGAGAGATACCGATGAATCTTGAAAGACTTCGCTGACTTTAATGAGGAGCGTCAGGTTTATTTAAAAAGCACAGCTCCTCTATTCTCCGTCAAACACCACAACTTATTTTTAGACTCTTTTTGCACCTATCAGAATGGTTTTAAAGTGTCTAAAAACGATGCAACAAAAGGAGTCAAAAATGGTCCTTATTTCTTAAAAATATGTTTCTTTTTTACGGCTGGGAACAAGTAATGCGACAAGTTTACCAGGCTGCTTCCCATTCTGATGAATGTTGGGACAATTTGTGCTACTGTCACAATTTTGAGTCTTATTTGCTGACTTGAACTGGTTTCCTGCAGTCCGATGATGGCCCCCTTTTAGGGTCCAAGTTACGAATCCAACACCACATGGTTTTACTGAGCGAAACTTAGATTAATTAACCCCTTCACAACCAGAGGTGTTTCCGTTTTTGCGTTTTAGTTTTTTGCTCCCCTTTTTCCCAAAGCAATAACTTTTTATTTTTTGGTCAATATGGCCACGCGAGGACTTGTTTTTTTGTGGGACGAGTTGTACTCTTGAACGACACCATTGGTTTTAACATATCGTGTACTAATGGGAAAAAAAATTGCAAGTACCATGAAATTGCAAAAAAAGTGCAATTCCACAGTTATCTATTTTTTTCTTTTACCATGTTTATTAAATGCTAAAACTGTCCTGCCATTATGATTCTCCTGGTCATTAGAAGTCCATGGACACCAAACAGCAAACATGTCTAGGTTCTTTGATATTTAAGTGGTGAAAATAAAATCCAAAATTTGTTTAAAATAAAAAAAAGTTGCCATTTTCCGAGACCTGTAGCGTCTCCATTTTTCGTGATATGTGGCTGGGTGAGGGCTTATTTTTTGCATGCCGAACTGATGTTTTCATTGATACCATTTTGGTGTAGATACGATCTTTTGATTGCCTGTTATTGCATTTTATTGCAAAGTAGCGGCAACCAAAAAACGTAATTCTGACGTTTTTTTTTTTTTTTTCATTACACCGTTTAGCAATCAGGTTAAATTTTTTATATTGATAGATCAGGCGATTCTGAATGCGGCGATACCAAATATGTGTGTTTGATTTTTTTTTTTGTTGTTTAAATTTCAGTGGGGCCAAAGGAGCGTGATTTCAACTTATATATTTTTTTATTTGTTAAATATTTTTAAAACTTTTTTTACTTTTTGCATGCTTCAATAGTCTCCATGGGAGACTAGAAGCTGCAGTACTTCGATCGCCTCTGCTACATACAGGCGATGATCAGATCACCTTTGTGTAGCACAAGTGCTCACTTGCTATGAGTGCCGTCCATGGGGTGGCGCTCACAGCAATCCGACAATGACAACTATAGAGTTGTGCTTCAGATCTCTGGTTATCATGCCAACCCATCAGTGACCCTCGATCATGTGACAGGGGCACCAATGGGCAGGATTAGCAATGCACTTCCTGTAAGTGCGAGTTAAATGTCACTGTCAGAAATTGACAGCGGCATATAACTAGTTAACAGCCATGGGTGGATCGCGATTCCACCAGCGGCTATTGCGGGCACAAGTCATCTGTATAGATCAGTTGTAATGTGCCTGGAAAGGTGCGGGCTCAGTACCGGAGCCTGCACCAAACAGGGAGAGGGGTTAAAAATGGACCCTAAAGTGCAGATGTATTCCCGTCATGTGAATTTGGCACTAGACAGCATTCTGTTTGGATCACTTCTGCCCTCCATTTGGCACTGTTGTCTATGTGAGGCACTATAGAAATACATAAGTGTTGTGGGAAAATACTTCTGTAATGCAGCATGCATTGAATCATGATAAAAAAAGTGAGCAATGCCAATAATATCGCATGTACAGAAACCTATCAAGACGTTTGCACAGTTGGCAGGATTCGTGCACCAGTCCTATTATCCTATTAATAATGTCCAATCATGCATGGATCCCGGGAGGTATCTAGGACAGGTGCACAATACTTGCCGATCATGCATACATCTCAGTAGGTATCTGTAGATGTGACATCATTGGCTTTTCCCACCTCTCGATGTGGAAGGACGTTCCAGAATCCATTTAAGACAATAAATGTGTTCTGTTTCAACTGTCGAGGAATTTTATGGGTACCATATTTCAATGTGGTCGCAATGGTTGAATATGGTCACTTGCAAGAGGTTTTATAGAAGATTCTAAGCAGCTGCAAAGTGATTGGTGGAAAATTACTCAGTCTATACAAATAGGACGTAACCACCAACCACAACAAATATATGGTATAATTGTACGTTACAAAAAAAATAAAATTAGTAAATTATCAAGTCCCATTTAAAATTTGACAAGCACAAGTCACATAAATGAAAGGTAAATTGAGTATGTATTTTTTTTTAAGATTAGTCATTCTGTTTTTTCTAAGTCGGGGCTGTAACTTGCACTCTCGATAAAGGGTTAAAGTGGGATTGGCATCAAAACATAAGCTCCAATTATATTGTGATTTCAATGTATTTTTATAAGGATTGCATCACTTTGATTTATTGCCTTTTTTTGCATTCAGATTTCCCTATTTAGCTTAAGTTTGACATGTCACTTATAAGTATTGCTTCCATTAAATTGTATTGCACTAACTAGAAATGTCATGGCGCCAACTAGAGGAATTTAGAGCAAAAGGAATAATTCCTTTGTATAGTATCTCTGTTTTCTTAACAAGTCACCCAGCTGAACTATAGCATAACCAAAGTCACATATTCCCAATTGTCCCCCAGTCTATTAAAATAAGGTTAATAAGAGCTGTCTTCTTAGGAAGAGGTGACTTAGCCTTTGTCGTGCATGAATACACATGAATCGGAGACCCCCAGTGTGTTTCATAGTTAAGGTGTTGCCATTTTTTAGAATGAGAATTTATCCAATTATTAAATATACCAATACGACTTTCTCCCCAGACATTCGCATACCAAGTTTCTTTCCAGAATAATAATTATATTTGTATAGGTGGTAAATATACATTTCCTCCATTGAGGCAAAGAGATTACATGTTCATTTTATAGAAGACGTTTTTGTTGTCTCCGTAATTGTTCATCTGTTTCAAATATATTATTATACTGTTTATTTGTTTTTACCTCATATATTCTATGTAAATGTAAGGTGTTTGGTATACTGTATTATGTGTTGAGTGCACACTTTTAGTCCTGTGTTGCCGGACTAGCTGGCCATAGTCCTCGGTGGTGCTGCCATGCCTGTTGCCATTGCTGGTGACCGATAACAGGAGGTGTCCGTATTACCATAGACCCATAGGATGGGTGGTCAGTCACCACCACAGAATCACTCCATTGCCCCACACTCTGTCCAAGCTCAGTGGATCAACACCCTTTTACTTTCACTCAGAATAGCTCCTTATTATTATTATTATTATTTATTGTTATAGTGCCATTTATTTCATGGCGCTTTACATGTGGGGGGTATACATAATAAAACAAGTACAATAATCTTAAACAATACAAGTCATAACTGGTACAGGAGGAGTGAGGACCCTGCCCGTGAGGGCTCACAATCTACAAGGGATGGGTGAGGGTAGCGCTGGTCGTGCAGCGGTTTGGTCGATCGGTGGTTACTGCAGGTTGTAGGCTTGTCGGATGAGGTGGGTCTTCAGGTTCTTTTTCAAGGTTTCGATGGTAGGCGAGAGTCTGATATTTTGTGGTAGAGAGTTCCAGAGTAGGGGTGATGCGCGAGAGAAATCTTGTATACGATTGTGGAAAGAGGAGATAAGAGGGGAGTAGAGAAGGAGATCTTGTGAGGATCCTTATGAATATTTATTAAGGTCCTGTCCCTTTCCAGGTTCCCCCAGATGCTGCCTTCTTTTTGGCTCATGACGTGACTTTAAATTGTGTGCTGAGCAATAGTGAACACTCGATATGAGTGGATAAGGCAAAATTAGAATTGCGTTTATTCCCAGGAAATCAGATTTGTGGAGACGTTATTCTCCACTAATTTAATGTAATTTATTATGATCTGGGGTCTCTACAGACACCAGAGCATAATAAATGTAATATGTGAAAAAAAAAAAAAATTCTTACACTCACCCTCTGCCCACATCTCCAGCCCCTCTGTTTTTAACTTTCCCCCATCCATCCTCATCGCAACTTCTGATCCCGCCACTCTGGTAAATTCACACTGAGACGAGACTTCCATCTCTGATGTGGCCTGGGAGGATTCTGTGCAAGCATTCGAAAGGTCATAATGTTATGACACGTGCCATGACCTTGCTTGTGCATTTGCAATACCGTCCTAGGCTTCATCAGAGCCAGAGGTCCCAGTTCAGTGTAAGAGACCTGGAGATTTCAGTGCAAGCAGAAGGGATCAAGAGATTGGACTAGGAATGGGTGATGGAGAGGAGCAGAGGGGCTGGAGAATTGAACAGTAAGGTATTTTAATTTTTTTTTTATTTTTGTCTTTTAAAGGCTCTTTACGGTTTAGAAAAAAATGTCAGCCATCTTTTTGCTGAATCCATGTGGAAGCAAATTACAAAAATCTCCATTTTTTTGTTTTTTTGGTGAATGCAAGTTTTTGTAAAATTCGAGTAATTCTAAATTCCACTCAAGTTTATTTCCTCATCTCTAGTGAGCATGAGACTGACTGAAATTTCCTTCAAAATGGTAGAATATGACTTTTTTTAAAGAGTTATAGCAAACTTTACAAAAAAATAGTTCCAAATGTAAAAAAAAAACAGGTTAATAGGAGTAGCTGATGATTTAATTTGTAGACGTTTGGAGCATTGTGGTTTGGAGTGGGTAAATAGACTCCAGTGAATGACGTCACCAACCAGTGTCTATATTTTTTGGGGGGGCAGGTCTGGTCTCTTCTCTTCTAACAATGCTCACTGACAGTGCGCTCTGTTGTCTTGTTTCATTAGAGCCAGCAAGAGAGCGCACTGTCACTGTGCATTGAAAAGAATAATGCAGAGTGAGCAAGGAGTTCATACTGAGCATTGACAACTGACGCATGCTCAGTAGAGCAGAGACTAGCCCAGCCCCTGAATTCGATGTCACTGATGAAGCTTCATTTCAGGGTGGGGACAGAGGTTGCGACAGTAATGTCTCAACTGAGTATCCCACCATGCACTAGGGATTCTAAAACAAAATGTGGAAAACAAAATCAGATAAAACAGTGAGGGAACAGTAGGGGCTTTTTAATTAAAATATATTAGAAATGTGACTACATTATTACAATAAATAGAGAGACATTTGGGATTAAAATCAGTATTCGTTTCGGACCACACTTTTTAAGGCAAGCATATTAACTATCAATGTGAAATGTCTCCTCGTCCTGACCATTAAGCATTCAGTGGGAGCAGTCCGTGCCACCAGGTCCCTCGGCTGTAGATGCACTGATAACACAACACTATCTTGATTTTGCAGTGGCACGTGTATTTAATTTAATTTACTTTAATGCACTTTTAATTGAATTACAGCTGCTGTATCTGAAATGACCTGGAGGTGCTGTGTGGAGAGAATAAAGATAAATAGCACTTCAGGACGACATCTAAGAAATTAAACTGATTAGTTAACTAAAGCAGAACATATTGACACAAATGAAAGCGAGAATGTCTCCCATTGGCCGGTTGACTATGGGAAAATTAACCGCTAGAAGGGATAGAAGAACAGGTATATTTCAAGTGAAGGGAAGAACGTTGGCTGGTTTTCTATCAGATTTTGCCCTTTTTACAAAAATTACAATAACTTCATTACTATCCTAAATTCTCTACATTTTTCATAAATATCGATGTGGTTGAGAAAGTAGCCATTAATTGTGCTTGTATGGTTTTTGTTTATTTATTGTTGAATTTAATCTCTTTTCTTTCTTTTTTTATTATTTTACCTGACTTTTTTGTGCTTTAATTAGCCTACTCTTACGAAGCTTCTTCTGATTTGGAACCATTTACATCTTATTTTCTGCTTGCACCAAGTCTCTTCATAGCATGGCTAACTTACATTGATTACTTATGTACTGTAGATAGTGGCGTATAATGCTTCTCAAAGGGTTGTCTCACTGTGATAACCATTGTCCATTAGCTCTTTTAAGGAATGATCTACCAGCCTCTGTAATAACGGCTACCTCTTTTGGCCCTTCTCTGGCGCATTCCTGTTTTTCATGGAATGGCTGATATGTAATACCACAAAATGTGTGGTTGTCTCTGGCTTCTCCCAGAGCTAACAGCCAATTGCAACAGGGGTGAAGAAGCTGGACATGCAGTGATCGATGGACAGCACAAACACTTTAAAGGGAACCTGTCACCAGTTTTGGCCAATATAAGATACGGCCACCTTTCAGAGCTGATATACAGCATTCTATAATGTTGTATATCTGCCCCCAACCCGACCTGTAGGAGAAGAATAATAACTTTTATTATCCTCACCTGCAGGGCGGTCTGGACCGATAGGTGTCGCTCTTCTTGGTCCAGTGCCTCCCACCTTCTTATAATCGCCGCCCTCCTGCTTGCTTTGTGTAGATGACGCGTCGCTGCACCATCTGTTGTGAATTCTGTGGCAGAGCTCCCTCCTGTGGTCACAAGTGGTACTTCGGCTGATTCTCTCTGTGAGCTTCCGTTGGTGGAGGAAAGTGGTACTGCGGCTTCTGAGTTTCCTTCCTCAGGTGATGTGGTGAAGTCGTTAGGTGCTGCTCTATTTAACTCCACCTAGTGCTTTGATCCTGGCTTCCAGTCAATGTTCTAGTATTGGACCTGTTTCCTCCTGGATCGTTCCTGTGGCCTGCTGCTCTGCATAGCTAAGTTCCGCTTTTGCTTTTTGTTTGCTGTTTTATTCTCTCCAGCTTGCCTATTTGTTTTCTCGTGCTTTCTGGTAGCTCTGGGACGCAGAGGGTGTACCTCCGTGCCGTTAGTTCGGTACGGAGGGTCTTTTTGCCCCCTTTGCGTGGTTGTTTGTAGGGTTTTGTGTTGACCGCAAAGTTACCTTTCCTATCCTCGCTCTGTTCAGAAAGTCGGGCCTCACTTTGCTAAATCTATTTCATCTCTACGTTTGTCTTTTCATCTTAACTCACAGTCATTATATGTGGGGGCTGCCTTTCCCTTTGGGGTATTTCTCTGAGGCAAGGTAGGCTTATTTTCTATCTTCAGGCTAGCTAGTTTCTCAGGCTGTGCCGAGTTGCATAGGGAGCGTTAGGCGCAATCCACGGGTGCCTCTAGTTGTGTTGGAGAGGATTAGGGATTGCGGTCAGCAGAGTTTCCACATCTCAGAGCTCGTTCTATGTTTTGGGGTTATTGTCAGGTCACTGTATGTGCTCTGACTCCTATGTCCATTGTGGTACTGAATTACCAGATCATGACAGTACTGGAAGCCCAAAGTACTAATGATTCTCAATAGAGGGAAAAAAGAAGTTCTGAGACCATTTTTTTTTCTCTGCACTGTGTTTTGCCTTTTTTTTCCCCTAGACATTTGGGTGGTTCAGGACACAGGTGTGGACATGGACATTCAGGGTCTGTGCTCTTCAATGGATAATCTCGTTATAAATGTACAAAAGATTCAAGATTTGGTGGTTCAGAAGCCTATGTTAGAACCAAGAATTCCTATTCCTGATTTGTTTTATGGTGATAGAGCCAAGTTTGTGAATTTCAAAAATAATTGCAAACTGTTTCTGGCCTTGAAACCTCGCTCCTCTGGTGACCCAGTTCAACAAGTGAGAATTATTATTTCTTTTTTGCGTGGCGACCCTCAGGACTGGGCATTTTCCCTTGCGCCAGGAGATCCTGCATTGAGTAATGTTGATGCGTTTTTCCTGGCGCTCGGATTGCTGTACGATGAGCCTAATTCAGTGGATCAGGCAGAGAAAAATTTGCTGGCTCTGTGTCAGGGTCAGGATGAGATAGAGGTATATTGTCAGAAATTTAGAAAGTGGTCCGTACTCACTCAATGGAACGAAGGTGCGCTCGCAGCTATTTTCAGAAAAGGTCTCTCTGAAGCCCTTAAGGATGTCATGGTGTGATTTCCTATGCCTGCTGGTCTGAATTAGTCTGTCTTTGGCCATTCAGATCGGTCGACGCTTGCGTGAGCGTAAATCTGTGCACCATTTGGCGGTATTACCTGAGCCTATGCAGTGCGATAGGACTTTGACCAGAGTTGAACGGCAAGAACACAGACGTCTGAATGGGCTGTGTTTCTACTGTGGTAATTCCACTCATGCTATCTCTGATTGTCCTAAGCGCACTAAGCGGTTCGCTAGATCTGCCACCATTGGTACGGTACAGTCAAAATTTCTTCTGTCCGTTACCTTGATCTGCTCCTTGTCATCGTATTCTGTCATGGCATTTGTTGATTCAGGCGCTGCCCTGAATTTGATGGACTTGGAGTATGCTAGGCGTTGTGGGTTTTTCTTGGAGCCCTTGCAGTGTCCTATTCCATTGAGAGGAATTGATGCTACGCCTTTGGCCAAGAATAAAGGCCCCTTCACATTAAGCGATGCTGCAGCGATACCGACAACGATCCGGATCGCTGCAGCGTCGCTGTTTGGTCGCTGGAGAGCTGTCACACAGACGGCTCTCCAGCGACCAACGATGCCGGTAACCAGGGTAAACTTCGGGTAACTAAGCGCAGGGCCGCGCTTAGTAACCCGATGTTTACCCTGGTTACCATGCTAAAAGTAAAAAAAAAACAAACACTAGATACTTACCTACAGCCGTCTGTCCTCCAGCGCTGCGCTCTGCTTCTCTGCTCTCCTCCTGTACTGTCTGGGAGCCGGAAAGCAGAGCGGTGACGTCACCGCTCTGCTTTCCGGCTCACAGCCAGTACAGGAAGAGTGCAGAGCACAGCGCTGGAGGACAGACGGCTGTAGGTAAGTATGTACTGTTTGTTTTTTTTTACTTTTAGCATGGTAACCAGGGTAAACATCGGGTTACTATGCGCGGCCCTGCGCTTAGTTACCCGATGTTTACCCTGGTTACCAGTGAAGATATCGCTGGATCGGTGTCACACACGCCGATCCAGCGATGTCAGCAGGAGTCCAGCGACGAAATAAAGTTCTGGACTTTATTCAGCGACCAACGATCTCCCAGCAGGGGCCTGATCGTTGGTCGCTGTCACACATAACGATTTCATTAGCGATATCGTTGCTACGTCACAAATAGCAACGATATCGTTAACAATATCGTTATGTGTGAAGGTACCTTAAGCCTCAGTACTGGACCCAGCTGACCATGTGCATGGCTCCTGCACATCAAGAGGTTATTCGCTTTCTGGTGTTGCATAATCTGCATTATGTGGTCGTGTTGGGGTTGCCATGGCTACAAGTCCATAATCCAGTATTAGATTGGAAATCCATGTCTGTGTCCAGCTGGGGTTGTCAGGGGGTACACGGTGATGTCCCTTTTCTGACTATTTCGTCATCCACCCCTTCTGAGGTTCCAGAGTTCTTGTTTGATTACCGGGATGTATTTGATGAGCCCAAGTCCGATACCCTACCTCCGCATAGGGATTGTGATTGTGCTATCGATTTGATTCCTGGTAGAAAACTCCCAAAAGGTCGACTGTTGTGGATTCTGTTTTTTGGCTCCCTCTGGTGGTTACAGATGGTACTGGGTGACTTGTGTTCTCTGCGGTCTCTGGTGTCCACCTGTTCTATCAGGATATGGGAGTTTCCTATTTAACCTGGCTTTCTTGTCATTTCCTCGCCGGCTATCAATGTAATCAGTGTGTCTTGTTACCTCTGCTTCCCGCTTCTGTATTCTTCAGGACAAGCTAAGTTTTTGATTTTCCTGTTCCACGTTTTGCTTAATTTTTGTCTTAGTCCAGCTTGCAGATATGTGATTCCTTTTTGCTGGTTGCTCTAGTGGGCTGATATTACTCCTCATGTTCCATGAGTTGGAACATGAGTTCAAGTAATTTCAGGATGGTTTTTTGTAGGGTTTTTCGCTGACCGCGCAGTTCACTTTTGTATCCTCTGCTATCTAGCTTTAGCGGGCCTCATTTTGCTGAATCTGTTTTCATAACTACGTATGTGCTTTCCTCTCATTTCACCGTCATTACATGTGGGGGGCTGCTATTTCTGTGGGGTGTTTCTCTGGAGGCAAGAGAGGTCTGTGTTTCTTCTAATAGGGAAAGTTAGTTCTTCGGCTGGCGCAAGACGTCTAGGAATCATCGTAGGCACGTTCCCCGGCTACAGCTAGTTGTGTGTTGAGGTTCAGGATCGCGGTCAGCTCAGTTTCCATCACCCTAGAGCTTGTTTTGTTTTTTGTGCTTGTCCTTTTGTGATTCCCTGCCATTGGGATCATGACAGTATAGCCGGCCAAAAAGTGGTAATCGTATTGGCTGAAGTAGGAGGAAAAGTAGTCTGAGGAAGGTTTTTTTTTTCCCTCAGAGTTTGCTGCATAGCCTTAATTGCAGCCTGGCTGCGTCTTACCTCCTCTTAATCCTTGAATGGCTCTGACCTCAGCTGTTTATCATGGACGTCCAGAGTTTGGCTTCCAGCCTGAATAATCTTGCTGCTAAGGTTCAAAATATACAAGATTTTGTTGTACATGCTCCTATGTCTGAACCTAGAATTCCTATCCCAGAGTTTTTTTCTGGAGATATATCTAGTTTTCTGAATTTTAGGAACAATTGCAAGTTGTTTCTTTCTTTGAAATCTCGCTCTTCTGGAGACCCTGCTCAGCAAGTCAAGATTGTTATATCTTTCCTGCGGGGTGACCCTCAGAATTGGGCATTTGCATTGGCACCAGGGGATCCTGCGTTGCTCAATGTGGATGCGTTTTTTCTGGCATTGGGTTTGCTCTATGAGGAACCTAACCTAGAGATTCAGGCTGAAAAAGCTTTATTGGCTCTCTCTCAGGGGCAAGATGAAGCAGAAATATATTGTCAGAAATTTCGGAAATGGTCGGTGCTTACTCAGTGGAATGAGTGCGCCCTGGCTGCAAGATTCAGAGATGGCCTTTCTGAGGCCATTAAAGATGTCATGGTGGGGTTCCCTGCGCCTACAGGTCTGAATGAGACTATGACTATGGCTATTCAGATTGATCGGCGTTTATGGGAGCGCAAACCTGTGCACCTTTTGGCGGTGTCTTCTGAACAGGCACCTGAGACAATGCAATGTGATAGAATTCAGTCCAGAAGTGAACGGCAAAACTATAGGCAGAAAAATGGGTTGTGTTTTTATTGTGGTGATTCAGCTCATGTTATATCAGCATGCTCTAAACGCACAAAAAAGGTTGATAAGTCTGTTGCCATTAGTACTTTACAGTCTAAGTTCATTCTGTCTGTGACTCTGATTTATTCATTATCAGCCATTTCCGTCGATGCCTATGTGGATTCAGGCGCTGCCCTGAGTCTTATGGATTGGTCATTTGCCAACCGCTGTGGGTTTAGTCTGGAGCCTCTGGAAGTCCCTATTCCTTTGAAAGGAATTGACTCTACACCTTTGGCTATGAATAAACCTCAGTACTGGACACAAGTGACCATGCGTATGACTCCCGTTCATCAGGAGGTGATTCGCTTCCTGGTACTGTATAATTTACATGATGTCTTAGTGCTTGGTCTGCCATGGTTACAAACTCATAACCCAGTCTTGGACTGGAAAACGATGTCTGTGTTAAGCTGGGGATGTCAGGGGGTTCATGATGATGCACCTCCGATTTCTATCGCTTCATCTACTCCTTCTGAGGTTCCGGTATTTTTGTCTGATTATCGGGATGTTTTTGAGGAGCCTAAGCTCAATTCGCTTCCTCCTCACAGGGATTGCGATTGTGCTATAGATTTGATTCCTGGCAGTAAATTTCCTAAAGGTCGTTTGTTCAATCTGTCAGTGCCAGAGCATACTGCTATGCGGGATTATGTTAAGGAGTCCTTGGAAAAGGGACATATCCGTCCATCTTCGTCCCCTTTGGGAGCAGGTTTTTTTTTTGTGGCCAAAAAAGATGGTTCCTTGAGGCCTTGTATAGATTACCGTCTTTTGAATAAGATTACAGTTAAATATCAGTATCCTTTGCCATTGTTGACTGATTTGTTTGCTCGCATTAAGGGGGCTAAATGGTTCACTAAGATTGATCTTCGGGGTGCGTATAATCTTGTGCGGATAAAGCAGGGTGATGAGTGGAAAACCGCATTTAATACGCCTGAGGGCCATTTTGAGTATTTGGTGATGCCTTTTGGACTTTCTAATGCTCCTTCTGTCTTCCAGTCCTTTATGCACGATATTTTCCGTGAATATCTGGATAAATTTATGATTGTGTATTTGGATGATGTTTTGGTTTTTTCGGATGACTGGGAGTCCCATGTTCAGCAGTTCAGGAAGGTGTTTCAGGTCCTGCGGGCCAATTCTTTGTTTGTAAAAGGTTCAAAGTGTCTCTTTGGAGTCCAGAAGATTTCTTTTTTGGGGTATATTTTTTCCCCTTCTACTATTGAGATGGATCCCGTCAAGGTTCAGGCTATTTGTGACTGGACGCAGCCTACATCTCTTAAGAGTCTACAGAAGTTCTTGGGCTTTGCTAATTTTTATCGTCGTTTCATAACTAATTTTTCTAGTGTTGTTAAGCCTTTGACGGATTTGACTAAGAAGGGTGCTGATGTTGCTGATTGGTCTCCTGCGGCTGTGGAGGCCTTTCAGGAACTTAAGCGCCGGTTTTCTTCTGCTCCTGTGTTGTGTCAGCCGGATGTTTCGCTTCCTTTTCAGGTTGAGGTTGATGCTTCCGAGATTGGAGCGGGGGCGGTTTTGTCACAGAGAAGCTCCGATTGCTCAGTGATGAAGCCATGTGCGTTCTTTTCTAGAAAGTTTTCGCCCATTGAGCGGAATTATGATGTTGGTAATCGGGAGCTTTTGGCCATGAAGTGGGCATTTGAGGAGTGGCGTCATTGGCTTGAGGGTGCTAGACATCGTGTGGTGGTCTTGACTGATCACAAAAATCTGATTTACCTTGAGTCTGCCAAGCGTCTGAATCCTAGACAGGCTCGTTGGTCACTGTTTTTCTCCCGTTTCGATTTTGTGGTTTCATACCTGCCAGGTTCAAAGAATGTGAAGGCGGATGCTCTTTCTAGGAGTTTTGTGCCTGACTCCCCTGGAAATTCTGAGCCCACTGGTATCCTTAGGGATGGGGTGATTTTGTCGGCTGTCTCCCCAGACTTGCGACGTGCTTTGCAGGAGTTTCAGGCGGATAAACCTGATCGTTGTCCGCCTGAAAGACTGTTTGTTCCGGATAATTGGACCAGTAGAGTCATCTCCGAGGTCCATTCTTCTGCGTTGGCAGGTCATCCTGGAATATTTGGTACTAGAGATTTGGTGGCCAGGTCTTTTTGGTGGCCTTCCTTGTCGAGGGATGTGCGTTCTTTTGTGCAGTCTTCTGAAGTTTGCGCTCGGGCTAAGCCTTGCTGTTCTCGGGCCAGTGGATTGTTGTCACCTTTGCCTATCCCGAAGAGGCCTTGGACGCACATTTCCATGGACTTTATTTCGGATCTCCCTGTCTCTCAAAAAATGTCCGTCATCTGGGTTGTGTGTGACCGCTTTTCTAAGATGGTTCATCTGGTACCTTTGCCTAAGTTACCTTCCTCCTCTGAGTTGGTCCCTCTGTTTTTTCAGAACGTGGTTCGTTTGCATGGGATTCCGGAGAACATCGTTTCTGACAGGGGATCCCAGTTTGTGTCTAGATTTTGGCGGACGTTCTGTGCTAAGATGGGCATTGATTTGTCCTTTTCGTCTGCATTCCATCCTCAGACGAATGGCCAGACGGAACGAACTAATCAGACCTTGGAAACTTATTTAAGGTGTTTTGTTTCTGCTGATCAAGATGACTGGGTTACCTTTTTGCCGCTTGCCGAATTTGCCCTTAATAATCGGGCTAGTTCTGCTACCTTGGTTTCTCCTTTCTTTTGTAATTCGGGGTTTCATCCTCGTTTTTCCTCTGGTCAGGTGGAGCCTTCTGATTGTCCTGGAGTGGACATGGTGGTGGATAGGTTGCATCAGATTTGGAGTCATGTGGTGGACAATTTGAAGTTGTCCCAGGAGAGGGCTCAGCAGTTTGCTAATCGCCGTCACCGCGTGGGTCCTCGACTTCGTGTTGGGGACTTGGTGTGGTTGTCTTCTCGTTTTGTTCCTATGAAGGTCTCTTCTCCTAAGTTCAAGCCTCGGTTCATCGGTCCCTATAGGATCTTGGAAATTCTTAACCCTGTGTCGTTTCGTTTGGATCTCCCGGCATCGTTTGCTGTTCATAATGTGTTCCATCGGTCGTTGTTGCGGAAGTATGAGGTACCTGTTGTTCCTTCGCTTGAGCCTCCTGCTCCGGTGCTGGTGGAGGGAGAATTGGAGTATGTTGTGGAGAAGATCTTGGATTCTCGTGTTTCCAGACGGAGACTCCAGTATTTGGTCAAGTGGAAGGGTTATGGTCAGGAGGATAATTCTTGGGTGGTTGCCTCTGATGTTCATGCTGCTGATTTGGTCCGTGCATTTCATAGGGCTCATCCTGGTCGCCCTGGTGGTTCTCGTGAGGGTTCGGTGACCCCTCCTCAAGGGGGGGGTACTGTTGTGGATTCTGTTTTTGGGCTCCCTCTGGTGGTTACAGATGGTACTGGGTGACTTGTGTTCTCTGCGGTCTCTGGTGTCCACCTGTTCTATCAGGATATGGGAGTTTCCTATTTAACCTGGCTTTCTTGTCATTTCCTCGCCGGCTATCAATGTAATCAGTGTGTCTTGTTACCTCTGCTTCCCGCTTCTGTAATCTTCAGGACAAGCTAAGTTTTTGATTTTCCTGTTCCACATTTTGCTTAATTTTTGTCTTAGTCCAGCTTGCAGATCTAGTGGGCTGATATTACTCCTCATGTTCCATGAGTTGGAACATGAGTTCAAGTAATTTCAGGATGGTTTTTTGTAGGGTTTTTCGCTGACCGCGCAGTTCACTTTTGTATCCTCTGCTATCTAGCTTTAGCGGGCCTCATTTTGCTGAATCTGTTTTCATAACTACGTATGTGCTTTCCTCTCATTTCACCGTCATTACATGTGGGGGGCTGCTATTTCTGTGGGGTGGTTCTCTGGAGGCAAGAGAGGTCTGTGTTTCTTCTAATAGGGAAAGTTAGTTCTTCGGCTGGCGCAAGACGTCTAGGAATCATCGTAGGCACGTTCCCCGGCTACAGCTAGTTGTGTGTTGAGGTTCAGGATCGCGGTCAGCTCAGTTTCCATCACCCTAGAGCTTGTTTTGTTTTTTGTGCTTGTCCTTTTGTGATTCCCTGCCATTGGGATCATGACAGTCGACTGTTTAATTTATCTGTGCCTGAGCACGCCGCTATGCGGAGTTATGTGAAGGAGTCCTTGGAGAAGGGGCATATTCGCCCGTCATCGTCGCCATTAGGAGCAGGGTTCTTTTTTGTAGCCAAGAAGGATGGTTCACTGAGACCTTGTATAGATTACCGCCTTCTAACTAAGATCACGGTTAGATTTCAGTACCCCTTGCCGTTGTTATCTGATTTGTTTGCTCGGATTAAGGGGGCTAGTTGGTTCACCAAGATAGATCTTCGTGGTGCGTATAATCTTGTGCGTATTAAGCGAGGCGATGAATGGAAAACTGCATTTAATACGCCCGAGGGCCATTTTGAGTATCTAGTAATGCCATTCGGACTTGCCAATGCTCCATCAGTGTTTCAGTCCTTTATGCATGGCATCTTCCGAGAGTACCTGGATAAATTCCTGATTGTGTACTTGGATGACATTTTGATCTTCTCGGATGATTGGGAGTCTCATGTGAAGCAGGTCAGAACGGTGTTTCAGGTCCTGCGTGCTAATTCTTTGTTTGTGAAGGGATCAAAGTGTCTCTTTGGTGTTCAGAAGGTTTCATTTTTGGGGTTCATCTTTTCCCCTTCTACTATCGAGATGGACCCTGTTAAGGTCCAAGCCATCCATGATTGGACTCAGCCGACATCTCTGAAAAGTCTGCAAAAGTTTCTGGGCTTTGCTAATTTTTATCGTCGCTTCATCTGCAATTTTTCTAGTATTGCTAAACCATTGACCGATTTAACCAAGAAGGGTGCTGATGTGGTCAATTGGTCTTCTGCTGCTGTGAAAGCTTTTCAAGAGTTAAAGCGTCGTTTTTCTTCTGCCCCTGTGTTGTGTCAACCAGATGTTTCGCTTCCGTTCCAGGTCGAGGTTGATGCTTCTGAGATTGGAGCAGGGGCTGTTTTGTCGCAGAGAAGTTCTGATTGCTCGGTGATGAAACCATGCGCCTTCTTTTCCAGGAAGTTTTCGCCTGCTGAGCGAAATTATGATGTGGGTAATCGAGAGTTGCTGGCCATGAAGTGGGCATTCGAGGAGTGGCGTCATTGGCTTGAAGGAGCTAAGCATCGGGTGGTGGTCTTGACTGATCATAAGAACTTGACTTATCTCGAGTCTGCCAAGCGGTTGAATCCTAGACAGGCTCGTTGGTCGCTGTTTTTTGCCCGTTTTGACTTTGTGATTTCATACCTTCCGGGCTCTAAAAATGTGAAGGCGGATGCTCTGTCTAGGAGTTTTGTGCCCGACTCTCCAGGTTTATCTGAGCCGGCGAGTATCCTCAAAGAGGGAGTAATTGTGTCTGCCATCTCCCCTGATTTGCAGCGGGTGCTGCATAAATTTCAGGCTAATAAACCTGATCGTTGCCCAGCGGAGAAACTGTTTGTCCCTGATAGGTGGACGAATAAAGTTATCTCTGAGGTTCATTGTTCGGTGTTATCTGGTCATCCTGGAATCTTTGGTACCAGAGAGTTAGTGGCTAGATCCTTTTGGTGGCCATCTCTGTCGCGGGATGTGCGTAATTTTGTGCAGTCCTGTGGGATTTGTGCTCGGGCTAAGCCCTGCTGTTCTCGTGCCAGTGGGTTGCTTTTGCCCTTGCCGGTCCCGAAGAGGCCTTGGACACATATCTCTATGGATTTTATTTCAGATCTTCCCGTCTCTCAAAGGATGTCAGTCATTTGGGTGGTCTGTGATCGCTTCTCTAAGATGGTCCATTTGGTACCCTTGTCTAAATTACCTTCCTCCTCTGATTTGGTGCCATTGTTCTTCCAGCATGTGGTTCGTTTACATGGCATTCCAGAGAATATCGTTTCTGACAGAGGTTCCCAGTTTGTTTCGAGGTTTTGGCGAGCCTTTTGTGGTAGGATGGGTATTGACTTGTCTTTTTCCTCGACTTTCCATCCTCAGACTAATGGCCAGACCGAACGAACCAATCAGACCTTGGAAACATATCTGAGATGCTTTGTTTCTGCTGATCAGGATGACTGGGTGTCCTTTTTGCCTTTGGCTGAGTTCGCCCTTAATAATCGGGCCAGCTCGGCTACCTTGGTTTCGCCGTTTTTCTGCAACTCTGGGTTCCATCCTTGATTCTCTTCAGGGCAGGTTGAGTCTTCGGACTGTCCTGGTGTGGATACTGTGGTGGACAGGTTGCAGCAGATTTGGACTCATGTAGTGGACAATTTGACCTTGTCCGAGGAGAAGGCTCAACGTTTCGCTAATCGCAGACGCTGTGTGGGTCCCCGACTTCGTGTTGGGGATTTGGTTTGGTTGTCTTCTCGTCATATTCCTATGAAGGTTTCCTCTCCTAAGTTTAAACCTTGTTTCATTGGTCCGTATAGGATTTCTGAGGTTCTTAATCCTGTGTCTTTTCGTCTGACCCTTCCAGATTCTTTTTCCATACATAACGTATTCCATAGGTCATTGTTGCGGAGATACGTGGCACCTATGGTTCCATCTGTTGATCCTCCTGCCCCGGTTTTGGTGGAGGGAGAGTTGGAGTATATTGTGGAGAAGATTTTGGATTCTCGTGTTTCAAGACGGAAACTCCAGTATCTGGTTAAGTGGAAGGGTTATGCTCAGGAAGATAATTCCTGGGTCTTTGCCTCTGATGTCCATGCTCCCGATCTTGTTCGTGCCTTTCATATGGCTCATCCTGGTCGTCCTGGGGGCTCTGGTGAGGGTTCAGTGACCCCTCCTCAAGGGGGGGGTACTGTTGTGAATTCTGTGGCAGAGCTCCCTCCTGTGGTCACAAGTGGTACTTCGGCTGATTCTCTCTGTGAGCTTCCGTTGGTGGAGGAAAGTGGTACTGCGGCTTCTGAGTTTCCTTCCTCAGGTGATGTGGTGAAGTCGTTAGGTGCTGCTCTATTTAACTCCACCTAGTGCTTTGATCCTGGCTTCCAGTCAATGTTCTAGTATTGGACCTGTTTCCTCCTGGATCGTTCCTGTGGCCTGCTGCTCTGCATAGCTAAGTTCCGCTTTTGCTTTTTGTTTGCTGTTTTTTTCTCTCCAGCTTGCCTATTTGTTTTCTCGTGCTTTCTGGTAGCTCTGGGACGCAGAGGGTGTACCTCCGTGCCGTTAGTTCGGTACGGAGGGTCTTTTTGCCCCCTTTGCGTGGTTGTTTGTAGGGTTTTGTGTTGACTGCAAAGTTACCTTTCCTATCCTCGCTCTGTTCAGAAAGTCGGGCCTCACTTTGCTAAATCTATTTCATCTCTACGTTTGTCTTTTCATCTTAACTCACAGTCATTATATGTGGGGGCTGCCTTTCCCTTTGGGGTATTTCTCTGAGGCAAGGTAGGCTTATTTTCTATCTTCAGGCTAGCTAGTTTCTCAGGCTGTGCCGAGTTGCATAGGGAGCGTTAGGCGCAATCCACGGCTGCCTCTAGTTGTGTTTGAGAGGATTAGGGATTGCGGTCAGCAGAGTTTCCACGTCTCAGAGCTCATTCTATGTTTTTGGGTTATTGTCAGGTCACTGTATGTGCTCTGACTCCTATGTCCATTGTGGTACTGAATTACCAGATCATGACAACCATCCACACAGTCTCCTCAGCACTGCGCTCCTGCACAGGTGTGCTTATCTGCCCTTATGAGGGCAGACCAAAGTTCTTCAGTTCGCAGTTGCCGGTAATCGTTGACCTTTTCCGGCACCTGCGAACTGCAGTACTTTGGTCTGCCCTCAACAGGGCAGAAAAATACACCTGTGCAGGAGCGCGATGCCATGTAATATAGCCACAACGAAGTCCGAGTCTAAGCCTGGTCATCTAATTCATGAAAATTTACAAACCTTTGTGGTATAAATTTTGCCAGAAATGTATTCCAGTCCCCCGATTGGAACAACATTTCTGGCTCACAGCAGCTATAAGGTGCACCTAATTCATGAAAGTGACATGCACCTCATAATTGAGGAGCATCTTATTCCAACAGTCTCGTTCATTAAGATTGGGGTGCGCAATGCCTGTCTTCATCAGTCCCTATGTTTCTCTTAAATGCTACAGCATTTCAAAGTCATAGATATCCCTCTACAATCGCATAGCCAGTCTCCGATTCATGCTCCCGTGGTTCAGGCAGCATTATTCTAATGACAGGTTCCTTTTATCTCATCTAGCAGCAATAAATGTGCAGAGTAACAAAGTTCAAGAATCTTTTCCAGCAAAACAGAGAAACTGCCATTTGCAATAAGGCAAAACGAAATAGTCCATACAGTTGTACAGAGCTCACCCCTTCATGATTAGATAGATAGATAGATAGATAGATAGATAGATAGATGATAGATATTGTCCCCAAAGGAGTCCATAACTTTTACATCCCTTTTAGGTAAGCGATGTGTCAATCACATGTTCAGTCTTTCTATTTTGAGATATTACCATTAAACCTCAACCTTAGATGTACGGTATAAAAGGCAAAAGATTTTCAAATGCATGACCTTTTTAGTTGTCCTTGATTTCTGTTGGGTAAAGACAAGCAGATAAGTTTAAATCAATTTATTTCTACTCAAAGTTGTTGTTTTTTTAAATCTGCATTCTTCAAACTGCAGGTTTTCTGTCATTCGCTTATGTAGGCTGCCATTTTTCTAAATTATAAAGGGTCATGAAGAATTTAAAAAAGACAAAAAAAAAAGAAATCCTGGTACTGACCTTCCTGTTCACCTCTCCGGCCCCTCCGCTCCTCACTGTCACCTGTCCGGTCCTTTTCACATCTTCTGATCC
Organism: Ranitomeya imitator; assembly: GCF_032444005.1. Taxonomy (NCBI): domain Eukaryota; kingdom Metazoa; phylum Chordata; class Amphibia; order Anura; family Dendrobatidae; genus Ranitomeya; species Ranitomeya imitator. Next base: position 72,638,808 of record NC_091283.1, on the reverse strand, counting down.
CCGCCCACTTGTACTCATTCCCAGGCATCTCACTTTGAGCCAGGACTTCCGTCTCTGATGAGGACCAGAACACTCAATGTGCAATGTCACCGCACACACCACGTTATGATTTCACAACCTTGTGACATTTGCGCAGAACCCACCCGGACCTCATCAGAACTAGGACTTCTGGGGATTCCAGCATGGACAGCTGGGATCAGAAGATGCAACGAGAACCGTCCTGGTGGCGATGAGCAGCGGCCGGCCGGAGAGATGAGCAGTGAGGTGTGTATAAGGATTTTTCAAGTGTTCTACATATCATGTTTATTAGGCTTTGAGTTCTGTAGAGACCCCTGATATGTGATGGGTGTGGGAAATGGGCAACTTTCTTTGACTATGAGTATTATATAGTTCAGGACGTTGTTCATCCATATATCTAAATTTAGAAAATTAATGGACTGGAACGTAAAGTACGTGACTATAGGAACGGTCTGTCATATAATTTACCGCAGAGATACGTTCAAATTAAAAGATAAATGTTAGTCTAGAAAATACAGCATTTTAATATCTAGAATATTTACATTTTGATTGTCTTTGTGTCAGAGTAATGTGGTGACAATTTACAGAAGAGAAGCTCGAGTTTCCTATCTTTTGTTTCCTCCTCCGTACTTCATCTTTGCCATATTCCTGCACTAATCATATTATGTCCCTCAGAGACCAGGGTAAATTTGCAGAAGCTGACTAGCATTCCCACCAAATAAGGCACATTATTAAAAAGCCCATTAATCTTCTTAAATTGTGCTTGTCACCATTAAAGGCATAGTGCCACATAGGCACAAACCGAACTGGCAGCAATAACATAATGAAGTCATTTAAGCCTAGGTGATTTATGCCTTTAAAAAGAGTTTGATATCACTTTGTCCTCAAAATCTTTGTTATATTGTGTGTTGTGGGAATTCCTGCCATAAATGATGCTTACTGGGTATGACAATATATAGCAAAGTTATTTATAATAAGGAGAAGGGAAAGGCAATACAAATCTGCTGACACTTTATAAGGCTCGTTCTCCCATGTTGAAATCCCCTTGTGATGTTCTCTTCTGTGATCTGTATCTTAAATGGGAATATACTGGTATACAAGGCCGGTTGTATAAAGCTTTTTATTGGTTAAGGTAAATGGAGTCGTCGCATCAGCTAAACGTTTATCCGGTTTGCACAACAGAGCTTAAATTGGAGATGCACCATACTCATGGGATATATGGATGCTTTGTTCATTTGCCCAACTTCTCTCCAGGATCCTCAAGTTTTTTCCCCATACCTACTTTGGCGTTTGGAGAAGTATCCCTTCCCAGGTTCTCACAAAATATTCAGGTAAAGTTACCGTTACACTAAACGATTTACCAACGATCACGACCAGCGATACGACCTGGCCGTGATCGTTGGTAAGTCTTTGTATGGTCGCAGGAGAGCTGTCACACAGACAGCTCTCCAGCAACCAACGATGCCAAAGTCCCCAGGTAACCAGGGTAAACATCGGGTTACTAAGCGCAGGGCCGCGCTTAGTAACCCGATGTTTACCCTGGTTACCATTGTAAATGTAAATAAAAAACAGTACATACTCACATTCCGATGTCTGTCACGTCCCCCGCCGTCATCTTCCCGCACTGACTGTGTCAGCGCCGGCTGGCCGTAAAGCAGAGCACAGCGGTGACGTCACTGCTGTGCTTTACGGCCGGCGCTCACAGTCAGTGCAGGAAGCTGAAGGCGGGGGACGTGACAGACACCGGAATGTGAGTATGTAGTGTTTTTTTTTTTACTTTTACAATGGTAACCAGGGTAAATATTGGGTTACTAAGCGCGGCCCTGCGCTTAGTAACCCGATATTTACCCTAGTTACCAGTGAACACATCGCTGGATCGGCGTCACACACACCGATTCAGCGATGACAGCGGGTGATCAGCGACCAAAAAAAAGGTCCTGATCATTCCCAGCGACCAACGATCTCCCAGCAGGGGCCTGATCGTTGGTCGCTCTCACACATGACGATTTAGTTAACGATATCGTTGCTACGTCACAAAAAGCAATGATATCGTTAAAGAAATCGTTATGTGTGACGGTACCTTAAGGCATATAGCCAACCTGGTCTGGTCCCCTCTCCCAGAGGACTCATAGCATCTGATCGGATTGCCTTTTTGGTATATGCACTTTTTTCTCCACTCAATGACTGTAGAGGAGAAAAGGGAGCACATACCATCAAAGCGCAAAATGTTCTTCTAAGGGCTCATTCAGATGTTAGTGATTTTTTCCTACGAGAAAATCGGTCCAAGTTTCATCACTGTCTTTGATCAAAGTGTCAACAGAGTTTGGTCAGTTTGTCACTTTTTACCATTCAAATTTGGTCCTAGTTATATCAGTATTTCTCGAATAAAAGAAAAGCTGACTGTGGGTTCTAAATATTCTTATGTCAAACACTCGGTGAAAAATGTACTGCACACATCGAATTTTTTCTCGCACCCATAGCCTTCCATTGGTGAGATTGGTACGAGACTTGGATCAAAGTTGGACATTATTTCTCCATTATTTTCTGCACATCACTTGCTCACCAAAAATACATGGACAGGTGAACTGTCCCATAGACTACAAAATGTATGACTTCTATCCATGAGAAAACCTGGATAGAACTCGTATGAGAAAAACAATGAGCCTTTAATTAAAATTAAGCACATAGCCTTATTGAGGATTTAGCCCCTATACAAATCACACCTTTAGTGGCCCAATCTTGACCTCCTTTCTGCAAAACCTGAAATGTTACCAAATATGCTAATTAGGCTCCTTGGTGCACATTTGGTGTTGCCAAGAGTTTCATTGTACCATCTAGCCACTGAATTTATATTATAGCTGCATTGGTATGTGGTTGAGTGTCATGTGATCGCTGCAGCAAATCAAGCAAAGGTTGGCAACACAAGAGCAGGAGCACTGGACAGATGAGTAAGGCTGAAGTCACACTAGCAGTATTAGGTCATTATTTTACATCAGTATTTGTAGCCAAAACAAGGAGTGGAACAATTAGAGGAAAAGTATAACAGAAACATATGCACCACTTCTACATTTATCACCCACTCCTGGTTTTGGCTTACAAATACTGATGTAAAATACTGACCAAATACTGCTGGTGTGACGGCAGCCTAATTGTGATTATTTTTTATCACATTCCCTATTTTAACACATTTTAAAAATTCTGCACTAATTCACTTTGTGCAGGGATTAGTGATGTGCGAATGTGCACAGATAAGGTGTTAGCCGAGCATGCTCGTGTGCTAACTGAGTGTCTTCGGCGTGGTCGAAAAATAAGTTTGAGTTCCCGCATCTTCATGTCTCACCACTGGTCGACAGCCACAACACATGCAGAGATTGCCTGTTTGTAGTGATGAGTGAGTGTGCGCATTACTCGAGTTTTCCGAGCATGCTCAGGTCATCTTCGAGTATCTTGGGTGTGCTCATAGATTATGTTTGTGTCTCCACAGCTGCATGATTTGCGGCTGTTCGACAAACTGAACACATGCAGGGATTGCCTTTTTGTTAGGGAATCCCCACATGTATTCAGGCTGTCTGGCAGCTGCAAATCATGCAGCTGCGGAGACACAAACATAATCTATGAGCACACCCAAGATACTCAGAGACCACCAGAGCATGCTCGGAAAACTCGAATAACGAGCACACTCGCTCATCGCTACCTGTTTGTTAAGCAAACCCCTCATGTGTTGCGCTTGTCGAACAGTCATGAGACATGCAGCCGCGGGGACTCGAACATATTTTTCGAGCATGCCGAAGTCACTCGGTTAGCACATGAGCATGCTCGGATAACACCTTATCTGAGCACGTTCGCTCATTAGTATCAGGGATTTTTACACTTCGATTCTGCTTGCGCTAGATAATGACCACCTAAGGACCGGTACCGATTTACCGTTCCAGCAAACAGGCTCTAAGGTGGTCATGATGCAAGAAAACCGGGATAGAAATCTCCATGCCAGGTTTTGGAGGAAAGCATACCTTGGCATTATGTGAAATTATGAATGCACAAGGTTTTAGTGTTTATATTATACATTATAATGATGCACAATCAATTAAGATTAAGAAGCCAAATCCAAGGCTTTGCCTCAAACACAATGTAATTTTCATAAATAACCCACCAAGTGCTTCCTATCTGTGTGACAGATGTTTGCACCTGTCTGAAATGCTAATTCTTGCTTTTCTTCCACAATTTATATTAGATTTCTCCATAGAAGAGTTATTCTCTCTCTGCTGTCTCGTATCTAAACTATTACCTGTACTTAGTCTCCTCAAGCCTTAGATTTACACTTTAGGTCTCCGTTCCATATAGCATCATTTATTAATGCTGAAATACGTCGCTCTGTCTTATGCCATGTAGTAATATTAGTAGCCTGCAATTATAGTAATTCTTTCCCAAAGCAATGCATGGAGACAAGCGTTCAATAAACATATCCGTGCGCAGGGCTTTAATAGGCCTATAAGAACCGAGCACAAATTATGCCGTTATCCAAGACGTAGCGCGATCCTCGGAGCATATTTAAGGCTCGCAGTTCTTCACGATGACAAAGGCGCGGCTCGTGTTTTGTCTTTGTAATTGTACAAGAGACAGATTCCTGTGCTGAATGTTAGCAGAGGGAACCATAGAAAGTCTACCGGATTGTGGATGAGGGTGCGTGTGCAGATTTTAATTGCTGCTCTTGCAAAGAAACTACGCACTATATGGCATTATTTGTCTTTTCTGTTACAGAATATTCCGAGAGCTAAGCATTATTAAATATTCCATTATTTTTCCTAAAATACGCACTTTTAGCCTGGAGCTAGCGTGGTATCATTGTATTGTGCTCATGACATGTAATAGCTTGCGACATTTCGATTCCGCCTAACGTCTGTAGCATCTGTCATACTCACAAGGAAGTTAAATAGTGGTACGTACATATGTACTGTATATATATATATATATATATATATATAATATATATATATATATATATACACAAAATTAGTAGCACCCCTTCACCTTACTGTTTTTTTTTTTAATTATTAATAGATTACAAGAAAGGAAGCCAATTTAAATACAAGTTGAAAAATGATATATAAAATGTATAATGTGCAAAAGATTACACATCTTTCCTGCAAACTTAGATAGAAATTTTGCATTCACAGCATTCTTGGCATCTATGCACAGATTTTCAATATTATTTAAGACTGGTATTACACATCCATGTTTTGTGGTCAGACCTCCTGCGAGTCTCCTGAATAACATAGTTTAAAAGTGACTTTCTGCCGCCCAGTGACAGTGACTGACAGATCTCTCCTTATACACACAAGCAGGGAGAGACCTGCCACTCCAGGGGAGCTGGTGGGGAGAAGCTGCCGGGGACCATTCTAATTCTAATTCTAATCTGCCAAAAAATAGTGACAAACAAAAAGGCCGTACTTGTAAACTTGTGTGTGATTTGTCATAGAATTTAAAAACAGCATCTGGTAGTGTTCTAAAATAAAAACATGCAAAAACTCCAACAAAATGTGCCAAACAAAGTGTTGGCATTTTTCTCTGCCGTCAATGTCCAAGGAGATTAGCATGGGTTGTAGACTTCTTGATTATGCCGCACACCATGGACAAAGGAGCTTCAAGATCTCTGGAGATGGATTTGTAACCTTGAGATTGTTCTCAATTTTCGTTCTAAAATTCTCGGACATTTCTGTTTTCCATGCTTAGTGTGGCACACACAGACACACAATGCAAAGACTGAGTCAATTTCATCCCTTTTATCTGGTTTCAGGAGTGATTTTTACATTACTCACATCTGTTACTTGCCACAGGTGAGTTTGACCGAGCATCACATGTTTGAAGGGAAGTTGTATTCCCACAATTTTGGAAAGGTGCCAACAATTTTGTCCAGCCCATTTGGGGGGTTTGGGGGTTATGTTCAATTTCCCTTTTTTTTCTCAGATTTTTTGAGTTTTTCCAACACACACAACGGAAATAAACATGTAATAATAATAATAATAAATAATCTATATTTATATAGTGATATATTCCGCAGCTCTTTACAGTTTAACAGTTCATAACAGCATTTAATATAATACAGTAATTAAAGCTAAATATGACGACCCTGCTCTGAGAGCTTACAATCTACAATGAGGTGGGGGGGACACAAAGTACAGGGGCTTATTTACAATTATGGTCCAGCCATCTTGAGGGAGTGGGGGATAGATAAAGGCTGCACCAGTCAGTATTTGTGGTGCTGTTGGGTGCGGTGGAGTTTCATGGAGGATTGTTCTCAGGTAGATAGTGAGTGGGACACACACACACAAAACATGTGCAATTACAATAATTTTCTGGGCAAAATATTTCATTTTCTGGAACAATTTCAATGGTGCCAACACTTTTGGCCATGACTGTATGTGTTTGCCAAGAAATAATGTTTATTACATACTAGATGGTCGTCCAATTCTAACGCATCAGGTATTCTAGAATATGTATGTAGTTTATTTACGAAGTTTTCAGAATAATGCAATTTATACACAGGATTCTGCCGGCCGGGTGCGACCAATTAGCAAAGTGTGGTTCAAATTCCGCGCCAATTCGCGGCCAGACAGCGCCTGTCGCTGATTGGTCACGCCCGGCCACGAACAATCAGTGAAGCCAGGGCCTGCTCCAGGTTTTTGAGGGCCCCGGGCAAAAGAGTCTCTGTGGGCCCCCCTCTTTAACACATACCACGATTCATTATGCACAGATACAGCAGAGAAATATAGCACAGCCAAGTAGCATACAGCCCACATAGTATATAACACAGCCCATGTAGTATATAACACAGCCCATGTAGTATATAACACAGCCCACGTAGTATATAGCACAGCCCACGTAGTATATTGCCCAGCCACGTAGTATATGGCACAGCCCCCGTAGTATATAGCACAGACACATAGTATATTGCCCAGCCACGTAATACATTGCACAGTCACGTAATATATTGCACAGCCACGTAGTATATAGCACCGAGGCATAGTATATAACACAGCCCATGCAGTATATAGCACAGGCCATGTGGTATATTGCACAGCGATGTAGTATATTGCCCAGCCACGTAATATATACCACAGCCACGTAGTATATAGCACAGAGACGTAGTATATAACACAGCCACATAGTATATAGCACAGCCCAGGTAGTATATAGCACAGAGACGTAGTATATAACACAGCCCACGTAGTATATAACACAGCCCATGCAGTATATAACACAGCCCACGTAGTATATTGCCTAGCCACATAATATATTGCACAGCCACATAATATATTGCACAGCCTCGTAGTATATTGTCCAGCCACTTAATATATACCACAGCCACGTAGTATATAGCACAGATACATAGTATATAACACAGCCACATAGTACATAACGTAGCCCACGCAGTATATAATACAGCCCATGCAGTATATAACACAGCCCATGCAGTATATAACACAGCCCATGCAGTATATAACACAGCCCATGCAGTATATAACACAGCCCATGCAGTATATAACACAGCCCACGTAGTATATTGCCCAGCCACGTAATATATTGCACAGCCACGTAATATATTGCACAGCCACGTAGTATATAGCACAGCCACGTAGTATATAACACAGCCCATGCAGTATATAACACAGGCCACGTAGTATAGAGCCAAGCACAGGCGCATGGTGCCCCCCTTGGTGTGAGTGAGCAGCTTAGTGTAACTATTTACCTAATTGTTTTCCATTTATTTGTGCACTTTACAGGCTCCTATAAATCCAGAGCTCTAAGGGTACCGTCACACACTGCCATTTCGATCGCTACGACGGTACGATTCGTGACGTTCCAGCGATATCGTTACGATATCGCTGTGTCTGACACGCAGCAGCGATCAGGGATCCTGCTGAGAATCGTACGTCGTAGCAGATCGTTTAGAACTTTCTTTCGTCGCTGGATCTCCCGCTGGCATCGCTAGATCGATGTGTGTGACACCGATCTAGCGATCTAGCGATGCGATCTAGCGATGCGTTCGCTTGTAACCAGGGTAAACATCGGGTTACTAAGTGCAGGGCCACGCTTAGTAACTCGATGTTTACCCTGGTTACAAGCGTAAAACTAAAAAAAAACAAACAGCACATACTTACATTCTGGTGTCCGTCAGGTCCCTTGCCGTCTGCTTCCCGCACTCAGTGACTGCCGGCCGTAAAGTGAAAGCAGAGCACAGCGGTGACGTCACCGCTGTGCTGTGCTTTCACTTTCACTTTACGGCCGGCAGTCAGAGTGCGGGAAGCAGACGGCAAGGGACCTGACGGACACCAGAATGTAAGTATGTGCTGTTTGGTTTTTTTTACGCTGGTAACCAGGGTAAACCTTGGGTTACTAAGCGCGGTCCTGCGCTTAGTAACCCGATGTTTACCCTGGTTACCCGGGGACCTCGGCATCGTTGGTCGCTGGAGAGCTGTCTGTGTGACAGCTCCCCAGCGACCACACTATGATTTACCTACGATCACGGCCAGGTCATATCGCTGGTCGTGATCGTAGGTAAATCGTATAGTGTGACGGTACCCTAAGAAGAGTGTGGAGATGAAAAGCAAACAGGTGGGAAGGTGCGCTGAACTGCTCTACTACGTCAAGGGTTTACCTGTGCTTGGTTTGAACAGTCATTTTGTGTTGACAGACTCCCTTTTAACTCTTCTTTACTGCTGTCATGAAGTAAGGAAAAAAGGGGGGGGAATTTAATTTCTAGGAAAATCCATTTATTTCTTAATTTCTCTCAGCAGCTCAAGGTTGATTTTGTAGCGTGGTTTGGATCATTGTCTTGTTATAGCCAGAGATTTAGTGTCCCCACCAACGTTGACTACCAGGATTTGCTAATCCTAAAAAGGAACCCTTTTCGCCTTTAATTCTTTTATCTGAAGATTGTTTCCGATGCCTTTGACTACCTTAACATGCAGAACAGAACAATGCCCACTCATAATAGATGGCAAATGGCAACCAAAAAACAGAATTATGTTTTCAAGGAAGCATTATCATCACCCATACCAATGGTGACCACATTCATAGAGTAGCTCCACTATGTAGTCTATGGTGGCCACCACTAGTCTATTTTTTCCTTCCCTTCAGCAATATCATATTGTACATAGATATGATCGTTGCAGCCAATCATTGGATTTTGCAATGCTAAAATGTACAGCAAAAGACCCCCGAGGCCAGTGATTGGCCATCATGTGCACATTACTAACGTCATCAATCCAGGGGAAGTAAACAAAGACCAACAGGGACCACCAACGAACCAAGTTGACTATCCCATCCATACTGATTTATATATATCTCAATAGTTTTATCTCCATTTGTTATATGTGACTTTAAAAGTTTAGACTTTTTTTTGTCTTGAGTTTTAATCAAATCAGAGATTGAAGTTGTTTAATCTCTGTGGGTTCATTTTAATAAATCCCCCACATAAAAAAAATAATATGAGTAGGGTAATACCATTTATTCATTTCTCATGTTTTGTGAGAACAAATATAATAATTCCATCCTTTCCTCATTTATCTAAAATGACTGCAGGGTTTTATTGGTGTCTGGAGACTTCGAGAATAGCAGTTTTGATTTCATTGCATTACCTGGAAAATACGCCTTCATTTATTTATCTGAGATGATAAGCACAAACCATTTGTGTGACATCACTTGGAATTTAAGATGTATTACCAATCGCAGAGAGCAAGCAAACAACCAGAAAAAGAAGTAAAAAAAAGAAGATCTATTATGTCCCTCAGATGGGATCAACACTTCCTTCTCTCTGTGATTGTTCAAGAACAGATTAAAGTAAATTTTCCTTTGCTGAGAGGCAGCTTTTTGTGGTAGCAAGAATTCATACTGCCATCACATAAAGCAATAAAAAAAAAAAAAGGAAAAAAAGTATACCTACAGTGGCATGTAAAAGTTTGGGCACCCCTGGTCAAAATTACTTTTATTGTGATCAGTTAAGCAAATTGACGATGAAATTATCTCTGAAAGGCCTAAAATTAAAGATGACACATTACTTTGTATTTTGGGCAAAAAAATTATAGCTTTTTTTTTTTACGTTTTAAAAATTACTAACAGGAAAATGAGCTGATGCAAAAGTTTGGACACCCTTGGATATTTGTGTGCTCAGATAACTTTGACCAAGGTTTCATACCTTAATTACCTTATAGGGTTATGGCTTGTTTGCTATCATCATTAGGAAATGTATTTTAACCCCTTAATAACCACCGATAAGCCTTTAATGGCAGCAGTTAAAGGGTACTTATTCCTCAGCGCCGCTTTTTAACAGCTCTGAGAAATAAGTGTATAGCGCCTTCTGGTACCTGGCAACAAATGGAGATTTTACCTATTGGTTCATTTTGTTCACTCTAAGGGTATGTGTCCACGTTCAGGATTGCATCAGGATTTGGTCAGGATTTTTCATCAGTATTTGTAAGCCAAAACCAGGAGTGGGTGATAAATGCAGAAGTGGTGCATGTGTTTCTATTATACTTCTCCTCTAATTGTTTCACTCCTGGTTTTGGCTTACAAATACTGACATAAAATCCTGACCAAATCCTGATGCAATCCTGAACGTGGACACATATCCTAATAATCACTATGATAGATCCTATCACAGTGATCAAAATAAAAAAATAGTGCATCAAACCCCCCTTTGTCACCCCCTTACTTAGATAAAAATAACAAAATAAAAAAATTTAATTTTTCCATTTTTTGCAGTTAGGGTTGGTGCTGGGGTTAGGGTTGTGTTAGAGTTGGGGTTAGGGCTGGGGTTGGGGTTAAGGTTGGGATTATAAGGTTAAAGGTTATTAGGTTGGGGTTAGAGCTGTGGTTAGTGTTGCGTTAGGGTTGGGGTTAGGGTTGTGTTAGGGTTTGGGTTAGGGTTGAGGTTACGGTTGTGGTGGGGTTAGGGTTGTGTTAGGGTTGGGGTTAGGGTTTGGGCTAAGGTTGGGATTATAAGGTTAAAGGTTATTAGGTTGGGGTTAGAGCTGTGGTTGGGGTTGCGTTAGGGTTGGGGTTAGGGTTGTTAGGGTTTGGGTTAGGGTTGAGGTTAGGGTTGTGTTGGGGTTAGGGTTGTGGTTAGTTTGTATTGGGTGCTCAGCTTTGCACCAAATATCGCAGATCCCCATGTGTTTTTTTGTGGTGCCTAACACCCACAAAACATGCGGGGCAGGGACTTCTTGAAAGTGGTTTTGAGCACCGTGAGGTGTGCAGTGTTTAGAATTTTGGTGTACTTTCTGTCATATTGACTTGTCAAAGTCACTTAAAATGTGATGTGGTCCTAAAAAAAAGGTTTTGTAAATTTTGTTTGAAAAATTAGAAATCACTGGTCAACTTTTAACCCTTATAACGTCCTAACGAAAAAAAATTATGGTTCCAAAATTGTGCTAATGTAAAGCTGACATGTGGAAAATGCTATTTATTAACTACTAGATGGCAGCCCGATTCTAAAGAATCGGGAGTCTAGAATCCATATATACTTTATTTATTCAAATGTAAGAATAATACAATTAATAAATAATAGTAAGAAAGAACAAAAATAATAGGCAGTATATGGAGAAAACACCAAACAAAAGTTCAAAATTGGTGTGAAAATGTCACTGAACCACTTCACAACTAAATATATATAGTTTTGGTAAATGGTATTATCATTTTTTTTTAACGAAATTCGGCAGGAGCTTGAAGAGCAACGTCACTGGGCCCGCCTCCACGCAGTAGAAACTTGCTGTGAGGTAAAAATTCAAAAATCACACCAAAATGGCGGGCGGAGTGTGTCACAGTACGGCACGTTTCTGATTGGTCGCTCGCAGCAGGCGGCAACCAATCAGACACTGGACACTGTTGACGTCACTTATCTCCGGACATTAGCTCCGGACATTAGCTCCGGACATTAACTCCGGACATTAGCTCCGCACATTAGCTCCGGACAAAGCCACGGAAGTTGGCACAAATTGCAGGAAGTAGTATTCTAGGCAATTATATATTAGATTTTATGTGTCATAACTCTCTGATTTAAGGACACAAAAATTGAAAGTTTGAAAATTGAAAAATTTTCAAAATGTTTGCCAAATTTCCGTTTTTTTTTCATAAATAAATGCAAATCATATCAAAGAAATTTTACCACTAGTATGAAATATAATATGTCATGAAAAAACATTCTTAGAACCAGTGGGATCCATTGAAGCGTTCCAGAGTTATAATCACATACTGTAAACTGACGCTCGTCAGAATTGTAATATTTGGCTTGGTCATTAAGGTCAAAATTGTCTCGGTCACTAAGGGGTTGAGATTCCCGTTGGAATTTTTTTTTATTGTTACCTTAGTCTGATTGGATGTGAACCTACAAGAGTGCAAAGGTGGGTTTGTGACTGACCTTTTCATAGAGTGCAGTGATAGCTCACTGTGTTAGTATAGCTCAGTCGGTACACACTGTAGGTAGCTTTTAGTTTAGTACCCAAATTTAGTTTTCCTTGATATCGTACATAGTTTGGTCTTTTCTACAGTAACTTTTGGCTGCAATACCTGGACGATAAAGCAACAAGACAGAAGAAGAATCGACGCCTTCAAAACCTGGTGCGGGAGAAGGATGTTATCAATACCATGGATGGCAAGAAGAACAAATAGATCAGTTTTGGAACAATTCAAGCCAGACTCAAGGCAAGGATCACCAAGCTACGACTTTCATACGAAGTGAGCACTCACTGGAGAAGGACATCATGATCGGAAGAATAAAAAGGACAAGGCGAAGAGGTTGACCAGCAGCTCAATGGATTAATTAACTTTGGATAGCTTTGATAATATCACTGTTTTATCAGCAGGAGATTATCACTAGAGGACTAGTAAACCCGCTGCCATGTAGTCCCCCATATTCATGAGCTCTACATAACCTGATCCCACCACGGATTGGCATGTTTCTGCCTATGCACAGAGTACACAGAATACTGTCAATAAGTAGCGTGGGAGGGGTTATACCGAGCTTAGGTTTCAGAGAATTGGTAGATCTGCAGCAGATAAAACAGTCATTTTAACAAAACTACAGCAAACAGCCCAGTAAGTGATACATCACTGGAGTCAGGGTATCTGCCCTTATGTCGTGCTGCTCTCAGATGGGGAAGCATAAATCTGTTGACCGGGTCCTTTTAAGGCACAAACAGCAGATCCTAGGGCAATTAGTGATTTTCTGCTGGAATTATCTGCAACATTGACTCCAAAGTATGATTAATTTGTAGTCATAATCAGAAAATGCATTAATAATCTAAATAGCTGTACATAGGAAATCTTCGCTATCCTCTGATGCAGCAAATAGGAATTAAATTCATTTCTAGGAATGGATCCTGTATAGAACATAAATTTTTGTTTTGCCATCAATTACGGTAAATAGCACGGCGAATATAGCACAGGAAATTATCCGATGTTTCCACTTTCACGTTGCTCTCGTCTTGTTTGTCCTCACCATGTTCAATGTTGTGTATGAGGTGTGAAATGGATGAGATATTGGAGCTCGGTGCATCTCTGTCAGCCATCGTTACACTTGTTAATTATCTATGTCCGATGGGACATAGAAGGGATACTTGGTTTTTCATTTAGGAAGATGTTAAGTTATTGATATTACTGTATTCAATGCTTCTCCTTACTATTAGATTTACAGGTTAAGTAACCCTACGGGGATATTAAGATGGCACACCAACTCTTACATTGTCTGCTAATCTAAAATTTGCATAAATGTTAACCCTTGTGTAAATGTGCTAGACTTTATGAGACACATATAAAGTGTGTAATGTTCCAAGGGGATATACATCCGTCATGACCTATGTTCTTCTGAAAGTTCCACATCTGTAACAGTATAGTATGAGTGAAGTATAATTCCACCTTTCGCTAATAAATATATATAATCTTAGCTTCTCAAAATATTCCATGTATCAAGAGCCAATCACTTAATAAGCCATTTACAGTATGACTTCTTGTGAAAACTTCTGCAAAGCTTTTAAGTAGACATTTCCAGTAGCGTAGCTACCGGGGGGCAGAGGGTGCGGGCGCCCCGGGCCCGGTGCTCAGAGGGGGCCCACCCGGAGCTACGTTACTGTAACTGTATTGGCGCACTGCAGTTACCTTCTGCGGCAGAGCTGGGAGAATCGATCTCCCTGCTCTGCCACCGGCCACTATGGGGCCCCTGAGCAGGCGGGGGGCCCTGTGCCAGCAGTGGGCCCCCCGCCTGTCATCGCAGGGTCAGCTGTATCGGCATTTAGCCGATACAGCTGACCGCAGTGATGAGGGAGGGAGCGCTGTTCTCCTTCCCCATCATCCCCCTGTCAGCGTCTGACGTCGGCGATGCTGACAGCGGGCGCGATGAGTCACTGCCCAGTGCCCGCAGTCAGGAGATGAGCAGGAGCTCAGGGCAGCGCAGGAACCATGAAGAAGAGAGGTGAAGTATTTATTTATTTTTAAGGGGTGCTGCCTTATACTGTAGAATCTGCCTATGGGAGGTCAGCCTAATACTACAGGGTCTGCCTATGGGGGGTCTGCCTAATACTACAGGGTCTGCCTTATAGTACAGGGTCTGCCTATGGGGGGTCTGCCTAATACTACAGGGTCTGCCTTATACTACAGGGTCTGCCTATGGGGGGTCTGCCTAATACTGCAGGGTCTGCCTATGGGGGTCTGCCTAATACTACAGGGTGTGCCTATGAGGGGTCTGCCTAATACTACAGGGTCTGTCTATGGGGAGGTCTGCCTAATACTACAGGGTATGCCTATAAGGGGTTCTGCCTATTACTACAGGGTCTGCCTATGGGGGGTCTGCCTTATACTACAGGGTCTGCCTATGGGGGGGTGCTGTCTTATACTACAGGATCTGCCTATGGGGTACTGTCTTATACTAAGGGGTCTGCCTATAGGGGTGCTGCCTTATAGTACAGGGTCTGCCTATGGGGGTGCTGCCTTATACTACAGGGTCTGCCTATGAAGGTGCTGCCTTATAGCACAGGGTCTGCCTATTGGGGTGCTGCCTTATAGTTCAGGGTCTGCCTCAGGGGGTCTGCCTAATACTACAGGGTGTGCCTATGAGGGGTCTGCCTAATACTACAGGGTCTGTCTATGGGGAGGTCTGCCTAATACTACAGGGTATGCCTATAAGGGGTTCTGCCTATTACTACAGGGTCTGCCTATGGGGGGTCTGCCTTATACTACAGGGTCTGCCTATGGGGGGGTGCTGTCTTATACTACAGGATCTGCCTATGGGGTACTGTCTTATACTAAGGGGTCTGCCTATAGGGGTGCTGCCTTATAGTACAGGGTCTGCCTATGGGGGTGCTGCCTTATACTACAGGGTCTGCCTATGAAGGTGCTGCCTTATAGCACAGGGTCTGCCTATTGGGGTGCTGCCTTATAGTTCAGGGTCTGCCTCAGGGGGTGCTGTCTTATACTACAGGGTCTGCCTATAGGGGTGCTGCCTTATACTACAGGGTCTGCCTGTGGAGGTGCTGCCTTATAGCACAGGGTCTGCCTATAGGGGTGCTGCCTTATAGTACAGGTTCTGCCTAAGGGGGTGCTGTCTTATAGTACAGGGTCTGCCTATGGGGTTGCTGCCTTATAGTACAGGGTCTGCCTCTGGGGTTGCTGCCTTATAGTACAGGGTCTGCCTATGGGGGTGCTGCCTTATAGTACAGGGTCTGCCTATGGGGGTGCTGCCTTATAGTACAGGGTCTGCCTATGGGGGTGCCACCTTATACTACAGGGTCTGCCTATAGGGGTGCTGTCTTATACTACAGGGTCTGCCTGCGTGGTGCTACCTTGTGCTATAGAGTCTGCCTATGAGGGGTGCATTATATAATATAGATTAGGCTTATAGCGAGTGCATTATACTATATTGAGGACTATCTGGTACTTTATACTATATTGAGGACGATCTGGTGCATTATACTATATGGAGGCTATCTAGAGGGGCATCATACAGTGTGAGGATTACAGTGTTAAATCCATCAAACAGTTTGGAGGCTACTAAGGGGTCAGTATACTGTGTATAAGAGAGAATCATACTGTGTATAGGGGAGCTGTACAGGGGGCAGACTCGGGATATTATTAAATGTAAAGTGGGCACTTATTGTTATCGGGGAACTCAGGTTACTGTGACTGTCAAAGGGGCACACAGGGCATTATTAATTTCTAGGGGGCAAAATATGGGTACTTTTCTAGGGCACTTGCACCTGGCATTGCTATATTATAGAGGGGTGCTTTAGAATTTAGAGGGCACACAGAAACACACAGCAGGGGCAGTAATAGGGACACAAACGGCAGCAGCGGCTCAGTATTGGGGTATCAGAGGCAGTAATAGGGACACATACGGCAGCAGCGGCTCAGTATTGGGGTATCAGAGGCAGTAATAGGGACACAAAGGCAGCAGCGGCTCAGTATTGGGGTATCAGAGGCAGTAATAGGGACACATATGGCAGCAGCGGCTCAGTATTGGGGTATCAGGTGCAGTAATAGGGACACATATGGCAGCAGCGGCTCAGTATTGGGGTATCAGAGGCAGTAATAGGGACACAAAGGCAGCAGCGGTTCAGTATTGGGGTATCAGAGGCAGTAATAGGGACACAAAGGCAGCAGCGGCTCAGTATTGGGGTATCAGAGGCAGTAATAGGGACACATATGGCAGCAGCGGCTCAGTAATGGGGTATCAGGTGCAGTAATAGGGACACATATGGCAGCAGCGGCTTAGTATTGGGGTATCAGGTGCAGTAATAGCGACACATACGGCAGCAGCGGCTCAGTATTGGGATATCAGGTGCAGTAATTGCGACACATACGGCAGCAGCACAAGTCCCCTTCACAGTATATATAGAGCCATGCCAAGCATAAGGGAAATGCAAAATGTATGAGTCTCTTCTCCGTGTCATTGATATACAAGAGAAGGATGAGCTGCCCAAATCAAGGGAAAATCTTCCTCTACTCTCAGTCCAAGTAATAGGCATTCCCATCTACATACTGTACATTGTTATGTTTCCACAAACTCGGACTCCCACTGACAGCCAAAATATGGGACTTGTGTCCCGTACGCCTCTTTCATGGCCACAAGAAAATCACAAGGAAGGGTTGCTCAGGGGCTAATCATAGTGCTGTTCCTAACTTCATATCTTTAATACTATAGATGAAGAATTAGGCATAAGAGAGCATGAATGACCACTAATTACTTCCTGATGGAAATTTGCAGCCAGAGTAAAGCAGAGGAAATCTTTTAGGCCAAAATAGCCCTATAAGATTTCCATCATTGCTATCTGACATTTATTTTTGCTCTCTTTTTAACCCCTTCACCATCCACCCTTAAAGAGTTATTCTCAAGTAGTCTCTTGAGCAGCACACAGCTTTCCAGTCTCCTTAGCTTCTTAGTTTCTAGAAGAGTGGGCTTTCCTCCTTTTGGGACAGTTCTGGTGAGTAGCAGAGATGTAGTATTGGTAGAACTTTAAAGCTCAGTATGAGTTCTGCTATAACACATTCAGTTATCAGTGGTTTGTTCTGGAGTGTACTTTGCTGTTGTAAAGGGAGTACTGTATGTGGTCAATTGGCAGCTCTAAAGAGGGCTACCTTAGACAGGCTTGGCACTAGCTACTACATTTTCCAGATCCCATGGGTTGCCCTGGCCTTTACCGTTTAACCCTTTAACGAGGATCTGGACTTAGCAGGACTCCTAGGCTGGAGCCATGGAGTTAGCTGCCATTCAGTAGTGTGAGCTGGCAAGTAGAACAGTCCGGTAGCCAGGTCAAAACCAGGAGGTCAAAATCACAAGGCAGGAGAGCAGACAAAAAAAATCAGCAGCGGTCAAAAATCAGAGATGTCAGAGAGTGAAGTAGGATGCTGAGGAGTTCTCTAGGAGCAAGTCAAATTATAACCGGCAGTGGACTGCAGGCGCTAAGGAGCTTAAGGCCAAGTGCACACGTTGAGAATTGGTGAGTTTTTTACCTCATTATTTGTAAACCAAAACCAGGAGTGAGACGAAATACAGAAGTGGCGCACATGATTCTATCATACTTTTCCTCTGGTTGTTTCACTTCTGGTTTTGACTTACAAATACTGAGGTAAAAAAACTCAAACACTCAACGTGTGCAAGTGACCCAAATGACCCAAATGACCTGCAGCTCCTCCCAGAATTCATAGAACAAACAAACACTGAAAAATTAAATCCTGATCTTCCAGTACGGACAGAACTACAAGTACCTGAGAACATAGAACTAGAGTAGTCGCCTCGCATTGTCCACAACAAGAGTGTAGCGCCTCCTGACAATAGAAGCAGAGACCGGATGGGCAAGCACCTACTCACGTGTCACAGCTATCACTGTATTTTTACATACTTGAGAAAGGCTTGAGAAAGGCTCATTTGTAGCCGAAACGTCACCCAGACATGTGGATTGATTAAAATCCTGCACATTTTTCCACTGAATCAATGGAATGCTGCCTCTTTTTTGGAATTCTATGAAGTTTGGATAATCATTGGACGGTTTGTCTAGGGGCCTTGCACCCGAAGATAAGTATTTATACTGTGCTGTTCCTTTTTTGTTTCTGTATTTTTACATAGAGATAACAGGGCAGTTGAACAAGCACACAGCTCTAGTGAGGGCTGTGATTGGGAGACTTACTCAGAAAGCAACCGATGGTGAGGTTTTTTGATTTTGCAATATTCATAACAGCAGCTTGTCAGGAGCTGAGAGGGAGAAGGAGAAGGGAAGTTTTAAACTAACTGCTAATGGGCTAGAGAGAGGTGACCAGAATATTGGGATTTAAAACCTTTCCTCAAATGTAGCTACTTTACTCTGATCCAAAGTCCGAGCAAGCACTAGTAGCCGAGCTCCTCAGAAACCAGCTATGTAAGATAATCATCTCTAACTGCAGGAGAATGACAGCCAACAGAAAAGGCATGTCCATTACAGACTGGCTTATTTTCATGCTGTCTAACCACCTAATACAATTTAATAATTAATAATGACATATTTATAACACCTACTTCCCATCGTCTTTTTTTTCTTACCTTCTATCTTAACTGTAGGAATAGTTGGCCACTTTGTACCAGCTCTAGTCCCGGCCCAATCCCCCGGTTCTGTGATTTAAAAACATCCATAAATCATAATTTTTTGCCCCATGGCACCTAGGTGGCCACCTTTCGTCCAAGGTTGGCTAGCTATAGATTTTGCCTGTTTTTTTTGGAAACCAAGATTTTCCGCAGCACGGATCCCTACCCAAACAAGGCTAAATGTGTCTGAGGATAGAGCTAAAGATTTTAGGCATAGATAAATCCTCCAAAGTATGGAATTAATTTCCACTTTTCTTTATTGTGCTTGAAGGAAAAACTCGGCTGCTCAGATTTTTTTTTGCTACTATAAACGTGTTGGGTGATTTATTGCAGACAACTTCTTGAGAAAAATCACAGCAGAGTAATTCTGTCACTTTTCTCAAGATTGTGCTTACAACATATCACCTCGTCCCATTCTGTCAATGTGTCAAGCCTGGGTTGTATATATAGCCGCATATGTGTAATGAACGAGTCACTCACGAGGGATAATTGTATGTTTATGTATGTGTTGAGAAGAAGTAAATGTAGCAATTGGTGTTGTTACAAGGATGAGCTGATAAAAATATTATTCATTTTCATATAAGTAGAAATCCTTTTATCGCTATCGAGCCATATATCAGCTCTATACGCACATTGTCTAATCTATAATGACGTATCCTGGCCATAATGCAATTTCAAAGATGAAATAGAAGACCATTATATAGAAAATATTACGAAATCCCTTTAGGGTAAGCAGATTTGTTGTATTCATCTAAAATGGTGCTTGAAGAAATCCAAGCGCAGAAGCAACCTCATTCACATCTATGGAACAGTTGGGTAAATGTTTTCTATGTATCAGATGTACCTTAGGTTAAGTTTGTGCAATATTTTTTTTTTACATAAAATTGTATAGAAAACTGGAGACAACTTTCTTTTCACCACAGTCGGGGTGATGGTATGCCAGCCAAATTATGACAAAGGGGCTAATAATATCCTATTGGCAAATATTTCTAGAAACAAAATCCTGCCATATATACCCCAGAGACCATGGGTTTTTATTAGTCCTGTTTAAAATCCATATATTTAAAAATATTTCTTAGTGTAGTGTATTGTGTAGTGTATGATACAGTACAAAAAAGTCTAATATAATAACTAATGAATGTTTTTTTTTTCTTTCCATGTCACCATCTTGACCCATCAACATATTGCATCCATCCAACAATAACATTTTTGGTGATAAAGGTAAGTGACTTGTTATTTTTGTAGGTATACAGTA
This sequence comes from Ranitomeya imitator, assembly GCF_032444005.1. NCBI lineage: Eukaryota > Metazoa > Chordata > Amphibia > Anura > Dendrobatidae > Ranitomeya > Ranitomeya imitator. The sequence goes on along the minus strand of NC_091283.1, from coordinate 72,618,433 downwards.
TGCTGTTGTATTTCCATTATGCTCAATGCAAAAAATAACAAAGAGAACCTGTGTTGTCACCAAAGGACAACAATTTGCAATCATGGGGTTAATCTACAGGTTAAAAACTGTTTGCCCACTGTACTGTAGGTGCAGTTACCTGGACAAAATGAACATTAATCCTCCGGTCAGACTCTGGCTTTCAGTTATAGCTCCTCAATATTCACTGATATTTAATCATGTGATAGTTGGAAATGGAATACATACTCAACTTAAAGGGCCACTGTCACCCCCTCCAGCCGTTAGAAACTAAAAGAGCCACCTTGTGCAGCAGTAATGCTGCATTCTGACAAGGTGGGTCTTTTAGTTATTGGTGCAGTCAAAGCAGAAATAAAGCGTTTTATAATTTCGCAAAAATACCTGTCTTTAGTCCCTGAGGCAGGTCTTAACCCCCCTGCTGCACACGCCACACTGCCGTCACTCAAGGCTTCTTCGGCGCCGGGCGCCGCCCCCTCCGCGCTGTTTTCAAGTCAAATCCGGCGCATGCGCTGTTTTGTTCGGCATAATGTGCATAATGCATAACACACTGCGGGGCTGGGATTCACAAGGTGGGTGGCCGCACAGGCGCAGTCTGCGAGACTGCATCTGAGGTCAGACGGGCAGTGCTCACTGCACCTGCCCCAGGCAGAACAAAACAGCACAGGCGCCGGATTTGACTTGAAAACAGCGCTGAGGGGGCGGCGCCCAGCGCCAAAGAAGCCTTGAGCGACGGCAGTGTGGCGTGTGCAGCAGGGGGGTTAAGACCTGCCTCCGTGACATTACTGCTGCACTAGGTGGCTCTTTCAGTTTCTAACGGCTGGAGGGGGTGACAGAGTCGCTTTAAATGTAGATTATCCCTTAAGTGGAGATTAAAAAGAAAGGTGTCCAAATTTTTTATGGATTGAACTAAAAGCAAAATAAGTTAAAATATTAAAATTCCCATTACTCACGTATTCAGGCCCTCACCACTTCGGCGTCTCCTGCCGGTCCTGGAGAGATGGCGTTATGTTGTGACTGGTGCAGCCAATCAGTTGTTAGATTGGTAGGGATCCACCTGCTTGGACCCCTCTGATAATACGGTGTAGACCCCTAATCTTTTACGTTTCCATATTTGGACAGCAGTCTTTGAGTATGGAGTTAAAAGAAAACGAAACATATCCGCTGCCGCTCCATACAACTGTAACACAATCGTTCGGGTCTTTCTGCTGACAGTCTGAATACAACTTTTTTGAAGAATTATAATTGCAGTCCTTGATAATAATACCATTTTACAAATTTGGTTCTCCAAATTATTTTATCTGAATTTTTTAGATTTTCTGTGTTAGTTGTTGATGCCAAAGTGGTTTTGTTATGAATTTTGTCCCTCCTACGCGCCTACATCCCAGGATCGGAATGGGAATCTTAGTTATTATGATATGCAGAAATATGTCCATTTCTTTAAAGGTGTTACTTCTTTAGGACCTTTAATGTACGTTTCTGTCTTCAAAAGTTCCAGAGATTTCTAAGACGTGAAGTTTAAGGACATCCAGGAAGTTATTCTTCACACTGATAATGCTACGAGAATAATAATTGCTCTTGGTGTCACCTTGCCATTATTGGAAGTAGCTGGTTCTGCATAGTTTTCTCAGCCCAGTTTTGCAGCTCAGAAATTCCTATGCATCCTCCTTTCTTCTTTCAATCAGCCTTTTTTCTATTTCCATGATACAGCATTTTTTTTCCATCTGAACACAGATTGTCGTCCTTCTTGTGAAAGGAGATTTAATTACAGTTCCAGTGAGCAGCATCCATCATTTCCAGTCCGTGGCCCATCTAGAGCCCTTCCCATTACTTAGGAGACAGTGTCACATTACATCTGAAATCTTTTTTTATTGGACTTTTTCACAGGCTGTAACAGTACTTAGAGATAAGAAAGGGGATATTGCAGTCAGTTTGTTTTTTTTTTGCTAGGTTTGGTTATATTGGGAAATTGCATTTATAGCAATTTCCTCATATAATATTATTACCTAAAATGCTCACATTAGCTGCAGCAGCATTTCCATGATAACCTTTTTATGTGTTGGTATGAGGCCTCTTTAGTATACTATCGAAAGTCATTTCCACCTAACATAAAAATCATATGGCTGCCATTACAACTACTGTTTAAGCTATTCCCTAGTATTATTTGACCCAGGCAATTTTTTTCATTCATATCATACATTTTATTTAAAAAAAAACAAAGTTAGTAAACTTGAAATGTTCACACTGGCCACTTAGGCTGTTTAAGACTCAGCCTCTCTGTCCTTTCACAAAAATAGTTTTCAGTAGGCTCCTTATCAGCAAAGGCAGGATTCAAATTAAAGGTAACAACTTAATTTATAGCTGATAACAGTATGCTGTGAGGGTTCTCCAGTGCTGGCGGCGAGAACGGCTGTCATGTGACCAGAAGTTTGCTATACGCATACTCCCGACCACATTCCAACTAGACTGTCTACGACCTTGCTCAGTGCAAGTGCCCATCTAGTCGGAATGTGGCAGGGAGTAGGGTTGAGCGACTTTTCTTTTTATAGGATCGGGTCGGGTTTCACGAAACCCGACTTTTTCAAAAGTCGGGTCGAGTGAAATCGGCCGATCCTATAGAAAAGTCGGGGTTGGGGTCGGCCGAAACACGAAACCCAATGCAGTGCATTGGGTTTCTAATGGTTCCCAGGGTCTGAAGGAGAGGAAACTCTCCTTCAGGCCCTGGGATCCATATTTAAGTGTAAAATAAAGAATCAAAATAAAAAATATTGATATACTTACCTTCGGACGCGCCCTGGTTCTCACCGGCAGCCTTCCTTCCTAAGAATGAGCGCGTGAAGGACCTGTGGTGACGTCACGGCTTGTGATTGGTCACGTGAGCGGTCACATGGGCGTCACGTGACCAATCACAAGCCGCGACGTCATCTAAGGTCCTTCAGGCGCTGATTCCTAGGAAGGAAGGCTGCGGGTTAGAACAAGGGCGCGTCCGAGGGTGAGTATATACCTATTAGGAATATATTCACCCTCGGACGCGCCCTCGAACACTTCCTTCCTAAGAATTAGCGCCTGAAGGACCTTAGATGACGTCGCGGCTTGTGATTGGTCGCGTGACGCCATGCGACCACTCACGCGACCAATCACAAGCCGCGACGTCATCGAAGGCCCTTCAAGCGCTCATTCTTAGGAAGGAAGGCTGCCGGTGAGAACCAGGGCGCGTCCGAGGGTGAGTATATCAATATTTTTTTTTTTTTATTCTTTATTTTACACTTAAATATGAATTCCGATACCGATTCCCGATATCTTAAACATATCGGAACTCGGTATCGGAATTCCGATTCCAGATCAGAAGATCGCCGACCTCATGGCCGACCCCACACAGGGGTCGGACTTTGCCAAAAGTCGGCGACTTCTGAATCTGGCCGACCCGTTTCGCTCAACCCTAGCTGGGAGTATGCATATCGCATGTCCGTGCTGTCACATGACCGGTGTTCCCAGTGCCAGCACCAGGGAATCCTCATAGCATATAGTGCACTCAATGTGAGAATTCATAGGTCTGCAGTCATGTAGAATGTAGACTTGTAGACTGATCAACACCTTTAATGAAATTTATTGACAGGTAAAAGTAGACACGTTTGGTAGCCTTGATTTAAAAGGGTATTGTCTTTTTAGACATTTATGGCATAACCTCAATAGGACTGGGAGAATGGTGATCTCCTGACAAGCTAAGGCTACTTTCACACTTCCACTTTCTGGGGTCCGTCGTGGTGCAGTAAAATGACGTATCGACGGATATCATGAAAGTAGGTAAAAACGTGCGCGACGGATCCAGTGTAATGACGGATCCGTCGTACAGAAATTCCAGGAATTAAATGTCCGGGGACGAGAGAGAGAGGAGAGAGAGGATTTTCCCAGACTTGAAAATCCTTCCGGGCATGCTCAGAAGGGAAAAACTGGATCCGTCGCTGGATTCCTGTGTGTGACGGTCAGCAACGGATTCTGCGTCCATAGGCTTCCATTGTAGCCAGCTACGGGCAGCGCAGGATACGTCGCTGACCGATTTTCCGACGTTACAATAAACGTTTTCTCTGCACGACGGACCGCTATTTTACAATGGATCCAGTGCACAACGGATGAAACGGATGGCTATCCGTCACAATCTGTTGCTAATACAAGTCTATGGGAAAATGCAGGATCCTGCTAATTTTTTTGCAGGATCCTGCATTCTTAAAAATAGACAGATTGTGACAGATCTGAAAAGATGGAAGTGTGAAAGCAGCCTTACTCACCTCTTTTCATAACTCCCATAGACTTAGGAAAGATATAGTTGAGTAACCCCCTTTCCAATCAGTCTGTAGCTGCAGCCTTTGCTTTCCTTGTCACGAAATGGGGATCCCAGGACCAATTTTCTCTTGACTAGTGGAGGCTCTAGAAGGCAGATATGTATCTATGGATGGTCTACAAATGGCTGAGATGTGAACACCTCTGTAACTGGATTGTTTAGTTGGAAGTATAACCTGCAGAAATTGATATTGTTCCTATTTTGTGCAATATTTAAAGAATCTTGACTTTTACTGAGCTAGGTGCAGATTAGCCATTGGGTGGAGAATCCCCATAGGACAGTGTCAGCCACTGAAAACAAAGGACATCCTAATGAGTATGTGACACTTACACAATAAGATAGTGATACATTTGAGCATTAAACAACCACATTTATTAGGATTCCCCACTGCTGCAGTCTACAGTTACCGCAGCATTTCTTAATACTCTAGCTCTTCAACTAATCCCCAGGGTACCATTAAATGGCAAGTTAATTTGATGCCGTCACTCTGATTGACTTTCCTATGTTAGAGTAGGAGATTTCTGTAAGTCCCGTACGATGATTGGTTTGATAGGCAATGTTCTCACCAACGTCTATTAGTTTCCTTCAACTATCAGCCTTTTCTTTTCCTTCTGGCACTGTCTTCAGAGTACACTTCAGAGAATGATCATTTAAGTGGCTCCGTAGGATGGCTGCTAGCCAAAATAGCTCAAGGAAAAAAGTATTACCAGGGCTCATTCTCCTGAAAAATATTAAATGACAGGTCAACATTTTAGGTTCACGTCAAGACCTTTTTCCGAGAGAAGGTTCAAGCCAGAGTTGATCCATCGACCTGCTATTAAACAGTTTAGTGAACCATGAGTACCTGAAATGCTTTATTCCGCTTTGTCCTTTGACAACACAATGATCTTTAAATGACCCACTTTCATATTCTCATTTCAACACCGCGAAAGGTTACTGGACAATTTGCTTCTTTTGTCGAGCAAGGGATTCAACAGTGAGAAAATTTTGCCCGTAGGCTGCTAAAAATAGTTTGATCATATTAAGGTCTGGAAGGAAAAAAAATAAAATAAGGAAAAGGTCCAGTGAGTGACATGACTCATTGCACAAATAGCAGCGCTTTTGTTTGCACGTTACCGCATGTTTCACTGCGTTGTACTAGTCATTACCGAACACTAGATATGAAAGACGTCGGAGGCTTTTATCTTTTACAGAGTTCAAATCTGATTAGAGTCAGTTGAAGTCTAAATAGAAAAAAGGCCAACTTTAGAAAAGGAGAAAATGTCAGCACAACCAACCGGGCACCTGTAGCTGTAACCTTGTCAACAAGGGCAGTAATTCAGTAATAATAATCTTTATTTTTTATATAGCGCTAACATATTCCGCAGCGCTTTACATTTTGCACACATTATCATTGCTGTCCCCGATGGGGCTCACAATCTAAATTCCTTATCAGTATGTCTTTGGAATGTTTGAGGAAACTGGAGAACCCAGAGGAAACCCACGCAAACACCGAGAGAACATACAAACTCTTTGCAGATGTTGTCCTTGGTAGGGTTTGCACCCAGGACTCCAGCGCTGCAAGGCTGCTGTGCTAACCACTGCGCCACCGTGCTGCCCGGAATGGACTTGGATGTGCCAATTTCAAGCAGCATGCATTTTTTTAGTCTCCTTAACAACAGAACTGTGTCAGTTGACGATTTAACGGACTATCGTGAGTCTACTTTTCGAGATATAAATTAACTTACCTTTGCTCAATATGTTAAAGGGCATTCATTGAAGCATTTGCTTCTCGTTGTTGGCCATCACTTCCTAATTCCTTAGCAACATCTAATGAATTATATGTTCTTGGGAAGGTTTCATTCATTTTAATTTACTGCTGAAAATGTGGTCAACCAAATAAAATGTACTTAGCTACCGTAATTAGTCACTATGTCTTGAAAAATAAATTTATGTGCGAAACGCGTTGCCTTTTAGAATGCACGTGGAAATGTTTGTTTATCTGTTGCACTTTTTTTAATAAATCAAGATTCTTCCACATTGCAAACTGTGATGCTGAACTTTGCTTTAGCTAGTTAATTAAGTGTATCAAAATCACAATTGATGGGGACCTGATCTGCATGGCTGTATATATCTGTAGACAATTATAATGGAACTTTAGAGACCAACGCAAGGGAAATCAACGCACCCCAAGAAGTAATACACTCAATCTTGTGACGGTTTATTCTTTGAAGTCTAAAAAGGTTGTAATCTTTATTTATTGTTATAATATTATAAGTTATGGATTCCAGATTTCTTATTATGGGATGTTCATAATGGATTTATTGTTATAATATTTACTGTTGGGAAGGAGATTTTACCCTAATACGGAACCTCAAAAATAGTGTTTTGTGCCTTTCTGTGGATCAGCACAGTAGTATTATACGCTGGAGTTGATGGACCTGTATCTTTTTAAACCAAATCAACTATATCGCTATATCATTCAGTGCAATTTGGAAAAAAAAAACAGTGACTCGGCAAGCCAAGAAGGTGACAATAGGGACGTGAATAATGTATCTCAAATACAAAAGATATGGAGTGGTGCTTTAATCTAATGAATCTCCAGGAATTGCAAAGTTATGAATTTTTGTAATAAACTTTATTACCATAGGCTAGATCTACAAGACAAAGAGTTGTGGGGATTTGAGATCATGGGGTCACATAGCGACATCGCGTCTAATGATTCCTTAAGGTGTTGCATTCCGAACCGCAACCTACTACAGTACAACACAGAGGCTCAGAGAGAATAGTCCTGTGAAGAGACTATTTGACTGCGCTATACAGATCTTGTTGAGCAGCAGATAACAGGAGCTTCTAAAAGAACATAAACTTCAACATGGTTCTGGGAAGATAAGGAGAAAAATGAGGTTTTTTTTCCCTTTGACAATCCAGTGTCTGAACATTTTGGATAATTTAAAAAATAGATTTTTCTGGGCTTCAAAGTTTTACAAATGTTTGGGTATATGGATACGTTGAGATGGCTAAACAATATTCCTTTGGTACATTTCCAGTTTTAGTCTCCGATTGCGGAAATGTTTTTCTATAAAACTTAAAGGAGCTTATATATAGTACCACCATGTCACTGCTGGGTAAGAAATTGGGGCTGATCCTTAAAAGTGGAAAAATTGATAAGTGCCCAGTTAGCTCTTCTTCAGATATCATTGATCGTATAAGATTTCCTTTATATTGACATAATGTCTGAATCATTTCACTGGTTCCTAGGTATATTGATAGGTCATATTTTCTGAGTGTTTGCTAATCCCACTAAATGGCTGCTTCCTTTGTGGTTAGTTGATAAGTGCATTTTGATACCTTCTAGTAAGTAAACTGATATATTAAGTTCTTTTTGGTCTGTTACCTGCAGATATCTTAATAAAGTAACAGTACGTCATTCAACCACTGAAAAGCTGGAGATCTGTAAAGTTATCGGCTCTAGTGAATAATTACAGTGGCTAAGCCTAATTGACTTCTTCAAATGGCCATTAACACAGTGAAACAGCAGGAGAGAAATAGGAGTGATTCCTTGAGGTTAATATTGATTGTACCCAATGAAGACAGAATAGCTTTCCTTACACTCTGTGCTAGGGCTGCCATTTTTCTTATCAGTTGGATTGACATTTATACAAATAGAGCTGAAAAACTGAAAAAAAATGGCATATTTTCCAAATCTGGCATAGGTCCCGGTTCCTAACTGATGACCTGGGAAATGGCATAAGTCCCAGTTCATAACCAATGACCTGGGCCATCGGTGTGTTGTAGATGCATATACGAGCGTATGACCAGTATATGCGTTTTTATTGAATGAGAACATTCCCTTTTGAAATAAGCAGGGTAAACTTATATTTGCCGATATAAGGTTATTTTTTTTTTAAAGTATATAAAACCATATTTTTATATTTTTCTTAACCTTCCTCTAGTGTTAGGGTCGTCACCGACCCGTTTTAGGTTTTAAATGCATACAAATTCTACATACATTTGTTTATTGCATCAAGACTTTTTGACTTTTTCAGGAACTTATTTTTAAACAAAATACAATAAAATAAAACTATTTTACTAAATTGTAAAATGCTCTTATTAAAATTATAACATTTGTGTTGGGGTCAATTTCGACCCAGGTCTAATATAAGAGTAAAAAAACAATAATAAGTCCCAAAACTGAACTCATAAACACAATATAAACCAACAGCCCACAGCCAGCTCTACCTCCAACAACTTGAGTTAGGGACATGTCCAGGCATGTATGGCCAAATCAGCTTAGAGTTGGTACTTTGCAGAGTATACATCTCCAGTTTACACATGCAACAATGAGGAGAAGATTTGATGTAAGCCAAATTCTGGATTATATCTTAGATGATAATGAATCAGAGGACACACAGCAGCAAACTGATACAGATGAACAGGTTTCTGAGAAGGAAGATGATGTGGAGTATCAACTGGAAGACACAGACAGTTCTGATCAGTCTGATGAGCAGGTCACTGGTGCTGAAGCTGCTCCCGCTGAAAGATTCAAATCCAAAAGTGGCAAGATCAGTTGGAGCTCAGTACCTCCAGATGTACATGGCAGGGCAGATGCTGCAAATGTCATAAAAATGACCCCTGGGATCACAAGGTTTGTTGTGACAAGAGTAAGTGACATCAAGACATGTTTTGATCTGTTTATGCCATTGTCAATAAAAAAAAGTCATTATTGCTATGACAAACCTTGAAGGAAAAAAAGTCCACGGCAACATGTGGAATGACCTTCGTGATGATGTCCTGGATGCCTACATTGGTGTTCTTCTCCTTGCTGGAGTGTACAAATCCTGCAATGAGGCCACTGATAGTCTCTGGGACGCATCGACAGGCAGGAATATTTTCCGGGCAACAATGTCACTTCAAAAGTTTCAAATGATATCAAGAGTCCTCAGATTTGACAACAGAGACACCAGAACAAAATCTGACAAACTTGCTCCCATCAGGGATGTTTGGGAGAAATGGGTGCAGCTCCTTCCACTGATGTTCAACCCAGGGCCAGAGGTTACAGTAGACGAACGTTTTCTCCCTTTCCGCGGAAAATGCCCCTTCCAGCAATACATGCCAAGTAAGCCAGGCAAATACAGCATAAAAATATGGGCAGCCTGTGATGCAAAAACTAGCTATGCATGGAATCTACAGATTTACACATACAAGTCTGCAAGCGGCATCCCTGAAAAAAAACAAGGAAAACGTGTAATCCTCGATATGACTACTGGACTGCAGGGTCACAAAATTACTTGTGACAATTTTTTTACCAGCTATGACCTTGGACAAGAACTTCTCAGGAGGAAAATCACCATGGTGGGCACAGTGAAAAAAAAACAAACCTGAGCTGCCCGCTGAATTGTTGCAGATGAAGGACAGGGCTCCACTTTCCTCAAAGTTTGTTTTTACAGACACCACCACTGCTGTATCATACTGCCCCAAAAAACGACAGAATGTGGTACTGATGTCCACATTTCACAAAGATGCAGCTGTGTCATCAGGAAGTGACAAAAAGCCCAGAATCATCCTGGACTATAACAAAAACAAAGGAGGAGTGGACAACCTGGACAAGCTGACTGCCACATACACTTGCCAGCGAATGACTAGGAGATGGCCAATGGTTGTATTTTACAACATCCTTGATGTGCCCGCATGCAATTCAATTGTGTTGTGGACCCACTTTCACCAAGGATGGAATTCAAAGAAAAAAAACAAGCGGAGGATGTTTCTTGAGGAACTAGGAAGATCCCTTGTCAAGGCGCACATTGACCAAAGGGAACGAGTGCCCTGAGACCCAGCCGCTGCAGCCTTGGTCCGACAACTCCAGAGCTCAACAAGTGCTTCGTCCACACCCACAGCAACACAAAGAGCATCATCACCAGCATCCTCCTCAACCAGGCCTGCCTCAACATCAACCACAACAGCCACAGCCCCAGTGAGACCACCTGATTCTAAAAGAAAGAGGTGTCAGGTCTGCCCTAGCAATAAGGACAGAAAGACAAACACATCGTGCTTCGCCTGCAAAAAATACCTCTGCAAAGAACACACAAAAAGCGTCACTTTTTGCCACACATGTATCTAAATACTAATGCGTCTAAAAACTGGTACTTGATTTCTGTTGATTTGATTTGCTTGATTGATTGTTGTTTGTTTTACCTAGAAAAGCTACTTTTTATTATTATTGCTATTAATGTTAATATAATTTTCATCTTTTATTTGTATTAAAGTTCTATAAAAAAAAATCAGTTTTTTGACTTTTTCATACAGTAGGTAGATATGGGTCAAAATTGACCCGTAACACCATAGATGTTACTAAAGTTAATAATATGAAATATATATATGTATATATATTTTTTTTCACATTTAAGAAATGTGTTCTAAAACCCTTCAGTAATAGGTAATATGACAAACTTTTTTAAGTTCATATTATTCTCTTGAGGTTCATTTGACAATATTTTTATATTGAAAATGAAGGGTATGCTCTCAAATGAAAGGCCCAGGGGGCCACAACAAAAATATTAAAATCAATCCTTCCATGGATGAGAAACCCTAACAAGGTAACTAAGAGGTAAGAAACAAATTGGATCATAAATAACTGTTTTTAGGGTACCCTAGGGGTGATTTAAGACACGGGTCAAAACTGACCCGTTAACATAAGAAAGAGTAACAGAAAGCTAACACTATATTTTTAAATCAAGAAGATATAATAAAGATATCACAGACCATTCCTGACAGTGATTCAACGTTTCGTAGACTGAGCAACGCCTTCTCATCCGATCTGGTTTGTTGAGGGAGTATGAATGCTTACATCAAGCTAATTGACAGTTGGCTCCCCGCTGCCTAACTGCAGGGAGCCGGCTGTTAGCATGACATCACCAGTCATGCCTCATCTGCACACCAGCCCGGAAGAAGAAGAGCTGCTCTTTTGACAGAAGCTGCTGAATCACCAGCTCAAGCTTTCTATGATTTGCTCTTTCACGGCAGACATCATAACTGGCACAACAGGCAAGCAGTCAATAGAACAGCTGAATTGCTGGCAGAAGCCACTGGTGACCACTCTGAGCTGGCACTGGGATGAACAGGCAGCCTTTGTTAGCAACTACCTGCCTGTTGGTTTTTAGGCCCGTAGTAAAAAAATGTAATAGTCCTGGACAAGCCCTTTTAAAACTTATTTGATATTTGGTTTCTATTTTTTTCTGAGAAACCGTTTCATTTCTTCCATGGCATGTTTGTGGAATTGCAACTCATTCTCAAAAATTGGGCTGAGCTGTAATTTTAGAGCCTGTCCATTAGACATAGTTTTTGCTACTCACTGCCCACAGCAAAGCTGCTTTTTCAATTAGACAGGTCTGATCACTTGTCCCTCTATCAAGAGCAATTTTGAGAACAGAAGAGCAATGCTGTCTGTGAAGAAAGAGACAATGGTAAATGCAGGAGGAGATGTTAAGGTAATGATGTCCCCAACACATCTGTTAAAATAAAGCAGGCATGGACCTTTTAAATGTTTTCTAGTTGATTGCTGATTTTACTCCTAGTGATTGTGACTAATGTTCATCAAGATCGTTCCTTCATCTGTTTGCATATTCAGTCTTCACAGTGGCATGTGTATAATGATGGCATCCAGAAATGTTATTGTTGATTGTCACTTTACTCTTTTCAAACATCTTGTTGATTGTACTTAATAATGTAGGACATTATGCAGCATAAGGGTATAGTTAAGTTTGGAAATAGTCCCCTATCCATGTGATTTCTAGGTCTGCTGAGAGTCAAACAGATCAAGACAACAAGTTTCTCCTGTAAATGGAATGGTGGTCCATTATGCTCACTGCTGTTCCGTTTGTTTTTAGAGGTAGTGCCAGAGAAAGTCGAGCTCTGCTCTAGACTGGAATTCAGCACTCCCATAAGAATGAATGGAGTGGCAATGTGCATGATCATCCATCACTCCATTTACGTGAGGCTCTTTAGAGCCCCAGGTTTCCGGATCGGTGGATATTTTTGAGTTGGAGGCGAAAGGAGGTGGCAAGAGCTTTGACACGTGGTTTGAATGACAGGTCAGAGTCGAGGGTAACTCCGAGGCAGCGGACTTCTGCAATTCTGGAAAGGTTGATGTTGTTAACTGTGATAGACAGATCAGGTAAAGCGTTAGACGAGATGGAAGAAAGATGGCAAGTTTAGTTTTGTCCACGTTGAGTTTTAAGAAGTGAGAGGAGGAGAAGGAAAAAAAGGCTGACAGACACTCTGGAATTCTAGAGGTGACATCTGGGCTAGAGAGGTGGAGCTGAGTGAGAGCATAGGTGGTAATAGAAGCCATAGGACTTTATAGCTGTCCTAGACCAAAGGTATATACTGAGAAAAGTAGGTGTCTCAGAACAGAGCCTTGAAGGACACCAACAGAGACAGGGCAGGGTGAGGAGATAGTATTGGAATTTGAGACACTAAATGTGTGGTTAGAAAGGTTTGAGGAGATCCAAAAGAAGGCAAGGTCCTTGATACCAAGGGAAGAGAGGATTTGTAGTAGGAGGGAGTGGTGGACTGAGTTAAAGGCAGAGGACAGGTCTAGAAAGAGAAACATAGAGAATTTTCTGCTAACTTTGGCGGTAAGTCATTAGTAATTTTGCTCAGGGCAGTTTCGGTGGAGTGGTGGGAACAGAAGCAGGACTGTAGATCGACAAAGAATAAATCAGATGCAAGGTGGGAGGAAAGTTCAGTATTTACATGTTCAAGGAGTTTGGAGGGGAACGGGAGCAACAAAATGGAACGATAGCTGGATGTAGAGGTTGGATTGAGGCATGGTTCCTTCAGGATAGATGTGATTGTGGCATGTTTGAAAACAGAAGCAAAGGTACCAAAAGTTAGCAATATGTTGAAGAGATGGGTTGGGGCTGAGACAAGCGTGGTGATGAGGTTGTAAAAGAGGTGGGATGGCACTGAGTCAAGTGCACAAGTGGTGAAGTTGGATTTCAAGAGGAGATGAGTTTTCTTTCAGTGATGGTGGGGCAGAATGTTATGGTGAGGTGCCTTGGTCTGTTATATATAGGGGGTGTGGTGTTTGTGCAGTAAAGACGTAGCTTGTTTGGTTAATCTTCTATTTGAAATAGAAATCTGCAGAGATGAGGAAAGTTGAAGGGAGCGATGATGGGTGGAGGGAGTTAAAGTTGTTGAATAGCTGTTTAGGGTTGTGAGGTAAAAAGGATTCAGTGTTGGTGGAGTAGTCTTGTTTAGCAGAGGTCAAGTCAGACTTGAATGTGAGAGTTGCTTCTTTGAATACCCTGAAGCATTCTTGCTTGTGTGTTTTCTTCCGTTGCCACTGCTCAACCCTGGAAATTTGACAAAGCTTTTTAGTGAGTTTGTTGTGCCAGGGGTGTCTACTGAGTTGTCAAACTCTGCCATGCACAAGAAGAGCGACCGAGTCAGTAGCTGTTGTAGAACCAGTAAATAGAAAGAATGAGGTGCTCACTGTATACAGTTGGTGCTCTGGAGTAAAAAATAGCTAATCAAAAATATAGATAACTCTGGCACTCAAAGTTAAAGTTGTTATTGGTGAAAAAAATTCTCAGTTCCAAACGGTAGATATAAATGGATATAAAGATTCACATATATGTGGTGTGTGGCTCTGCATGTTGAGATATGTCTTGAGAAAGGCATAAAGCCGAAACGTCACTGAATTATTGGTATTCACTTGGGTCTGATGAACTGTGAATCTTTATATCCATTTATATCTAACGTTTGGAACGGATAGTTTTTTTCACCAATAAAAATGTCAACTCTGAGTGTTTTAGAACCAGTGACACTGTCTGTTTCATGGAGTGAAGATATGGAGAACAGTAGTTGAAAGAGTCAGCGACTGTGTCTGGGTCTAGATGCGCAAGGTTTCTTCGGGGGTGTACTAGCTGCTGGACATGGGGGCAGATAAGGAGCACAGGGATGAGAAAGTGAATAGATTTTAGTCAGATAGGAGGAGAGGTGAGCTTTTGCGGTTAGATAGAGAGCAGAGGCGGGTGAAGATGAGGTCTAATGTATGTCCATCCATGTGGGTGGCTGCCGAGGACCACTGGGTAAGACCAAAGGATGAAGCAAGTGACAGGAGTTTGGAGGCTGCAGGCTGGTGGGTGTCAGTAGGGATGTTGAAGTCACGCATAATTATGGTGGGAATGTCATCAGAGAGAAAGTGTAGAAGCCAGGTTGAGAAGTGGTCAATAAAGGTAGTAGCCGAGCCCTGGGGTTTGCATATGATGGCCACTTGGAGATTAGAGTGAGAGTAGATATAGACAGAATCCACTTCTAACAAAGGGAGGCTGAGGGATGGTAGAGGTGGGATTGGGCTGAAGGTGCAGATGTTATAAAGAAGAAGACCCACTCCTGGATTGGGAGATACATTGCACAGCAGTGAGGGGGAAGCAGGGAAATGGAGAGGGGATGGGAGGAGTAGAGTGATTGGATTGTTTTGTGTTTGAGTAGGAGGCAACTGAGATTAAGGAGCAGGTCTGCAGATGAGGTCAGGTGGGGAGGTAAGAGAGAAGGTGAGATAAACATTTGTTTGGAGAGTGCTGGGGCTTGAGGGGAGTGGAGGAGAGTAAGGATTAGTGGAGCAAAAACTGTAAGGGCATTAGTTAGCGTGGTGAAAAGTAAGTGTGGGAGGTAAAGAGATAAGCACAGATAACTGTGGCAGCTCTTACCTTCTGGTCACTTCTGGGACATTTCAGGTATATGTCTGATGTGTACTTAAAAGCTGCACTTGAGAAGATACAGGCAGAGCCCAAGATCAAAGACCTCTTGGTCTAAATTTATACACCTTTAATTGCACATGAAAGATACCAGGTGAGACCAGAGAGGAGGAGCCACAGTTACAATTACAGAAATGGGATAAATTAACAGACAAGAGTGAATGCAAAACGTTGCTAATTACACGGCAGGGAAGCAGCAGACTTACCAGGAATAGACAGACAGCTTGTGAATTGTGATCAATGAATGTGAGGAATATTCAATTCAGGAAGAAGCATACCTGTGAATGAGACAGATGGATGGTCAGATCAAGGGTGATGGTGGTGACATTGAAGAATGTATACTATAGATTTACATTTCTGGTATATTTCTAATGTGAATTTAAAAGCTGCACTTGAGAAGATGCACACACACAATTAAATACTTATTGAATTACTAGATGGTGGCCCGATTCTAACGCATCGGGTATTCTAGAATATGCATGTCAACGTAGTATATTGCACAGCCCACGTACTATATTGCCCAGTCATGTACTATATTGCCCAGACACGTAGTATATTGCCCAGACACGTAGTATATTGCCCAGCCACGTAGTATTATTGCCCAGCCACGTAGTATATTACCCAGTCATGTAGTATATTGCCCAGCTACGTAGTATATTGCCCAACCACGTAGTATATTGCCCAGTGACGTAGTATATTGCCCAGCGACGTAGTATATTGCCCAGCAATGTAGTATATTGCCCAACCACGTAGTATATTGCCCAGCCACGTAGTATATTGCCCAGTGACGTAGTATATTGCCCAGTGATGTAGTATATTGCCCAGCAACGTAGTATATTGCCCAACCACGTAGTATATTGCAGTCACGTAGTATATTGCCCAGCCACGTAGTATATTGCCCAACCATGTAGTATATTGCCCAGTGATGTAGTATAATGCGCAGCCACGTAGTATATTGCTTAGTGATGTAGTATATTGCCCAGTGACATAGTATACAGCACAGAGCCACATAGTATATTGCCAAGTTACATAGTATATTGCCCAGCCACGTAGTATTATTGCCCAGCCACGTAGTATATTACCCAGTCACATAGTATATTGCCCAGCTGCGTAGTATATTGCCCAGCCACGTAGTATATTACCCAGTCACGTAGTTTATTGCCCAGCTGCATAGTATATTGCCCAACCACGTAGTATATTGCCCAGTGACGTAGTATATTGCCCAGTGATGTAGTATATTGCCCAGCAACGTAGTATACTGCCCAGTGACGTAGTATACAGCACAGAGCCACGTAGTATATTGCCCAGTGACGTAGTATACAGCACAGAGCCACGTAGTATATTGCACAATGACGTAGTATACAGCACAGAGCCACGTATATTGCCCAGTGTAAAGCTGCAGTAGCATCGTACGCAGTGAAGAAGCAGTGACCCACAAATTCAAACACAAAAGTCTCTTTTAATGTGTTTCTTCACAGCATTAAAGTCCAATTCACATAAATGCATATAACTTCAGTGGATATTATCAGTGACCAGTTTATACCAGTTCAAAGCAATACATATCACATGGCTTTAGATTTGCGGTCCCTAAACAGGCCAGACTTCCCTTGTCCAGTTTCCCTGGGCGACCGCACGCCATCTCACAGTTTCTATACATCTCCATACACACAGCCTCATATGTTGCAGACACTATACACGCCAGCCCTCCTCTGACGTGGGTGTCCTGCATCGCTGTATCACAGTCTCTTTACAGACTCTTTACTCACACAGTCATGCACAGTTCAGGATATCCTCCGGATAGCAGCCGGGCACCATATTCACCTGTTTGCAATCGGCGCACATGCTAGTCCTCTTTCAGGTACAGGACATCCACATCCGGGCACAGGACTGTCCACATCCGACTCCTTCGGGTACAGGACATCCACCTCCAGACACAGGACTGTCCACATCCGAGACCAGTACCATGGACGACTTGCATCTCTGTGTACGCTGCGGGTGCCAGGCTATTCAGCTGCCCTGGGTGCTGGCTCTGCTGGGCTCTGCCTCCATGCACTCGGCAGACCAGCATACACCAGACTGACACTGACACACACCTGGCCTCTCCTGGCCAGACACCTGACACACCCATACCCCTTACTGCAGGGCTTTTAAACACACACAAACCTGTGGCCTTTAGCCACATGGAAAACCCGGACCGGAAATCCGTGACTCTCATGCACACCTATGGACTTCATCCTTCTGCATGCACATTCTGGTGAGAACAAACAGCGCCCCCTAGCTGTATCAGAGGCCACAGCCTCACACCAGCTACGTAGTATATTGCCCAGCCAGGTTTGTCACAGTTTAAAAAATAAAAAATAAACATATAGTCACCTTTCCGAGGGCCCCTTGTAGTCCATGGCAGCTTCCGGTCCCAGGGTTGGTATGAGCGCAGGACCTGTGATGATGTCGCGGTCACATGACCGGGACGTCATGGCAGGTCTTTCTAGCGCAGGGCCTGTGATGACGTTGCGGTCACATGACCGTGATGTCATGGCAGGTCTTTCTCGTGCAGGCGCGCAGGGCCTGTGATGACGTCGCGGTCACATGTCCGTGACATCATGGCAGGTCCTTCTCCCATACCAACTTTGCCACCGGAACCTGCAACGGAAGATGGCGGACAGCGCGAGCGGCTCAGCTGACTACAGAGGATGAGTATAGCAGGTTTTTTTTTTTATTATTATTTTTAGCATTACATTTTTTACTATTGATGCCGCATAGGCAGCGTCAATAGTAAAAAGTTGGGGAGACACAGGGTTAATAGCGGCAGTAACGGAGTGAGTTACCCGTGGCATAACGCGGTCCGTTACCGCCAGCATTAACCCTGTGTTAGCGGTGACTGGAGGGGAGTATGCGGGCGACAGGCACTGACTGCGGGGAGTAAGGAGCGGCCATTTTCTTCCAGACTCTGCCCGTCGCTGATTGGTCGCAGCAGCCATGACAGGCAGCTGGCGAGACCAATCAGCGAATGAATAACTGTGACAGAAAGACAGAAGGACAGAAAGACGGAAGTGACCTTTAGACAATTATATAGTAAATACAGCCCTACTCTTTATTAGGCTTCATAGTCACAACGCACACTGTACCCTGTCCCATTAGCCACCATGTTTTGCTCTTTTCCCCAGAAGTGATGAGAATATATTACCTATAGTTCTGTGGGCACTGTGTTTACTTGCTTGTTTTAGCTTGTAGGCTTTTTCGTAAAGCCATAGGATAAACATGATTTTTGTTGACTTCTTACTTTAGAGCAAATTATGTTGGTATTTTGTGTGATATTCAATATTTAAAGGGACAAAAAAGTTTGTAATTTTGCCTCTTCTTTTATTACTGATATTACTATGAAAAAGGTAGTTTTACTACAACCAGCTGACTAATCCATTAATCAGTGACTGTCCATTCAGTGGATATAAACGGCAGATGGCATTTGGTCCTAGATCTGTAGTGCCTAAACGCTGAGCATGGGTCTGCAAAGACAGCTGTTGGCCTAAAATTTACAAGAAGTTGCATGTTTTGCTGCAGAATAATTTATTTACTTGTAATAGTCTCCTCTCCTGCAGTCTTGGAGTGTATGTGAATATGGTTTAGAATTAGAACTTTATTTTTGCCAAATTTGTTTTTTTTTTTTGTATTTGTTTTTTTTAGAAAAATGTTTTTTTTCCCCCATATATAATCAGGTTATTGTTGAGGACCCTTAGGATTCGTTCTTGTACTTTTGAGCCACAGGCACTTTTTTGCCCCTATATGGTTTCTTCAATAGAACCAAATGTAATTATGGTTTACTCCCTAAGGGTCAGCATTTGTAGGAGCGAATGATTTCATGTTAAAGCATCCAACATTTGTTGCAGAAAATTTTACAGTTCAATTCACTTCACCTAGATGAACAAAACTGATTTCTGCAGCAATATGGCAATGTGTCACCATAAAATGACCTATTATTTTTTTGCTTATTTATAGTATTTGTAAACATTTTGTTATTAAAACAAATCTCAAATCTTGTCAATTTCACACTAGCCAGTATGCTTAGTACTGGACTCATGCATCCTGATATGCAGAGATCACTTTCCTGCAGTCTCATTATCATCACTGACAGAAATATAATGAAAGGATCCACCAATCACAGGAGGTGATATTGCAGTTCCTCTGCTCACCATCCAATCGTATGAACCATTGCCCAGATTAAAGCATGCCTAGAAAACACTTCTGTACAAGTCAATGAGACAGTCACTCAGAGCCAGTTATTTGCTGCCTGAAAAGCACAGGAACTACAAGGCTATACAAGATATAGATATAAAGATTTATATGTATATATATTTATGGATATTGAAAATAAAACAAAATTTCCATTTTTAATACATTTAACACTAAGGCTTGTGCGCTCATGTTGCAGATTTTTCCACCAAAAAAACGCATCACGGTAAAAAAAAAAAGTAGCATGTTCATTAATTTTGCGGATTTTTTGCGGATTTCCCACTATATAATGCATTGGGAACCTCCGGAAAAATCCACAAAGAAAGCAGCAAAAACGTAGTAAAAACGCGCAAAAAACGCATGCGGATTTCTTGCAGAAAATGTCCTGTTTTGCGCAGGAAATTTCTGCAAGAAATCCTGAACATGTGCACATAGCCAATCACCTGATTTTATCAATGGGTTATTTTGTACGCACATTCCCTTTTATAAAGGTTCCCTTTATACACTCCTTACAGAAAGCATCTGACATAGCCTTATTACAGCCTAAGACGTCTTATATCTGCCGAACTTATTAGTCTAGTGCACTTAAAAAAAAATAGTCCAAATGGATAAAATCATTTTCAAGTTTAGCAAACACAAAATCTGATTTTTAATGGTCAGAAACCAGAGCTGCCTAAACATAATTTACGTATTTTATGGGAGTATTAAACAGACATTGCTACAGTCCTTATAAAACATGAACTATTAAGCCTTTTTTTTAAAAATCCAATTCCCATTTATTACAAGTTGAGTGCAAACGATAAATTGTCCTCGTCGATGGGATGCCGGGTGTAAGTCACTGCGGGGAAGGCTTGTATAATGTGCACTCACAGAAAATCCTTCTGCTATCAAAAATATTCATGTATTTTTTGCTTTACTGCTTCAGGCAAATTCTACTGAAAAAGCACCTTGCAGGAAAAAAAAGAAAAGCACTGCTATCCTGTAAAAATTTTGGCTACAAACTTAATTTCTGGGTGTACATCAAAGTGTTTGTGTTTGATAAGCTTCTGTTGCCGCAGTCCCCATTCAGGATAAATAAGCCGCTGCATTATTTAATGCCTCTCTTTCTTCCCTTTCCTTCATACTCGGATTGGTTTTAGCCACAGGAGGTGCGTTTTGTTAAAATTCTTCTCTCCTGCTTCTCTTGTTTTGCAGCTCTAATTAGCAATGAATAAACATTTCATTGTGAAAGCGTAATTATTTTTGGAATTGGACAAAATATGATATGGAAAGTATCCATAGAGCTTTAAATAGGGTTCAGTATAAAGATCCTGGGTGTAAAGAAAAAGAAGAATGCTAATTAAAAAAAATGAGAAATCTTATGGTTCAAACATCAAGCGTCCATTGTTATTAATAAACTCCGTTAGTGTGAAAAGTAAAAATAGTTGAACTGTTTGTAATATAAAGAGCTGTAAGACTGTAATATGGATTATTCCTAGGGTAACTTATTTTGCAAAGCTAGCGTGAACATAGAAGCAAAGAATGATGCAATGTTAGGCTAGGTTCAGATTGCGTTAATGGGACCGCGCTAACGGGCAGCGTTGCACGGCGAAATTAACGCCGTGCAACGCGTCCGTTATCGCGCCCATTAACAGCAATGGGGACGCGCATCACTAGCGCGTGCCATTTTTGGCATGCGCTAGCGATGTGCCGGTGTTTTGTGGCACGCCGCGGACGCTGCTTGCACCGTCCGAGGCGCGCCGGCAGTCCGTTCCCCGCTCTCGGAGATCGGGGATCGCCGCTAGCAGGGACGTTTAACGCGACCCCTTTACAACACATTGCGTTAGCGCAATCCGCTAGCGCTAGGCGCTAAACGGATTGCACTAACGCAATCTGAACCTAGCCTTAGAGTTGGAAGGGACCTCCAGGGTCATCGTGTCCAACCCCATGTTCAATGCAGGAGTCACTAAACCATCTCAGACAGATGTCCGTCCAGCCTCTGAAGACTTCCATTGAAGGAGAACTCACCACCTCTCATAGCAGCTTGTTCCACTCATTGATCACCCTCAATTAATATATTAATTAATAAACCTGTTAAATTAGCTAAATAGTATTGAAGGGCGAGAAATCTTCTTATAAATGTGTTCAAAGGTTGAAAAGGACATTGATATTGAAGGGAATTGTAATGCCCACAGGGTGGGACAAGGAATAGTGGACTCACTAGACCACTGATGGTGCAGTGGCGGCTGTATACCCGATACTCAAAAGACAGGAGAGTGGATCTCATAAACCAAAAGTGATTTATTAACAAAGTAAAAACAAAAAGGAAAACTGAGTCAGAGGGAAAGAACCTCTGGATCATAACACTGTACCACGTAGTGGAGCACCAGGCTAGGTGTACCCCTATACAGGGATTCCCCCGTCACAACACCAGGTGGCCTGAATGCCACGAAACCAGGACCAGAGGACGACCCGTACTGACAATCTAGCAACACAGTAGAATACTTGGGCCTGCTGGTGGAGAGAATCCCAGGAGCTCCATGAAGTCCAGAAAGGTTAATCCCACCGGTAGCTGGGTTAGGAGGGTTCCGTGAGGAGAGGCAAGACAACTTGGAGTGGGAACCGGAGAGACCAGAGGAGTCCAGGATGGGAATCGCCAGAAGAGGACTCTGTGAAAATAGAGGTATCATTAAGGTGCAGAGCACAGCAGAGTGTGGCCTGAAGCTGGGGCAACTATCCAGAGAATGAACACGTTGCCCAGGCACCTCCCTTAAGGGGAGGGTGCTTTTTATGCACAGAGCATCATGACACAGACAGCCCCAATAGAAAACAGGTTTTAACTATGTGCAGGAAGCGGGGCGAGGCTCCTAAGAGCATTTCCAGGAGACCTGCCAAGAGGATGTAGGTTCTTAGCAGAGAAAGGAGCCGCTGAACGTCTGGAGCCATGGACAGGGTGATCAAAGCTGTGTAATAGGCGCCGGCCTCCCTGCGCAGCGGTGACCGTACCTGCGGCTGAGGGCATGACAGGAATGTGCCATCCAAAATTGACCTATTCTTTTTATATATATATGTCTATTTTATGTTCAAAGTATTTTATTGTTTAACAGATTTTTGATATATCACACATTTTGTAGTAAAAAAAAAAACCTAAGGTGCCCATACAGCTTAGATAACTGTCAGCTGAATAGTAGGTCTCCTGACTCCCACAAAGGTTCAGCCAAACAGGAGAGCGGAGTAAGCCATTGGTAGGCTTGGTTGATAAATCAATTCAAGTCACTAGATCCTTCTTTTATGTCTTCTGTTAAGTTAATGTTTTTATTTAATAGGTATGGGGGCTTTGTACTATATTTATACTTCCAGTTCTGTATAAGAAGACTTTTCACCAGTCTCATTATCATCACAGACATTTTGACAGTGAAATCTATATCTGTATATTCAGATATGTTTGTAAAGCACCGTGGAATATGATGGCGCTATATAAGTAAGAAAAACAAGTATTTTTCTTTTTTATTGCAGAAAGTCACAATAGCATCATGCATTATGGAGCCATAGACGCTCCACGCACCGCAGTATTGGGCCTCCATTTAATTCTTTGTTTTCAAAGACTGCGGACTCCATACAGCTGTTGGTTGAAATAAATACATGTCAATCAAAGTCAATATACGTTTTTTCTGATATATTGATCAATTAGAAGCCAAAACAAAAGCGTTTGAGGCAGTGACGAATTAAGGGAAAATATCCATTCAGACTTGAATCGATTACTTGTTTCAGGGCGATCTGTCATTGGAATTATGTTTTCTATAAAAGCGGCCAGGCTCATTTCAGTTCAGTTACCGGATTAACCATTAGCACATTCTTGGCAGAGAGTCCTATAGTTGTCATTAGAGCTGTTTGACTTTTAAAGGGGATCTGTCAGTAGGATCAACCCCCCTAAGCTGTTATGATCAGGTGGCCTTGGAGCAGCATGAAATGACCTTCGCTGGAGCAGTGGTAACTATACTGACCGCAAACCCTGATCCTATCACCGCAACTAGAAGTAGCCGTGGGGTGTGCCTAACCAGACCTAGACACCTCGACACAGCCGGAGAACTAAATATCCCTAAAGATGGAAATAGGAAAACTCTCTTGCCTCAGAGTAGACCCCCAAAGGATAGACAGCCCCCACAAATAATGACTGTGAGTAGGAGAGGAAAAGACACACGCAGACTGAAAACAGGGATAAGCAAAGGAGGCCACTTCTACCTAGAAAGGAAAGGAAAGTACAGGATACTATGCAGTCAGCATAAAACACTACAAAATATCCACAGCAGAAAAGTACAAAAACTCCACCACCTAACTAAAGATGTGGAGAGTAGAGAGTATATCTGCGACTCCAGCGAATCCAACTAGACTGAGAAAAACATCAGGCACAGTCTAGCAGGAACAAAATAGAAACAAGATAGCACAGAAAATAAACACACAGCAGTGTGTCTAAAACAAAATGAAGCAAACACTTAACTTTGCTGAATTGGCAGCAAGCAGGAGAGGCCAGGCAGGACCAACACTTCCAAAGGAACAATGGACAACTGGCACTGACTAAAGAGTCCTGCAAAGCTATATACCCCAGTCAGCTTTGCAATTAGCAGATACACCTGTCCAATCCTGCAGTCCAGGCATAACTGCATTACCCTCTACAACCACCGGAGGGAGCCCAAAAGCAGAATTCACAACACTAAGCCTTCTTTATGGGCATGCAGGTCATAGGAAGGTGAACAAAATGATACCTTGATCACTGCGATCTGATACTTTTTATCCAGAGAAATCAGTGCTTTTCTTGTGTTAATGGAATGTAAAGATCTATGAGTCAGACATGGCAAACACATTCTATTGTAAATTTGGGGTGTGCTTAGGGTTGCTATCATGCTGAAAGGTGAAATCCGTGTTCAGATTTTTAGCAGAGGCTTGGAGATTTTCCTGCAAAATTGACTGATATTTGGAACTGTTTATAACTATCTCCACCTTTGCTGAAGCCCCAGTTCCAATTGCCTGATAACCGTCCCAAAGCATTCTTGCCTCCACCATGCTTCACTGTGGGTATGGTGTTCTTTTGGTGATGTGCAGTATCAGCTTTGTGCCAAACATTCTTTTTGGACTTATGGCCAAAAAGTTCAATCTTAGTCTCATTGGAGTATAACACATTTTCCCTTATACTTTTGGCAAACTTGATGTAGGTTTTGGCAAAATATAGCTAGGCTTGGATGTTTTTCTTTGTAAGAAAAGACTTCCATCTTGCCACTTTCCCCCACAGACAAGAAATATGAAGAGTATGAGAGTTTTTTGTCACATGAAGTACACAACCAGTACTTGTCAGAAATTCCTGCAGCACCTTTAATGTTGCTACAAGCGTCTTGACAGCCTATTGGACAAATTTCCTTTTGTCTTTTCATCAATTTTTGAGGGACATCAAGTTCTAGCTAATGTCACTGATAAATTTAAGCCACGTTTTGATAAGTCTTCAAACTGTTCCATGGTATATTGGTATATCTAATGCCTTGGACATTTTTTGTACCTTTCTCCTGACTGATAACTTTCAACAATGAGATCCCTTTGCTGTGTTGTAAGCTGTTTACAGACCATGGCTTTTGCTGTAAAATACAACTAAGAAAACATCAGGAAAATCCTACTAGAACAGCAAATTTTTGTATGGAGTTAATCAGAATCACAGTAAATGATGGCAGCTGTGTATTGTCCTACAATGTAACTTGCGTAAATGTGATTAACTAAGGCCGGGTTCACATTGCATCAATGGCAATGCGCTGATGGCATTCGTTACACAGCAGCACTAACGCTATGTAACGGATGCGTTAGCGCACCCATTGACTGCCAATATGTAGCGCATCGCTAACGCATGTCATAATCGGCATGCGTTAGCGATGTGCCGTCATTCTGTGATGGACCCTCGGACGCGGGCTGCAGCATTTCCGGGTCCGACACCGATAGCGTAAGTGGAGCATCTGCGCTATCGTTATCACATAACGCGATCTTTAAAAGGCACTAGCGTTGGTGCAGTCCATTTAACACATGAATTGAATGGACTGCACCAACGCAATGTGAACCTAGCCTGATTCTCAACACAACAACATCTCCAGTTTTGAGAGGGTGCTTACACTTAGGCAGCCACGCTATTTTAGTTTTGTTATTTTCATATTCCCCTTCTAAATTATTTCATTTTTATTTCTCAATAGATTAGTACAGATTATCTGTGACACTAAAAGTTGGAAAAAGTCCTGAATTGATTATTCTTGGTATAATTTTATTTCATGACAATAATCTGGCATTTTAACAGGGGTGTGTAGACTTTTAGTATCCACTGTATATACACTGTAGGCTGCACATGAGAATAAAATTGTAAAAGTGATTAGAATGCAGAAATCCCGCGGAAGATTGTCAAGATACCATCTCTTTGTTATCCATTCTTCCATTCACGTGGGATCTGCACAGTTAATGGAGCTTTCAGTAAGTGCTCGTTAATGTGTGTCGCAATTAGATTTATGATTAGTAAAAAGGTTAGAATTATCTTTTGTGATTATTTTTTTTTCTTTTCTGTTTATAATAAAACAATAATTGTCATAATTGCCTACCTTTTTCTTTTGCGGTGATATTGGGCTGTGGATACCTCGGGGAAGCGGCCATCTGTTGATAAACAGATTGTGGTGTTTTTATTTCATCCATTTTGTAACTAACACAAACAACACAAATTATTTAAACCAAGCTCTTACATTTCATGTTTTCCATGTCTATAGATTAATAACGTTTTCTGGTTGCTGTGTCAGATGGTGAACTATAGAAGCATAAACTAATGTGCACTGCTGACCCATTTAACTCCCAAGCGCTAGAATTTTCCAATAAGTAAAAATGCCAAGAGCTATGTTTTTGCAGGTACCTGCAGTAAGAAAATAACATTATTCCCCAGCTTTTAGATGAAAATATTAGAATAGAATAAATCCTTTGGTATACATACCATAGGGTCCCTTGAAAAAGGTTCCCAAACCTGGTGGATCTAACTTTCTTTGCAAAGTGGCAGTGAGTCCAGTCTCTTTCCGAAGAATTGCTCTACTAGCAAACAAAGAGGTGAAGAATTGGCCTAAGTCATCATTCAGACGTTCATTTTTCACGTACATGTTCTATCCCTGTTTTCCATTATAATCTATGGAGCTTTTCACGTAACCATTGCTTTTTGTAGTCTGAGTGTCCGCAAAAAAATCATAGAAACGATTTCGATTTTGAACCACGTCACGGATCCAAATTATCCATTCAAGTCTATGGGTTCGTGAAAATCACAGACAGCACACGGATGGCATCAGTGTGCAGTCCAAGTGCTGCCCGTGATAAAAAATTGTCGTGAATAGAAGAAGTTTTGTAATTTGTTTATTTTTCCATATGTGAGAATACCAGATGAAACACTGATGGGAAAATTAACGCAATGACCAAAAATGAAAGAAACGTAAAATCAAAACACTAGTGAAAATTTCAACCGTTTATAGCGTATGTGAAAAAAAAATCATTGACGGCTGAATGAAGTCTTAGTGTCACGGGAAGGGAATCGAGGGGAAAACTGATGGCAAGGTCAATTTTTATCTTGGTTCTACACATCCCCCCAATCTTCGACCACCGATTTTCCCAATATTGAAAGGAGATTTACCGTAACTTTTGACGAATTGGCCAAAAATAGTCATGTATTTCACCAACTGGGTTGATATTCAGTCTTAGAAATCTAATCTAGGGTTATGTGCCTCACATGTTCTCCTGACCTGAATGCAATTCTCAAGACCTGCCCAGTTTTATCTATAGAGATGTCCTCTCTCTTCTGCATCTTGTGATGTACAGTAGTAGGAGTTTGTTTTTATGCAGTTGAACAAGTCCATAATGATAAGAGCAGGAGATTACCTGGAACCCGGATGTCAAGTAATTCCTGGTAATATTTTGTAGAACAGTGTTCCCCAACTCCAGTCCTCAAGAGCCACCAACAGGTCAAGATTTCAGGATATCCTTAGTATTGCACAGGTGATGTTTTCATTACTTGCTCAAGCATTAATTCCATCATCTGAGCAATACTTAGGAAATCCTGAAAACTTGACCTGTTGGTGGGTCTCGAGAACTGGAGTTGAGAAACACTGTTGTAGAATATAAGACCGGCTGGGTCTTTATTTGACGTGAATGTCCCCAATAGTATACACATGCAGTCCCCTCTCTACTATCTATGCATGCTAAAAATGTGGCTTTTAGATGTGAATACTTTTCTATTACGGTACTTCTTTTCCAAAACTATCTACCTCAATAAACTACGTTCATGGACCACGGATTATATTTTACTCTAAATGAATGTTCTGTGTCAAGACAAAGTTTAAATAGCCTTTTAGGGAAATTTGAACAGCCCCTCCTCCATGGATAGCAGCTATCAAGAGTTTCTCTTCACTTGGAGGACCTTACATGTCCATGTATTACATGGAAGTTCCATTGATTTGAAAGGAAACTGTGTGTAATCCTTCATTCCACCTTGCGGTGGCACTGCAGGGAAATTGTATACTAGCTGCCAAGTTTACCAGCAGGTCACAACTGATTGCTGGGACATGTCATGATTAAAAAATGGATGGCCCAAAAAAGAAAATAAAAAGTGTGCATATATATACATATATAAGAAATTGTGTACCCAATTTTTACTTAGCATATGGAAATAATTTCTTCCATACATAACTCCAATCATATTTTCCCTAAAAAGTATCAGTCTATTAAATGTGTTTAGCTTCTTTTGGATTTGACATTCTGGTAAACTGATCTAAGGGACGATATTGCTGCAAGAGGTTTTTATCCACATCATTAGATCAAGAAACCTATTTCTTTGCCCTATGTGCTGTCTGCTGGCTTTGCGGATTGTTTGTAGTTTATACCCTTAGTTCTCGCTAATGAGACATTACAAGCCTGTAGTCTGAGCTTCCAGCTTCTTCTTTAGTCTTGGTCTGTGAGCTTCCATAAACTGGGTAAAAGTTGCAGATAAGATTGGCCTTCCCCTGAGTTGTTTCATTACGGTGTTGACGGGAGCTGTAAATCCTGCATTTCTTTTACAGCACGCTGAAGGTCACTACTGCAGTCTGATCATAATGAGCCTCATAAGCTAGTGTCTCATCTCAGCATGACGTTCAACAGATTGCCAAAAAATACCATTCATTTCTTAACCTTATTAGTTTACAAGAGCTGAATGCATCTTCTGGGCTTAGAAGCTGTTATCTAAAAGGGACTACTGGGTTACTTTTCCAAACATAATAAGCAGATAGACTAGATTTCTAATAGACTTTGGGAATAGCCGGCTCCTTTAGGAGAAGAAAAGCTGAGATAATTGGGAAGGCTATTTTATCAGTAAAATAAATCAGAAAGCTGATATTATTATATATGTCTTTACATGTAGGTAGTATATGAAAGTATATGAGGTCACCAGTGTTCTGCTTCAGGCCCCATACAAAGCTTCCAGTTGAGAACATATTACTGCATCTGTGGAACATACTATAATGTGTTAGACCTCAGTTAAGTCTATAGAAGCAGTACTATATAAAGTAACTTCTTCCTAGCTCAACATTTATTACCAAATTACAGTATATGCTTTATATGTTTTATTCTGAAATCATAACTTGGCTGTGAGTATGGAGCTCTTGAGACACCGTTTCTTGGCTGTCTCTATGTACCAGTACTCACACACAAAAATTTCATCAGATAGCTTGACTCGACTGCAGAGGCAAGTATGACGATTCCAGAAGAAGGTTTATTTTAAAGCTGAGTTCTTGTAGTCGTGCACAATTACAGTAGGTAAAAAAGACTATTCTGAGCTAGAGATGCAAAGACATGAGCTTCTTAAGATGGCTGACAGACACATAATGAGGAACAAAGGAGGGGTAATAGACATCAGAGCTAGGGAGGCAGACTGGAAGAGAGGGAGGACAAAAAAAAAACTTCTGAAAGGCAGCATTTATTGCATAGCAACACAACAGAAACAATACAATATTGTCAAGTATGTTGGCAAGTCTTGGGACATGACATGTATTATGCATTGTTATTTGTGTCACCTTAGAAAATGCTATTTATTTACAGATATAGAGTTCATCTGCACATCTGCACACAGCATAGCAGTACAGTGCTGCCTGCGGTACTGAAAGTGCGGTTATCGGAGAAAATTACTTTATTTCCTCCCAGGAGCTGTGGCTTTCAGTCATAGTCACCAAAGTCACCACTCAAAGCACTGCTCACTATACTGAGGAAGGTTGCTGTAAGTATGCGCCGACCCTTTGATTGACAGCTCATGGTATGGCGCACCTGTGCAGAGCCCGCTGTCACTCTAAGTACAAGGATATGCTTACAGTATAGTGAGAAGTACTGTGAGTGATGACTGCACCCACCTCGTGCATGCCCCCTTGACTAAAAACCGGCGGTTTCCAGAAGGGAATATATTTTCCCGGTAGCCGTAATTTCAGTAAGGCTGCAGGACAGTAGTGTACCAATATTTACCTGCAGATTAATCCTATATCTGCAGGTAAATACTGTTTCCAAGGTGTCAGGTTCTCTTTAAATAGGACTTATCACTCCAGAAGGGAAGAGTCAGATGGCCATATATATCAGATGAGTATCACAATGCAATGCTCATACTGGTTGTCAGTTCTTTCGACCCAGTGTGACAGCATATATTTCTATGCAGCTGTCATGCTTGGGTTGGGAGAACCGCCGACAAGTCCAAGCATTGCATTGCGATCCTCGTCTGAGTTATTCGTCCATCTGATTGGCCCTTAGGCTGAGGCTACATCAGAACTTTGGGTGCAAGACGGCAATTCTTAGATGCGTTGCAAGTGTCCACCTTAGTATTTCAGGAGCATTTTTTCACAACTATGCCCTGTGCGGCTTCTGTTTTTCCTCTTGAATACTCGTGAATAAATTGACAATTGGACTGTACTACTCCGCTTTCCCCTTATCAAAAGAGATGTGTCCCTATTCATTTTGGAACTGCCAACACTGATTAGACAGTGTCAGACTGTATAAGGTCACACCCCCTACAGGTAACACCCAGTTGTCAATTTTGTCATAAGTTCGAGAAGTAATAGGAAGAATGCAACAAAACAACTTTTTAAGGAACGCTACTTCAGAATTATATCATTCAGAGCATGAACATTTACTAAAATGTAAATGTGGGGAGAAACATAATTTGAATTTCCACAGCCCAAGCTATGTATGTATGGTGGCTGGCCCCTGACGAAGCCAACGTGAAACGCGCATTGGGGCTGTACGGCGTGGGTCCCGATATACCACGTGATGGGTAAGGAATCATAGGATATAGGATGGTCTGATATAAATTGGGCACTTCTGCTCTAGGCACTGATTATTCTGGTTGCTACTCACCATCTTGGTTTTTTGTTCCCTGACTTAATGGGATGATACTGAGCACTTTATTATATTAATGATGTGGTATTATTTGGTCTACACGCTGACGTCTACCTGATCTCTCTGCTGAACATTTCTCTTGTATTGATGTTTCATGTATTTAAACGAATGTTACTGTTTGAGTATTGAATAAATTTATACCGTTTTACTAGTTTGGACTTAAGCTACGCCGTATTTTTTCCTTTTGGTTTAAACATGTATGGTGGCTCAGTGGTTAGTACTGTTGCTATGCAGCACTGGGGACTTAAAGGGACTCTGTCACCTGAATTTGGAGGGAACAATCTTCAGCCATAGGGGCGGGGTTTTTGGGTGTTTGATTCACCCTTTCCTTACCCGCTGGCTGCATGCTGGCTGCAATATTGGATTGAAGTTCATTCTCTGTCCTCCGTAGTACACGCCTGCACAAGGCAATAAAACCCCGCCTCCATGGCTGAAAATTGTTCCCTCAAAATTCAGGTGACAGAGTCCCTTTGAGTTCAAATCCCACCAAGGACAACATCTACAAAGAGTTTGTATGTTCTTCCCATGTTTGCGTTGGTTTCCTTCGAGTTCTCCGATTTCCTCCCACATTCCAAAGACATACTGATAGGAAATTTAGATAGTGAGCCCCAACGGGGACAGCGATGATAATGTATGTAAAGCACTGTGGAATTAATAAGCTAATAATAATAATGCTGTGCAATGTGGTCCATTTGGTGCCATTTGTACATGTCATGGTCCGCATCCCTTTCTTGCAGAAGTTCAATTTTTCTGCTCCTATAAAGGAAGAGAACAACTAACCTCCAAACGCCAGTGAGAACCTACTCTAAGTAGTGTATATTCAGTTACACAGAATATGTTTGTAAGGGTCAAAATACACTATGCAGGGCTATATAGCAGCTAAATCCAGATTGTGACACCCAGAGAAGGACTAGTGTTGTGAATTCTGTGGCAGAGCTCCCTCCTGTGGTCACAAGTGGTACTTCGGCTGGTTCTCTCTGTGAGCGTCCGTTGGTAGAGGAAAGTGGTACTGCGGCTTCTGAGTTTCCTTCCTCAGGTGATGTGGTGAAGTCGTTAGGTGCTGCTCTATTTAACTCCACCTAGTGCTTTGATCCTGGCCTCCAGTCAATGTTCTAGTATTGGACCTGTTTCCTCCTGGATCGTTCCTGTGGCCTGCTGCTCTGCATAGCTAAGTTCCTCTTTGCTATTTGTTTGCTGTTTTTTTCTGTCCAGCTTGTCAATTTCTTTTTTACTGCTTGCTGGAAGCTCTGGGACGCAGAGGGTGTACCTCCGTGCCGTTAGTTCGGTACGGAGGGTCTTTTTGCCCCCTTTGTGTGGTTTTTGTAGGGTTTTGTGTTGACCGCAAAGTTACCTTTCCTATCCTCGCTCTGTTCAGAAAGTTGGGCCTCACTTTGCTAAATCTATTTCATCTCTACGTTTGTCTTTTCATCTTAACTCACAGTCATTATATGTGGGGGCTGCCTTTTCCTTTGGGGTATTTCTCTGAGGCAAGGTAGGCTTATTTTCTATCTTCAGGCTAGCTAGTTTCTCAGGCCATGCCGAGTTGCATAGGGAGCGTTAGGCGCAATCCACAGCTGCCTTTAGTGTGGTTGGAGAGGATTAGGGATTGCGGTCAACAGAGTTCCCACGTCTCAGAGCTCGTTCTTGTTTTTTGGGTTATTGCCAGGTCACTGTATGTGCGCTGACCTCTAAGTCCATTGTGGTACTGAATTACCTTTCATAACAGTACTGGAGGCCCAAAGTACTAATGATTCCCAATAGAGGGAAAAAAGAAGTTCTGAGACCATTTTTTTTTTCTTTGCACTGTGTTTTGCCTTTTTTTTTCCCTAGACATTTGGGTGGTTCAGGACACAGGTGTAGCAATGGACATTAAAGGTCTGTCTTTATGTGTGGATCAGCTCACGGCAAGAGTACAAAGTATTCAAGACTTTGTGGTTCAGAATTCTATGTTAGAACCGAGAATTCCTATTCCTGATTTGTTTTTTCGAGATAGAACTAAATTTCTGAGTTTCAAAAATAATTGTAAACTATTTCTGGCTTTGAAACCTCGCTCCTCTGGTGACCCAGTTCAACAAGTTAGGATCGTTATTTCTTTTTTGCGTGGCGACGCTCAGGACTGGGCATTTTCTCTTGCGTCAGGAGATCCTGCATTGAGTAATATCGATGCATTTTTCCTGGCGCTCGGATTGCTGTACGATGAGCCTAATTCTGTGGATCAGGCAGAGAAAAATTTGCTGGCTCTGTGTCAGGGGCAGGATGAAATAGAGGTATATTGTCAGAAATTTAGAAAGTGGTCCGTACTCACTCAGTGGAATGAAGGTGCGCTCGCAGCTATTTTCAGAAAAGGTCTCTCTGAAGCCCTTAAGGATGTCATGGTGGGATTTCCTATGCCTGCTGGTCTGAATGAGTCTATGTCTTTGGCCATTCAGATCGGTCGACGCTTGCGCGAGCGTAAATCTGTGCACCATTTGGCGGTATTACCTGAACTTAAACCTGAGCCTATGCAGTGCGATAGGACTTTGACCAGAGTTGAACGGCAAGAACACAGACGTCTGAATGGGCTGTGTTTCTACTGTGGTGATTCCACTCATGCTATCTCTGATTTTCCTAAGCGCACTAAGCGGTTCGCTAGGTCTGCCACCATTGGTACGGTACAGTCAAAATTTCTTCTGTCTGTTACCTTGATCTGCTCTTTGTCATCGTATTCTGTCATGGCATTTGTGGACTCAGGCGCTGCTCTGAATTTGATGGACTTGGAGTATGCTAGGCGTTGTGGGTTTTTCTTGGAGCCCTTGCAGTGTCCTATTCCATTGAGAGGAATTGATGCTACACCTTTGGCCAAGAATAAGCCTCAGTACTGGACCCAGCTGACCATGTGCATGGCACCTGCACATCAGGAGGTTATTCGCTTTCTGGTGTTGCATAATCTGCATGATGTGGTCGTGTTGGGGTTGCCATGGCTACAAGTCCATAATCCAGTATTAGATTGGAAATCCATGTCTGTGTCCAGCTGGGGTTGTCAGGGGGTACATGGTGATGTCCCATTTCTGACTATTTCGTCATCCACCCCTTCTGAGGTTCCTGAGTTCTTGTCTGATTACCGGGATTTATTTGATGAGCCCAAGTCCGATACCCTACCTCCACATAGGGATTGTGATTGTGCTATCGATTTGATTCCTGGTAGTAAATTCCCAAAATGTCTACTGTTTAATTTATCTGTGCCTGAGCACGCCGCTATGTGGAGTTATGTGAAGGAGTCTTTGGAGAAGGGGCATATTCGCCCGTCATTGTCGCCATTAGGAGCAGATTTCTTTTTTGTAGCCAAGAAGGATGGTTCACTGAGACCTTGTATAGATTACCGCCTTCTTAATAAGATCACGGTTAAATTTCAGTACCCCTTGCCATTGTTATCTGATTTGTTTGCTCGGATTAAGGGGGCTAGTTGGTTCACCAAGATAGATCTTCGTGGTGCGTATAATCTTGTGCGTATTAAGCGAGGCGATGAGTGGAAAACTGCATTTAATACGCCCGAGGGCCATTTTGAGTATCTAGTAATGCCATTCGGACTTGCCAATGCTCCATCAGTGTTTCAGTCCTTTATGCATGACATCTTCCGAGAGTACCTGGATAAATTCCTGATTGTGTACTTAGATGACATTTTGATCTTCTCGGATGATTGGGAGTCTCATGTGAAGCAGGTCAGAACGGTGTTTCAGGTCCTGCGTGCTAATTCTTTGTTTGTGAAGGGATCAAAGTGTCTCTTTGGTGTTCAGAAGGTTTCATTTTTGGGGTTCATCTTTTCCCCTTCTACTATCGAGATGGACCCTGTTAAGGTCCAAGCCATCCATAATTGGACTCAGCCGACATCTCTGAAAAGTCTGCAAAAGTTCCTGGGCTTTGCTAATTTTTATCGTCGCTTCATCTGCAATTTTTCTAGTATTGCTAAACCATTGACCGATTTGACCAAGAAAGGTGCTGATTTGGTCAATTGGTCTTCTGCTGCGGTGGAAGCTTTTCAAGAGTTGAAGCGTCGTTTTTCTTCTGCCCCTGTGTTGTGTCAACCAGATGTTTCGCTTCCGTTCCAGGTCGAGGTTGATGCTTCTGAGATTGGAGCAGGGGCTGTTTTGTCGCAGAGAAGTTCTGATTGCTCGGTGATGAAACCATGCGCCTTCTTTTCCAGGAAGTTTTCGCCTGCTGAGCGAAATTATGATGTGGGCAATCGAGAGTTGCTGGCCATGAAGTGGGCATTCGAGGAGTGGCGTCATTGGCTTGAAGGAGCTAAGCATCGCGTGGTGGTCTTGACTGATCATAAGAACTTGACTTATCTCGAGTCCGCCAAGCTGTTGAATCCTAGACAAGCTCGTTGGTCGTTATTTTTTGCCCGTTTTGACTTTGTGATTTCATACCTTCCGGGCTCTAAAAATGTGAAGGCGGATGCTCTGTCTAGGAGTTTTGTGCCCGACTTTCCAGGTGTATCTGAGCCGGCGGGTATCCTCAAAGAGGGAGTAATTGTGTCTGCCATCTCCCCTGATTTGCGGCGGGTGCTGCAAAAATTTCAGGCTAATAAACCTGATCGTTGCCCAGCGGAGAAACTGTTTGTCCCTGATAGGTGGACGAATAAAGTTATCTCTGAGGTTCATTGTTCGGTGTTGGCTGGTCATCCTGGAATCTTTGGTACCAGAGAGTTAGTGGCTAGATCCTTTTGGTGGCCATCTCTGTCGCGGGATGTGCGTACTTTTGTGCAGTCCTGTGGGATTTGTGCTCGGGCTAAGCCCTGCTGTTCTCGTGCCAGTGGGTTGCTTTTGCCCTTGCCGGTCCCGAAGAGGCCTTGGACACATATCTCTATGGATTTTATTTCAGATCTTCCCGTCTCTCAAAAGATGTCAGTCATTTGGGTGGTCTGTGATCGCTTCTCTAAGATGGTCCATTTGGTACCCTTGTCTAAATTGCCTTCCTCCTCTGATTTGGTGCCATTGTTTTTCCAGCATGTGGTTCGTTTACATGGCATTCCAGAGAATATCGTTTCTGACAGAGGTTCCCAGTTTGTTTCGAGGTTTTGGCGAGCCTTTTGTGGTAGGATGGGCATTGACTTGTCTTTTTCCTCGGCTTTCCATCCTCAGACTAATGGCCAGACCGAACGAACCAATCAGACCTTGGAAACATATCTGAGATGCTTTGTTTCTGCTGATCAGGATGACTGGGTGTCCTTTTTGCCTTTGGCTGAGTTCGCCCTTAATAATCGGGCCAGCTCGGCTACCTTGGTTTCACCGTTTTTCTGCAACTCTGGGTTCCATCCTCGTTTCTCTTCAGGGCAGGTTGAGTCTTCGGACTGTCCTGGTGTGGATACTGTGGTGGACAGGTTGCAGCAGATTTGGACTCATGTAGTGGACAATTTGACTTTGTCCCAGGAGAAGGCTCAACGTTTCGCTAATCGCAGACGCTGTGTGGGTCCCCGACTTCGGGTCGGGGACTTGGTTTGGTTATCTTCTCGTCATATTCCTATGAAGGTTTCCTCTCCTAAGTTTAAACCTCGTTTTATTGGTCCGTATAGGATTTCTGAGGTTCTTAATCCTGTGTCTTTTCGTCTGACCCTTCCAGATTCTTTTTCCATACATAACGTATTCCATAGGTCATTGTTGCGGAGATACGTGGCACCTATGGTTCCATCTGTTGATCCTCCTGCCCCGGTTTTGGTGGAGGGGGAGTTGGAGTATATTGTGGAGAAGATTTTGGATTCTCGTGTTTCAAGGCGGAAACTCCAGTATCTGGTTAAGTGGAAGGGTTATGCTCAGGAAGATAATTCCTGGGTCTTTGCCTCTGATGTCCATGCTCCCGATCTTGTTCGTGCCTTTCATATGGCTCATCCTGGTCGTCCTGGGAGCTCTGGTGAGGGTTCAGTGACCCCTCCTCAAGGGGGGGGTACTGTTGTGAATTCTGTGGCAGAGCTCCCTCCTGTGGTCACAAGTGGTACTTCGGCTGGTTCTCTCTGTGAGCTTCCGTTGGTGGAGGAAAGTGGTACTGCGGCTTCTGAGTTTCCTTCCTCAGGTGATGTGGTGAAGTCGTTAGGTGCTGCTCTATTTAACTCCTCCTAGTGCTTTGATCCTGGCCCCCAGTCAATGTTCTAGTTTTGGACCTGTTTCCTCCTGGATCGTTCCTGTGGCCTGCTTCTCTGCATAGCTAAGTTCCTCTTTGCTATTTGTTTGCTGTTTTTTTCTGTCCAGCTTGTCAATTTGTTTTTTACTGCTTGCTGGAAGCTCTGGGACGCAGAGGGTGTACCTCCGTGCCGTTAGTTCGGTACGGAGGGTCTTTTTGCCCCCTTTGCGTGGTTTTTGTAGGGTTTTGTGTTGACCGCAAAGTTACCTTTCCTATCCTTGCTCTGTTCAGAAAGTTGGGCCTCACTTTGCTAAATCTATTTCATCTCTACGTTTGTCTTTTCATCTTAACTCACAGTCATTATATGTGGGGGCTGCCTTTTCCTTTGGGGTATTTCTCTGAGGCAAGGTAGGCTTATTTTCTATCTTCAGGCTAGCTAGTTTCTCAGGCCGTGCCGAGTTGCATAGGGAGCGTTAGGCGCAATCCACGGCTGCCTTTAGTGCGGTTGGAGAGGATTAGGGATTGCGGTCAACAGAGTTTCCACGTCTCAGAGCTCGTTCTTGTTTTTTGGGTTATTGCCAGGTCACTGTATGTGCGCTGACCTCTATGTCCATTG
The DNA here is from genome assembly GCF_032444005.1 of Ranitomeya imitator. NCBI lineage: Eukaryota > Metazoa > Chordata > Amphibia > Anura > Dendrobatidae > Ranitomeya > Ranitomeya imitator. The sequence goes on along the minus strand of NC_091283.1, from coordinate 72,580,965 downwards.
TGGTACTGAATTACCTTTCATAACAGACTAGTGTATTTCAGCTGGATCCAGCCGTTACTGGCCAATATGCCCAAAAGGAAAAATAGTATTAAAGTCTTATGCACACTCAGTTCAGTAAATTTTATGTAGCAGATTTATTTCAAAGTTACATTTTTGTGGTGTATATAAGAAGTAAATGTGTGAATATATTCTGATGTATTCATTATTAGCAATTCGAGTCTGTCTTATATAGAAATGAGATTCTAATAAAGTAAAGGTCATTTCAGCCAATAATACCGAGAAGAAGAAGAAGAGAAAGACAATTATTTAGAGTAATTGTGGGTTATCTTTCAAGGACTTTCTAAGAGGAGAGGCAAACAACAGCCTACAAATCCTTTTCCACCCATTTGTTTGTGCATGAACTCCCGTACATTCACAACCCATTAAAATAATAATTTCAAGCTTGAGCAGCTATGCTCATGTGTTGAATTTCTGCCCTGATGTCATGGGAATCCCAGACAATATGCTTGTTTGATGTCTGTCTAAAAGTGATTTGACGTCCTGGAGAAGCTGTATGGCAAACATTCATTATCTTGTAATTTAAGCACATGCTGTATAATTAATTAACACAACCAAGAGCTTACAAAATAGGAGGAATTCTACATCTTCATTGCAGAGTACAACATTGGTGAGTAAGGACGCTGGGGATAAGAAGAGGATAGCATCGTGGATGGCTTATATTTGTCGCATGCTTGATATTTGGAATCTTCACAAATGGATATATTAAAATCACAATTAAGTTTTACTATATTTTATATGCTTTTATTAGTCCTTTTATACTATTGAGGCAATGCTAGAGGATACTGTAGGTTCTATTAAAAGGGGGCAGTGCTTAGGTTGGTCCTCTTCCCCTTCCCAAACAATAATTTTTGATTCTCTAAGGCACGTTAGCAAACACATAAAGAGGAAACGACTAAAAAGGAACAGCGCACCTCTCACCTATGAGCAATTGATGGAGGATGTCCTTGGCAGAAAAATAATAAAAGGCTACTTCAGAGCACTATGGGTTAGAAGAAAGCATTATTTCCTTTTGTTCTAGGGTAAGGGGTATAAATTGGCCCATTAGTGATGTCAGTTCATCTACTATGTGTAAATCTCCAATTCAATGCTACAGGGTGGGCCATTTATATGGATACTCCGGGGTGGGCCATTTATAAAGTTGGATATAAAATGGCCGACTACAGAATGGCCACCATGGTCACCACCCATCTTGAAAGGTTTTTCTTCTCCCATATACTAATGTGCCACAAACAGGAAATTGAGATCACCAACCATTCCCATTTTATTTAGGTGTATCCATATACATGGCGGACCCTGTATAACCACAGAGAGATCTGACTCTCTTCTTGAGGAACTAGGATCTGACAGATCTGCCATTCTTATTTTTTTTTTAGTGTATGGTGTTTAAGGAACCATCCATTTCATAGTCTTGTGAGCCAAGTCTAGATTGACAAGACATAGTCATGCTCCCATTGTGGCAACAGATTTCAAAATCCTACATTAGTTCATGACTGTTGATATATATTTTTTTTATTTGGTCATGGGTAGTCAGCTTTGTGTTCTGGTTATGTCTGGGTGTAGGCACTTTGGATTTCTACTCTCTGATTAATAGGAGCCTACAACTCATGGGAGATAGGGTTCTCTAATCACGATGTTGAGCTATCCTTCAAAAATGCAGTAATGGCTCATTCAAAAATTGGTATTTTCCATGTAGGAGAAAAATGGATGGATTATTCTGATCAGACTTGGAACAGAGTTTAATCAGAGTCTGGTCTGAGTGTCATCAGTTTTTCTCGTACGTAGAGAGGAAAAAATGTTTCTCCAACATCTCCTTTCTGACAGTCTGCGAAAATCGGACGACACTCGGATGTCAACCGTGGCCGGTCCAATTATTCACAGACCCATTGACTTGCTTTGCCAATTTTGATCTGATCAAAATCCGACATCTCTCTGATATTTTCTGTGGATCACACAATCCAAGGAAAATACTGGACATGTGCACCTCCCATAGCACATCCTAGGTACGAGTGTTATTCATGAATCCATGAATACCTTGGATAGCACTTGTATGAAAAAACTGATGAGTGAATGACCCTAAAGCAGAGGTATCAATGACTACTGATGACACAAGTAGCTTAAATGCCTTCTGCTTGGCGAGGAAATGGCCTGTACAGGTATTTATCCTAAGATCAGAAGTTATAAAGTTCTAGGCCCTTATTCCATCGTTCTTTTTGTGCCTTTTGTGGTGTAAAAGTTTGAGTTTTATGCATTTTTTTTCTCTAAATTGTGGATTTGTGTCAGTTTTATGCTGTTTTATGCTATTTTTTTCATTCCTTGTGATGTTTTGTAATTTTGCTTGACAATGTGGGTGCTCCACTCCAGGCCTCTGGTAGAGTATAAATAGTCACTCAACATTTTACTCAAAAGGGTGCAAGTAAAGTAAAAGAGCAAAAAGAAGAAAAGCATTTTCAATTTGCACCGAAATCATCTTAGATTGTGCATCATTTTGATGAATTTAGTGCAAAGTGTGCCACCACAAAAAGAAAGGCAAGAGAAAAAGATGATATAAAAAACATGAATGATGAACTGGAACTCTAGATTTTAGTTTTCCGGACGAGTGACTTGTGGCGGCAGAACTTAAACATAGAAAAACATTTGGGTAGGCAGGGATTTAGGAGGAAAATTACTTTGGACTACTCCTTCAAGGTATCGGGACTGCACTAAGATGGGGAAGATCAGGGTGCCTTGGATAATGCAAGTTCTATATTCTTTTCTATTATGAACACATGCAAACAATTTTTTTTCATCTGATCAACTCCTTTAAAACCCATTACTTGCCAAATTAGGCCGGTTTCACACTTGCGTTCCCCTGATGTGCGGCGGGCTGCAGACTTCCTCCGTGAAGCCCCACCCTCAGCTGCACCTCCGCAGTTATCTCCGCCTACATCTGTATGCGGCCCGCATGCGACCTGCGTACCTATATTTAACATTAGGTATGCAGGTCGTGCGGCTGTATGCGGATGGTGCCACATGCGTCGTTTTGACGATGCGGCAAAAAAAAATGCTACATGGCTGCATCTCCGCTGGTCGCCGCATCGCCAAAACGACGCATGCAGCACCATCCGCATACAGCCGCACGACCTGCATACCCAATGTTAAATATAGGTATGCAGGTCGCATGCGGGGAGGTGCGGCCGAGGGCGGGGCTTCACGGAGGAAGTCCGCAGCTCGCCGCACATCAGGGGAACGCAAGTGTGAAACCGGCCTTAGCAATTTTCTTTTTTTTTTTAAATGACAGATTTTTAATGATTTGGGGTCCTAAAGAATCAGAAACATAATTTGCCAAATTTTTACAAGTACGGATTTTTCAGAAAAGGGCATCCCAATATTCAATTAAAAATGACAATGACATGATATCCTGTTTTGAAAACATTCATTTTACAAACCCAACACAAAAAAATTGGACCTAATTATTAAACTTATAAAATCTTAGTTGCTAGAAGCAAAAGATTAGGCGTCCCAGAAAAAAGGACATTGGTAGATAAAGGGTTAACATCTGAAGTTGGGCACACCTTTAACACATTGGTAATTTCTGTATTTTCTTTTAGGTTTTTTTTTATTATTTTTGCAACTTGATGACCTCATTTATATTTGCATCACATGTTACATTCAAGAATGAAGCATTATAACGTTTATGTTGTATTCTTTCTTTAAAGATGGACTAAAAGCCACTCGGCCTGTAGACTTCAAACAGTCATTAGAAAACTATTTTTTACTTGCCGGTGAAAAATTGCATCGATCTGAAGCTAGACTGATTTGCTCCCTGGAGACATTTAGTTTCTAAGTTTGTTTAATGTTGTTGAACATTCGATAAATCAGGTTTTACGGGGGCAACATGAAAAAAAAAAAATCTCCAAGCAGTAAAGAGTAGCATAAACCTTCATTTTAAACATATTTATAACACTGGGTGACTGCTGCAACACTGCAGCAGAATTAAGATGATTAATACAAATAAATTAAAGGTATGAGCTCATTCTTTATGGCAGACTCATCCCGAAAACTGACAGTAACATCATCCATTTTAATACTTTACTCAGTGAATAATTGTTGGCAATTATAATGTCTCAGTGCTGAGAGCCATTTATAAACCCATCTCCATTTATATGAATCTAAAGGCATTTCTGTAACCCTTTGTGCCATTGAGATTATGCCTTAAGGAATATATGTTGTGCAGAAAAATGACCAAGAGTCAAGAAGGCAACAAAGTGACCAGAATGGCCAAATAAATCCATAAATCTGATTGGCCATAGCATGTAGAGAAAACTTCCAACGCCATAAATATTGTCCACTTTTGGACATCTTTTTGATGTTGAAGCTAGATATTGATACCTTTGTTAATCGGGGTCAGGATGTAGGATTGTTGAGTCATTTGCTTCTCAATAGATATTAGATAAAACTAAGGGATCATGTGACCAATTAGTTTTACCAATCAGTGAGTATACAGTTACAAAATATAGACAAGTGTTACTAAATCCTATTTATCATTGTTTTTTATACTACAAATTGAATACATAATAAAATTGATTTCTTAGACCTGATGAAGCTGATGTACTTTCTTTGAAAATCCCTAGTACAATCCAGAAAATTAAGAAATGAAAGGTAAACTTAAAAAAGGAAAATACAGCCATTCTGAAATGGATTTGAAATAAGGTAATGTAATAATAATAGGAAATGTTAATGAGACTGTTATTCAATTTTCTGCATATCACTTCTTTAGACTCTCCTGACTTACTGCAGAGCAGATTATGGGCATAAGCAATAGGAGAAAAGACTTAAAGGGGTTGTCCACTTTGTAAAGTGTGCTTTACTCACTACCTTCAGGACCACGGCTGAGTCCCTGCTACTCCTCTTAGTATCTGATATTGACTGTAATGCTTGCGTCATGTCGACAACATGGCAGTGAGCTCAGTGGCTCTGTGGGACATTCAATCTACACAGTCAAGGCAACAGGTAGGCTTTCATAGTATTTTTGTGGTTTGGTAGGCCTTTATAGTGTCCCTGCTGTTTGGTAAGCCTTTATGGTGTCGCTGTGGTTTGGTAGGCCTTTATAGTGTCCCTGTGGGTTGGTAATTCTTTATAGTGTCCCTGTGGTTTGGTAGGCCTGTACAGTGTCCCTGAGGTTTGGTCAGCCTTTATAGTGTCCCTGAGGTTTAGTAAGCCTTTATGGTGTCCCTGTGGTTTGGTATGCCTTTATAGTGTCCTTCCAGTTTGGTATGCCTTTATAATGTCCCTTCGATTTGGTAGATCTTTAAAGTGTCCCTGTGGTTTGGTAGGTATTTATAGTGCTCCTGTGGTTTGGTAGGTCTTTATAGTGTACCTTTAGTTTGGAAGGTCTTTATAGTGCTCCTGTGGTTAGGTAACCCTTTATAGTGCAACTAACATAGAGAAACTCAAAAAAACACATAATAAAAAGCAGACTCACCAAAACCCTGTCAAATGACAAATGCACTAGCAGGATGCAGCAGGCCCCCACTGATAAAGGATGGAGCAGCACAGGTGCAAGCTACTGATGAGAACAACCACCCACTCACCTAAATAATGGAGAGGTTGGCTGCCTATTAGCAAAAATGCACACAGATAGGCAGGGCTGCCACTAGGAATTTCGGGGGCCCCATACTGGCAAAATTTTTGGGGCCCCTTGAAATTCTGCCCAGGCTCCACCCTAGCCTCGCCTCTACCCCTCATAGTAACATAGTAACATAGTAACATAGTTAGTAAGGCTGAAAAAAGACATTTGTCCATCCAGTTCAGCCTATATTCCATCATAATAAATCCCCAGATCTACGTCCTTCTACAGAACCTAATAATTGTATGATACAATATTGTTCTGCTCCAGGAAGACATCCAGGCCTCTCTTGAACCCCTCGACTGAGTTCGCCATCACCACCTCCTCAGGCAAGCAATTCCAGATTCTCACTGCCCTAACAGTAAAGAATCCTCTTCTATGTTGGTGGAAAAACCTTCTCTCCTCCAGACGCAAAGAATGCCCCCTTGTGCCCGTCACCTTCCTTGGTATAAACAGATCCTCAGCGAGATATTTGTATTGTCCCCTTATATACTTATACATGGTTATTAGATCGCCCCTCAGTCGTCTTTTTTCTAGACTAAATTATCCTAATTTCGCTAATCTATCTGGGTATTGTAGTTCTCCCATCCCCTTTATTAATTTTGTTGCTCTCCTTTGTACTCTCTCTAGTTCCATTATATCCTTCCTGAGCACCGGTGCCCAAAACTGGACACAGAACTCCATGTGCGGTCTAACTAGGGATTTGTACAGAGGCAGTATAATGCTCTCATCATGTGTATCCAGACCTCTTTTAATGCACCCCATGATCCTGTTTGCCTTGGCAGCTGCTGCCTGGCACTGGCTGCTCCAGGTAAGTTTATCATTAACTAGGATCCCCAAGTCCTTCTCCCTGTCAGATTTACCCAGTGGTTTCCCGTTCAGTCTGTAATGGTGATATTGATTCCTTCTTCCCATGTGTATAACCTTACATTTATCATTGTTAAACCTCATCTGCCACCTTTCAGCCCAAGTTTCCAACTTATCCAGATCCATCTGTAGCAGAATACTATCTTCTCTTGTATTAACTGCTTTACATAGTTTTGTATCATCTGCAAATATCGATATTTTACTGTGTAAACCTTCTACCAGATCATTAATGAATATGTTGAAGAGAACAGGTCCCAATACTGACCCCTGCGGTACCCCACTGGTCACAGCGACCCAATTAGAGACTATACCATTTATAACCACCCTCTGCTTTCTATCACTAAGCCAGTTACTAACCCATTTACACACATTTTCCCCCAGACCAAGCATTCTCATTTTGTGTACCAACCTCTTGTGCGGCATGGTATCAAACGCTTTGGAAAAATCGAGATATACCACGTCCAATGACTCACCGTGGTCCAGCCTATAGCTTACCTCTTCATAAAAACTGATTAGATTGGTTTGACAGGAGCGATTTCTCATAAACCCATGCTGATATGGAGTTAAACAGTTATTCTCATTGAGCTAATCCAGAATAACATCCCTCAGAAACCCTTCAAATATTTTACCAAACAATAGAGGTTAGACTTACTGGCCTATAATTTCCAGGTTCACTTTTAGAGCCCTTTTTGAATATTGGCACCACATTTGCTATGCGCCAGTCCTGCGGAACAGACCCTGTCGCTATAGAGTCCCTAAAAATAAGAAATAATGGTTTATCTATTACATTACTTAGTTCTCTTAGTACTCATGGGTGTATGCCATCCGGACCCGGAGATTTATCTATTTTAATCTTATTTAGCCGGTTTCGCACCTCTTCTTGGGTTAGATTGGTGACCCTTAATATAGGGTTTTCATTGTTTCTTGGGATTTCACCTAGCATTTCATTTTCCACCGTGAATACCGTGGAGAAGAAGGTGTTTTAATATGTTAGCTTTTTCCTCGTCATCTACAACCATTATTTCCTCACTATTTTTTAAGGGGCCTACATTTTCAGTTTTTATTCTTTTACTATTGATATAGTTGAAGAACAGTTTGGGATTAGTTTTACTCTCCTTAGCAATGTGCTTCTCTGTTTCCTTTTTGGCAGCTTTAATTAGTTTTTTAGATAAAGTATTTTTCTCCCTATAGTTTTTTAGAGCTTCAATGGTGCCATCCTGCTTTAGTAGTGCAAATGCTTTCTTTTTACTGTTAATTGCCTGTCTTACTTCTTTGTTTAGCCACATTGGGTTTTTCCTATTTCTAGTCCTTTTATTCCCACAAGGTATAAACCGCTTACACTGCCTATTTAGGATGTTCTTAAACATTTCCCATTTATTATCTGTATTCTTATTTCTGAGGATATTGTCCCAGTCTACCAGATTACGGGCATCTCTAAGCTGGTCAAACTTTGCCTTCCTAAAGTTCAGTGTTTTTGTGACTCCCTGACAAGTCCCCCTAGTGAAAGACAGGTGAAACTGCACAATATTGTGGTCGCTATTTCCTAGATGCCCAACCACCTGCAGATTTGTTATTCTGTCAGGTCTATTAGATAGTATTAGGTCTAAAAGTGCTGCTCCTCTGGTTGGATTCTGCACCAATTGTGAAAGATAATTTTTCTTGGTTATTAGCAGAAACCTGTTGCCTTTATGGGTTTCACAGGTTTCTGTTTCCCAGTTAATATCCGGGTAGTTAAAGTCCCCCATAACCAGGACCTCATTATGGGTTGCAGCTTCATCTATCTGCTTTAGAAGTAGACTTTCCATGGTTTCTGTTATATTTGGGGGTTTGTAACAGACCCCAATGAGAATTTTGTTACCATTTTTCCCTCCATGAATTTCGACCCATATGGACTCGACATCCTCATTTCCTTCACTAATATCCTCCCTTAACTCCTTTACCCCCAAGGGTGGTTTGCAAGTCAATGACCAGGCCAATTTTTACAATTCTGACCACTGTCCCTTTATGAGGCTATAACTCTGGAACGCTTCAACGGATCCTGGTGATTCTGACATTGTTTTCTCGTGACATATTGTACTTCATGATAGTGGTAAAATTTCTTTGATAGTACCTGCGTTTATTTGTGAAAAAAACGGAAATTTGGCGAAAATTTTGAAAATTTCGCAATTTTCAAACTTTGAATTTTTATGCAATTAAATCACAGAGATATGTCACACAAAATACTTAATAAGTAACATTTCCCACATGTCTCCTTTACATCAGCATAATTTTGGAACCAAATTTTTTTTTTGTTAGGGAGTTATAAGGGTTAAAAGTTGACCAGCAATTTCTCATTTTTCTCAACACCATTTTTTTTTTGGGACCACATCTCATTTGAAGTCATTTTGAGGGGTCTATATGATAGAAAATACCCAAGTGTTACACCATTCTAAAAACTACACCCCTCAAGGTGCTCCAAACCACATTCAAGAAGTTTATTAACCCTTCAGGTGTTTAATAGGAATTTTTGGAATGTTTAAATAAAAATGAACATTTAACTTTTTTACACAAAAAATTTACTTCAGCTCCAATTTGTTTTATTTTACCAAGGGTAACAGGAGAAAATGGACCCCAAAAGTTGTTTCCAATTTGTCCTGAGTACGCTGATACCCCATATGTGGCAGTAAACCACTGTTTGGGCACATGGGAGAGCTCGGAAGGGAAGGAGCGCCGTTTGACTTTTCAATGCAAAATTTACAGAAATTGAGATGGGACGCCATGTTGCGTTTGGAGAGCCACTGATGTGCCTAAACATTGAAACCCCCCACAAGTGACACCATTTTGGAAAGTAGACCCCCTAAGGAACTTATCTGGATGTGTGGTGAGCACTTTGACCCACCAAGTGCTTCACAGAAGTTTATAATGCAGAACCGTAAAAATAAAAAATCATATTTTTTCACAAAAATTATATTTTTGCCCCCAATTTTTTATTTTTCCAAGGGTAAGAGAAGAAATTGGACCTCAAAAGTTGTTGTCCAATTTGTCCTGAATACGCTGATACCCCATATGTGGCAGTAAACCACTGTTTGGGCGCATGGGAGAGCTCGGAAGGGAAGGAGCGCCGTTTGACTTTTCAATGCAAAATTGACAGAAATTGAGATGGGACGCCATGTTGCGTTTGGAGAGCCACTGATGTGCCTAAACATTGAAACCCCCCACAAGTGACACCATTTTGGAAAATAGACCCCCTAAGGAACTTATCTAGAGGTGTGGTGAGCACTTTGACCCACCAAGTGCTTCACAGAAGTTTATAATGCAGAACCGTAAAAATAAAAAATCATATTTTTTCACAAAAAATATATTTTTGCCCCCAATTTTTTATTTTTCCAAGGGTAATAGAAGAAATTGGACCTCAAAAGTTGTTGTCCAATTTGTCCTGAGTATGCTGATACCCCATATGTGGCAGTAAACCACTGTTTGGGCGCATGGGAGAGCTCGGAAGGGAAGGAGCGCCGTTTGACTTTTCAATGCAAAATTGACAGGAATTGAGATGGGACGCCATGTTGCGTTTGGAGAGCCACTGATGTGCCTAAACATTGAAACCCCCCACAAGCGACACCATTTTGGAAAGTAGACCCCCTAAGGAACTTATCTGGATGTGTGGTGAGCACTTTGACCCACCGAGGGCTTCACAGAAGTTTATAATGCAGAGCCATAAAAATAAAACAAAATTTTTTTCCCACAAAAATTATTTTTTAACCCCCAGTTTTGTATTTTCCCTAGGGTAACAGGAGAAATTGGACCCCAAAAGTTGTTGTCCAATTTGTCCTGAGTACGCTGATACCCCATATGTGGGGGAAGAACCACCGTTTGGGCGCATGGGAGGGCTCGGAAGGGAAGGAGCGCCATTTGGAATGCAGACTTAGATGGAATTGTCTGCAGGCGTCACATTGCGTTTGCAGAGCCCCTAATGTACCTAAACAGTAGAAACCCCCCACAAGTGACACCATTTTGGAAAGTAGACCCCCTAAGGAACTCATCTTGATGTGTTGTGAGAGCTTTGAACCCCTAAGTATTTCACTACAGTTTATAACGCAGAGCCGTGCAAATAAAAAATATTTTTTTTTCCACAAAAATTATATTTTAGCCCCCAGTTTTGTATTTTTCCAAGGTTAGCAGGAGAAATTGGACCCTAAATGTTGTTGTCCAATTTGTCCTGAGTACACTGATACCCGATATGTGGGGGGGAACCACCGTTTGGGCGCATAGGAGGGCTCGGAAGGGAAGGAGCATCATTTGGAATGCAGACTTAGATGGATTGGTCTGCAGGCGTCACATTGCGTTTGCAGAGCCCCTAATGTACCTAAACAGTAGAAACCCCCCACAAGTGACCCCATATTGGAAACTAGACCCCTCAATGAACTTATCTAGATTTGTTGTGAGAACTTTGAACCCCCAAGTGTTTCACTACAGTTTATAACGCAGAGCCGTGAAAATAAAAAATCTTTTTGTTTTCCCACAAAAATTATTTTTTAGCCCCCAGTTTTGTATTTTCCCAAGGGTAACAGGAGAAATTGGACCACAAAAGTTGTTGTCCTATTTGTCCTGAGTACGCTGATACCCCATATGTTGGGGTAAACCCCTGTTTGGGCACACGGGAGAGCTCGGAAGGGAAGGAGCACTGTTTTACTTTTTCAACGCAGAATTGGCTGTAATTGAGATCGGACGCCATGTCATGTTTGGAGAGCCCCTGATGTGCCTAAACAGTGGGAACCCCCCAATTATAACTGAAACCCTAATCTAAACACACCCCTAACCTTAATTCCAACGGTAACCCTAACCACACCTCTAACCCTGACACACCTCTAACCCTAATCCCAACCCTATTCCCAAACGTAAATATAATCTAAACCCTAACCGTAACTTTAGCCCCAACCCTAACTGTAGCCCCAACCCTAACCCTAACCCTAATCCTAGCCCTAACCCTAGCCCTAGCCCTAACCCTAACCCTAGCCCTAACCCTAACCCTAACCCTAGCCCTAACCCTAACCCTAGCCCTAACCCTAGCCCTAACCCTAACCCTATTCCCAACTGTAAATGTAATCTAAACCCTAACCCTAACTTTAGCCCCAACCCTAACTGTAGCCCCAACCCTAACCCTAGCCCTAACCCTAGCCCTAGCCCTAACCCTAGCCCTAATCCTAGCCCTAACTCTAGCCCTAATGGGAAAATGGAAATAAATACATTTTTTTTTATTTTTCCCTAACTAAGGGGGTGATGAAGGGGGGTTTGATTTACTTTTATAGCAGGTTTTTTAGCGGATTTTTATGATTGGCAGCCGTCACACACTGAAAGACGCTTTTTATTGCAAAAAATATTTTTTGCAATACCACATTTTGAGAGCTATAATTTTTCCATATTTTGGTCCACAGAGTCATGTGAGGTCTTGTTTTTTGCGGGACGAGTTGACGTTTTTATTGAAAACATTTTCGGGCATGTGACATTTTTTGATCGCTTTTTATTCCGATTTTTGTGAGGCAGAATGACCAAAAACCAGCTATTCATGAATTTCTATTGGGGGAGGCGTTTATACCGTTCCGCGTTTGGTAAAATTGATAAAGCAGTCTTATTCTTCGGGTCAGTACGATTACAGCGATATCTCATTTATATCATTTTTTTATGTTTTGGCGCTTTTATACGATAAAAACTATTTTACAGAAAAAATAATTATTTTTGCATTGCTTTATTCTCAGGACTATAACTTTTTTATTTTTTTGCTGATGATGCTGTATGGCGGCTCGTTTTTTGTGGGACAAGATGACATTTGCAGCGGTACCATGGTTATTTATAACTGTCTTTTTGATCGCGTGTTATTCCACTTTTTGTTCGGCGGTATGATAATAAAGTGTGGTTTTTTGCCTCGTTTTTTTTTTTTTTTTTCTTACGGTGTTTACTGAAGGGGTTAACTAGTGGGCCAGTTTTATAGGTCGGGTCGTTACAGACGCGGCGATACTAAATATGTGTACTTTTATTGGTTTGTTTTTTATTTAGATGAAGAAATGTATTTATGGGAATAATAATTTTTTTTTTTTTCATTATTTTGGAATATTTTTTTTTTTTCACACATTTGGAAAATTTTTTTTTACTTTTTTACATTGTCCCAGGGGGGGACATCACAGATCAGTGATCTGACAGTGTGCACAGCACTCTGTCAGATCACTGATCTGACATGCAGCGCTGCAGGCTTCACAGTGCCTGCTCTGAGCAGGCTCTGTGAAGCCACCTCCCTCCCTGCAGGACCCGGATCCGCGGCCATCTTGGATCCGGGCCTGGAGCAGGGAGGGAGGGAGGTAAGACCCTCGCAGCAACGCGATCACATCGCGTTGCTGCGGGGGGCTCAGGGAAGCCCGCAGGGAGCCCCCTCCCTGCGCGGTGCTTCCCTGCACCGCCGGCACATCGCGATCATGTTTGATCGCGGTGTGCCAGGGGTTAATGTGCCGGGGGCGGTCCGTGACCGCTCCTGGCACATAGTGCCGGATGTCAGCTCCGATAAGCAGCTGACACCCGGCCGCGATCAGCGGCGCTCCCCCCGTGAGCGCTGCCGATCGCTATGACGTACTATCCCATCCAGGGTCAGATAAGCCCAGGGCACCTCGACGGGATAGTACGTCTAAGGTCACAGAGGGGTTAAAGTGGACTTTAGACAAGACTTTACATAGAGACAAACCCCTCCTCCTCTCCGATTTTTACGATCCTTTCTAAACAGACTGTAACCCTGTAAGTTAACTGCCCAGTCATAGCATTCATCTAACCATGTCTCGGTTATTCCCACTATGTCAAAGTTACCTGTAGGTATTTCTGCTTCTAGTTCTTCCATCTTGTTTGTCAGGCTTCTGGCGTTTGTGAGCATGCAGTTTAGAGGATTTTGTTTTGTTCCAATCTCCTCGCTGTGGATTGTTTTAGAAATGTTCTTACCTCCCATCTGAGTATGTTTTCCTGGGTCTTCTTTGTTCAAGTCTAATGTTTTTCTTCCCGTCCCCTCTTCTTCTAGTTTAACGCCCTCCTGATGAGTGTAGCGAGTCTTCTGGCGAATGTGTGTTTCCCAGGTTTGTTGAGGTGTAGTCCGTCTCTGGCGAGGAGTCCATCGTACCAGTAATTCACACCGTGGTCCAGGAATCCGAATCCTTGTTGTCTGCACCATCGTCTTAGCCAGTTGTTTGCATCAAGGATCCTGTTCCATCTCCTGGTGCCATGCCCGTCTACTGGAAGGATAGAAGAAAAAACTACCTGTGCATCCAGTTCCTTTACTTTCTTCCCCAAGTCTTCAAAGTCTTTGCAGATTGTCGGTAGGTCCTTCCTTGCCGTGTCATTGGTGCCAACATGTATCAGAAGAAATGGGTGGACGTCCTTGGAGCTGAAGAGCTTTGGTATCCTATCGGTCACATCCTTGATCATCGCACCTGGAAGGCAGCATACTTCTCTTGCAGTTATGTCCGGTCTGCAGATGGCTGCTTCTGTGCCTCTCAGTAGTGAGTCTCCCACCACCACCACTCTTCGTTGCTTCTTGGCTGTACTTTTTGCTGTCACTTGTTGCTGTGTGCCCTTTTCTTTTTTGCTTGCTGGTATTGCTTCATCCTTAGGTGTGCCATCTTCATCCTCTACAAAGATTTGATATCGGTTCTTCAGTTGTGTGGTTGGTGATTTCTCCACGGTCTTCTTGCTTCTTTTGGTCACATGCTTCCACTCATCTGCTTTTGGAGGTTCTCTGACACTTTTTTCACCTTCTGTGACCAGTAGAGATGCTTCTGTTCTGTCTAGAAAGTCTTCATTCTCTTTGATGAGTTTCAAAGTTGCTATTCTTTCTTCCAGACCCCGCACCTTTTCTTCTAAAAGGGCCACTAGTCTACACTTCTGACAGGTGAAATTTGATTCTTCTTCTGGTCGATCTGTGAACATGTAGCACATGCTGCAGCTCACCATGTAGGTTGTCACATCTGCCATGTTGCTCCTAGATCCTGCTGACTTGCTGTGTGTTTTCCTTCTTGTGTAATCTACTCAGCCAAGCTCTCTTGCAATAATATCCTACAGGCAAAAATTCCTTACGGCGCGCGGTTTGGTGATGCTTTCCAAGCAGCTGCTCCCGGCTGTACCCAACGATCTTCTAGCTTAGGGAGACTTCGCTTTTCCCAGAAGGCACCTGGAATATGCAAATTAGCCTCCTCAAGCTTGAATCCCTGGTTTGGTGATGCTTTCCAAGCAGCTGGTCCCGGCTGTACCCAACGATCTTCTAGCTTAGGGAGACTTCGCTTTTCCCAGAAGGCACCTGGAATATGCAAATTAGCCTCCTCAAGCTTGAATCCCTGGTTTGGTGATGCTTTCCAAGCAGCTGGTCCCGGCTGTACCCAACGATCTTCTAGCTTAGGGAGACTTCGCTTTTCCCAGAAGGCACCTGGAATATGCAAATCAGCCTCCTCAAGCTTGAATCCCTGGTTTGGTGATGCTTTCCAAGCAGCTGGTCCCGGCTGTACCCAACGATCTTCTAGCTTAGGGAGACTTCGCTTTTCCCAGAAGGCACCTGGAATATGCAAATTAGCCTCCTCAAGCTTGAATCCCTGGTTTGGTGATGCTTTCCAAGCAGCTGGTCCCGGCTGTACCCAACGATCTTCTAGCTTAGGGAGACTTCGCTTTTCCCAGAAGGCACCTGGAATATGCAAATTAGCCTCCTCAAGCTTGAATCCCTGGTTTGGTGATGCTTTCCAAGCAGCTGGTCCCGGCTGTACCCAACGATCTTCTAGCTTAGGGAGACTTCGCTTTTCCCAGAAGGCACCTGGAATATGCAAATTAGCCTCCTCAAGCTTGAATCCCTGGTTTGGTGATGCTTTCCAAGCAGCTGGTCCCGGCTGTACACAATGATCTTCTAGCTTAGGGACACTTCGCTTTTCCCAGAAGGCACCTGGAATATGCAAATTAGCCTCCTCAAGCTTGAATCCCTGGTTTGGTGATGCTTTCCAAGCAGCTGGTCCCGGCTGTACCCAATGATCTTCTAGCTTAGGGAGACTTCGCTTTTCCCAGAAGGCACCTGGAATATGCAAATTAGCCTCCTCAAGCTTGAATCCCTCGAACCTTCCAAAGTCCCACCACCCTCTCTTGGGAAAAACCAACTTCTGCACCATGTCCTCACCAATCACACATTAACAGTTCCCATCACCAGATCACATATATAGCCAGCAGCTTTTGTTTTGGCCAAAAGATTTTTTAATCCGCCACCACAACAAGGTAGACTCTCTTGGCCAGGCTCTACTGTAACTTATTAAACATTTCTTAAAATATCCAATACAATTTTAGGTATATTTTTATTTATTTTTCTATTTTTAAAATTACCAATAATGCCACATACAAGGGACAAAAACCACCGCACCATGACCGAATCACACAATAACACCACATGGTGAACAATAATACCACATGCAAGGAACAAATACCATCACGCCATTGACCAGACCACATTTTACCACCAAATAGTTACCGAATAATATCACATACAAGGAACGAATACCACCACACAGTGACCAGATCACATTTCCACCACATAGTGACCGAATACTACAATACTGATGCAATACTGATCATTAATATAAAAAAAAAATACTAATGCTATTATACACAGTATAATAGCAGCACGGTGGTGCAGTGGATAGCACAGCAGCCTTGCATCGCTGGAGTCCTGGGTTCAAACCCCACCAAGGACAACATCTGCAAAGAGTTTGTATGTTCTCTTCGTGTTTGCGTGGGTTTCCTCCGGGTACTCTGGTTTCCTCCCACATTCCAAAGACATACTGATAGGGAATTTAGATTGTGAGCCCCAACAGGGACAGTGATGATAATGTGTGCAAAACTGTAAAACGCTGCGGAATATGTTAGCGCTATATAAAAATAAAGATTATTATTATTAGATCTGTGCTTAGTATATAATGTCTGTGTACAGGTAATACAGTGATCATGGGTGACATTATACACAGGAGCTCTGTATATAGTGTATAGTGTACAGGTAATACAGTGATCACCGGTGACATTATACACAGGATCTCTGTATATAGTGTCAGTGTACAGGTAATACAGTGATCACCAGTGACATTATACACAGGAGCTCTGTATATACAGTGTATAGTGTAAGCGTACAGGTAATACTCTGACTCACCGGTGACGTCTCTAGCTGAAGTCCTTCATCTTTGCTTTTCTTCTTTATCCAGTTCAGACCGCGATCAGTTCTTCCAGCCAGGACTCGTCTCTGCAGAAAATAACACAGTTATCTAGTGCACATTGGTAGGTATTTATCATTTTCATGTGGTTTGGTAGGATCTTTATAGTTTCCATGTGGTTTGATAGGTCTTTATAGTGTCCTTGTGGTTTGGTAGGCCTTCATAGTGCTCCTGTAGTTTGGTAGGCCTTGATAGCGTCCCTGTGGTTTGGTAGGTTTTTACAGTGTCCCTGTGGTTTGGTAGGTCTTCATAGTGTTCCTGTAGTTTGGTAGGTCTTTACAGTGTCCCTGTGGTTTGGTAGGCCTTTACAGTGTCCCTGTGGTTTGGTAGGCCTTTACAGTGTCCCTGTGGTTTGATAGGTCTTTATAGTGTCCCTGCTGTTTGGTAAGCCTTTATAGTGTCCCTGTGGTTTGGTAGGTCTTTATAGTGTCCATGTGGTTTGGTAGGTCTTTATAGTTTCCCTGTGGTTTGGTAGGCCTTTATGGTGTCGCTGTGGTTTGGTAGGCCTTTATAGTGTCCCTGTGGTTTGATAAGTCTTTATAGTGTCCCTATGGGTTGATAATTCTTCATAGTGTCCCTGTGGTTTGGTAGGTCTTTACAGTGTCCCTGTGGTTTGGTAGGTCTTTACAGTGTCCCTGTGGTTTGGTAGGTGTTTATAGTGTCCCTGTGGATGGGAGGCCTTCATAGTGCTCCTGTAGTTTGGTAAGCCTTGATAGTGTCCCTGTGGTTTGGTAGGCCTTTACAGTGTCCCTGTGGTTTGGTAGGTCTTTACAGTGTCCCTGTGGTTTGGTAGGTCTTTACAGTGTCCCTGTGGTTTGGTAGGTCTTTACAGTGTCCCTGTGGTTTGGTAGGCCTTTACAGGGTCCCTGTGGTTTGGTAGGCCTTTACAGTGTCCCTGTGGTTTGGTAGGCCTTTACAGTGTCCCTGTGGTTTGGTAGGTCTTTACAGTGTCCCTGTGGTTTGGTAGGCCTTGATAGTGTCCCTGTGGTTTGGTAGGTCTTTACAGTGTCCTTGTGGTTTGGTAGGCCTTTACAGTGTCCCTGTGGTTTGGTAGGTCTTTATAGTGTCCCTGTGGATGGGAGGCCTTCATAGTGCTCCTGTAGTTTGGTAGGTCTTTACAGTGTCCCTGTGGTTTGGTAGGTCTTTACAGTGTCCCTGTGGTTTGGTAGGCCTTTACAGTGTCCCTGTGGTTTAGTAGGTCTTTACAGTGTCCCTGTGGTTTGGTAGGTCTTTACAGTATTCCTGCAGTCTGGTTGTTCTTTATAATGTCTCTAAGGTTTTGTAGGTCTTTATAGTGTTATTGCTCGATGAAGCAAGCCTGCCTTATCTTGGATCCTTTTTCTATTCCGTTTTTTGCCTCTGCTGTAGAGCCTGCTGGGAAAGAGATCAGTACAAAGATGAGTCAGAACTCACCTGCACCAAGACACATATCTGCTGTCTCAGCTCTCACAGCGCAGTCGAGCATGCAAAGAAGCAGCAGGATTATAAATCTTCCTCTGATAGCCATCACTGAAAGCTTTAAATAAATGATTCTTACAGAACAGCCCATGTTAGCATTCTAATGTAATGCAATCCATTACCAAGAAGCGCGGCTGAAGAACTTCATTATCATTGCATAGCGAGGATACAATCCCTATGTAAGCCATGTTCACAGCTGCTCTTGTTACAGAGGGCTACACATACTGTACATTTTCATTATGTGATCTAGATGATGATTTGTGGTAAAATGCAGCACTCGGAGAAGAGGCGCAAATGTCAACCTGGCAGAGCTCATCACAGGATAACACCAGAGCGGCAGGGCATGGCCAAAAGTGGCTTTTTTGAAGTGTGTGTCATATATGTATAAAACCTAAATAACAATGTGTTTCAGACCCCAAACCAGTCTAGATACCGTACTTACCTTCCATTACACACAAGCCGATGCAATCAAAATTATTCAACCCCCATTGTAAATTAGGTTTATTAGCAACATTTTAAAACTTTCTGCTTTTTGCCATAAAAAACAATAAAACAAGAACAATGTAAATAGCTCCACACAACTAAGAACAAAAGGGCTTTCTCCAGAATCAGCACAAAATGCCACTTTTTCTGACTACTGCAGTTTCTGAATTATTCAACTTCTTTAGTACATTGCACCTTTGGCTGTTATGACCTGCTGCAAATGTGATGCATAGTCAGACACCAGCTTCTGGCAGTATTCCTAAAAAATCATAGCACATTCCTCACTGGCAATGGCCTCCAGTTCACTAATATTCTCGGTTTGTGTTTTGCAACTGTCTTCTTCAAATCATGCAAAGAAAAATTCTGTGGGGTTTTCATCAGGCAACTGTGACACCACTTGCAGTAGTTTGTCTAAAAATCAAGTCTTGGTGGGATTTGAGGCATGCTTAGGGTCATTTTCCTGTTAACAGTTCTAATGATGCAC
Source organism: Ranitomeya imitator (assembly GCF_032444005.1). Taxonomy (NCBI): domain Eukaryota; kingdom Metazoa; phylum Chordata; class Amphibia; order Anura; family Dendrobatidae; genus Ranitomeya; species Ranitomeya imitator. The sequence continues at coordinate 72,561,770 of NC_091283.1, read as the reverse complement.
AAACTTCAGCTTACTCGCAGATGTGACGTTTTTGCCTAGGATTTCCTGGTTCTTGAAAGAATCCATCTTTCCTTCCTACAGTTTTTGCAATGCCAGATGAAGCAATGGAGCCCTAGAACATCACCGAGCAACCACCATGCTTTACTGTAGGTATCACCGAGCCACCGCCATGCTACACTGTAGGCATCACTGAGCCACTGCCATGCTTCTTTGTAGACATCACTGAGCCATTGACATGCTTCACTGTAGCCATCACTGAGCCACCACCATGCTTCACTCTAGGCATCAATAAGTCATGACCATGCTTCACTGTAGGCATTACTGAGCCACTGCTATGTTGCACTCTAATCATCACCTTTTCACTGCCATGCTTCACTCTAGCCATACAGTAATATATAGGGAGCTTTTTCCCTATAACATTCATGCTAGCACTGTACTTGTTGCTGGTACAATGCCTGAAAGAGTAAATTTTATTTTGAATACAATTGAGGATGCTTCAGTGCACCCTTGGCATAGCTAAGCGTTCGATGTGACTCTTTCTCATTTGCGTATTGAGGACTTCCCCACTTCAGATTCAGTGTTGGCTTTCTGGAATGAACATAGTCTGATAGCTGCTGTCAATTGTGCACATGTTGGCCAGGCAGGTTCTCCTCCCGGTCTCATTTCTGCTGATGCCACTCGCTACACTAATACACTCAGAAGTTTAGCAAGCGGCTTCAGAGAAGAGGAAAGGGTGGAGAGCAAATCCTGAGTTTGCCTCATCAATCAATAAGAGATTATCCCCACTGGTGGCAATGATATAGTATAGAGATGAGCACATTTTTTGAAATTCAGATTCACTGACTTTGCCAAAGTTTCCCAAAAAATACAACTTTTAACGAATAAATTTGCATGAATGTCAATATGTAAAAGCTTGTAATTGCTGGAAAAAAATACACATGGGGAGAAGAGAGAGAGAACCTCTCTGTCCATAGGAGTTTATATTTTACAGGCAAAAATGAGAGGACCCTGCTGACAGTTGGGATAATCATCTATTCGGTGATGGAGTAAATGGTCCTCTGACCAGAAGATGATCGCTACACTTCCGGCATAGGCAGAAAAGTTCACACATGCGGCAGTATTCAGACAGTGGTCACTCTGGGATGTGAGCACCACTAATCAGAAGCAGGGAGGGGAAGGTCCCCAATATGTAAATGAGGAGACAAAATGGTGCACCAAAGTTTTGACCACATGAAGGGTGCATACAAGCCTCATTTGCAAACAAATTGGGTTATTTTTTCAGGCACGGCACCACTAACCGGTACAGGGCTAGTATGATTTTTATGGGTGCTAAGTACTCTATATAACTGTATTGCTCATTTAAAATGCATTTTGGGGGTGACAGACTCCCATTACATTGTTCTTGTTTAATTATTTTAATCGGATTACTATAAACAGCAGGAAGTTTGCAAATTTTGGTGACTGTAAGCAGACTACATAGCTCTGGGCTACTCAAGAGACAACTTGAGAATAACACTTTATGGGGTTAGTTAGTTGATTTCCTTACAAACAATCACAGAGACAAAAGGAATCTGTTTTCTCCTTTTATGGTGGAATTGGGACCTCCTCCTTATCTATTGGTGCCCTATGCAGCTGCACAGTTTGCACAAGCGGTATGCTCTTCCCTGGCCTCTTGACTGATTGACTATAATTTGGTCAAAAATATACAAACTTCTTCAGATGGAGTACAAATTTGAGGCCAATGCAAATCTGCAGCAGAAATCCAAGTCCTCTGATTCTTCCGCAGATTTTCATTCACATCTAATTTTTTCAGCATAGCAAAAATCAGTTGGGTGATGTAGTTAAAGAAGTCATGTCATCAGGTCAATAGTTTCCAGTTTTTGCTCATATTTCATTTCTGTTGTTCCCCTGAGAATTGATTTTTTTTTCTTTTAAATTCTGCATTCGGCCACTTACACACATTGAGTATTTGTTAGGTTTTTATAGGGAGTCTGTCAGTAGGCCATAGGAAGCTGAATAAAATGATATCTTGATAACTGCGATCTGAAGTCTTATTCCAAAGATATTCATGTTTTTCTTAATATGTAAATGAGCTGTTAAGATCTATGGGCCGGACATAGATCTCTCTGAGAATCTGCCTCCACAGATTATAGTAAATAGAAGGAGGACTTACCAGTTTGAGACAAGTAACTAACACAGAACAGGATAACTGATCTTTGTCTCATAACAAACACATTTTTGCAGCTCTTGAGTTCTGCTGTATTTCAACAATATTGCAATCCTGCCTGTGAGCTGGAAGCTGAAGCTGAGAGGAATCTGTAGATGTGTCAGGTATAATCACACACAGCTCTGCAGTGAGATCCGAAGAGAAGAGAGTGTTCATTCCACATCATACTGGCAACGCTGGTAATCACCACACATCACACTGGTAACAGTGGTCACCATTACATCTCACACTGGTAACTCAACCTTCATGTAAAATAATCTCTGGAGGAAGATTCTTTGGGAGATCTATGTCCGGCCCATAGATCGTAACAGCTTATTTACATATAAGAGAAACATGGATTTCTCTGGAATAAAACCTTGGATCGCAGACATCTACTATATAATTGTCTAAGGGTCACTTCCGTCTTTCTGTCCTTCTGTCTGTCTGTCACGGATATTCATTGGTCGCGGCCTCTGTCTGTCATGGAAATCCAAGTCACTGATTGGTCGTGGCAAAACGCCCACGACCATTGCCATGACCAATCAGCAATGGGCACAGTCCGGCGGCAAAATGGCTGCTCCTTCCTCCCTGCAGTCAGTGCCCACTCCATACTCCCCTCCAGTCAGCCCTCACACAGGGTTAATGCCAGCGTTAATGGACCGCGGTGTAACGCACTCCATTAACGCAGCTATTAACCCTGTGCGACCAACTTTTTACTATTGATGCTGTGTATGCAGCATCAATAGTAAAAAGATCTAATGTTACAAATAATAATAATAATGAAAAAAGGTTATTCTCAACCTCCGGCATGGTGCTGTCCTCGGCAGTGCAAGCGGCAGGTTCCAGTGCCAAGGATACTATGCGAGAAGGACCTGCCATGACGTCACGGTCATGTGACCGCGACGTCATCACAGGTCCTGCGCTCATACCAACCCTGGGACCGGAAGCTGCCGCGTGCACCGCACACAGGCTCCAGGACTACAAGGGGCCTTCGGAAGGTGAGTATATGTTTATTTTTTATTTTAAGTCTTTTTTAACCACGCATATAGTGCCCACATTGCTATATACTACGTGGGCTGTGTTGCATACTGCGTGGGCTGCGTTATATACTACATGGCTGCTATGTACTACGTGGGCAGTGTTATATACTAGGTGGGCAATGTTATATACTGCGTGGGCTGCGTTATATACTACATGGCTGCTATATACTATGTGGGCAGTGTTATATACTGTGAGGGCTGCTGTTGTGAACAGGTAATTCAGAACCACAATGGACATTGATGTTCAGAGCACATAAAGTGACCTGACAATTACCAAAAACAAAGGACGAGCTCTGAGACGTGGGAACTCTGCTGACCGCAATCCCTAATCCTAACACACCACACTAGAGGTAGCCGTGGATTGCGCCTAACGCTCCCTATGCAACTCGGCACAGCCTGAGAAACTAACTAGCCCTGAAGATAGAAAAATAAGCCTACCTTGCCTCAGAGAAATTCCCCAAAGGAAAAGGCAGCCCCCCACATATAATGACTGTGAGTAAGATGAAAATACAAACACAGAGATGAAATAGATTTAGCAAAGTGAGGCCCGACTTACTGAATAGACCGAGGATAGGAAAGATAGCTTTGCGGTCAACACAAAAACCTACAAACAACCACGCAGAGGGGCAAAAAGACTCTCCGCACCGACTAACGGTACGGAGGTGCTCCCTCTGCGTCTCAGAGCTTCCAGCAAGCAAGAAAAACCAATATAGCAAGCTGGACAGAAAAAATAGCAAACAAAAATAACACAAGCAAAACTTAGCTTATGCAGGATAGACAGGCCACAGGAACGATCCAGGAGGAAGCAAGACCAATACTAGAACATTGACTGGAGGCCAGGATCAAAGCACCAGGTGGAGTTAAATAGAGCAGCACCTAACGACTTAACCTCATCACCTGAGGAAGGAAACTCAGAAGCCGCAGTACCACTCTCATCCACCAACGGAAGCTCATAGACAGAACCAGCCGAAGTACCACTCTCGACCACAGGAGGGAGCTTGGCCACAGAATTCACAACAGGCTGCGTTATATACTGCATAGACAAATAGGAGAGCAATTGAGTTTACAGGGTTAAAAACAGAGTACTTTATTAAACATGAATCAAGTGACAAAAGTATCATACAGAAGGTAAAAAGTGGGGCACTCTGGGATGCAATTCGGTGCCACCTCCCCCACTATTTTGACATTGGTAAGCACTGCTCTTGATATACTTTTATAGCCACTAACCACTTGGTTGTGACAAGCACATATTCCTATTTGGAGCATGCCCTTATACATTTTAGGCATTATGCATATTACTAAGGGGTAGTGGGTGCTGGTGATCTTGCACATCATCATGTTCCTTTTTACCTTCTGTATGATACTTTTGTCACTTGATTCATGTTTAATAAAGTACTCTGTTTTTAACCCTGTAAACTCAATTGCTCTCCTATTTGTCTATGCTTATATATGGAGTGGGGTAATCCTATGCCTCATTTGGAGGTTGTGTTTTGCATTATTTAACTCATGGTATAGTTACAATGCGTTTGTCTGGTACTCTGATAATGTTATATACTGCGTGGGCTGTGTTATATACTGTTTGGGCTGTGTTATATACTGCGTGGCCACTGTTATATACTGCGTGGCCTGTATTAACGCATCGGGTATTCAAGAATATGTTGTGGCCTGTGCTATATACTATGTGGCTGCTATATACATATTCTAGAATACCCAATGTGTTAGAATCGGGCCACCATCTAGTCAAAGTATCATTTTATTCAGCTCCCTATGACCTACATGTCCATATAGACGGCATAGAAGTGGCGTTCCTACTGACAGATTCCCTTCAACCAAAACCAGAAGTGGGTGGAAAATGCAGAAATGGTTACGTGTTTCAACTATACGTTATCTCTGACTTATCCACTCCTAGTTTTAGCTTACAAATACTGAGGTAAAAAAACTCACCAAATACTCAACGTGTGCATGTGGCCATACAGTTCAGAAATGTGAGCTTTTTTTTATTTAGCACTACTTTTTATGATCTTTGCCAACCAAGGAGGTTGCTTACATACTCACAGTCTCTTTATAGTGATTAGACTACTATTTTTCCAAATTGGTAACTATAAACTTCTGTCTGACTGTATCCACCACTAGGGGGAGCTTGGGAGCTTACTGCATACTGTACATGCATTAGGCTCATTATTAAACCAACATGTGATGAGCTCCCTCTAGTGGCAGTTTCATGCAGCCATTTTTTATCATTCAGTTTTTTCTATGCCAAGAATTGTTGCTGTATCAATGATCATTCTAGCTTTACAAAATGTGTTCCACAGATATAACACATAATACACATAATATGCAATTTCATTTACAAAATCATTGTGAGTCCCAATTGGGGCAAAGGATTATAAAACAAAGATATTCCAGCAGGTTCACAATAATATGTGGTGTTCACCATGCATTAACTCAGCATGAAGCCAGTCATAATTTCAGATATAACACTATAGATTTAAATGTAATTAGGTGCAGGATTCAATTATGTGCCCTTTGGAGTGACCTGGAGTACACCCAGGCTTCAGTGGAGGAGCGAGCAATTTTCGCTTTGCATGCTGTTTAATAACCCAGTTGATATTGATTTGCTGAAGGCAAAGTCTTTATGAATTAGTCAGCAATCTAGTAAGTAAAAAAAAAAAATATATATGTAGAACATATTAACAAATTAAGTTTCCAAGCCGGTCAACAGTTCACGTCTTAATTACTCAGTCATAAATAATCAACTTTCTGCTGGATTTTTATGGATTAATGATTTTACTGATGGAAATATGATCCGGTATTAGCAGGCTGCTAATTTCATTGCAATGTGAATCACACACTGTACGGTTTACACATTGAAGGTATAAAGAGCAGAGGAGCTAAAATATCAATTTGGATTATGTTTATTTGGTTCATGCATTTTAGTATTAAGATGGATTGTGTCACTGTAATGTGACTCTGTGGACTGTTTTAGTAAATATTTGTATTCTTCATAAAATATCTAATCTTAGAATTCCTTCCGTTAGTCTAGCAGTAAACCCCCTATGCCCCAAACACATGTATTGCAATCTGAGGAAAATACTGATCTAATGATTATTGTTTATGCCTTGATCTCTTTAAAATTAGTTATGCATTGTCACTTTTTTGCTACCACTTGTTTTTATGCTACAGTTTTATTCCTCTAGCCTTACTCTAAACCCTAAATCTAGCACTAAGCCTAACTCTTGTTGTAAGTCTAACCTAATCACTAACCTTAAAGAGGTTGTCCACTACTAGGACAACCCCTTCTCATACCCCATGCTTGGCATCAAGAAAATTAAAATGCTCACCTCCTGTGCCAGTGCCGTTCTCACGGTGTTAGCACTCGATCTCCCCGGGGCTCATGTGCGGTGTTGTGACACGTGACCCGGTGCCCAATCAGCGCTGGCGTCACTGTTTGAGCAGCGAGCGATGCCATAAGTGAGGACCTCCTGACGAAACTGCAGAGGTGGTGAAACGCGCGTCGAGGTGCGCTACGGGACTATCATCTAGGCTTGTACCATGAGTGCAGGTACTCTATGAACACTTATGATACTTTTCAATTTATATGTGGGACGAATGTTTGGCAAGGATCGTACCTATGTACCATTAATATATCCTATCATTTTGCTAAGTCCTGGTGTTTTAGGGTAGATATAAATAGCATTGGGATACTGCTCAGTGTATATGGGAGACCACTGCTGGGCAGGTACTAAACCTATTAGGATTATGTGCCACTAACATATTTGTACTTTACGATCTACATGGCAGATATGTTTGCATACTACATGGTGAAATCCGTATATATCACGGATTTATAATATATACAAGTAATACTGCTCTATATTTTTTGTTAGGGTAATGATTTTAAAGATTTGTTACTAGATCTGCCTACTAGGTTGATGTAATATTCCAGTGGTGGTGATATTTGCCTGGATGTTTCTGGCCCCATCGTTTTTTTCCTGACACACAGCCAGCCCTCCCCTTTGTGTAGGGTCATGTTATTTAAAATATATCTTTGATAATTATTTATGTCAATATTGTATGTTCATGGAGCTATTGTTATTTGATATTCTAATAAATTTGAACATTTTTATATACGTATTTGTACCTTCATTTTTCTCTGTGGGTTATATATCTATTACCCACTTGACTCTGCACCAGGGCAAGTGGAAAAAGCTGGGGCAAAGTGCCAGAAGATGTGCATTTAATAGTTGCACCTTTTCTGGGGCGGTTGCGGGCTGCTATTTTTAGGCTGCGTAGGGCCAATATCCATGGTCTGCTTTAGCTTGGCTGATTGTCAAATAATAACCAGCCATGATAAAGCTGACAGCTGGGAGTTGCGGCCCACGGTTGTTGGTTTTGCTTGCGCTAGTTATCAAAAATAGAAGAGACTCCACATCATTTTTTTTATTATTCATTTATTGCACAGGTGCTGGCCGATGAATATTCTCTTCAGCCTCGTCTGCTCTCGATGCTACCAGCAACAGCATGTGTACAATGTTAGGCCGGGGTCACACTTGCGAGTATAAAGTGAAAAAATCGGACGAGTCTCTCGCATCAATACCCGGTACTGCCGCCGGCTCTCAGGAATGGAGCATTCAGCTGCATAGAAATACATGCAGCCTCATGTTCCTGTCCAGAGTGCCGGCGGCAATGACGGGTATTGATGTGAGAGAATGGGCGAGTTTCTCGCATTGCACTTGCAAGTGTGACCCCGGCCTTAGAGTAGTACTCTCATCAGCCAATGCCTGTGACTGGTGGTAACCTTTTTTCACTGCCAGTCAGAACTGCTGGCTAACATGCCGTCAGCCTGGGAACCGTAGATCTCTTACCAGTGGTAATGGTCTTACCATTGATCAGAGCCTGTGTTTGCTGCACTGTCAAGCAGATGAAGCGTGGCAAACAATAGATGTTTGGGCTCCCCATTCAGATGAATGGGGTCCGGGTTCTAATATGGGTACTGTTCTAAAAGTAGTACATACAGAGCTATCATCATGGCTACATTCAAAAAGAGGTTATATGACGTCTGTCTACCATATACAATTTAAAGAAGCACTTCTCCTACCAAAAAAATTTACCTCTTAATAAATTGCAGTCATCATATTATATAGCATTGTGTACTTATAATTGCTGATTTTGCCTTTCTATCCAGTTAATTCTTCAACTCTTGACAGAGCTGCTCCACTCTTTCCCCCCCGTTAGGGACTTTTACAGTGACTTATGACTCATGGAGGGAAGAGAGATTTCCTCTTTCTACATAAAGCTTAGAAGGATTCAGCTCTTCTGCTTATAATCAAGCGATGTCGTAGACTTAATAGAAAAGAGCAGAATTAGCTGGGTAGAAAAGTAAAATGAGCAATTGTAAGTACACAGTGCTGTATAATATGATGACTGCAATATATTAAGAGGATACAAATTTTGATGGGAGGGGGGATTTTTTTTTACAAGAAACTCATCTGCAGTCAACTTTTTGGGGGCTTTTACCCCACTCTTCCACTCTATAGTAAAAAACTAGGCATTCAAGTTAGAAGTTTTTGCCTTGATAGTGGGGGGTCTACGATTTACTGTTTTTCCTAGTTTACATGGTAGCAACCTCTAAAAGGTGGCAATAGACAGTCAGCTTTCTTCCTACCGGAGGAAAGCTGATTTCTGTACCTTTTTCCAGGAATCATGACCATCGGTCAGTTTCCACAAGGTGAAACTGTACTGCCTGGACCTTTTTAAAGGTGAGCACCGCTATATATGTTGGAGAGAAGATAGTCCTGATAGATATATTTGGATATCTAATGTATTGTCACATTGTTTCCCCAACATTTGAATCAATGGGTTCCAAAACTACTTTCTTGCATAACTCAATAAAGTAGCAGTGTATAGATTATACTGTATATCCCTTTGATTGTTGCACTTAAGTTGAAGACCCATCCTTCTTGAAATGTAACTTTTTAACAATTTCCTTTGAAATATACATTCAGACGCCCACACTTTGATATTTTTAGTTTTAATTATTTTCCACCGGAGTTGATACAAGTTCTTGATTAAGCTTGCCTTTTACCGCATAATTGCACACTAGGAAAAAAAACAGATTTATGAACTGTGCTTGAGAAAAGCTTTTGTTAAAGGAACTCTTCTACATCATGATTGAAAGGACATTCTGAGTAACCGGAAAATGATCAGATGCAACATTCTTGATTATAATTTTAATGGTGCTGCTGCTTTTTGTAATTATATCAACCTTGTAGTATTTGAGGATGTTCAGAATATGCATTTGCTCTTTCTGTCTGTATAGTGTATGCATGTACAAAGCTTTGTGCCATATTAAATCATATATAATGGTAGATAATGCCAGGAAGTCAGCATATGTTATAATTCACACTGATTTAGGCAGGTAAAATTTGCAGTATATTATATCATAGTATGTGTCAAGGGACGCAACTCTGCTGCTTCCAATTGTCAGGACAATTACGGAATTGATTGACGAGTGTTGAACGAGGCTGAGGCTGCTTCCACTACTAGGCCAGTTATTGGTGAACCCACAGAGAGCGTATGGTATATACAGATCAGATTTTAACTCATGTAATATATGTATACCCGATATGATCACTTTCAACTCCACAATAACAAAAGGAACTACTAGATGCCTCCACCAATCATTTATATAGGTCGACAGGACACCCATTACAGGTAGTGTATGGTTTGAGAGGTGCGGTTTACAGAGCAAGAGGAACAGAGCTATTACATTTTTGATATATTTAATCAGGAAAAGTAGGCAGTGTTTATAAATATATAGAAAGATGTTGCAAAATGGGAACAAAACAATACAATATATACAATCACAGAAAGTAAAAAGGATAACAACAGAAAAAGTACTAAGCCGGTGTCAATGAAATTGCTCAGAGCTTAGCAGAGGGAGGTACTCCTTTTAAGAAATTTACAGAACCACAGCAAGCTGTACCTTGCAGGTCTGACAAATGACAGAGACTCAAACTGTGATTTTTATTAGATAATGGTTACACCCACATACCTTCCCTTGGTGATCTCATATAAGGGATTGGCCATGGGATGTGCTAGGTCTTTTAGAAGTTTATGAGATCCCAAACTTTCAGAATATCTTCACCCCTGGAGGTCCAAGGCAGGAGATTGTTGTTGTGTTTCCTATTACAATTTTACATTTCTATAGAAATGAAATATGACATGGATAGTATCATCCATCTGAACGATATTATGTTTGAAGCATTTGGCCAGCCTTATAGTGATGTGAGTAAATGCATTATGTTTGTCCTTTAATTCGACGACAAAAAGATACCTTCTTTAAATAGTGGATCAATGCAAACCCCAATATTCATCAATGACCACTAGCTCCAGAGTAACTGAGACAAGTCCATTGAACAGAGGAAGCCCTTGCCTCAGAAGTGTGCTTCTCCGCCTCTGAGAATACGAATCATAGTCTTGGTGTCTGGTTCTCAGTAGATCCCCTGGGGTAATTATTTGTTCATGACAGGAGGTCCTACCTCAATGGAGTTGAAGTGTCATCTCTTTCTCACTTCACCATGGCAAACTGGCCACATTAAGGAATGGTGGCTATAGAGTTCAGTAAAACTTAGTTTTCATTTTTTAATTTCTTGTCTATCGATATTCGCTTGTAACATTTTAAGTTATACTTTTTGTAAAGTAACTTCACATACACACCCTCAGAGATTTGTCTTCTTCCCCTGCATGAGGTTAAGCAATCATTAGAAAGTCAGAATCATGCCAGCGAGAACAGAACACACCCTCCTTCCCTCACACATCTCTGCAGCTACTGTGTAGAGTTACAGCGGAGCTGAGTAATCTATCATCATTACAAATACTTCCAGATTTCATCGCAAAGTATTTAGTGTGGGGGGAGAGTGAAAGGTGACTGCATTGTGTGATGATCTCTTCATAGTAACTGCAGAGTTACCATATATACTCGAGTATAAGCCGACCCGAGTATAAGCCGACCCCCCTAATTTTGCCACAAAAAACTGGGAAAACTTAATGACTCGAGTATAAGCCTAGGGTGGAAAATGCAGCAGCTACTGGTAAATTTCAAAAATAAAAATAGATACCAATAAAAGTAAAATTAATTGAGACATCAGTAGTTTAAGTGTTTTTGAATATCCATATTGAATCAGGAGCCCCATATAATGCTCCATACAGTTCATGATGGCCCCATAGGATGCTCCATACAAAATACGCCCCATAAAATGCTCTATACAGTTTATGATGGCCCCATAAGATGCTTCATACAAAATACGCCCCATATAATGCTCCATACAGTTTATGATGGGCTCCATAAGATGCTCCATATTAAAATATGCCCCATATAATGCTGCACAAATGCTGATTATGGCCCCATAAGATGCTCCAGAGATATTTGTCCCATATAATGCTGCACATAGCCCCATACAGATATTTGCCTCATATAATGCTGCACATGGCCCCATAAGATGCTCCATACAGATATTTGCCCCATATAATGCTGCACATGGCCCCATAAGATGCTCCATACAGATATTTGCCCCATATAGTGCTGCACATGGCACCATAAGATGCTCCATGCAGATATTTGCCCCATGTAATGCTGCACATAGCCCCATAAAATGCTCCATACAGATAATTGCCCCATATAGTGCTGCACATGGCCCCATAAGATGCTCCATACAGATAATTGACCAGCGCGTCATTGCAGAGGACGCAGAAGATGCAGCGGCGCCGACGGTGGAACAGGGAGCAGGTGAATATAGCGCACTGCGTTATACTCACCTGCTCCTGGCGTGGTCCCTGGACGTCTGTTCTCCGGCGCCAGCAGCTTCTTCCTTTAATGAGCGGTCACATGGTACTGCTCATTACAGTAATGAATATGTGGCTCCACCCCTATGGGAGTGGAGTCGGGTCCTTATTCATTACTATAATGAGCGGTACCATGTGACCGCTCACTACAGGAACAAGCTGCCGGCGCTGGGGAAAAGACTTGCAGGGACCGTGCCAGGAACACAAAGAGCACAGTAGCGAGAAGTCGGCTTGTAGCACGTTGTCCTCACCCTCCGCTCCCCCTCCCCTGCCGACCCCTGTGTATGACTTGAGTATAAGTCGAGAGGGTTACTTTCAGCCCAAAAAAGTGGGCTGAAAATCTCGGCTTATTCTCGAGTATATACGGTATGTATCTTTACACACACTTCCAAATCTTATCTCACAGTTGTCGGGATCACACTCAGTCGGAGCAGCCTTTGGAAGTGGGGAATCACCAGAAATAATACACAAGACACGTCTTGTATAGTGTATCACTGGGAAGTCTCTGAAGCACGCCTGCCTTCAAGGTGCTATCCCTTCTTTATATAGTTGTTTCAGTAGGTTTAGTGGTTATACAAGTTTTGCATGTTTAAACAAAGAGACAAAACAGGAAAGAAAGAAAAGAAAAGAAAACAGTTTCGTGGGCGGCAGTTTCACAACAAACAGTACAAAGGCAATTCCACAGACAAGAAAAACAGGATTTCATACTATAGCTAAAATGTCCTTGAATGGACAGGTCAATATTTATCACAAATTCTTTTTTTTTATTTTTGTTCATTGAGGTAATCATTTTTGTTCTGCTCTTCACAATCCCCCCTTTGACATATTCCATTCAAAACCTTGTCGATCATTTTAGTCATTCTTTTTGTGATATTACAAAAAAAACTTTATATTCTCGCATCCATTACACAAAATTTATTTGTGCATACCGAAATACCCTTGAGTACAACCTTGAATAATACATATATAATTACAATAACCATAACTGTATGTATTAGGCTTTGCATAATCCCGGTAACCCACCCACCGATCCCTCTGAACCAATTGGCCGGGTTAAGAAAAGAAAAGGTATCTGACCACCAGCTATCCTTATTTTGGTCATTGTCTTTGTCATACTGATCCCTGAGTCGTTGTACGTCTTTTAATTTAAATCTCATACTCATAGTACTATTCGGGTCTATATAATGACAGCAGGTGGGTCCGATGATTTGACACATACCCCCTTGTGAGGCAGTTAGGTAATCCAATACCAGGGTATGTTGGTTAGTGACTATTATAAGCTGATTCTGTACAGCTATACTAGTATTTAATATGTCCAATATATCCCAAATCTGATCATCTAGATAATCCGTGGCTCTAACTAATTTATCCCACATCAGTGTTAACATAGGATAAATAAAAATGGTACTAGCAATTTTGTTGGGAATTCCCATTTGTACTATATGCGGCCTCCCCGAGGGACGTGGTGAGTTATCTGCAGCTCTTTTATACAGTGTGTGCTTGGGCACGGCTTGCATATTCACTTGTTTATTTGAAATTATGAAAGTAGCCGGGGTTAGGCGTCCTAATGTACAAGTACCCTTTATACCTACGGGAAGCCATTTATATGCTCCTTCTCCGCATATCCAAAATGTACCCTCAGGCAGATCCCACAAAGCTGAGTGCTGCAATACCAATCTGTGAGCCAAATCCACAAAACTAGATACATTCTGAAGCATACACCAAGAGGGTTTTTGTCCCAAGGGGCTACAGTACCCGGCTGCGGGATTACCACATACATGCATTCCGTTGACATACTCATTGGATTCATTACAAACCAGGTTCCCCGGCTTACTTGTACAACTGTTTGCATCACCTTGGGGGATCAACTCAGAATGTTCCCATTTTCTATTATGTATATATCTTTCCAATACTGTAGGTTTGAAAGCATCAGAGGAAGGGGTGGTTGTACTGAAACTGAGCTGTAGATTTTCAGTGGGGACCTGTCCTAAATCAGTTAATCCAGTCTTATTCCTAGGTACCCATTTTCCTCCCTTGAATGCTAAATATTGTAAGTGCCCCCTGACGAAGCCAACGCGAAACGCGCGTTGGGGCTGCGGCGGTGACCCCCATGTGCCGGACTCTGACCTGATGGGTAAGAACCACTAGAAATTACCAGAGACTATGATGTGGGCCGCGTTATGAGTAGCGGCACTCCACTTGGGGAAGTGTATTATTCCACCTATTGATGTGTGGAAGTGGTGGTTTTCTTCCCTGAAACTGTGCACTTTATGGCATTAAGATTACTAAGCCGTATTAGCGGCATATTGGGGTCATCCGTCTTTTTAGACTTTCAGTGTTTTCCGTAGTGTTCTCCTACTGTATGCTCTATATATTTCTATGAGTATTCTGATTTGATATGTTTTTAAATTTTGTTAGAATAAAAACGTACATTTTTTATATTTTGGGACATATGCTCCATGTGTCTTTTTGGGTTGTTTAAATATTGTAAGTTGTCTATTTTTCCTGTAAGATTGCCCTGCCACCAAGGAAATTCTACCCATCCCACAATTGGTATGGCGATTGTAGTATTCCATAGTCTAGTATTGCCAGGTTGGTTGTTGGCCAGGTTGTCTGAACAATTAGGCCAAGCGAATATTTCTTCAGCTGACACGGGAACTGCTAGAAAAGGTATACTTGTGGCTGATACTGGTGAATGGGTACAGATCCAACAATCTGCCAGGGGTTGCGTATTATTTAACAAGTCATGCACTAATTTTCTATGATGTTGTACGAATCTATTGTTCAAAGGGGCTAGAGAATTCAGTCTTTCCCATGGCTCCGTTGAGGTTAACATTATTAACATCAATATCATGAGTCTTATACTGCTTTTTTGCAATGGCTTGCATGTATCCATGATGCCTTTCCTTCAAGCTTGACTGCTGTTGGAGTTGTTAACAGGACTTGGAAAGGTCCGTCAAATCTCGGTTCCAGAGTCTTTCTGGTGTGTCTTTTCACGTAGACTTGATCACCAGGTTCCAACTTGTGGCCTCCTTCGAGATTTTCTGGATCTGGAAGGGAAGCAAAAACTTGCGAATGCACTTTAGTTAAACGTTTTTGTAATTCTTGTACATAAGCAGTTAAAGTCTCAGTATTCAACATCAGTTGTTGTGGAAAATAACAACCCAAATTTGCTGCTCTACCAAAAAGAATCTCATGTGGTGACAGCTTAGCCTTCCCCCTTGGGGTGTTTCGGATGGAATACAGGGCAAGTGGTAGACACTCGGTCCAAGGCTTTCCTGTTTCTGCCATGGCCTTCTGGATTTTTAATTTTATTGTCCCATTTAATCTTTCCACTTTACCTGAACTCTGTGGATGATATGGAGTGTGAAACTGGTTTTCTACTCCCAACATTTTCATAACATTCTGGAATATTTCCCCAGTAAAATGGGTACCCCTATCTGACTCGATCACCTCAGGCATGCCGTAACGTGGTATCAGTTCATGTGCTATTTTAATGGCAGTAGTTTTTGCTGAGGCTTTACGAACTGGATAAGCCTCTGGCCACCCTGAGAACATGTCCACACACACAAGCACATATTCGTATCCATTGTACCTAGGAAGTTGGATGTAGTCGATCTGGAGTCTTTGAAAGGGATACAGTGGTCTTACATGATGCTTGGTTGGGGTTTTAATGGCCTGACCTGGATTGTGTGCCAGGCATATAGCGCATGCAGCACACATGTTCCGAGCAAAATTACCAAATCCTGGAGCCAACCACCTTTCTTTTACCTTGAGCGTCATACCATTTGCCGACACATGCGTGGGTAGGTGGAGGTCACTTGCCACTGCGGGGTACCAGGCTCTGGGTAAACACAACAAAGTTCCTTTTTTCCATAATCCTTGCTGATCTTCTGCCCCTTTTTTTCTGCCACTGCCCTCGTTCTTCGTCGTCTACCTGTTTCTGAGCTTCCTTCAATCTTTCCTCATCATCTTCAGAGCTATCTAGTGTGTGGGCATGATGTAAGGGTTTACGTGCTGCCTGTTTTGCTGCCTTATCGGCTTTATCGTTACCCCTGGCTTCCTCGGTGTCGAGTCTCACATGTGCAGCTACCTTTATCACCGCTATTTCTTTAGTTTCTTGTGCTGCCTCCAGAATCTGTCTAATGAGGGAGGCATGTTTAACAGGTTGGCCTGAAGCAGTCATATAACCTCTGGCTCTCCATATTACGCCAAAATCGAAAATAATGCCATGTGCATATCTAGAATCAGTGTATATGTTTGCTGTCTGATCTTTGGCTATTTTTAGAGCTTCAACTAATGCCGTAAGTTCTGCTTCTTGTGCAGACTGATTAGCAGGGAGAGGTTCTGCTTTCAGCACTTCATGCTGAGTTACTACCGCATAACCTGTATGAAATTGTCCATTCATATCTGCATATCTACTGCCATCTATGAAAAGTTCAAATGTAGCATTACAGAGTGGCTTGTCACGTACATTACATAAGCCCTGAGTCTCTTGTTCCATTAATTGTACACAATCATGCATTGACTTTGATGGGTCAAAGGAGTTGGAGAGTGCAGTTTCCTCAGGTATGGTACCCCCCTCAGACTCTAAAGGGAGCAAAGACGCGAGATTAAGAGTCTGAATCCTGGCAAAGGAAATGTTGGGCGGCAGTAGTAGGGAACATTGGAGACGGAGGTGTCTGGCCATTGAAATATGTTTAGGTTGGACCTGGTTAAGAATGCCATGTACATCATGAGTGGTCTGAACTAGAAGTGGGTGATCAAGAACAATCTCAGAAGCTTTATCTAATAACAGTGAAATTGCGGCTACTACTCTTACACAAGAAGGTGCGGCTCTAGCTACAGGGTCCAGATGAGCTGATATGTATGCCACAGGTCTCTGTTTGTTTCCATGTTTTTGTGTGAGCACCCCTGTAGCATGTGAGGATATCTCAGCTGCCATCAATTGAAAAGGTTTAGTGTAGTCTGGGAGTCCCAAAGCCAGAGCTGATACCAGTGCTGTTTTCAAAGAGGAAAATGACTGTTTAGCCTCTTCACTGAGTGAATATGGTGTGTTGGCAATACAGTCATATAAAGGCTGCATGAGTTGACTTGCATGTATGATCCACTGTCTACAGTGTGAAACAATACCTAGGAAAGCACGCAGCTGTTTGTGATTCCTGGGTTCAAGCATGTTACGTATGGCTTCCGTACGTTGAGGTGTGAGGTGTCTGATGCCCTGTGATATGCAGTGACCTAAAAACACGACTGTTTGTTGACAAGCCTGGAGTTTCTGTCTATTTACTTTACAGCCTTCTTGCGCTAGGAAAATTAAGAAATTAACAGTTGAGGTAACTGCCGTCTGCTCATCAGGGCAACAAATAAGTAAGTCATCTACATACTGTAGAATGATTACTCCTGGTTCTGGGATGAAATTTTTTAGCACGGTCTGCATTGCTTCAGAGTACAAAGTTGGTGAGTGTACCATACCTTGTGGCAATCTTGTCCATGCTAATTGTTTACCCTTGAATGTAAAGGCAAACAAATGCCAACAGTTCTTATGTAGTGGCACAGAAAAAAATGCGTTTGATAAGTCAATTACCGTAAAATATGCAGCAGTGCTGGGAATTTGAGACAGTAAGGTATGAGGATTCGGTACCACAGGGGTGACCGGTGCCAAAACCTTATTGATTTCCCGTAAGTCGTGCACCATGCGATATTTCACCATAGTTTCTTTGGAGGACACTTTCTTTTTAACAGGATATAAGGGTGTATTGGCGGGTGACCTGATTTCTACCAAAACACCTTGTAACACATAATCCTGAATTTGTTGAGAAATCGCCTGTTCTTGCTGGGCGCTGATGGGGTATTGCCTAAGCTGAGGTAATATGGTTCCCGGGGCAGTTTCTAACAGTATAGGAGCTACTGATAAAAATCCTACATCAGTGTCTCCTTTTGCCCATAGGCTGTCAGGAACCCGAGACAAGTCAATTTTTGCTTGTTGAGTGTAAATTTCGGGAAAATCCTCCATTGCCTGTATTCTAACATATGGTTCCAGAGTTTCTGCATCTTCAGGGATGGTCAGCATAACTGTGCAATCTTCTCTAAAATGGATGTTTGCATGCATTTTACTTAAGACATCAGTACCCAACAAGCAGGTAGGTGCACCTTTAGCAAATAAAAATTTGGATACAAAAGTTTTAGGGCCAAAGCTCACATTTAAAGGTTTTGTAAAGGGCAACGCCTGAATTTTACCATCATACCCTTCTGCATATGTAACCTTTGAGGATATATTGTCAGGATATGGTAAAAAGTCCTGATTTAAAATGGAGGATGTTGCTCCCGTATCTATCAGAAAAGGTACATTTTTACCCTCAACTTCAACTTGTATTATTGGTCTTCTAGAAGGAAGAGAGACCTGCATAACTTTCAGTCATTCTGAGCTGTCTGTTTGATCAGGCACTGGGTTATTTATCCTATTTTTGGGTACAAAGGTTCCTGAATCTATATCTGCTTTTCTCTTCCTACATTCCCTTTGGAAATGTCCTGGCTTCTTACAGTAATGACAAGTAAACTTTTGATTAGCAGAGCCAGTATTAGCCTGTGCAATTCTTACTGGCTTAGAATTTTCTCTTAAGTCCATTTCTATCCCTACAGCTTTCTGTCTAGCCAGGTGTGGGTCTTCCAAGGTTCTCCAATCAGGGGTTGCGGCCTTAAGCTTTTCCTTCACTTTTGGAGACAATCCATCTATAAAGGTTTTTGTAACTAACCTCATCATTCCTGGAGCGGTTAGATCCATGCCTTCATCTCTGAAATTATTTTCTACACTTAGATAATATTCGTCTACTGATTGTCCAAATTTCTGAGCCACCACTCCCGTTGTTCCTCTCTGCCTCTGTCTCTCCCTCATGAAAACCATTAAGTGATCTACAAATTGTGTACCTGATTCTATCGTTTGTAAGGCACCATCTCCTGCTTGGGGCCTATGTACCTGTAGATTCGCTAATAGCTCCTGGAAGAGTCCAGGAGTCATTTTCATTCTACATAATTCTTCTCCATCTGCCCAAACTCCAGCGTGAGTCTGCATAATTTGCTGTATATATTGTGCAAATCTAACTGGACACTGGGTGGGATCTGGTGCGTTATGCAAGAGAGACATGCCTTCAGCGGGGGACCAAGGGAAATATTGTCGAGTTTGGTGATATCTAGTTCCCATTACTCCGTCAGCACCAGGTTCCCTAAAGGGTCTTGGTACTACCCTAACAGGGGCAAGTACAGCGCCATAGTTTTCTACTAAAAGCTTCTGCCCTAGTAACTCCAAACTTACTAAAAATCTTTTTCAGCCCCTTAGTGGCATCTTCACCACTTCTCTCCTTTATGATAGTATAGATATCTAATTCTTCTGGTTCCGACTTTGTTTGCTTATTCCCCATTTTCTTATCCTGAGCTTTCTTGCCCTAGGTGGCGTTTGGGTATGAGAATACCTCGTTACCTTCTTCCTAAGGAGCTAGGATGTCTTTTTCTTGCCCTAGGTGGCGTTTGGGTATGAGAATACCTCGTTACCTTCTTCCTAAGGAGCTAGGATGTTTAAACTGTGTTGATGTAAGAAAATCCTGATTCCTACACCTATAGCAAACAACACAAATGCAACCAGACAGAAAAAGAAAAAGAACATACAACGTATCTTGTCCCAGGCTAATTTATCTGTCCTGGGCTCATACTATCATACACTTATCCGTCACCAGGTTTTTGTCAAAGACAGGATCAGAGATTGAACATAGGCGCGGAGGCCTCCCCGAAAGGACGCAACCACGTTGCCCAGTGGGACAGTCACTTCTTCTGTTTCAACCCCCTGGGCGGCTTATAGGGCTATTCCCAACTTCCACACACCTTCTATTCACATTCACTCTCATTCAATGCCGTACTCCGTGAGGTGATCAATTCCTAAATAGTTCAAGAACCCGAGCTATAGGTATCCTCCTCTACTAGAACTACCCGCTAAAGAACACGACACAGAAAATCTTACGGACAGTGCAGGGCAGATATAAGAGATCTAACAGTGTCTCTTACCTGGCCAGGTTTTTGTTCATCTGCCGTCCATTATCCCAGATTCTCTTTTCGTTCGTATTCTGCCGGTGTTCTTGAAGGAATACACAGACCTCGGGTCCCTGTTCAGGCGCCAGGAAATGTCGAGTTCACACTCAGTCGGAGCAGCCTTTGGAAGTGGGGAATCACCAGAAATAATACACAAGACACGTCTTGTATAGTGTATCACTGGGAAGTCTCTGAAGCACGCCTGCCTTCAAGGTGCTATCCCTTCTTTATATAGTTGTTTCAGTAGGTTTAGTGGTTATACAAGTTTTGCATGTTTAACCCCTTTACCCCCAAGGGTGGTTTGCACGTTAATGACCAGGCCAATTTTTACAATTCTGACCACTGTCCCTTTATGAGGTTATAACTCCGAAACGCTTCAACGGATCCTGGTGATTCTGACATTGTTTTCTCGTGACATATTGTACTTCATGATAGTGGTAAAATTTCTTTGATAGTACCTGCGTTTATTTGTGAAAAAAATGGAAATTTGGCGAAAATTTTGAAAATTTCGCAATTTTCAAACTTTGAATTTTTATGCAATTAAATCACAGAGATATGTCACACAAAATACTTAATAAGTAACATTTCCCACATGTCTCCTTTACATCAGCATAATTTTGGAACCAATTTTTTTTTTTGTTAGGGAGTTATAAGGGTTAAAAGTTGACCAGC
Organism: Ranitomeya imitator; assembly: GCF_032444005.1. Taxonomy (NCBI): domain Eukaryota; kingdom Metazoa; phylum Chordata; class Amphibia; order Anura; family Dendrobatidae; genus Ranitomeya; species Ranitomeya imitator. Next base: position 72,540,932 of record NC_091283.1, on the reverse strand, counting down.
AATTTCTCATTTTTACAACACCATTTTTTTTTAGGGACCACGTCTCATTTGAAGTCATTTTGAGGGGTCTATATGATAGAAAATGCCCAAGTGTGACACCATTCTAAAAACTGCACCCCTCAAGGTGCTCAAAACCACATTCAAGAAGTTTATTAACCCTTCAGGTGTTTAATAGGAATTTTTGGAATGTTTAAATAAAAATGAACATTTAACTTTTTTACACAAAAAATTTACTTCAGCTCCAATTTGTTTTATTTTACCAAGGGTAACAGGAGAAATTGGACCCAAAAAGTTGTTGTCCAATTTGTCCTGAGTACGCTGATACCCCATATGTGGCAGTAAACCACTGTTTGGGCGCATGGGAGAGCTCGGAAGGGAAGAAGCGCTATTTGACTTTTCAATGCAAAATTGACAGGAATTGAGATGGGACGCCATGTTGCGTTTGGAGAGCCACTGATGTGCCTAAACATTGAAACCCCCCACAAGTGACACCATTTTGGAAAGTAGACCCCCTAAGGAACTTATCTGGATGTGTGGTGAGCACTTTGACCCACCAAGTGCTTCACAGAAGTTTATAATGCAGAACCGTAAAAATAAAAAATCATATTTTTTCACAAAAATTATATTTTTGCCCCCAATTTTTTATTTTTCCAAGGGTAAGAGAAGAAATTGGACCTCAAAAGTTGTTGTCCAATTTGTCCTGAGTATGCTGATACCCCATATGTGGCAGTAAACCACTGTTTGGGCGCATGGGAGAGCTCGGAAGGGAAGGAGCGCAGTTTGACTTTTCAATGCAAAATTGACAGAAATTGAGATGGGACGCCATGTTGCGTTTGGAGAGCCACTGATGTGCCTAAACATTGAAACCCCCAAGTGACACCATTTTGGAAAGTAGACCCCCTAAGGAACTTATCTAGAGGTGTGGTGAGCACTTTGACCCACCAAGTGCTTCACAGAAGTTTATAATGCAGAACCGTAAAAATAAAAAATCATATTTTTTCACAAAAATTATATTTTTGCCCCCAATTTTTTATTTTTCCAAGGGTAAGAGAAGAAATTGGACCTCAAAAGTTGTTGTCCAATTTGTCCCGAGTACGCTGATACCCCATATGTGGCAGTAAACCACTGTTTGGGCGCATGGGAGAGCTCGGAAGGGAAGGAGCGCCGTTTGACTTTTCAATGCAAAATTGACAGGAATTGAGATGGGACGCCATGTTGCGTTTGGAGAGCCACTGATGTGCCTAAACATTGAAACCCCCCACAAGTGACACCATTTTGGAAAGTAGACCCCCTAAGGAACTTATCTGGATGTGTGGTGAGCACTTTGACCCACCAAGGGCTTCACAGAAGTTTATAATGCAGAGCCATAAAAATAAAACAAAATTTTTTTCCCACAAAAATTATTTTTTAGCCCCCAGTTTTGTATTTTCCCTAGGGTAACAGGAGAAATTGGACCCCAAAAGTTGTTGTCCAATTTGTCCTGAGTACGCTGATACCCCATATGTGGGGGGGAACCACCGTTTGGGCGCATGGGAGGGTTCGGAAGGGAAGGAGCGCCATTTGGAATGCAGACTTAGATGGAATGGTCTGCAGGCGTCACATTGCGTTTGCAGAGCCCCTAATGTACCTAAACAGTAGAAACCCCCCACAAGTGACACCATTTTGGAAAGTAGACCCCCTAAGGAACTCATCTTGATGTGTTGTGAGAGCTTTGAACCCCCAAGTATTTCACTACAGTTTATAACGCAGAGCCATGCAAATAAAAAATTTTTTTTTTTCCACAAAAATTATATTTTAGCCCCCAGTTTTGTATTTTTCCAAGGTTAGCAGGAGAAATTGGACCCTAAATGTTGTTGTCCAATTTGTCCTGAGTACGCTGATACCCGATATGTTGGGGGGAACCACCGTTTGGGCGCATGGGAGGGCTCGGAAGGGAAGGAGCATCATTTGGAATGCAGACTTAGATGGATTGGTCTGCAGGCGTCACATTGCGTTTGCAGAGCCCCTAATGTACCTAAACAGTAGAAACCCCCCACAAGTGACCCCATATTGGAAACTAGACCCCTCAATGAACTTATCTAGATGTGTTGTGAGAACTTTGAACCCCCAAGTGTTTCACTACAGTTTATAACGCAGAGCCGTGAAAATAAAAAATCTTTTTGTTTTCCCACAAAAATTATTTTTTAGCCCCCAGTTTTGTATTTTCCCAAGGGTAACAGGAGAAATTGGTCCACAAAAGTTGTTGTCCAATTTGTCCTGAGTACGCTGATACCCCATATGTTGGGGTAAACCCCTGTTTGGGCACACAGGAGAGCTCGGAAGGGAAGGAGCACTGTTTTACTTTTTCAACGCAGAATTGGCTGGAATTGAGATCGGACGCCATGTCGTGTTTGGAGAGCCCCTGATGTGCCGAAACAGTGGAAACCCCCCAATTATAACTGAAACCCTAATCTAAACACACCCCTAACCCTAATTCCAACGGTAACCCTAACCACACCTCTAACCCTGACACACCCCTAACCCTAATCCCAACCCTATTCCCAACTGTAAATGTAATCTAAACCCTAACCCTAACTTTAGCCCCAACCCTAACTGTAGCCCCAACCCTAACCCTAACCCTAGCCCTAACCCTAGCCCTAACCCTAACCCTAACCCTAGCCCTAACCCTAACCCTAGCCCTAACCCTAGCCCTAACCCTAACCCTAGCCCTAACCCTAGCCCTAACCCTAGCCCTAACCCTAACCCTAGCCCTAACCCTAGCACTAACCCTAACCCTAACCCTAGCCCTAACCCTAGCCCTAACCCTAGCCCTAACCCTAGCCCTAACCCTAACCCTAGCCCTAGCCCTAACCCTAGCCCTAACCCTAGCCCTACCCCTAACCCTAGCCCTAACCCTAGCCCTAACCCTAACCCTAACCCTAATCCTAGCCCTAACCCTAGCCCTAATGGGAAAATGGAAATAAATACATTTTTTTTTATTTTTCCCTAACTAAGGGGGTGATGAAGGGGGGTTTGATTTACTTTTATAGCGAGTTTTTTAGCGGATTTTTATGATTGGCAGCCGTCACACACTGAAAGACCCTTTTTATTGCAAAAAATATTTTTTGCAATACCACATTTTGAGAGCTATAATTTTTCCATATTTTGGTCCACAGAGTCATGTGAGGTCTTGTTTTTTGCGGGACAAGTTGACGTTTTTATTGAAAACATTTTTGGGCACGTGACATTTTTTTATCGCTTTTTATTCCGATTTTTGTGAGGAAGAATGACCAAAAGCCAGCTATTCATGAATTTCTATTGGGGGAGGCGTTTATACCGTTCCGCGTTTGGTAAAATTGATAAATCAGTTTTATTCTTCGGGTCAGTACGATTACAGCGATACCTCATTTATATAATTTTTTTATGGTTTGGTGCTTTTATACGATAAAAACTATTTTACAGAAAAAATAATTATTTATGCATCGCTTTATTCTCAGGATTATAACTTTTTTATTTTTTTGCTGATGATGCTGTATGGCGGCTCTTTTTTTGCGGGACAATATGACGCTTTCAGCGGTATCATGGTTATTTATATCTGTCCTTTTGATCGCGTGTTATTCCACTTTTTGTTCGGCGGCATGATAATAAAGCGTTGTTTTTTGCCTCGTTTTTTTTTTTTTTTTCTTACGGTGTTTACTGAAGGGGTTAACTAGTGGGACAGTTTTATAGGTCGGGTCGTTACGGACGCGGCGATACTAAATATGTGTACTTTTATTGGTTTTTTTTTTTTATTTAGATGAAGAAATGTATTTATGGGAATAATATTTTTTTTTTTTTTTCATTATTTTGGAATATTTTTTTTTATTTTTTTTACACATTTGGAAAATTTTTTTTTAACTTTTTTACTTTGTCCCAGGGGGGGACATCACAGATCAGTGATCTGACAGTTTGCACAGCACTCTGTCAGATCACTGATCTGACATGCAGCGCTGCAGCCTTCACAGTGCCTGCTCTAAGCAGGCTCTGTGAAGCCACCTCCCTCCCTGCAGGACCCGGATCCGCGGCCATCTTGGATCCGGGGCTCGAGCAGGGAGGGAGGTGAGGAGACCCTCGTAGCAACGCGATCACATCGCGTTGCTGCGGGGGGCTCAGGGAAGCCCGCAGGGAGCCCCCTCCCTGCGCGGTGCTTCCCTGCACCGCCGGCACATCGCGATCATCTTTGATCGCGGTGTGCCAGGGGTTAATGTGCCGGGGGTGGTCCGTGACCGCTCCTGGCACATAGTGCCGGATGTCAGCTGCGATAAGCAGCTGACACCCGGCCGCGATCGGCCGCGCTCCCCCCGTGAGCGCGGCCGATCGGCTATGACGTACTATCCCGTCCAGGGTCAGATAAGCCCAGGGCACCTCGACGGGATAGTACGTCTAAGGTCACAGAGGGGTTAAACAAAGAGACAAAACAGGAAAGAAAGAAAAGAAAAGAAAACAGTTTCGTGGGCAGCAGTTTCACAACAAACAGTACAAAGGCAATTCCACAGACAAGAAAAACAGGATTTCATACTATAGCTAAAATGTCCTTGAATGGACAGGTCAATATTTATCACAAATTCTTTTTTTTTATTTTTGTTCATTGAGGTAATCATTTTTGTTCTGCTCTTCACACAGTATTGTCGGTTCGCTCCCTCCCCCCACACTGACTGCCGTGAGATGAGGTCTGGAAAGGTTTGTGATGATACATAACTCATCTTTGCTATATCTCAGTAGCTGCGGAGATCATTGAGAAGAGGGGGACATGTTCTTTTCTCCTCTGGATGCTGCTGTTTATGATTGATCAACCTAATGCAGGGAAAGAAGAACACGCCCCCAGTGACCAATCTCTGGTAACGCCCAATTTAACTATAACATAAATTATAGCCTATTCGTCACCAGCTAATATCTCTGCAACAGAGGGGAGAAGAAAAATGCATTTTACTCAGCACTGGAGCTGCTGTTCCATGATGTGGCCAGTTTAAAATTCTCAAACTGGTGAAAGATCCTCTTAAAGTATACCGTATGCACCTAAAAAATACGTCAAATACATACACTATTATTATAAGGCTCCTCAATTATTAGAGCCAGGGGCATAAATATAATAGGTTCAGGGGTTGCAAATGCACTCTGAAGACTGGGGAGCCCCAAAGGTTCCTTTGCGCTCTATAAAAAGACTATTACTATTAAAGACCAGTGTTAGTTGGAGGCCCCATTGGAGATTTTGTATTGGGGACCACAAGCTTCACGTTATACCACTGATTAAAGTCAAATGACCAATCAATATAATTCAATATAAGTCTTAGATCTAGCAAAAAGGACTCAAAAACAGAGGGACAGTACTATTATATACATGAATTATATTTGTATTTAAACAATTCATAAGTAACAATAAGGTCATAAATTAATAATTTATGTGAGAGAACCTCAATTTCAGGCATTGTTAAAAAAAAAGGCATTTATACCTTGTATAATAAGAAAATCATTGCTGAATGAATATCACTTGAATTTTCCTTCCTGTAAAGTCATCAAAACTATAGATCCAAAAAAGCAACAGATGAACGCTTTTTACCTAGAATAACCCTAACGATCTGACAATTGTTCTCCTTTTCTTTTCCAATATTTCTTAATTTCCCATCATCTGAGAGCAATGTTCAGAGCTCTCTTGTTTGACCTACTGTACACAACAATATATTAAAAAAAGGAAAAATGAAAATTATGTGATGTTTCAGATCTGATGCGAAAATCATAGTGGGGGTAGGGTAGCTTTGCGTATTAATTATGCTAATTACTAATTGGATTTTTATCAAGTAGAGAGGCGTATGAACACCATTACGCTATTTAGAGAAAAAAAAAACTGTTTTGGAAAAGAAATAGATTCGCTAACGCTTACATAAAAAAAATAATAATCTGCATCCAATCCTGGAGATAACAATCATCAAAAATAGGAATGATTAAAGAAATGTGAGTCCTATCTCTACGAGCCCAGCTCTTTATTAAGTCAGGGGTGCTCTGCAGTGATAACGCTTCCTACAGATGAAGATTGTGAGCTTCAACCTTCATATTTAAATCAAGTAGCTTCTCCCGGATCCATGGACACTGACATGGTAAATCGTAGGAGCCTTGCTGGACCTAGTCCTGATAGATTACTGCTCGAGGCCACGAAAGATGGACCTGGAGATGATCTTATCTGCTTGTAACTAGGTTTATGGTCACCTTGTTTCTGTCCATATTAATTGGAATGTCAATACAATTTTTTAAGTTGATGTTGGAGGATCTTAATAATGGCAACCCTAGTTCATACATTCAGCTAGGAGAAATGAAAATTATATACCGGAGTTCCTCACCTATGACCTCCCTTTCTTCTGTAAGGATTGCGAACCACTAAGGAAAGCCCCTTTTTTGGTGGGTGCCATTTATCAGGCGGCTGCAGGGAAATTGTAGGGGATTCCAGATGCTCGGTTATCTGAACATTGATTTTAAAGACATGTCCATGGTGGATATGATATCACATGTTCACACTGTAACTATAAGAGCTACTAACAAAGCCGGCCAGAATGAAAATCATTGACTACAAGTTCTTTAGGAAAGTATGGTCTTGGTGGCCTTTTCGACACCAAAAATTTATAACTGTACATGCCTATTTAATATCTCCAAAAACTGTGTTGATTTTCATGTTTTGTAATTTGCCTTACATTCTTTTCAAGTGGGTGATTCCTCTTTGCCAGCATTCTGTCAACACCATATGTTCTGGAACATCTTTGCATGCATTGTACCAACCATTGTCCTATGGTTTGCTGGCCTTGAACCTGTTTGCAATATTCAGACTTAACAGATATAACACATACTGTAACTAAGACTTCATTTCTCACCCTCTACAATACAGTTTGTTGTTTGTGGCTCTTTCTTAGAGTCTATGTAGCAGTTCACAAATCCGTGGCTTTTTTGTGTCTGCATAAAAATCTTGGAGACATGCCTAATTTTGATCCAAGTCACAGATTAAAATAACCCATTATACAGATGATCCTGTGGAGTTGAAATCTGAAATCTGTCTCGGTCAAAACAAGATGGATTGTCAGCCCAATGAGGAGTCAGGTTACACCTCCTTTATACTCTGGATAGGGGAGGATGAGGAAGAGGGAGGAGCAGAGTTAGAATATAAGAAGAGGCAGACAGGATGAAGATGGTGAGTGATTTAGCTTATTTCAGATCTGGATTCACATCCACTCTGCTCAGTGCTGATGTGTGATGAGTTCCATGCAGCTCCTTCTTTGTCTGAACACGTGATAAACAGAGAAAAATGTAGGAATCCATCTGTTTGTCCTAAGCTCTGTATAAGAGACATCATAGCAAGAAATCTCCACCCACTAGATCACAGAGGACTGAAAATTTGACGTAGAGTAAGCAGAGGGAAAAGCTGGTGAAACATACAAGATACTAGTCATATAATGGATAGAAATAAAATGGTTTCATATTGATCAGTTACCATGGACACATTGATCACCATCAGAATGGCTCTTTATTGATCACATTGGACAAAAAATAATTACAGATCACCGAAAGCTGACTTTACTGTTTCATGGTGACTTTTAATTATAACTACACAATGAATTAATCATAATGACATTAATTATAATTATAATAAGACTTTGATATCTTTTTTTTCAAAATGTCAGGAATCTCCCTTGTGGTCAAGAAACAAGAATGGTTAGGAATAATAAGTGTATGATTGTTACCTTAGTCTGTCAGTCATTCAGGCATTTGAACAATGCAAGCATGGGAATTTCCTAACTAGCACCCCGAGGGGCCATTACTTGGCTGCCTGTGACTTCAGTAGAGCAGAGTGTTGGGGGGCACGCTGTCTGAGGGTTAATGCCACCAGTAGGCCCTCCACCTCACAATGCCATAAAGTTGCTAATGAGAACGTTTCTTCTTTTCTTCCTCACATCGTGTTCCCCTTTCATTACAGCAAATGTAGATACTCGACCCGGAGAAGATGAAAAGGTTTAGAAATAAGAATGAAATAAAAGTGGATACAGCCTTCCTTATTTTTCTTCCTTTTCTTAGCAACATTGGTGAAGTGCCATAATTATTTGCTCTTCTGTAGCTAAGAAATTGAGCTTTTAGAAACACCGCTGTCAGTGTTTGATATTTTAGTTGAAAGGATTACAGATTTTCTTCCATTTCCATATCCAGTTTTCTTTCAGGAAAGTTACAGTCCCTGGCATCACTGGCACTAATCAAATTATAGAGGTTTCTGAATAGACTGATTGACAGTATTTTCTGTCAGCAGGCTATCATTGTACAGTTGTGTGAAAAAGTGTTTGCCCCCTTCCTGATTTCCTATTCTTTTGCAAGTTTGTCACGCTTAAATGTTTCAGGTCACCAAATATTAGACAAAGATAACAAGAGTAATCACAAAATGCATCTTCATTTATAAACTACTGGAACAATACGTCCATCTTGAACTGTCTTCCCATCTCTCTTCCTGGTCCCTCTTCAACCGCTTATAATCAGGCTTCCGGTCACACCACTCCACTGAAACTGCCCTAAGTAAAGGTACCTTCACATTAAGCGACGCTGCAGCGATACCGACAACGATCCGGATCGCTGCAGCGTCGCTGTTTGGTCGCTGGAGAGCTGTCACACAGACCGCTCTCCAGCGACCAACGATGCCGGTAACCAGGGTAAACATCGGGTTACTAAGCGCAGGGCCGCGCTTAGTAACCCGATGTTTACCCTGGTTACCATCCTAAAAGTAAAAAAAAACAAACGCTACATACTTACCCACAGCCGTCTGTCCTCCAGCGCTGTGCTCTGCACTCCTCCTGTACTGTCTGTGTGAGCACAGCGGCCGGAAAGCAGAGCGGTGACGTCACCGCTCTGCTTTCCGGCTGACCGACGCTCACAGCCAGTGCAGGAGGAGTACAGAGCACAGCGCTGGAGGACAGACGGCTGTAGGTAAGTATGTAGCGTTTGTTTTTTTTTTACTTTTAGGATGGTAACCAGGGTAAACATCGGGTTACTAAGCGCGGCCTTGCGCTTAGTTACCCGATGTTTACCCTGGTTACCAGTGAAGACATCGCTGGATCGGTGTCACACACGCCGATCCAGCGATGTCAGCAGGAGTCCAGCGACGAAATAAAGTTCTGGACTTTATTCAGCGACCAACGATCTCCCAGCAGGGGCCTGATCGTTGGTCGCTGTCACACATAACGATTTCATTAACGATATCGTTGCTACGTCACAAAAAGCAACGATATCGTTAACAATATCGTTATGTGTGAAGGTACCTTAAGGTCACCAATGGCCTCTTAACCGCCAAGAGCAAGCGACACTACTCTGTCCTCCTCCTCCTGGACCTGTCCTCTGCCTTTGACACAGTGGACCATTCCCTATTACTATAGACCCTCTCATCCCTTGGCATCACAGACTTGGCCCTATCCTGGATTTCATCGTACCTAACAGACCGGACATTCAGCGTCTCTCACTCACACACCACCTCCTCACCTCGCCCCCTATCTGTCGGAGTCCCGCAAGGTTCAGTTCTAGGGCCCCTGCTCTTCTCCATTTACACTTTTGGCCTGGGACAGCTCATAAAATCTCATGGCTTTCAGTATCACCTCTATGCTGATGACACGCAGATCTACATCTCTGGACCAGATATCACCACCCTACTAACCAGAATCCTTCACTGTCTGTCCGCTATTTCATCCTACTTCTCCGCTAGATTTCTAAAACTTAACATGGACAAAACGGAATTCATCATCTTTCCCCCATCTCACGCGACCCCCCCAATGAACTTATCCATTACAGTAAATGGCTGCCCACTCTCCCCAGTCCCACAAGCTCGCTGTCTTGGGGTAATCCTTGACACTGATCTCTCCTTCAAACCACATACCCAAGCCCTTTCTACTTCCTGCTACCTTCAACTCAAAAATATTTCACGGATCCGTACATTCCTAAACCAAGAATCTGCAAAAACCCTAGTCTATGCCCTCATCATCTCCCGCCTTGACTACTGCAACCTCCTGCTCTGAGGCCTCACTCTCGCACCCTTCCAATCTATTCTAAACTCTGCTTCCCGACTAATCCACCTGTTCCCCACTATTCCCCAGTCTCTCCCCTCTGTCAATTCCTTTGCTGGCTCCCCATTGCCCAAAGACTTCAGTACAAAACCCTAACCATGACATACAAAGCCATCCACAACCTGTCTCCTCCATACATCTGTGATCTTATCTCCCGGTACTTACTTGCACACAACCTCTGATCCTCCCAAGATCTCTTTCTCTACTCCCCTCTTATCTCCTCTTCCCACAATCGCATACAAGATTTCTCTCGTGCATCACCCCTACTCTGGAACGCTCTGCCACAACATATCAGACTCTCGCCTACCATCGAAACCTTCAAAAAGAACCTGAAGACCTACCTCTTCCGACAAGCCTACAACCTGCAGTAACCACCGATCGACCAAACCGCTGCACGACCAGCTCTACCCTCGCCTATTGTATTCTCACCCATCCCTTGTAGATTGTGAGCCCTCATGGGAAGGGTCTTCTCTCCTATTGTACCAGTCGTCACTTATATTGTTTAAGATTATTGTACTTGTTTTTATAATCTATAGCCCTCCTCAAATGTAAAGCGCCATGGAATAAATGTCGCTATAATAATAAATAATAATAATAATTTTGTGATTACTTGTGTTATCTTTGTCTAATATTTAAATTACTTTGGTGATTTGAAACATTTATCTGTGACAAACATGCAAAAGAATAGGAAATCAGGAAGTGGTCAAACACTGCAAAACACGGCAAAAACTGTAGATCGGGATTGGGGAAATATTTATACCACCATTCGTGGTCCGTATAGAATTATTAACTTAAAAATTATCCTGCAATATTTTGTCAAACTTAATTAACTCACCCCTAATGTGATATCTGGAAATGCTTCTCTTTGGTGAGGCTGTGATGTTACAGGGTATGGATGATGTTGCTACTAACAACTGCTTTTCCAGATAAGTTGTTCTGAACAGGGATGTATATTATTCTGCAGGTCTCCTCAAAGTGGGTAATTCATCACTGCTCATATAATGTTTATAGAACTCAAGCAGTGGATGGCCTGCAGCATATACACAACATAGGAGACATCATGCCTGCTGTAAATGTCACCTAAGAGACACTAGGGCTGGTGTATAAACAGCACAAGGAGACATGGGAATGGTGCCTTTATCATATTGGTGTCACTAGGGCTGGTGTATATGCATCACATAACATAGGATACACTGGGAAAGATGTATATACATCATATAGGAGACACTGGGGCTGCAGCATATACATTACATAGGAGATACTGGGACTGCTGTATATACTGTATATCACATAGGAGAAACTAGGGCTAATGTATATATATCACATAGGAGAAACTGGGACTGGTGCATAAACATTACATAGCAGACACTGTGTCTGCAGTATATACATCACATAGGAGACACTGGGACTGCTGTATATATATCACATAGGAGACACTGAGACTGGTGCATACATATTACATAAGAGACACTGGGACTGGTGCATATACATCACATAGGAGACACTGGGGCTGCAGTATATATATCACATAGGAGACACTAGGGCTAATGTATATATACCATAGGAGACACTGAGACTGGTACATACACATTACATAGGAGACACTGGGACTGGTGCATATACATCACATAGGAGACACTGGGGCTGGTGCATATACATCACATAGGAGACACTGGGGCTGCAGTATATACATCACATAGGAGACACTGGGACTGTTGTATATATATATATCACATAGGAGACACTAGGGCTAATGTATACACATCACTTAGAGGACAAAATACACCACTACTGACCTGTATGACTGTGAATTCAGCACTGGAGTAAAATATACTTACTAGAAATTGAAGCTTGAGCTGATGGTGTTTGCCTGGTATCTAACTTTGCTGAGTGCTCCTCACATTTCCTATATCCTGCCCTCTCAATACTGTTTACTATGCTCTATAACCAGACTCTTCACGGTGCTGGCTCTCAGTTTCTTTGTCCAAGATGGATTTTAACTGTTTTTCTGTGTGAATACTGAATTTAGGAAGCAGGGGTAGTGAATGAAAGGGCTCATAATTGGAGAAAGCAGTATATTTATCTAATAAGATATATTACAAAATACACTTGATTTATGCAAAGTTTGATGAAATGACAGTGAGTATTATTTAACACTACAGACAAAATGGAAATTCCAATGTGCTTCCGAATATTTTTGTTTAGCAATTGCGCAAATTTTCTTGCGAAAACTATTTTGATAATATAGATTAGCCAATGTGAACAGCCCTAACCCAATCTGAGCTACAATCTGAGCCGCTTGGTTGTTAAACTTTTATAGGTAGTTCAAAGGCAAAAAAATCGGGGGGTTCAGAGGTAGCATTTGTACCATGTATGGAGACACCATTATTATAAGTGGTAAAGGGATGTTCATGATAAAACAAAGTCCTGTTAAAGATTTGACATTGGGCTCCCAGGAGCTAAAATTTACAAACATTTTCTCTATTGCTTTTTCAAGAAGTATGCAACTTTTTTGCTAAACTGGAAACTCTTTAGCAAATTACATATCCGTTTTAAGCAACAAGGACCATATGACTGTATCATCTCTATCGGTGATGTGCCCTTGTGTTGCTGCTCTGCCAGCCTAGCAGATGTTTCTATCACAGTGTATCTGTTTGTCGGGTATTTTTCCATCCATCACCTACTATATAACAAGTAGTAAATAGTGAGCCCCCTACTGAAGACATTGCATGCCGCTAGTTACTCGAGATGGTCACCTTTGCTGTCCCTCATGGTGATGTGAGAGTTAAGCTTAGATCTCCTGTTGGTTTGAAGTTTGGCAGGCAATTTTACCTTCATATTTCATCTTTAGAACTCATTAGCTGTTATCCCTGGTGTTGTTATTCGCAAAGCTTTTATCCTGTGCCTCTGATAAGTCGTTAATTAACACAAAAAAAAGTCTAGGAAAATGTTGGGAGATAGCCAGCTCAAGAATTATTATGTACTTGATCAATTTGGAAGTTGTACTCGCAGCACAAAAGGGAAATTATTTGCATCTGATAAGTGGAGTGATTCGTATTTTGCATATGTACACACTTGTACACCAATTAATGATGTTGCTTTTTGCTAATTTGATGCTGTTAAACCCCACGAAGGAGACCATGCTCTCCTAATTTTCACAATTCAAGAGGCTGATGCTGCTTTTCTTCTATCTCTGTGTTTTTCTTCTATTATGAAATATTGAATTAAATATTAAATATTTTGAAGGGCTCAACATTGAAAGGTTGCGTAAAGAGTTTGTGTTAGGGTATGTGCACACATATTCTGGAGGACTGCGGATTTTTCCGCAGCGGATTTGGAAAAACCGCAGTGCAAAACCGCTGCAGTTTTTCCTGCGGATTTATTGCGGTTTCTACTGCGGATGCCACTGCGGTTTTACACCTGCAGTTTTCTATTGGAGCAGGTGTAAAACCGCAGCGGAATCCGCACAACGAATTGACATGCCGCGGAAAATAAACCGCTGCGTTTCCGCACGTTTTTTTCTGCAGCATGTGCACTGCGGATTTCGTTTTCCATAGGTTAACATGGTACTGTAAACTCATGGGAAACCGCTGTGGATCCGCAGCAAAATCCGCAGCGTGTGCACATACCCTTAATCCATGTGAAGATCTTAATTGCCAGAAGGTAATAGATACAATCATTACATTACAACCTTGCCTACTACTGAAAAGGGGCTTCAAAACTTAACTGAAATAAAAAGGGTTAATAGCAACATTGATTTGAATTGCATGCAGTATTTGCTCTAACAATCAACATTATAAGGCATGAGAAGTATTTTCATGTCGTTCATTGTAGTTAACTCCATTGTGTCTGTAGTCAGTAAGAACAGGCCTTGTATTATCAAGGTTTGGAGTGTATACCTTCTATAGTGCATGCCTAAAGGTCATGGGATAGGTTATCAATGTAAGATAGATAGGGGTCCACTTGTCAACCCCACATATCAGCTGAAATTTGCCCTGGTGATGATCAGATATAAGCAACTTTAAAGGTACCGTCACACTGAACGATATTGTCAACGATATCGTTGCTTTTTGTGAAGTAGCAACGATATCGTTAAGGAAATCGTTATGTGTGACAGCGACCAACGATCAGGCCCCTGCTGGGAGATCGTTGGTCGCTGAGGAAAGTCCAGAACTTTATTTCGTCGCTGGATCTCCCGCTGACATCGCTGGATCGGCGTGTGTGACGCCGATCCAGCGATGTCTTCACTGGTAACCAGGGTAAACACCGGGTTACTAAGCGCAGGGCCGCGCTTAGTAACCCGATGTTTACCCTGGTTACCAGCGTAAATGTTAAATAAACAAACACTACATACTTACCTTCAGCTGTCTGTCACCGCTCTGCTTTACGGCTGACCGGCACTGACAGTGCAGAGGAAAGCAGAGCGCTGGAGAACAGACAGCTGAAGGTAAGTATGTAGTGTTTGTTTTTTTAACGTTTACACTGGTAACCAGGGTAAACATCCGGTTACTAAGCGCGGCCCTGCTCTTAGTAACCCAATGTTTACCCTGGTTACCGGGGACCTCGGGATCGTTGGTCGCTGGAAAGCTGTCTGTGTGACAGCTCTCCAGCGACCAAACAGCGACGCTGCAGCGATCGACATCGTTGTCGGTATCGCTGCAGCGTCGCTTAGTGTGACGGTACCTTAAGTGAAAAGCAGATAAAATGTTGTGCTTGGCAGCAACTACTAAGCAATATATGTAGATTACCTTGAAAAAAGTCTTTGTAACCCATGAACATTTCCACATTTTTTTCACATTACACCTACAATGTATTTTATTGGGGTTTTATGTGCTGTACCACCACAAAGTATCAAGTACCGTATTTTCCGCTTTGTAAGACGCACTTTATTTCCCCCAAATTTGGGGGGAAATGGGGGTGCGTCTTACAAAGCGGATATACCGCTTACCGTTACAGGCTGGGATGAGGGGGTGTCCGCTGCTGTCCGCCGCCGCCCGCCACCTGCCACCGCTTTCGCCCGCCACCGCTGCCGCAGTTGTCCGTTGCTGCCCACTGCTGTCCTGGGAGATCCTGGAAACTGCGGTGCTGCGGGGGGCTCTGGCGACATTTTGTGAAAGACCAGAGCCCCCAGGCAGTTCGTCCATGCGTTCCTGTATGACTGACTTTGGGAAAATGGCCGCCGGAATCTCGAGAGATGAGATTTCAGCGCTGAGATCTCATCTCTCGAGATTCCGGCGGCCATTTTCCCGGAGTCAGTCATACAGGAACGCATGGACGAACTGCCGGGGGGCTCTGGTCTTTCACAAAATGTCACCAGAGCCCCCCGCAGCCCCGGAGACAGCCCTGCAGCCCCCGAGACAGCCCTGCAGCCCCCGAGACAGCCTTGCAGCCCCGGAGACAGCCCTGCAGCCCCGGAGACAGCCCTGCAGCACAAGAGCCCCCCTGCAGACCCCCTCATCCCAGCCTGCAGCACAGGAGCCCCCCTGCAGACCCCCTCATCCTAGCTTGCAGCAATGCTCCACTCCTGCCTCCAGCACCGACCCTGGGACCCTGATCCGCTGCAGCCACAACCCCTGGTGAGTAATAAGACGCATGGATTATAAGACGCCCCACCAATTTATTAAAAAAAAGTTTTTTTTCCTATCTTTCTCCTCAAAATTTGGGGTGCGTCTTATAATCCGGAGCGTCTTACAAAGCGAAAAATACGGTATATGTGAAGTATAAAGGAAAAGATGCATGATTTTCTAAATATTTTACAAATATAAATCTGAAAATTTTGAAGTGCACTTGTATTCAGCCCCCTGAGTCAGAACTTTGTAGGACCACCTTTTACTGCAAATACTGATGGAAGTCTTATCCTGCTAGAAGATGAACCTATGCTCCAGTCTCAAGTCTTTTGCAGCCTCTAACAGGTTTTCCTTCAGGACTGAATTGTAATTGGCTCCATCCATCTTCCCATCAACTGTAACCAGCTTCCATTTCCCAGTTGAAGAAAAACATCCCCACAGCATGATGTTGTCACCACCATGTTTGACAGTGGGGATGGTGCTTTCAGGGTGATGTGCAGTGTTAGTTTTCTGCCTCACATAGAGTTTTGAATTTATCCCAAAAAGTTCTACTTTGGTCTCATGTGACCAGAACACCTTCTTCCACTTGCCATGTAGGTTACACAGCTAGCATGTGGTGCTTTGATCATATAAGACAAAACAAGAATGTTTTGAGGCTAATTTCAAAATGCTATGTATGTTTTCAGAAAAGCTTACTCTGCACATCACCCTGAAAACCCCAGACCTACCATCAAACATAGTGGTAGCAGCATCATGCTGTGCGGGTGTTTTCTGAATATGCAGTCATGTGTGTGTGAACATGAGTATTAGCCCTATTTCTTGCCATGATAGGACTTGTATCCTGCAGGTTTCCCATCTGCAGACTGTTCCTTATTTGCAAAAAAAACCAACAGCTCTTATGATGTCTCCCATACTGTAAAGAGAGAATACAATAACCAGTGAGAGTCCTCAATCATTGATTCCGTTTAATGGCTAACTGTAAAGGAGATTGCAAATAACAAGCTTTTGAAACTACATAGGTCTCTTCATCAGGCACAATGAATAGTGGAGAGACCAAAGTATTCCTGAAAGCTTGTTATTTTTTAATCACTTTTTCAGTTAGACATTAAAAGGTATGGAGGACTCTAAATATTTATTATTTGTCTGTTTCTACTGGCTAACACCATAAAAAGAAATATTTATACCTTAAATACACAGAACAAAGGATTCCTGTTGTTTTCCCCCTCCCTTTTATTATGTTATAATGAAAGAATTAGCAGAGGCATGTTATACAGCAATACTGAGCAATATAGATGTGAATCCAGCACTGGAATAAGTTAGATAAAATCTGCACAATCTGCTTCTTTACCTTTAAATCTGCTTTTCTTTTTTTGTTCCCCGTTTTTATCTATAGACGTCAATATGTCCTGAAACCGCACTGTGCTAGCAGTCCATCTTGTCTTGAGCAAGATGGATTTAAGCTGTTTTTTTCACAGTGAATAATGAATTCAGGAGGCTGGGGGAGGTGAAGAAGGGGCTCATGAATGGAGTCATCAATAGAGAAAAAATCAAAGTTTTCTGATAAGACATATTGCAAAGTTTATTTAATTCTTTTGTAGTATTGAATTTTGTAAAGTTTGATGGGGCCCCATACATATTAGAACTGGGTAAATTTGGCAAGACTGGCTGACCATCTAATGTCTATGTTGTTCTCTCTACTCCACTCTTCCCAAAGTCTGTGAGTTCCACTGCACAATACATAAGAGTAAGCAAATATTAGGTATGGAAATTAGACCTACTAGGTGCAGGGAGAATTGTGGTGCATTATTTGCAGCATATGTTATAAGTATGTAAAGAATAACACTTAAACCATACTTGTCATCTCTCCTGGAATGTCCAGGATGCTCCCAGATTCCCGAAACAGTCAGAGGCCACCACTGATTCTTCCGAAACCTCTCGGAAACCAGTAAATCTGGGGGATTTCTTTGTTTAGTCAGGCTTGATAAGAAGAGTAATGGGCATAGATATAGGTGTGACTTCAGAATGAGGTGGCAATGTTTTGCATGACCTTCATGAGTCCTTCTGGATACCTGCCTTCAAAAGTTGTCAAATGAAATGTAAACATACACAGCTAGTCATGTTCACAGAATGTAAAACATCAGATTGTAGACTACAACCAAGTTACAGTAAGCAGACCAATATCTCCTTTCAGAAGTCATCCAGCCCCAACAGAGCTAAATGTCTTGGAACGAGTATTTCTACTATTATATTGAATCATCTGGGTCCAGACTTGTAGGAGCTTAAACATAGAAAGCTTCAATGCCTGCACTGTAGAATATGGATCCTGTGAACGGCTTAGAAGTATTTAACTGCATGCCTGTAGCATCAACACCAGACCGCAGAATGTTCTTTGCAGCATTTATCTATGAAACCACATCTTGGTTGTTCTAAGTGCCTCACTAGTCTCATCCACCCATATCAAGTACATTGGTTCAATAGTCAAGAGATAGAAACAGACCAGAATCTTATCTTTACCCCTCAAAGACTGTGTTCTATGTGAACTGGAACATGGCGGACCGCTCAATGTCGATGGTGCATTAAATCGCGAGAACGCTAACTCGGCAGAGCTGTAGAGCAGAGCAGCATCCTTCAGATGAGAATTATAGCTCCGACACGCATGAAAACAACTCAGCCTAGTAAATCTGCCACTATGCAAAAGCTGAATCATTGCTATATAGAAATAGCACAAAGCTTCCTGAACAGATCAAAGACAGAATTCTCTATTTCCTTTTGTTCCCAAGACCTCCAACGCACATAACAAGTTTATGTACCTTGATATTCTGGATTGTCTGGTAGAAGTGATATTCGCACATCTTATTTTAAGTATCATTGTTAGTGTAATAGTCCAATCCATCCACATACCCAATCTGTCTATCTTGTAACGTACAACCACCTTCACATGAAGAGAAGATTATTTACTGGCATAAAAATTACTTAATTGGGAAAATGTCAGCAAAATCTGAAGTGGATCAGGTAGGGCCCGTCCAGCTCTCAAGACTACGTAAAGATCGGGCCATGGCTGTGACATAATAATGGACCCCACAAAAAAAGCAGACTATGACGAAAATTAGAAGAGGACATGCACATGTTCGCATATTTGCCAACAGTCAGATTTTGCTGAGAAAGTTTTGTGAAAGGTTTTCTTTAGCCTTCCTGGGTAAGGGATTAAAAGATATGGAGACCTTCAGAGGGCAAGTTTTTTTCTTAGTGAAATTCATGTGTTTTTGTAAAAGAAAACAATTTTTAAAATTGGGTTTCACTAGAGGTAATAGAGGCAATAATGGAGCTGTAGAAATGGTGCAAAAGTTTCTATGGGTCTAAAAATTATCACTGGAAAAATACTTGGCACTCAACTTTGGAAGATTTTTTTTGTATTTTAATGCAGTCAGAAATCAAAAACCTTTCGGCCTGGTTTGGCCTTCATCGGTTACAGACTGCACTTGGTATATGCATAGTCTTGTCCAATATAGTGAGTCGGAAAGTAGTCAAGAAAATCGCTTTAAATGAGCGCTGTAGTATAGAGGACTGTCAGTGTCCAAGACTAAATAGTGCCGGCTTGGCCTGTGATCAGAATCAGCTGACTAGCGTTGCTGCAGGACACACGAGCGCACTGTCTCTGATCACAGGCCAAGCCGGCAGTATTTAGTCTTGGACACTGACAGTCCTCTATACTACAGCGCTCATTTAAAGCAATTTTCTTGACTACTTTCCAACTATTGGACAAGACTACGCATACTCGGTTCAGTCTGTAACTGATGAAGGCCAAACCAAGCCAAAACATTTTTGATTTCTGACTTTCCTTAAAATACAAAAAAATCTTCTAAAGTTGAGTGCCAAATTTTTTTTCTTATTTATATATGGTGTGGGAACCAACTTGAGCACCTTCTCTAGTAGTGCCTATGGTGTTTCTCTTCACTAAAAATTATCACTGGACAGCAACATACCTTCATGTAAACAGTAGCTGTATGGCCAAGGGGATTTGAATGTTTTTCCCCCAGCAGTTCGCCCATGGGTACATTTACTTCACCTGTGGGAAGTTATACCTTCCAGCTGCCATACATCACCCCAGAGGACCCCTGTAAGCAGCGTCGGTCCCTACTGACCGAATACCACAGGTGGCGCCACGAACAAACTTTATTCTTAAACGCCCTTTAAAGACCTTTCCCTTTACTTGGGCGCCCAGGGCCATGGACCAGGTCACAGCCATCGTGATGTCCCCTACAAGTACTGGACTCGGTACCGAGTTACCCCACTGCCCTGGCGGGTGACTCAACTTGGCGTCACGAACAGGATGTACCCAGAGGCGAACTGCTGGGGGCGAAACATCCTATAACCATGGCCGAGAATATGTAAACTGTGTGGAGACCAATGATCATAGTAATGTTGATTCATCACCACATAGTTTACCATGCAGATGATTTCACATGTAAATAGAAGAGTAATGGGCGCCAAGACTTATATTAAAATGTGACGTGTTGTTGGCTAGTTAATTATAGGTCACCTCTTACAAGTCTGTTGAAGGACAAAAGGTCTCATTGTTGTAGACTCTGCGTGTTTTAAAATAGAATAGATGCATTCAGTTATCGAAACGGTGTAAAAGTCAATACGAGCTGGAGAAAAGCTTCTCAGCCTGAGCGACTAAAAGAGGAGTCAGACTGTCATTCAAGAGCGAGATGTTTTGTCTGCAAGCTCGGAATTCAGAAAGTCTCTTGCCGGAGTATTTCAGTGAACCCATAACGTATAGTGTTCACCACAACTAGTCCCCAGTTGTGAATTTTTAATTATGCCAGATCATTTTCAGTAAATGGGACTCTGGGCTCAATTAGTGCTGTCAGATCCAATTTTTCACTCACCTGCTATTGAGCTCCATCCTGTGTTGTTTGCAGTAATTGCCAAATCCACAGGATGATGAGTCTTGTGAAAGATGAATGGCTGCCACATTTCCCTTTTTCCTGGCCTGTCACTTGCAGAGTAATAGGAATACTTAATCCTACTGAAATTAGGACATGGAGAAAAAAAAATTAAGCGTACTACTGTCCCAAAGTATTTTCGCAAGGTAATTGTGCTGATGAATGCGTGTAGGGATAAAGAGGAGCTAAAGAAATTTCAGTCACTTGGCAAATTGATTATTCTATTTCTTGGATTATGGTTATATACATTTCAATTCAATCATCAATATGAGGAACTAGGTAGATTTAAAAAAATGTAAACAGAAAAAAATATTTTTGATAATGCAAAATGTATTATTATTATTATGTTTAAACTTTTGTATCATATACGTGTATTATTGTGCATCTTCTTCTTAATTCTATGATAATTTTTGGTACTCTCATATACATGAATCATTGTGTCCCCACTGTAAATTATTACTGTTATTTATTGTATCATTATTATTGTCATTCCTATTTATGTGCAATGTTGTGTTTCCTTCGGATTATTATTTCTATCATTAAAGTTTGAGATTATCATATAAGTTCAGTATTGTGTACCACGTACAAAATATTCTGACATTGCCCTCCCCTACTATACAAAATGATGGGTACAAGCCAGACATTCATCATAAAATACATGTATACCAGCAAATAATCAGACTTATGCTTATCAATGTGAATTTTGCACCTTTTGGACAAGACAATTATTATGACTTCAAAACCAATAATAATGCTCCCTCAACGCCTCCAATGATGGCCAGTTCAAAAGCAACTTTTGTTTCAACCCCCATCAGAAAACTAAGTTTATATTCGCCTAATCCAAGCAGCTGAGTTCTCTTCTCTCCTAAACACCTAACATGTCAATGCATACAGTGCAGTCCAGTGACCCCATTGCACTGCCTGTGCCATGGCACTGACATCTTCCGGGTTGTAGGTCTTAAGCAGCCTGTAGCTTACAGGACGGAGAGTGGTGGACAAGGGACCCTTGCTTTACCCCAGGATCCAAGAACATCGGCCTAATAGCTTGACTGGAGATATGGGGCACACACCAGAAGTCCAAGGCAGGTGCATTGCTATGGATCCTTAGCACCAGCAATGCCACTGCTACTTTTTAAAAAGGAAAATGTAAATGCTGCACCCTAAGAATTCTGCATTTAGATAGCCCTCCCCTCCAGGCCTCCCCCCCCCACCCCACCAGAATGCCAAAGTCTCTCAAAAAGTTGATCATTTTAAGAACCAGGATTGCTCATTCAAGTCGGATTAGTTTATCTTATAAGTCCTGTGTCTTGTGGGTGGCTGTCCACAGGTGGGCTTGTCACCTAATTTACATGGGAAATTTGCAGCAGTGTCCTGGGTTTTTTTTGCAGTCATTGACACAAGTAAAATGCAAAACACTGCACCTTTTCTGAAAAATGTTCCTCATGCAACCAAGATCATACATTTCTACCGATTTAGGGTTGTTGATGAAAGTAATTATTTAGCTGTTTGAGCTGGATACTAGATTATTGGGTGCTGACATGAAGGATTTTTCGCATATATGCACTCATGATGATGAGTAGTGTGAAGATCTGAGGCTGTGGGTTATAATAATCACCTAGGCAGGTTAACAAAGTAACTATTTATATTTCTTACGTCCACGGTCTTACAGTAATTCAGTGTAGATGGTCATAATGAAATGTCCCCAGTCCACCAGATCCCATCCTGGGGCCGATAGTTCAACTGCCCCCCGTACCAGGAGATACCCACTGTCTCCCAACTTTTGGTTGGCCCACAGCTTTTGTATTTGTGTCTGTAGTCACAGTCCATGCCCCTCCAGACGATGGATATCACACCCATAGCCAATGTACCCAGCTCCAGCCAGCAACAACATATAGCATACACTCAACTGAGGTTCTCCAAACATCTTTGTGGTTCAGTGATGAGCAGAGTAGCAGACCTGTATTCCACCAGATGAAGCCATGGTTCCTTGGGCTGTTGCTGAAGAGATCCTCTGCATAGAGAGCCAGAGACTTTATATCCACAGCTCCCATTCAGGGCATTTCTCCACAGGATTCAGGGAAGGTGGAAGGATGTGATCCTTCATTGTTCCATTGTTCATTTGACCTGCATATTTGTCCTAAGTTGTGTACATTAGTAAACTGCAATGGGCTGATGCAATACATACATATCGGGCATTTACAAATTAACACACAACGAGAGTCAACGTACAGTCTCATATAAAACAATGGCTCAATTGAAACCTCTGAGACACTGAGAGTAAAGGTATAGTGACACTAAACGACTTACCAACGATCACGACCAGCGATACGACCTGGCCTTTATCGTTGGTAAGTCGTTGTGTGGTCGCTGGGGAGCTGTCACACATACAGCTCTCTCCAGCGACCAACGATCCGGGGAACGACTTCAGCATCGTTGAAACTGTCTTCAATGATGCCGAAGTCCCCGGGTAACCAGGGTAAGCATCGGGTTACTAAGTGCAGGGCCGCGCTTAGTAACCCGATATTTGCGTCCACAGGGTTAAAACTGCTTTCGGCAAGAGCTTTGCTAATGCACGCGCTGCTGCCGAGAGTTTCCCTGCACTGACTGTCAGCGCCGGCAGTAACAGTGGTGACGTCACCGCTGTGCTCTGCTTTACGGCCGGCACTGACAGTCAGTGCAGGGAAACTCTCGGCCGGAGTGCGTGCATTAGCAGCGCTCCTGCTGAAAGCAGCTTTAACCCTGTGGACGCCAGGGGACGTGACAGACATCAGAATGTGAGTATGTACTGTTTTTTTTTTTTACTTTTACAATGGTAACCAGGGTAAACATCGGGTTACTAAGCGCGGCCCTGCACTTAGTAACCCGATATTTACCCTGGTTACAAGTGAACGCATCGCTGGATCGGCGTCACACACGCCGATCCAGCGATGACAGCGGGTGACCAGCGACCAAAAAAAGGTCCTGATTATTCCCAGCGACCAACGATCTCCCAGCAGGGGCCTGATCATTGGTCGCTGTCACACATAAAGAGATCGTTAGCGGGATCGTTGCTACGTCACCAAAAGCGTGACGTTGCAACGATATCGTTAACGATATCGTAATGTGTGATGGTACTTTAATGGAAGGATTGCTTTACCTGATTTCCAATCTCGTTTCTGGCCTTACATGTGCATAAGATCCAACATTCGTATCCTGAGGCTGAACTGATGAGCAAGCAAATCTCTAATAAAACATTACAAGCAAATTTCTAATGAAACACAACAATAAGATTGACGTAACCCGTGCTCCATGCTGGAAAAAGTCTGCATCCATTAGAGGTGTGGATTCCGCTCTACATGCATTGGCCCAATAGTCTTCAGAACAAGGCGAGCTCCTCACAAGTAGTTATGTTATGTGGTCATAGGGTGTCTAGAATATAAGTGTTACTAGGGATCTAGAGGCCAAAAAGGTGGATCTCTCCATTTATTATCACTCATCAATGAAAAATTCTTTACACCAAAGGTTAATTTGGAGAACCCCCGGAGAACATTTAAGGATAGAAAAGGTTACAAAAGATAAATCTCTTGGCATGTATATTGCAACAAATACGTATTTGACCAAAAGAGCAAAATAAGCATTATACTTAAATTGCAATTCCTGTTGGTGCTGCACATCTGAAAGGACATCTGCAAGATCAAATGTAAATACCTTTTAGAAGAGTCTCCCGTACCTGTCGTGTCCTTCTAGTGATATCATTCACATACTGTAAATAGCACAAGGCTTGGGCTTAATTTCCAATTCTTTGTGGATCTCCATTACAAATGCTTTAAAAAAAAAAAAACGAAAGCCCCTGAGATCGTGTTCTCTACAGTGTTCCTCAGGATCGCAGAGGGTTAAAAATGAAAGCAATTTTGTAGCTTGAAATTAATTCATTGGCTATTGGCGCTGAATTCCTCACTCGGTACCCATGTCCCCATGTTCTCTTGTTTACAGAGCTTGAACAGGAATTCATGCAAGTTGAAAGGTTGTAAATGGCTGGCCAATTTGTTGCCATCCTAAGGGAACACCCATGCTCCTAACTGATCAAATAGCCACCTTCACAGAAGCTTTTATAAGTGACCTTGAAATGGGAATATAAAGGTATGAAAAGGCAGCATTAGGAGGAATGAACATTTCACAGTAGGGTTTTCCTGCATCACAAACCAGGACCATGAATAAAAAGAAAACATCTATGCGGCTCACAGCTAAGGCAAACACTGAATGACCTGCAGAATACTTTACAGAATACTTTAGTAGCTTTAGAAACCCGCTCCGGTGTCTGATGGAAGAACGTGTCTTTTTGATGTGATTATAATACTCACAGTCTCCTATCAGAAAGAAAAAAAAATTGCAGAATTTTGTATAAAACCATCCTGGGTGCCCAAATACTAAAAATGTACTTCTTCCTTATATATTAGTCTTCACGGTAATTAATCTGTTATGGAAGCAGGATGTCCTTCAAAGATGAAACTGATGGTGTTCTGTTTTGTTTTGCACAATCTCTACCTGTTAAACACAAAGAAACTGGTTCATTAAATAGCAAAAACCTGCTGACAGATTTCCTTTAATCTGAGAGCAGGCTAATATAGAGTGAGAAAACCTGATTACAGTGATGTATCACTTTCTAGGCTGTGTGTTGTAGTCTCAATACAATCAGAGTTTCATCAGCAAGAGACTTTTACTGCAGGACTGGGTTTCACGTGCACAGCAGTCCAACTAATCTGTGTAACTCCGCCCCCACCACTGATTGGCCGCTTGAAATCCAGGACAGGATGGGTCCTCCAAAGTGTCTTCAAAAGACATCCTTGATAATGTTCTTTGGCCAAGAGATTACAATCCTGAACAGAGAACACCTGTTAAAATTCATAAATTTGAAAACAAAATCATCTCACCCATATTTCCATGTTACGCAGGTCGGGCACGTCTCATGCATGGAACACTCGGAGCACAGAAAAATGAATGTAGCAAGAGATAAAATCTAGCAGTAGGATTCATGCTTTATTAAAATGCATCGTCTGTATTGTAGATTAGTAAGACAACTCAAAATAATTTATACAAGAGTGAAAAGTCGCAAATGTGTTCCACAATGAGGTCCTTAATCATTGCAATGATTAAGGACCTGGCTCTGAAACACTTTGCGACTTTTAACGCTTGTTTGATTTATCCCGAGTTGTTTTACTTATCTACAGAGGATGCACTTTAACCCTTACGTCTTTTGCTCCCCTTCTTCCCAGAGCCATAACTTTTTTTTATTTTTCCCTCAATATGGTCGTGTGAGGGCTTGTTTTTTGCAAGACGAGTTGTTCTTTTGAATTACACCATTGGTTTTACCATATCGTGTTCTGGAAAACAGGAACAAAATTCTAGGTGAAGTTGCAAAAAAGGGCAATTCCACAATTGGTTTTTTTTTTTTTTTTAACCAGGTTAGCCAAATGCTGAAACTGACCTGCAATTATGATTCTCCAGGTCGTCATGAGTTCTCAGATACCAAATATGAATAGGTTCTTTTTAACTTAAGTCGCTGAAAAGAAATCCAAAATTTGTTTTTTTTTAAAAGAAACCAACAAATTGGGTCATTTTCCTATACCTGCAGCATCTCCAGTTTTCGGGATCTGGGGCTGGGCGAGAGCTTATTTTTTTGCATGCCGATCTGACATTTTTATTGATGCATTTTGGTGCAGATACGTTCTTTTGATCGCCCGTTACTGCATTTTAATGCAATATTGCGGCGACCAAAAAACATAATTCTGGCATTTTGACTTTTTTTGTCATTAAGCGGTTTACCGATTGGATTAATTCTTTTTATATATTGATAGATTCTGAATGCGACGATACCAAATACCGTATGTGTATTTAAAAAAAAAAAAACTTTTGTTTTATTTTGAATGGGGAGATGATTTACACTTTTATTTTTTTATATTTTTAAAATAGATTTTTTTTTACTTTTTACTTGCTTCAACAGTCTCTATGGGAGACTACAAGCTGCGATCATTCGATCACTTGTGCTGCACAGAGCAGGGCTTCAGCTTCCTATGATCGCCCGTCGGAACTCATAGCTACCCGGCCATGACAACCACAGTGTTATCCTGCAGATTTCGGGTTGTCATGCCAACCCATCATCAACACATGGATGGCGCAATCATTCAAAATGCCTCTGTCAGAGACTGACAGCGGCATTTCACAGGTTAACAGCTGCGGGTGGATCGCAATTCCACCCTCGGCTGTTAGGGGCACATGCAGCTGTTGAAGTACGTCGCATATCGTGAATGGGTTAACAAGCCATACTGCTGGATCTTATAAATTATTTTCTCTAATAGAATTCTCTAATAGGGTAAATGAAAACTTCTCTCCAACATTTCTTCTTGAGGAGTTTGGTACAATTCCTTAAGGTACCGTCACACATAGCGACGCTGCAGCGATACCGACAACGATCCGGATCGCTGCAGCGTCGCTGTTTGGTCGCTGGAGAGCTGTCACACAGACCGCTCTCCAGCGACCAACGATCCCGAGGTCCCCGGTAACCAGGGTAAACATCGGGTAACTAAGCGCAGGGCCGCGCTTAGTAACCCGATGTTTACCCTGGTTACCATCCTAAAAAGTAAAAAAACAAACGTTACATACTTACCTACCGCTGTCTGTCCTCGGCGCTCTGCTTCTCTGGTCTGGCTGTGAGCTCTGGGCAGCCAGAAAGCAGAGCGGTGACGTCACCGCTCTGCTTTCCGGCTGACCGACGCTCACAGCCAGAGCAGGAGGAGAGCAGAGCACAGCGCTGGAGGACAGACGGCTGTAGGTAAGTATGTACTGTTTGTTTTTTTACTTTTAGGATGGTAACCAGGGTAAACATCGGGTTACTAAGCGCGGCCCTGCGCTTAGTTACCCGATGTTTACCCTGGTTACCAGCAAAGACATCGCTGAATCGGTGTCACACACGCCGATTCAGCGATGTCTACGGGGAGTCCAGCGACGAAATAAAGTTCTGGACTTTCTTCCCCGACCAGCGATCTCCCAGCAGGGGCCTGATCGCTGCTGCGTATCACACTGGACGATATCGCTAGCGAGGACGCTGCAACGTCACGGATCGCTAGCGATATCGTCTAGTGTGACAGTACCTTTACTGTAGACATATAGATATGCAAATTGCCTCAATTTCAGAGAGGACTAAAAACTCTACTGCCACCTATTGGAAGTAGAAATCCTAAATGTCAATATCGACTCTTTAATGATAGATGTAGGCATATAATGCACTTTATACACAACCATATGTCTTTGTGCATCCGAAATAGCTTTGCATGTGAGCCAGTAGTGATGAGAGGACCTGCCAAATCCGAATTAAATTTGAGGAGGAAATTTGACTTGGATTGAATTTATGTGATGCAAATCAAACACACATTATTATTTTCTGAGGTTTCTCCAAACTCCCAGAGCACAATATACAAATGTAAATTTTTTTTTTTTACTAAATTGCACTCACGAACCCTCACTTGTCCCCGTTTCAGAACATTCATCTTCTTGAGTCCCGTCACCAGTGTAGTCTTTAGTGAGCCATCCTTAGTGTTTTCGCCATCTCCTGTGCTGATTAGGCATCAAATTATGTCATTACATCATGGCCGTGCTAGCACCGGAGATGCCAGGCTCCAAAAGACCCAAAGAAAGACCATTGATGACCACACGTGTGTCCAGACTGAAGAGGGGACCTATTTTAACCCTTTCATTGCCCTTTTTGAATCTTAACAGATTCTTGTGAATCTTACAAAAGTTAAAATACTGGCAAATCTAAATGTTTTGCGAAATTTGAGGCTAATTTGCTTCACCTGGTAGCTCCTAGGTCATCTGTAGAGGCAAGTAGACTTGCAAAAAAAACGTTTTGGTAGTTGCTGGGCAAGCACTAGAGCCCTAGAGATTATCCGTTATTGCGCCATACAATTTATTTGTAGATTTTTCAATGACTGTAATACCTTTTTAATTTTGTAAAAATGCCAAAATCATTTGAAGAATTTTTTTTTTTTATTTACAGCTACAAATGCATTTCTCAAGTTGGCCAGAAAATATATCATATTGTTCTGCTCAACTACTGACAGCTGAAAGATTAACGATTGTTATACTTTACAGTAATTACACCTAATTAATCAAAAGCGCAATCAGTGAAGTAATTGACAGCAATCAGATATTGTTCAGATCTTTTGATGGTGACTTATGAAGGGACAATTTCCGTGTTGTTTATCTTGAGTAAGCCAAATATGCTCCATAAATCCTCTTCAGGGGTCTAAAGATTCAGACAGTGGTTTAAGTATTTCTTTAAAAAGAACACACTTAAGTGCTTGTGTGATCCTCCGCTGTATGAGTGACCCATGTTAACCTCCCTGGGATTACTTCTAATTGCCGTGCTGCATCTGAACTTGTAACCGAAAATACAGAGTCAGCACAGAAATTTGTGGTAATCCACATATGGCCACCATGGCTCAGCCATAACATCTACAGGATCCAACACAGCCAGTTTATCACAGGCATTTGCAAATATAGTTGCAAGGCCGGGGTCACACTTGCGAGTGCAATACGAGAAACTTTCGCGAGTCTCTCGCCTCAATACCCGGAACTCAGTGACGTAACTTGAAACTCATAGGCCCCGATGCGAAAGCTCCAACGGGACCCCCAATTATTTTAAATCTTTAATAGCAATAGTCTTTTTCTATAGACCAAAGGGACTTTTAGGGCCCCCTAGGCCAAAGGGCCTGCGTGCGATTGCAACCCCTGCACCTGTTGTAGTTACACCTCTGCCAGCACTGCCGCCGGCACTCAGGACAGGAGTGTGCAGCTGTATGTATTTCTATGTAGCTGAACGCTCCGGTCCCGAGTGCCGGTGGCAGTGCCGGGTATTGAAGTGAGACTCGCCTGAGTTTCTCACATTGCACTCGCAAGTGTGACCCCTGCTTCAGTAGGAGAGCCAGAGATTTCTCTGCGTTGGATACATAGGTGTAACTGTAGTGGGTGCTTTGGTTGCAGTCACACACTGGTCCTGGAGTCCATGTGGCCCTGAAAGGTCCCTTTGACACATATGACAAGACCAACATCATTAAAGACCCATGTTGGTCAAAGGTGCTGGTGGAGATTTTGCATGGGGGCCCATTAAATTCCAGCAATTCCACTGGTTGTGTAAATATTTTTGAAAGGTTAATATAGGCTAAAAGGGCTATTGCAATCCCATGAAGTAATCACATACCGTTAGGAAAATGATTGGCCAGAATGTGACCTCTAGAACTTCCACTGATTCTGAGAATCTAAAGTCACAACCCTGGTGTGGGGATGCATCTCTTTAATGTTTTCCAAGCACAGAAAAACATGCATATACCTCCAAGTATTTTTAATAAAATTTGCATTTGTTAGGCAATCTCTTATAGCGGTTGTTACCAAACTCTAAGATAGCAAATCGATTATTAAGGGGAACCTGTCACCAGGTTTTCCCCATAAAAAGTACCACTATTAAGGCCTGATCTAAAGCTTACTAGAATCTCCTCTGCAGATCCTCAAAAAACTTTTAATTATACTCACAGATGGTGCGGTCTGGTCTGATGGGCATCTCTGGTCTCGATTTGGTACCTCCTCGCTCCCTTCAATCGCCGTCCTTCTTTCTTGCTTCCCATGGATGACGCATGCTATGTCAACCACGTAGGGTCACCAAGTCGAACTTTGTCCAAGCGTATTCTTCTTCTGCCTTGCAGAGGGCAGAGCACAGTACTGTAATATGCTTGGCTTGATCTTTAAAAATATAAAAGGAAAATGACACCCAGATCATAGCAAAATATACTGATGTTTCTTGTTTAGGAGCCTGAGAGCCTGAGATGATATATTGTATTTTACTCCTCACCAGGAGACAATATTCTAGGCAGGAAGGTAACGTTCATAAAATACAGCCCTAAGATTTACACTTTCCAAAAAAGTTCAAACTACCTTTGCTCTGCGTATATAATATTGTATACCAGACTGTAGAGTCAAGAACAGGCCACGTTCACAAGTTCAGTATTTGGTCAGCATTTTGCATTAGCATTTGTAAGTCAAAATCAGGAGTGGGAGAAAAATGTAGAAGTGGTGAGTGGTGACGTATTTCTATTATACTTTTCCTCTGATTTCCACTCCTGGTTTTGGCTTACAAATATTGATGTGGCCTTATACAGTTATTACAGGTGTCTAGGACAAAGGAGATATACTTCTGTGGTCCAACGCTGCCTTTAGAACTGCTAGGATTTACCATAGCCC
The DNA here is from genome assembly GCF_032444005.1 of Ranitomeya imitator. Taxonomy (NCBI): domain Eukaryota; kingdom Metazoa; phylum Chordata; class Amphibia; order Anura; family Dendrobatidae; genus Ranitomeya; species Ranitomeya imitator. The sequence goes on along the minus strand of NC_091283.1, from coordinate 72,510,056 downwards.
TACACTGTTATGTATTTGGACATATAGGCTAAGCATTGTTCCCCAACTCCGGTCCTCAAGAGCCAACAACAGGTCATGTTTTCAGGATCTCCTTAGTATTAAATAGGTGATACTTGCATCAGCTGGACAACGAAGAATCCCATCACCTCTGTAATACTAAGGAAATTCTGAAAACATGATCTGTTGGTAGCTCTTGAGGGCCAGAGTTGGGGAACACTGGGCTAAAGGTACAGTATCACTCCTAGGATACTTTTGTTATTTTGAGGTAAAAAAAGTATTTACATCGACCTATAGACTTATAACGTTTCTCACTCAATCAGACCTTAAAGCTAAGGCTCCCTGAAATAATTCTGCCGCCTACAATTCATAAAAAAAAAGAGATAACTGCAAGGCAACTGCAATATTTCTTTGTAGAAAACTCTCAAGCAATCCTATAGTCATTTCCAACTGTTTATTTTTCAATAGGAAGTCAGAAAAGTCTCAGGATGGTAACGGTCGTTCAACAATTTTATTACGACTATTGCATTCCTTTACAATTGTTACAAGGCCAATTGCAACTATATTTCATAAGGGAAATATTGAGGGTATGCTTTTGGAAATTTTACTGTAGTCCAAGTCATAAGATCAATCACAATCAATGAAGGCTGCTTTGATGAACAGTACATGGACATCTCAGTTTCCAACTCCACCTCATTTATGGTTTTCAGTAACATCTGTGGTGCAGTGACCCACATTACAGCCAGGGGGCGCTGTGTGTGCACTTCAAGATGCGCTTGGAGACATAAATGTGATGAGACAAAGTCCGGCAGTAGTGTAAATGGCCGGTGTGTGTTGCAGAAGAAGACACTCTGCGTTGTCAGTCTGAAGTTATGTTGGTGTCCTGGGACCTGTAATCCCACAAGTAATTGTGTAAATGCTAATAGGAGACTGGCAGAGCTAGTTATGAGAGATGGGAGGGTCAAACTAGCCACACACACCCACACTCCCACCCATGGGAGTGGTTGCAGGTAGATAATGTGACCAGGGTGTGGGTCACATGGTTCCTGTGTATGGATCTGTTTGGTCCATGTGCAAGGTCTTGGAGGGTCGGTGTTGGAGTCTCCTGGCATTGGGGAAGTCCTGCAAGCACCTGTGACCTTGGACCTAGTGGACGGGTCAGAGTGTTGGATTGTCCTGAAGTGGGCAGGAGTCCTGGAAGCACTGCTGAGGCTATGGACTGAATGCTCAAGGGTGTTGGATTGTCCTGGGATGGGCTGGAGTCCTGCAAGCACCTGGTAAGAGTGTGAGTCCTGGAATGGTCAGAGTGTTGGATTGTCCGCGGATGGACTGGAGTCCTGTAAGTACTTGGTAAGATCATGGACTGATGGCCTGTGTGTTGGAAGTGCCTGTGATTGGACTTCCTGGAAGCGCATGGAAAGGCTGCATCTACAGAGCCTGGGACGGTTTCTGTGTTGGGGAAGCTACAGTTCCTACTGTGGGTCTGGACTATCCAAGGTGCCCTGGTCACAAGGACGGTGATCCCAGTGAGGCACGTTCCCTGTGATCCAGCACTGGCAGAAGTCAGTGTGTGGAGCCGAAGCTCCTGAGAGGTAATCCCTGGTATGGGAAAATCCTGTAATGTACGGCAGAGACGTATCTGCCATTGGAACAGACTGTCGGGGTTTAATATGTTCCGTTGATGCATGTAATGGAGAGAAAAGACGTGACTCCCAAATCTTTTGTAAATCCACATGTGTTAAAGTAACAGACTGTGTGTAACCTGGCTTACGGTGCAGTTTATGATGCTTTAATAAACCGGAACGGACTTAAGTTATGTGAAATATCGTGCCTGTATGCGTTATTCCCGTGCAAAGCGAGTGTCCCCCAAGACCCGAAGTAAGGGAAAGGCTACACATCACTTAGTAATACCAATGCACCAATAATTGTGGTATGGATGAGAAGGATCACAGCTTCTTACACATAGGGACCACTGTTCTTTTTAGGTAGCAGTGGGCTCCATTGACTGCAAGACCCTTAGTCAACTACATCGGTTACACATACAGCACCCATCCATGGCCATTTAGAAATAGTTGAGATTGCATGTATGAAAACTTTTTAAAAAGTTGATCAGATCACTTTTTTCATTTTAAACTGAACTTTATGAGAAAAAGAGTTGAAAATTGATTAGTTGTTGTAGCTAGAATGTTTTTCACCAAAAACAGTCTGACCAAGTCCTGTCTCTATATAGAGGTGCTTCACACAAAATTAGAATATCATTAAAAAGTTAATTTATTTCTGTTCTTCAATACAAAAAGTGAAACTCATATATTATATTGAGACATTACAAACAGAGTGATTTATTTCACGTGTTTATTTCTGTTAATGTTGATGATTATGGCTTACAGCCAATGACAAACCAAAAGTCATTATATCAGTAAGTTAGAATAATTAACAAAAAACACCTGCAAATGCTTCCTAAGCATTTAAAAAGGTCCCTTAGTCTGTTTAGTAGGCTCCACAATCATGGGGAAGACTGCAGACGTGACCGATGTCCAGAAGGCAGTCATTGACACACACGACAAGGAGGGTAAGCCACAAAAGGTCATTGCTAAAGAATCTGGCTGTTCAGAGTGCTGTATCCAAGCATATTAATAGAAAGTTGAGTGGAAGGAAAACGTGTGGTAGAAAAAGGTGCACAAGCAATCGGGAAAACTGCAGCCTTGAAAGGATTGTTAAGAAAAAGCCATTCAAAAATTTGAGGGAGATTAACAAGGAGTGGACTGCTGCTAGTCATTGCTTCAAGAGCCACCACACACAGACTGTATCCAGGACATGGGCTACAAGTGTCGCATTCCTTATGTCAAGCCACTCATGACCAATATACAACGCCAGAAGTGTCTTACCTGGGCCAAGGAGAAAAAGAACTGGACTGTTGCTCAGTGGTCCAAGGTGTTGTTTGCAGATGAAACAAAATTTTGCATTTCATTTGGAAATCAAGGTCCCAGAGTCTGGAGGAAGAGTGGAGGCCACAATCCAAGCTGCTGGAGGTCTAGGGTGAAGTTTCCACAATCAATGATGGTTTGGGGAGCCATGTCATCTGCTGGTATAGGGCAACTGTATTTTATCAATACTAAAGTCAGCACAGCAGTCTGCCAGGAAATGTTAGAGCACTTCATGCTTCCCTCTGCCGACAAGCTTTTTGCAGATGAAAATTTCATTCTCCAGCAGGACATGGCACTGTCCACACTGCGAAAAGTACCAATACCTGCTTTAAAAACAACAGTATCACTGTGCTTGATTGGCCAGCAAACTCGCCTGAGCTTTATTCCATAGAGAATCTATGGGGTATTGTCAGGAGGAAAATGAGTGATGCCAGACCGAACAATGCAGACAAGCTGAAGGCCGCTATCAAAGCAACCTGGGCTTCCATAACACCTCAGCAGTGCCACAGGCTGATCATCTCCATGCCACGCCGCATTGATGCAGTAATTGATTCAAAAGGAGCCCGACCAAGTATTGAGTGCATTTACTGAACATACATTTCAGTAGGCCAACATTTTGGACTTTAAAATAATTTTTCAAGCTGGTGTTATAAAGTGTTCTAATTTACTAATGACCTTAAAGATAATGACCTTTGGGTTTTCATTGGCTGTAAGCTATAATCATCAACATTAACAGAAATAAACACTGGAAACAGATCGCTCTGTTTGTAATGTCTCTATATGATATATGTGTTCCACTTTTTGTATTTAAAAACTGAAATAAATTAACTTTTTGATGATATTCTAATTTTGTGAGAAGCACCTGAGAATCCATGCATCTGAGAATGATTTGTTGGCATCTGCCAGACCTCCCTATTTCACCTGAAGCCATGCTCCCTCTCACCAGGTCTCCTTTAGTACCAAGTTACTATGTATAAAATGAATCCAAAATCAATTCCATGAAAACATCTGTTGTTTTTCATAACAGTAGTTCAATCTCTGTCGGAGGGTAAGGATTATTTTATTTTTCATAATTTTTTTAGTATAAATTGTTTTGAGCATAATTGCAGCTAGCCATTGAATGCATTTAATAAAAAGTTGTGGAATGGGAGTGACATGTCAGGTATAATAACAAAGTGCTGGAATAGTCTTCTCCAGTTAAAGTCCGTGGAGATGACATTCCAAGAGACAGCGGAGAGACTTGCTGTGCATTGTGAATTAAGATGTCGCTGGCTTGCTGACTTTCACAGAGATGACATTAAATTACATAAGGAGCTTTTGTGCTGTCACAGAAAGTCTCTTTTGGAAGTGTGGCCTTCCCGTGCTAATCATATGCGTACAAAACAATAATAATGCTGATGATATCTCCCAAAGGCTTTTAAAGGTCACTTGGCATTGTCACTATTTAGAAAAAGTCAGCTGTCGCTGTAATTGAAAGGGGCAGATGGATGGAGGACAATGGATTTCAAGAGAAATGCCAGTGAACTGGAGATACGGGTGCCACGTCTCACCGACTATAATTAACAGCATATTCCAGAGGAAAACAGTGACATTGTGCACCGTCTACTGTAAGAGACTGTTTATACCCAGGGGCTTAGTTTTTCTTTTATCACAGGGTACTATAATTTACTGTAGAAATTTAGATCAAGTAAATCAAGAGATATAAATCAAGGAATATATCTCCAGTTTGTATATAAATGTGCATGTGCAAAGTATTAACCACCCTTAGCATTTTTCATGTTTTGCTACCTCACAACCTGGAATTTCACTTTTTTTTTAGGGTTTGCATCAGTTCATGTAAAGAACGTGCCTTCACCAACTGTGAACATTTGGTTTTATTTTTATTTTGAAGCAAACAACAAAAAGGACAAAATAACTGAACACTTCACTGTGCATAACTATTCACCCCCCTAAAGTCAGTACTTTGTAGAGCCTCCTTTTGTGACAATAACTGCTGTAAGTCGCTTTTGGATGTCTCTGAGCTTTCCATATCTTGCTACTGGGATTTGTGCCCATTCCTCAAAGCAAAACTGCTCCAGCTCCTTCAAGTTAGATGGTTTCCCCTGGTGAACAGCAATCTTCAAGTCTGACCACAGATTGTCAATTGAATTAAGGTCTGGGTGTTGACTAGGGCACTCCAAAACATTTACACATTTCCCCTTTAACCACTCGAGTGTTGCTTTAGCAGTATGTTTCTGGTGATTGGAAGGCGAACCTCAATCCCAGTCTCAAATTACTGAAAGGCTGAAACAAGTTTTGCTCAAGAATATCCCTGTATTTCTACATCATCCATCTGTCATAGTATGCTCTAGACACTATGTCCATCCAAGGACAGATGATTTCCTCTTAGATAGGGATCTGATACGTCTTTATTGTTCTTTTCATACACTCACTCATTACGGCTTAAAGGATTTTCAGTTCATTTTTTCTACATCAAAGAATTGTCCACACCATGGTGTTGTAGGTTGCAGAACAATAGTGTTCATTTTCACATTGAAAGACTCTGCCGGTATGACGTTGTGTCAGGTGACACGTGCAATAAAGATATTTATCATTTTAAAGGGAGTCTATTACATGGCTTACGCCTTTGAAATAAACTAAACAGGTGAGTTTAAGGGGAATCTGTCCGCTCCAGAAACTGTACTTACCTGCAGATATAGTGGTAATTTGCAGATACATAAAGTTTAAATCATTCTTGCCTCCCTTATTGGATCAGTGACCACAGGGGGAACAATAAGTTATATCCTCCTAACCACCTCTCTGTTACAGTCATCGGGAAGTTGCAGGGAGCAGTTACAGCCATCGCTCTGTATACAGTAAATGTGCTACAGCCACTTTCCTTGCATACTAATTGACAGCCTGCTTTGCACACACATAAATTGCAGACCAGGCTGACAATCACTATTGCAAGAAGTGGTTACAACTTGTACACTTTATATGTAGCACAGCCCCCATGACTAGAAGCGAGCAGCTGCAGGTAGAATATAACTTCATATCCTCTCTGTAGATGCTGCTCCACTAGGCCAGATATGATTTAAACACTATTTACCTGCAGATTGTATCTATATTTGCTGGTAAATAGAGTTTTTGGAGTTGACAAGTTACCTTTAATACATGTTCAAATATACTTGTACTAGATGGTGGCCTGATTCTAACGCATCGGGTATTCTAGAATATGTATGTAGTTTATTTATGAAGTTTTCAGAATAACGCAATTTATACACAGGATTTGGCCGGCCGGGCGCGACCAATTAGCAAAGCGTGATTCAAATTCCGCGCCAATTCGCGGCTGGACTGCTTCTGTTACTGATTGCTTGCGGCCGGCCGGGCATGCCCAATCAGTGAAGCCAGGGCCGGCTCCAGGTTTTTGAGGGCCCCGGAAGAAAGAGTCTCAGTGGGCCCCCCTCTTTAACACATACTACGATTCATGATGCACAGATACAGCAGAGAAATATACCACAGCCAAATAGCATATAACACAGCCCACATAGCATATAACACAGCCCACATAGCATATAGCACAGCCACGTAGCATATAGCACAGGTCACGTAGTATATAACACAGGCCACGTAGCATATAACACAGGCCACGTAGCATATAGCACAGCCCACGTAGCATATAACACAGCCACGTAGCATATAGCACAGCCACATAGTATATAGCACAGCCACATAGTATATAGCACAGCCCACATAGTATATAGCACAGCCCACGTAGTATATAGCGCAGCCCACTTAGTATATAGCGCAGCCCACGCAGTGTATAACACAGCCCACATAGTATATAGCACAGCCCATGCAGTGTATAAAACATCCCACGTAGTATATAGCACAGCCCACGTAGTATATTACACAGCCCACACAGTGTATAACAGCCCACGTAGTATATAGCACAGCCCACGCAGTGTATAACACAGCCCACGTAGTATATAGAACTGCCCATGCAGTATATAGCACTGCCCACATAGTACATAACAGAGGCCACGTAGTATATAACACAGCCCACGTAGTATATAACACAGCCACATAGTATATAGCACAGTCACGTAGTATATTGCCCAGCCATGTATATTGCACAGCTACGTAGTATATAGCACAGCCCATGTAGTATATAACACAGCCACGTAGTATATAGCACAGCTCACGCAGTATATAACACAGCCCACATAGTATATTGCCCAGCCACGTAATATATTGCACAGCTACATAGTATATAGCACAGCTCACATAGTACATAGCACAGCTCACATAGTCTATAGCACAGCTCACGCAGTATATAACACAGCCACATAGTATATTGCCCAGCCACGTAATATATTGCACAGCCCACGTAGTATATAGCAGAGACGCAGTATATAACACAGCTCACGTAGTATATAGCGCAGTGATGTAGTATATAGCACAGCCCACGTAGTATATAGCACAGAGACATAGTATATAACAGCCCACGCAGTATATAACACAGCCCACGTGGTACATAACACAGCCCACATAGTATATAGCAATGTGGGCACCATATCTCTGTTAAAAAAGAGAATTATAACCAAAAATAGTTATATACTCACCTTCCGGCGGCTCCCGTATCCATCCCAGGCCTTTAGCGATGCTCCGGTCCCAAGAATGCATTGCGGTCTCGCAAGATGATAACATAGCGGTCTCGCGAGACCACAACGTCATGAACTCGTGAGACCGTAATGCATGGCCCGGAGCGTCGCGAGGAGTGAGAAAGGCACCGGAAGGTGAGAATGCATGGCCCGGAGCGTCGCGAGGAGTGAGAAAGGCACCGGAAGGTGAGAATATAATGATTTTTTTTTCTATTATTATTTTTAACATTAGATCTTTTTACTATTGATGCTGCATAGGCAGCATCAATAGTAAAAAGTTGGTCACACAGGGTTAAAAGCAGCATTAACGGACTGCGTTACACCTCAGCATAACGCGGTGTAATGCAGCCATTAACCCTGTGTGAGCGCTGACTGGAGGGGGCACAGACAGAGAGTAGGAAGGGGCAAATTCGCAGCCGGACTGTGCCCGTCGCTGATTGGTCGCGGCCGGATTTTCCGTGACAGACAGACAAACAAAAAGACAGACAGACAAACAGACGGAAGTACCCCTTAGACGATTATATATATAGATAGCTCCAAATTGTCTTGTTAAAAAAGTCACATTTGTTCAACTACATGAGCTGGCAAGTTCCACGAATGCAGTGCGAGTTCCTACAAGTTCTCTATCTCCCCTAGTAAATCCCACATAACTCTCATTTTGATTGGCGAATGCACTATTGTGACACCTCAAGGCCAAAGGGGATAGAACCTAGATGTATACATGATAAGCATCCAGAGGTATTTTTTTGATACAGTAGAGAAAAAAATTATATAAGCAAAACAATTTGTGCTGAATTTTTGAAATTTCCTGGACCCAGTAAATTTAAACAATCTTTGTTTTGCTAGAGGCAACTCACCAAAAAAGGCCATTATGGCAACATAGTGCAGATGATTGTGTCATCCAGAGAAGGCTCACATGACCTCAGCTTTCCCATAATGCCTTGTAACCATCACATTTCACAGTATAGCACAACCAATCTGGAGAAACTATTATAACCTGTTTGAAAACAGAGGCAGGGAATGCAGCAGCCATTTTAAGGCGAATCCCTAACAGTGAGACGATGTCACAGCTTAGAGCCATAGAGATAATAAAAGAAAACCATAAAACATTGATAAAACTGTAAGACTATGTCCATACATATGTAGTTATATGGCCGCAACATTTATATGAAAAGGAGGCATTTAGGCAGCTAAGAGACAAAAAGACATACCTTCGCCTAGACCGTAACCCTCTGACAGCTTTCTCAACAGAACTAGAAATGATTTTATATCAGGCCTTTGAAAAGGGAATTATCCCTAAAAAAGTTCTGGAGGGGTTGCTAACCAAGTTTCCCAGGGTTCCAACAATATACTTTATACCAAAAATTCATAAGGATCCAGTTGATCCACCGGGCTGGCCCATCGTGTCTGGCACTGGGGGGTTGTGCGAACCCATATGTAAATTTATAGATTACTATCTGAGGCCACTTGTGGAGTCGCTGCCCTCCTTTGCTCAGGATACGATGGACATCTTGGCTAGGATCGATGGTATGACCCTGGATCAGGACATACTACTTGTAACAGCTGACATTGAGTCGCTGTATACATGAATCCGACACCATGATGGACTAGAGGCTTGTCATTTCTTTCTCTCTAATAGCAACTGGGATGGCCCTATGTGTGACTTTATATTGGAATTGCTCCAATATATTCTGACTCACAATTTTTTTGTTTTTCAATTACGTTTTTTATTTGCAGAAGTGCGGCACTGCGATGGGGTCGGCCTGTGCGCCCTCTTCTGCTAACCTTTTCCTGGGCTATTGGGAGAGGGGAATTTTTGTGGGGGAGGGCGCCCAGGTCGCGGACCATGTGCAGTGCTGGCTACAATATATAGATGATCTCTTCATTATCTGGCAGGGTACTGAACAGCATATACAGCGTTTTATGGATGGTTTAAATTCCAATACATTCAATATTAGAATGACATACAAATATAGCAGGAACGTGGTGGACTTTCTGGACATCAAAATACTGGTTGACAGACAATTGCAGATGGATGTTTACCGGAAGCCCACCTCTGTCAATTCACTACTACACGCAGGATCTAGTCATCCTAAATTCACCACTAGGGCCATCCCGGTGGGCCAATTTTTGAGGATATGGCAAATTTGTTTGTCAGAAGAGGGTTTTGAACAACAGGCCGCAGACTTGAGGGATATATTTTGGATGCGTGGGTACAGTAACAAATGTATTAGGAGGGGCTATACGCGGGCAAAAAGAAGTAGTCGTGCTGCACTTCTGCATTCCCAGACAAGGATCAAAAAAGAACAGGATCAGATTAGATTTATATCAACATTTAACGGACAATGGGCGCAAATGAAGGAATGTCTTCAGCGCCACTGTTTTGCAGACTGATCCAGTTTTGGCAGGTTGTCTATCTAAATATCCTTTGATGACGGCAAGAAGGAGCCAAAATTTAGCTGATATTCTTGTCCGTAGCCACTATGTTCCAACGATTAAAAATTTCTTTAATTCCCGCGGCCCTCTACAGGGATGCTTCCCATGTGGGAAATGTATGGCCTGTAAAAATATTCTGCGAACTACTACCTTCATCTCGGCTGATGGTGCCAGGGGTTTCTCTATTAAACAATATATCACGTGTGCTACTGCACAGGTCAAATACTATGCAACATGCGGGTGTCCTAAAATATATGTTGGCTTAACATCACGCCAACTAAGGACACGTACACGGGAGTATGTACGAGATATCCTGGCAGCGGCCACAGCCATGGACCTGACTGTACTAAAGACAATACCCAGGCACTACAAACTATTCCATCAAAGCAATCCCAAATCATTTATAGTCAGAGGTATACAACATATCCAGTGTGGTATTCGAGGTGGCGATATTAAGCGTCTACTAGCCCAAAGGGAGTGCAGATGGATCACCATTTTGGGGACTATGTCTCCTAATGGACTTAATGAGTCACAAGGTTTTGCCTCATATCTATAGAATAATTGATGTTTCCCTCTGCCTCCTTGTGTCCTTGCTGCTTTCCTATCACTTGCATGATTTCAACGGCTATTTTTATTTTGTATTTTGTCCTGTGCACTTGTTGTGTCTCTTTTTTTAAATTTTAAAGTGACTATTCTATTCACTCATGATATCTATGTGACTCCAAGTGATATCCTCCAGATGGATGAAAACTTTCCTTACCTCCCATTCTTCTATGGACATTACAAAGTTTGTTGCAACGTTAAAGAATTGGTGTGCTGTGGTCCTTGTTTGGACTGAACAATTGGACTCTATTATATTTTAAAGCACTTGTGGCCTTTGTGTCCTACTCTCTGCACATTTATGCTTTAGTGCATAGAATCATGTAATTGGACTTATAGGCGATAGTATTCACTTAGAATTGAATGTGCGATGTATTTTTCCTGTGATCCATATGAATGTATACACGGTAGCCAATTTGCACTAGTAATGTACCTTTATGTCCGGAACTGGGGTCTGTCCTGATGTGCATGCACTGTGGTCCCTTTGTCCGCCCTCTCGGGGCGTGTTGGCGCCGTCTCCTGTGTGCTTGGTTGTGTGGTGACGGCTAGGCGCCTGCCGCCCCACGTGACCGGGCCCGGGTCGGTGACGTCGATGTGGGCGGCTTTACAGCCGTGCGTGTGCGCAGCAGGCACATCCTAACTGGTGCCTCCTGAGCAGATGATCGGGAGGACGGATATAAATACAGGGATTCTTACCCTCCTAAGCCAGGCCCCCTGAGGAAGGGGATCTGTACCGAAACGTACGTCGGGGAGTGAGTCCCGGATCACCTGCTCTGCACCATGATGGGTAATAGTACTTAATTACTCTTTGGCTACTTACTGCTTATACACTTTCTGGCATTTGGCGAAAGGTGGTAGCTAGATGTGATGTTAAGGGGTCCTTCTTATGACACTTGTCGGCAGTTAGTGGTACTCTTGAGACATTCACTGTGATCCCTGGTTCCCTTCAGCAGAACCAACCTATTGCCTCTTAGTGACACTATGTCTATTGCAGTAACTTTACCTATTGTTTACCCGCGGTTCCTGTGCATTGTGATTGGCACTCATTAATGGGATTTTTGTCATTGACCCATAATTTACATTTTTCTATAATAATGTTCTATACGTCGCTTTTTTAACTTTTTTATGTAATGAATTCTTGTGTGATTTATTGGCTGAAATAAAATATTGTTCACCTTGTTTGCTAAATTAGCATTGACTCAGTCCTTTTTCTTTTTATACTATGTCCATACATTGTTGCTGCACTGCTGTTTTGTTGCTACAATTGCAGCATACATGCCTAGGTTTTCTGCAATTTCTGAAAGTTGGAGCAAAAGCTTTGGCATTCTATCTCAAAGTGTGAATACAGTACAGCAGTGATGAAACTTAGTTAGTGAGGGAAAAAAGAATAGTCTCGTACATATTACTTCGGGAGTTGAAGAAGCAGAATATCTTCAAAAATCTGTACTATATTCCAGAGTGTGCTGTGATAATGAACTCGGCTTATGGGCCCAAAACTGAAAGTCATGAGGACATTATTGGCTGGCCGTCAGAGTATACAGATTATGTCTTCAGAAGCTTAAAACAAAATTCAACAACGTTACTTACCAGTGAATGTGAAATTTCCTTGGCAACTTGTCCCGAACAGTAGAACGGGGCCCATCTCAGAAAATGCTTACAAGGCCAGTTTGTAGTTTACCATTGATAACATATTTGATATTCTGTTCATTTTGACTCCATGGCATTTGACAAGTGAATCCAATTTGTTCAGATTTAGATGACATACCTGCTATTATGTAATTCCATTAGGAGGTGCTTGCAGCACAGACCACGTAGCCAATCTCCGAAGACAAAACCGTAATAGGACATGTGGCAGTATTACTGTGTGGTTGCACAATGCTGATAGAGAGCATGACCTGTCTCAGAACTGTGATTCTGCAAGCTGAAAGGAGCGGAATTGGTTGGTTTCATCTCCTGCAGAGGCCACAATCAGGATTTCATATGGAATTGTAGGGGATTTATTCTTCGACAATACAAATGATAGCGTATTGTCAGAATATTTTACTGAAGAATTGTTTAAGAAGAATAGTTTTTTGCAATATGTGACCTGAATTTGTCTTGTGCTGATACAAAACATTGAGGAGCCTTTGTGCACTTTGGTATTTAAGAGACATCTTTCAGACAAGTCTTCAAGGAAAGACGCCCATGTACAGTATGTCCTGAGTTGAGGAGGAGAGCTACATCTTGATATTGCATCTCATACGGACGGGTTAGGCTTTGGTAACACAAGCATTATACCTTCTGTTCATTTCATCTTCACGTGGATGCCAATCATTTATAATAGATTCTAACGAGCAATAATAGGATCCATTGGGATTCTCTCAAAGCTTTGCGTATAGAAAGTCAATAATCTCACCATAATCAAAACTCAATGTGGCCATACATATTAGATAGAATTAAGTTAATGGTTAAACAATTATTTCTATGACTCAACCATAATGGCGGATCCTGTCATTCAAACCATCCAATATATGTTCATTGTCTCTGGACAGTGAACAAGCGATCTTTCCAGGAACTTTCTTTCCATGAAAGATTGTTCATGAACAAAAGCCTATCATCCGTTTAGCATCTAAAAATTTAAAACATTGACAACTTTCTTCCAGATGATTACAGTATGCCATCTGCTAAAATATCCAGTAATTATTACATTTCACTCAGTGAATGTTTGTTATGGTTGACCTCATCCATTTTGATCACCTTAAGTCTACCATGTATGGACAACCGACTAAAGAGAGTCAACAGAAGTGTGATGATAAGACAATTGAGGCAAAAAATCTTTCAGGGGGAAACTCTTTCAAATTGTTTGCTTGAAAGTCTTTGGTTTAATTTCTTCACTCGAATGTCCTAGGCTGTGGTATCCTACTGGTGGCTCTGAAGTTGTTGCAAAAGTATAATTCTCTTCTCAGCATATTCATTGTACCTATGGCACCTAAGGCAGTGGTCTCCTATCTGACTTGTTGGGTGTTGTATGTTTCCAATTTTTCTAACAACTTTAGATCCACAAGTTGAAGACCGTTGTTTTAAGCCATTTTTAGTAGTTTTAAATGGAAATGTTGAGGGCGTCTATTGTTCTACCAGTCAAATAACAGACACCAGACACAAAAAAGATCAAATTCTCAGCATTTTTCTCTATAAATAGCTGAGATCTGTAGAACTTCAGTCATTTCCTATGGATGAATTCCCATACTTACACATTCTGCAGTATTCAGCAATCGCAATGAGCTGAATGGAGGCCAAGTTGGACACTGACTTTGCAATTTGGCATACTACCATTAACACAACCAGCTATGCATGTTTATGGCCAATCGCTTGATTTCCATTTACCCCAAGATTGCTTATAAAGTTGATTGCTCTTTTACAGCCTTTCTAAAACCCTAGGATCATTTACATTATGGCTTTCATCAAGCCCATTTGATTTAATTAATTCCCACTAATATTAATAAAGTATACAGTTTATCTACATAATCTACTTGGCTTTATCATTATTTTCCAGTAGACTCGAGCATATAATTAGGTATACAGTCATGGCCGAAAGTGTTGGCACCCTTGAAATTGTCACAGAAAATGGAGTATTTCTCCCAGAAAATTATTGCCATTACACATGTTTTGTTATACAGATATTTATTTCCTTTGTGTGTATTGGAACAACACAAAAAAATGAGAAAAAAAGGCAAATTGGACATGTTTCAAACATAAGCTGCTCGTACAAACTCACCTGTGGCAAGTAACAGGTGTGGGCAATATCAAAACAACACCTGAAAACAGATAAAACATGGAGAAGTTGACTCAATCTTTGCATTGTTTGGCTGTGTGTGCCACACTAAGATGGAAAACCGAAAGAGAAGAGAACTGTCTGAGGACTTGATAGACAAAATTGTTGAAAAATTATCAACAATCTCAAAGTTACAAGTCCAGCTCCAGAGATCTTGATTTTTCTTTGTCCATGGTGCAGAACATAATTAAGAAGTTTACAACTCATGGCACTGTAGCTAATCTCCCTGGACGTGGACGGCAGAGAAAAATTGATGAAAGGTTGCAGGATGCTTGAAGAAGCTCCCAGAAATGGATGGAAACAAAGCGCTAGAGAGTTCTGAAGTGGTCAGCAATGAGTACGGATCTACATCTGATTGAACACCTGTGGACAGAACTTAAAATTGCTGTTGGGAGAAGGCGCCTTCAAATATGAGAGACCTGGGGCAGTTTGCAAAAGAAAAGTGGTCCAAAATTCCAGTTGAGAGGTGTAAGAAGCTTGTTGATGGTTATAGGAAGCGATTGAAGGTAGTTATTTATTCCAAAGAGTGTGCAACCAAATATTAAATTGAGGGTGCCAACAATTTTGTCTGGTCTATTGCAGGGGTTTTGTGTGAAATTATGTCAAATTTCCTTTTTTTCTCTGGTTTTTTTTTACTGTTCAAATACACAAAAAGGAAATAAACGAGTATAACAAAACTTGTACAATTCCAATAATTTTCTGGAAGAAATACTATATTTTCTGGAACAATTTCAAGGGTGCCAAATGCCAATACTTTTGATCATGAGTGACTATCAACCTCTTTTAAAGGGAATCTATCAGCACTGCAGGTTTTTGTTATATAATCAAAAGACAGCAGGAGATAGGGGCTGAAACACAGCCTAATAAGTTACACATTGCTGAAATCTATGTGCTGTAGTTTACTTACAATGAATGTTTATTTTGTCACTATATAAGTGAGTAAAATGACAAATAACCTTTATTACCAGGTGATTATCATTGCTGGGACTAGATCTCACACGCCTGTGAGACTTACTCCGCCCCCTCCTGTGATAAGCAGCTCACTGGCAATAGACTAAGAATATAGTACATAGTGAACCTGGTGTGGCAGGGTTAGCTTTACAGGTCTGCTTCCTGCCACATCTAAGAACTCTCATTGTGTCACAGCTGCTGAAAACTAAGTGATACATCATTGGAATCAGGGTCTCTTTTCCTACATGAGATGATAGATAGAAATATGTTAGTGTGATTTTTAATCAGTGTTTTGCGTGGTTATTTTTCTGTACTTGTATCTATTGTTTAAATAAATAAATAAAATGGAGTGGGGTCCCCCTTACTTTTCATAACCAGCTGAGGGAAATCGACAGCTGAAAGCTGATGCTAATATTCAGACCCCACACTGATTTTTTAAATGATTTAATACACGATATACACAGCAGGTGCTGACTCCAACTCCCATTAGTGTCGCCTGATTGCAGGGAGACCAGACGACAATGATGATAGCTGCATTTAGCACTCGGTGCCTGGGAACAGCGCTAATTGTACTGCTTTTTCAAGGTCCTACTGCCTCTTGCGGTAACGCAGCATCCTCCCTGTTCAGACTCACTGTAACTAGGAGTTCGCTCGTCCGTTTCGTGCCGAATCTGAGGGCATCAGCCCATGCAGTGAACTGCCACATGATGAGCCATCTGCGCCCCTGTACTGCCTGGACCTTTACTGTAGCCTCCCCTCCACCACTGCTGTCACACTGCCACTAGGCTGTACTTCTGCCCCACTGGGCCCTGGATGACTGGGTTCCTTAACTTAAACATTGTGGGGCCCACTGGGTTGCCCCGGGCCTAGAGGCCTCCTGGACTGTCTGGGCACTCTGACCCTCCTGAGCTGTTCCAGCTCCCTCACTTCACTAACTAAAAAGCAGGAAATCCTCCTATCTTATCTCCAGCTGGCCCCTTCTACGTTAACTATTTACTATACTAAGCTTTTACTATTTAATCCTACTGTGCCCCATCTAGTGTCCTAATTAGGGTACTGCACTTTCCCTAAGTAACCATATACATTACATGACACATTAGAAATATAGAAGCTTAGCAGCATGAAAGGCATAACACATATACAAATAAGACAATATATAAACAGATAACCGGGACATGTTTAAAGGGGTGGGGGTGTACACCCCCCTTAAAATACCATACATTCAATTTACATGCTTGTCTACATGAGCCATAAAGTTAAAGGGAACCTGTCACCCCGAAATTCGCGGGTGAGGTAAGCCCACCGGCATCAGGGGCTTATCTACAGCATTCTGTAATGCTGTAGATAAGCCCCCGATGTTACCTGGAAGAGTAGAAAAAGACGTCATATTATACTCACCCAGGGGCGGTCCCGCAGAGATGAGTAGATGAGTAGATGACCACTTTATTTTTTTTTAACGCTTCATTAACTGAGCTGCGGTCCATATTTTAAATCTGCAACATGTCAATTTCTCTTACGGGTACGCTTAGTTTTACATCAGGTTTTCCCCATAGAATTGCATTAGATGCTCAAAACCCACAAGTAAAAATGTTTTGTCAAAGGCAAATAATAGGAAGTATCAAAAGCAAGGCTGCTTTATTTATAACACTACATACTAAAAAGGTTAAAAAACGCGATAAAAAGAGCACTCAAAAAAAGCAATGAAAAAAACAGCAAGTAACCCATTTTAGCTAATAGGTGCAGAAATGCTGCAAAAAAAAAAATCTGCAACATCCAAAAACTCACCCAATACTCATTGTAGGGACATAGCCTTAAAAATTACTTGTTAGTATCTTTTTAAAGCCATTCGAGCCGCTGTTGTTAACAGATGGAAACCAAACAGTGAAATGTACACTATATTGCTCCATAACTGTATTTGCTTGTCTTTTTTCATCCTCATTTTATGTGCTCGGAATATGTGGCCATTAAAGTATGCTCCTTTATATATTTCCATAAATGACATGTATATGCTTTTCACAACCGCTGTTATCAGCCTTCATTTACTGCGTGGTTTCAGATATTTATGGCAATATAAAAGTGTGATGATCGCTGCAGATTATGGCTTATCGCCGATTGTAACTGGTTTAGATGATTAAACTTTTACATCGACGCTAATAATTCACATTCTAGAGGTAAAAGGAGAAGAGGGAATGTGGTGGATATGCAATATATACCGAGGCGCAAAACTAAAATGTAAAGATAAAAGAACGATTTAATGATGTCGGCTGTTTCAGCATTTTTAACACAATTAGCAATTAGTGCATCGCTAGTCGTGTGAAGTGGAAATTTGTATCACGTTGTGATAATTATATTAAATGTGCTACTTCATATAATGTACATGAATTCTGTGAATTTTGTTATTGGGGTAAATTGGATATGAATAAATGCACAAGTCATGAGGAAGAGCGACTTGAGCTAAAGAAAGCTCTGACCTACAGAACAGTCACGTTGAGCCTGCAAGCACCAAGCAGAGAGACCCTATCAACTGTAGCATGCAACATCTGCCCGAAACGCCGGGCTCTAAGGCTACGTTCCCAAATTGACTTTTTGGTGAGTTTCTCAACTTGCGATTTTTTGCACCAATTCACTAAATTAGGTTACATGCATTTTTTTACATATGTTTTTATCGCAATTTTGATGCTGCACTTTTTGTATTTTTTGGTATGTCATGTTGCAAATTTCCTATACTCACGGCATGTCAGTTTACGTTGCGTAAAAAAAAAAGAACAGTGGGGCATGAGATTGCTATAAATCCCACCCACTTTGCCGGATCGGTAATTCATTGCATTTTTTTTGTGTAGTGAATCTACTCAGAATCAATATCTCAGTGTGGTAGTTTAACCTAAGACTGTGTACAGTAGACTACTTGAAAGATATGCTTTGGGCAAACGTTAATTAGTACTGTATGCTGTGCTTAGTTTGGGGTATAAGGAGCCAGCATGACCCATGGTTCTGTCTTGACTTGATCTTTTTATGTAGTTGTATAGCGACATGTACAGTAGAAGTGATGTGATCCTCCATGATATAGAGCAGGCTCAAGAGCTGAGCCCACTTTAAACAGCGTGGGTACCTGTTTTTCCACGTTACAGGGGTAGTCTTAGGGTAGTTTTACACTAGCTTTCAGCAGGGCTGCGGACTTCCTCCGTGAAGCCTCACCCACTGCCGCGCCTCTTCCTTCAGCTCCGCCTACGTCGGTATGCGTCCTGCATACCCCATCTTTAACATTGGGCATGCAGGCAATGCGGATGTGTGCGGATGCCTCCGCATGCGTCGTTTTGAAGCTGTGCCGACCGCAACAAAATCCTAACATGTTGCGTTTGATGGAGATCAGTGCAACATCAAGACGACGCATGCGGAGGAATCCGCATACATCCGCATGACCTGCGTACCCAATATTAAAGATAGGGGACGCAAGACGCATACCGACGTAGGCGGAGGTGAAGGAAGAGGCGCGACAGTGGGCGGGGCCTAATGGAGGAACTGCGCAGCCCTCCGCAAAGCCCTCGTCCACAAATGTGAAACCAGCCTTATAAACACAATTCTTCTTCACATGCACTATTAGGACATTTGATTCCATTGAAAAAAGTGTCACGGTCACAACTCTTTTCTTGGAGCCAAAATATAGAGCCTGTATGTAAGAATAGCTCTTGTTCTGGCCTGTGATATGGATAGTTTCCTTCTGGGCAATGCAAAATCTGTTACTGACCCCTCCTCAAATACTAATTTACCATTTATTACATGGTATTCTTTATGTTTGAAGTGACCTCTGGGCCCCTTACGGCTCCTACACTCATGTACCGCTGCGATCTCCGCACCCTGTAAAGCAGCAGGCCCAACGATTTCTAGTCCGAGGGCCACATTGTCAAATTTAACAACAACCAGGGGTCAAATAATACTAAATAGGGTATTACTTTGTAAAAATTATAAAAGTCTAACAAGGTAAAATGTAGACCCCTTCTCCTCCAACCAGCCCCTCAGACAGGAGGACAGTTTTTCCAAATGTGTGAAAAAAATCAGTCTCTGTTGCCCAAAACAACCAATTAATGCACAATTTTCCAGAATAATTTAAAAAATGAAAGCAAAACACTGACTAGTTGCTATGGGCAACAAAATCAGTTTTTCTTCTAGGCCTCTTTGGTAAGTGAAGCCTTATATGGGTGTTATTTGGAGGCCTAGACGGCCATCTTCAACTTTTATAGCCTTTTCTGCAATGCCATACAGGGTCCCAGGACCTCATTCTTATGATATCTGAGATATCCTCAAAGATGGCTGCACAGCATGGTGATAGTGACTTGTTCCTGCCCCGATGCTACACACCACACCTCTTCTCTATGATGTAGGAACTACATGTGTGTACAGCAACGTACAGACAAGTATTTCTATGTTTAGTTACCACAAAATGGCATCATGAACCACATGTTGTCCCTGGTTGGGCACTGGTCTGACTAAACGGCAAAATAAAGGAGAGAACCATATATATGACTATACACCAAGAATATATAGTCAAATTTAATGTTGGTGGTGGAGGGGACACTTTGACCTCTTGTCTCTTGCCAATTTTTGTGTTTGCATTTGCATCTTTTTCTCCCCTTTTTCCAAGAGCCTTAATTTTTTAAATTTTTCTGTTAACATAGACATATGAGGGGAAAAGGGTGTGATTCTAATTTTTTTTGCTGTCTTTTTTTTTTAAATATTAGTTTTTTTCTCTTTCTTTAGTCCCCTTAGGGGATTGCTTATACTGTTGTGATACGGTGGTCTAGGAGCAACATGGAACGAGCTCTAAAGGAAGTGGTAACTGTACTGACTGCAGTCCCTAGGCTCAACACAACACTAGAAGTAGCCTTGGGATGCTCCTAACTCTCCCTATGCACCTCGTCACAGCCTAAGAGCTAACTACCCCTAAAGATAGAAGCAGGAAAGCTATCTTGCCTCAGAGAAAATCCTCAAAGGATAGATTAGCCCCCCACAAATAATGACTGTGAGTGGAGAGGGAAAAGACATACACAGAATTAAACCAGGATGAGCACAGGAGGCCAGTCTAGCTAAATAGATAGGACAGGATGGAATACTGTGCGGTCAGTATAAAGCACTACAAAAAATCCACGCAGAGATTACAAAAAATCTCCACACCTGACTAAAGGTGTGGAGGGTAAATCTGCTTCCCAGAGCTTCCAGCAAGACAGAATTAATTCATACTGATAAGCTGGACAAACATACAAAGTACAGAACGGATAAGTCCACAATCTGTGGACAGAAAAGAGCAAGCAAAAACTTAGCTTTGCTGAACTGGTCAGGATAACAGGGAAATCCAAAGAGATGTGAATCCAACCAGGAACCATTTACAAGTGGCACTGGCTGAAGGAAAGAGCAAGGCCTAAATAGCCGAACATAAGAGACAATAAGTGGAGGCAGCTGATGACAGCTAACTCCAAGGAGCAGCCATACCTCTAGAAACCACAAGAGGGAGCCCAAGAGCAGAACTCACAAAAGTGCCACTTACAACCACCGGAGGGAGCCCAAGAGCGGAATTCACAACAGTACCCCCCCTTGAGGAGGGGTCACCGAACCCTCACCAGAGCCCCCAGGCCGATCAGGACGAGCCAAGTGAAAAGCACGAACCAAATCGGTGGCATGGACATCGGAGGCAACAACCCAAGAATTATCCTCCTGGCCATAACCCTTCCACTTGACAAGATACTGAAGCCTCCGCCTCGAAAAATGAGAATCCAAAATCTTCTCAACCTCATATTCCAACTCTCCCTCAACCAACACCGGGGCAGGAGGGTCAACCGAGGGAACAACGGGCACCACATATCTCCGCAACAAAGATCTATGGAAAACATTATGAATGGCAAAAGAGGCTGGAAGAGCCAAACGAAAAGACACCGGATTAATAATTTCAGAAATTTTAGAAGGACCAATAAACCGAGGCTTAAACTTAGGGGAGGAAACCTTCATAGGAACATTACGAGAAGACAACCAAACCAAATCCCCCACACGAAGCCGGGGACCAACACACCGATGGCGGTTAGCAAAACGTTGAGCCCTTTCCTGAGACAAAGTCAAATTGTCCACCACATGAGTCCAAATCTGCTGCAGCCTGTCCACCACAGAATTAGGTTCGTCATACAATAATCCGAGCGCTTGAAAAACTGCATCTACATTCAATAATGCCGGATCCCCTGTTTCAAGAGAAAAAGCCCAGTCTTGAGGGTCACCACGCAGCAAGGATATGATGATTTTCACTTGCTGAATGGGATCACCAGAAGAACGGGGTTTCAAAGCAAAAAACAATTTGCAGTTATTTTTAAAGTTCAAAAACTTGGATCTGTCCACAAAAAACAAATCAGGAGTAGGAATTCTAGGCTCTAAAGCCGGAGTCTGGACAACATAGTCCTGGATATTCTGTACTCTTGCAGCAAGTTGATTCACACGAGAAAACAAACCCTGAACATCCATGCCAAAGCATATATCCTGAACCACCCAGATATCAAGAGGAAAAAAAAGACAAACCAGAGAACAGAAAAAAAAATGGTTCAGAACTTTCTTTTCCTTCTATTGAGATGCATTTAATCCATTTTTCGCCACTTGTACTGTTATGATACGGTGGTCTAGGAGCAACATGGAACGAGCTCTGAAGGAAGTGGTAACTGTACTGACCGCAGTCCCTAAGCTCAACACAATACTAGAAGTAGCCGTGGGATGCTCCTAACTCTCCCTATGCACCTCGTCACAGCCTAAGAGCTAACTACCCCTAAAGATAGAAGCAGGAAAGCTATCTTGCCTCAGAGAAAATCCCCAAAGGATAGATTAGCCCCCCCACAAATAATGACTGTGAGTGGAGAGGGAAAAGACATACACAGAATGAAACCAGGATGAGAACAGGAGGCCAGTCTAGCTAAATAGATAGGACAGGATGGAATACTGTGCGGTCAGTATAAAACACTACAAAAAATCCACGCAGAGATTACAAAAAATCTCCACACCTGACCAAAGGTGCGGAGGGTAAATCTGCTTCCCAGAGCTTCCAGCAAGACAGAATTAATTCATGCTGATAAGCTGGACAAACATAGAAAGCACAGAACGGATAAGTCCACAATCTATGGACAGAAAAGAGCAAGCAAAAACTTAGCTTTGCTGAACTGGTCAGGATAACAGGGAAATCCAAAGAGATGTGAATCCAACCAGGAACCATTTACAAGTGGCACTGGCTGAAGGAAAGAGCCAGGCCTAAATAGCCGAACAGAAGAGACGATAAGTGGAGGCAGCTGATGACAGCTAACTCCAAGGAGCAGCCATACCTCTAGAAACCACAAGAGGGAGCCCAAGAGCAGAACTCACAAAAGTGCCACTTACAACCACCGGAGGGAGCCCAAGAGCGGAATTCACAACATTATACATTACCATGGTAATGCTGTATCAGTATATAATGGAAATCCTGGTTTCCTATAAAGCTTAGCCTTTGGTTAGGCTCTAGAGGAGGAACAAAACAGTAGTAACAGGGGCTTTCAGCAGGCCCTGGATGTCATGGTAATTCATTGGTGCACCATAAGCTCGTCATCATGGGCCGATGGAAGCCAGTGATTACTCCATTTAAATGCCACTGTCAGAGATTGAGAGACGCATCTAAGTGGTTAACAGCCACAATCTGAGCTTTTAGAGGTATCTACGTGGTTAACAGCCACAATCTGAGCTCACCTCTGGCCATTGCTGTTAGGCCACGTTCATTATTTGGTCAGTATTTTATATCAGTATGTGTAAGCCAAAACCAGGAGTGGAACAATCAGAGGAAATGTGTCATAGAAACATGTCACCCCTTCTGGTTTTGGCTCACGAATACTGATGTAAAATACTGACCAAATAGTAAATATGAGAATGTGACCTTAGAGTCAGAATCCTCCACTAATCCTTGTTAATGGAGCTTAGATCCTGAGGCTCATTCACACACGGGGAAATTGAGCAAAAAGATCTGCAAGACCCTGGTTTGGCCATGAGTACCCAACCCAGGTCCTGCAAATATGTTTTCTTATTTTTCTCTTTTTAGTTGTTTTGTTTTGTTTTTGTTTTTTTTACTACACAAGCAGAATGACAAAATTTGATGATATTGTATAAACTACTTGGCTACCTTTTGGCACAGAAGAGGTTAATTCCTCCATTAGCTTTTGTTTCATTGTAAATCAACCTCATACAATCACGGAGTCTTTTATTTTCGTGCACAATACCATATGAAGGCCATTTGTATTCATGTGAAATCTTTCCGAGAGAGTGAAGGACGGGTTTTCATACAGTTCAATGTTCTGTTCAACTTAAATGTCTTCATTGTATAATTTGTTTCCGTGCGCGAAGCACCGGTACACGCGATTCCCCCACCCCCCTCCAACATTACCGTACCCATCATCACCTTTAATGCCATCCTTGAAACATTGGAGCTACATAATTTGATAAAAGGCGCTTCCCTGACCCACATAAATGGTTTTATAGACACGCCTGCGATGAAACAAGCCGATGAATGTGAAATATTAGCACCTACCAGGCTTGGGAAAGTCATAACATGACAATGCTCGTTAACTATTACACAAACTCGGAGCTTAATTGTTGCACTGAAATTTGCATAAACATCTATTTAGGAGATGCTTTGCGGCAAGATGAGGCGTAAATTGGTACAGATGTAGAGAGAGAGTTAACTGGATTTCCTGCTATGTTCTGTAATTTAGCGCTACCTGACTATTACTTTTTTATTAGCTCTTCCATGTCTGTGCAGCTGCATTGCAGTTATTCCAGTTGTATTGTAGGAAAACGAGCCGCACAAAGAACGTACATTTGTTAGATGTGATTGTGAGCGTACACTGCTGTCGTCATGCATGTGAACCATTAATAAGGCTGTTACGTGCAGTATCACAACAATAGTGCCAGGACTGTGTGGAGCAAGACTTTGCCTACAAACTATGTTAAAATTGCAATGGTTGGTCGCTGAGCTCTTGTCACTTTTTCCACCTCAAGGCTCAATCACACGATCGTAGAGAATCGGATCAATTATGCTAATGACGCTCAGCTCAAACTCTGATAAGAGTTTGAGCTGAGTGTCATCTAACTGTGAGCACAGGTATGGAGAAGATGGATAACTTAATTTCTCCATCTTCTCCATTGTTTGTGGATGTCGTACTTCTTCTCGGATGACATCTGAGTTCAGTTTGATGTCCGCGTGCACGTGATCCAAATTCCAGAGCCACTCATCTTCAGCAATTTTTTTCAAAGGCCAATTTGATCTGTAGAAAAAAAACGCAGATCTGCATTGCCTCATAGTGTAACAATGGTTCAGGTGCTATGTGATAAAACATTGGGTAGTACTCACCGTATTATACACTCAGGTAAGCAAGCCATTAGAATAATACTGAATTTTCAGGGTGATCACAATAATCCAATAACTTTACTGCAACTGGTGGGTGACGTCTTAGCGCCCTTGTCTACAATTGGTATTTGATGATTAAAGAATACATATCACCTATCTGGGGCTGCCATTTTATTTTATCTAGATGGCGGCCCGATTCTAACGCATCAGGTATTCTAGAATATGTATGTATGTATGTATGTATATAGCAGCCATATAGTATATAACACAGGCCACGACATATTGTAGAATACCCGATACGTTAATATAGGCCACGCAGTATATAACACTGCCCACATAGTATATAACACTGTCCATGTAGTATATAGCAGCTATATAGTATATAACACAGCCCATGCAGTATATAACACAGCCCACATAGTATACAGCACTGCCCACATAGTATATAGCAGCCATGTAGTATATAAAGCAGTCCATGCTGTATATAACACAGCCCAAGTAGTGTTTAGCAGTGTGGGCACCATATCCCTGTTACAAAAAATAATTAAAATAAAAAATAGTTATATACTCACCCTCCGTCGTCCAGCGAAGCTCTGTCGATGCGTGCGCGGCTGCTGCCGACTTCTGTTCCCAGGATGCATTGCGAAATTACCCAGATGATGTAGCGGTCTCGCGAGACCGCTAAGTCTTCTGGGTAATTTCGCAATGCATCTCTGGGAATGGAAGCTAGCGGCAGCCGCGCGCGCCTCAGCGGACGACAGAAGGTGAGAATAGCAGGTTTTTTTTATTATTATTATTTTTAACATTAGATCTTTTTACTATTGATGCTGCATAGACAGCATCAATAGTAAAAAGTTGGTCACACAGGGTTAATAGCAATGTTAACGGAGTGTGTTACCTGCGGCATAACGCGGTCCGTTAACGCTGGCATTAACCCTGTGTGAGCGCTGACTGGAGGGGAGTATGGAGCGGGCGTCGGGCACTGACTGGACAGGAGTAGGGAGGGACTAATTCTCGGTCAGACTGTGACCGTCGCTGATTGGTCACGGCAGCCAGGACAGGCAGCTGGCGAGACCAATCAGCAACGAGGGATTTCCTTGACGGAAGTTGCAGACAGAAAGACGGAAGTACCCCCTAGACAATTATAAAGTAGAAGAGTGGGCAGTCTCAGGCTTGTGATTTTACTAAATATAAGTGATTGTTAAAAGTGCGCAGAAGGAACCTTATATACCCCTGACCCAAAGGGCATGACTTAGCAGCTCATTTCCAGGCCGTGGGAAGCCATATGTTGCTCCTTGCAGAAGCAGAATGTGGAGAACTCTGACTGTCTGCGTCTTGACAATCTCATTAAATATGTCTCTTGGTAGATATGTAACCCAGAGAATGTTATCATGGCGCGGCTTGGATTGAGCAGCCATGTAGCAATAGTTACATTTGCAGCGATATGAGCCGAGGTGCTGATCTGTGAGAGATGCTTTAAATCTTAACGCTGTCACTTTTTATAACGTGTCATTTAGCGCATCAAGATGTATACTTCACGGTTCCGTCAGAATCAGATGCTTTCCTGCAGAACATAAGTAATGTTAT
Organism: Ranitomeya imitator; assembly: GCF_032444005.1. Classification (NCBI taxonomy): domain Eukaryota; kingdom Metazoa; phylum Chordata; class Amphibia; order Anura; family Dendrobatidae; genus Ranitomeya; species Ranitomeya imitator. The sequence continues at coordinate 72,483,719 of NC_091283.1, read as the reverse complement.
TTAATAGATTTGGTCTTAGATCAGAGGTAAATATCTATATATGTTCCGGGGGACTGGGGGGGGGGAGAGGAGGAGGGTAGAAGGGGGGGGATTAAAAAGTGAGAACTGAAAGCCTACTGATGAGTAAACAGTAAATTTAGCCTGGGAAATGCTGGCAAGGCTATAAAATTCAGGACACCATCTGTCTCGGTGCTTGCAGCAAGACTTCTATGTGATAATTAAAATGTCATGCACATTTTTAACCGGAATAATCCTTCCTAGTAAAGATTGGATCAGAGTTGTTTACATTCTAAAGATAATCAGACACGAGCAAATTATGTCGCTTCCTTTATTGCCCTCATGTATTGGAGATGCACTTATTAGTTTTTATGCCGGGACCTCTGTGTCCGTGAGATATTGCTTATATCCCCATCACGCTTACAGTCAGCATTGTATTATATTGTGAAAATCCCATTCAAGGTCACAGGAGAGGGCGAGAGAGTTTTTAATTTAGCAGAACAGCGGAAGCCGGAGCTAAATCTGTTTCCAGTGCAGGATTAGGAAGTGTGTGAACTACAAGTCCCAGGCTGTTCACCCATTTGTAAGTGAATGTGAGTCCGTATAATTACAGGTTCTGTGCATGACATGGAAGTACATAGAAAATATTCACATCCGTCCTTGCACCCATGGAGCTCACAATCTAATTTTCCGAATTCAATGCAACTCTCAGTATGTTTTAATAAGAAATTTGGGGACACTCGTGTAAATACAGGGTGAGCATACAATCGCCATTGTCTTTAATCAGTGCTAACCACTGAGCCACCCGGTTAGTTATTTCAGTGGCATGACATGATTCCCAATATACTCTACTATAGGAACCTTTCTAAAGGAACCTTTTAAGCCCCCCGGCTTCAGGGTTAAGGTACAACTGCAACCCCTGCACCCATTATGGTTCCTTAAAGGGGGAGTCAGCTACAATTTACTCGCACATTTTCAAGTACTGAAAGCCTTTAAAAAAATTTTTTTGCGCATTCATTGATCATTATGGATCTTCTACTGACTTCCTATTTCCAAATATCTCGATGTCAAAAGATAAAGCAGTTTTTCTTCTTTGTACTGCACTGGCCTTCGCAATTCCCACAATTAAAATATATATATTTTTTTATTGGCATTATTATTAATATTGAGTATGTGAAAACATTGGATGATGTCCTCTTACCCAGAGTCTCTTTGTACCTCATAATTCTGCATAGAATACATTTTTTTTAAAGGGAAGCAATCAATATATTATAAAAGTGTCCCTAAAGATCTACTAATACTAGACAATGTGCTTGTCTATAGCCCTCTATGTTGTTGGAACAGAGACAGTGTGCACTATTCTGGGTCACCTTTATACAGTCATGGGCGAAAGTGTTGACACCTTTGAAATTGTTCCAGAAAATAAAGTATTTCATGCAAAAAAATTATTGCAATTACACGTTTTGTTACACACGTATTGATTTCGTTTGGGTGTATTGGAACAACACAAAAAAATGAGAAAAATGTCAAATTGGACAAAATTTCACAACAAAAACCCAAAAATGGCTTGGACAAAATTGTTGGCACCCTTAATGTACAGTATCATTTGGTTTCACACACGTTGGAATATATAACTGAAATCAATTGTTTCCTATAACCATCAACAAGCTTATTACACCTCTCAGCTGGAATTTTGGACCACTCCTCTTTTGCAATCTGCTCCAGGTCTCTCATATTTAAAGGCGCTTTTCCCCAACCGCAAATTTATGATCTCTCCATCGAAGTTCTTTGGGATTTAGATCCAGATTGCTTGCCACTTCAGAACCCTCCAGCAGTTTGCTTGCATTCCTTTATTAGTGCTTCTTGAAGTATATTTAAGGTCATTTTCCTGCTGGAAAACCTATGTCCTTGGACGCAAATCCAGTTTTCTGACACTGGGAACCACATTGCAACCCAAACTCCATGCACACAGTCAAAGTACCCAGTGTCGGAGACAGCAAAAGAACTCCAAAACATCTTTGAACCTCCACCATATTTGACTGTAGGTATTGTGTTCTTTTCTTTGTTCTCTTTTATTCCATTTTCAGTTAACAGTAGAATGATGTGCTTTAACAAAAAGCTCTATCTTGGTCTCATCTGTCCACAAGATGCTTTCTCAGAAGGATTTTGGCATATTCATGTACATTTTGGCAAACTGCAATCTAGCTTTTTTGTCTGTGTCCTTCTGTGTCTCCTCCCATAGCATTTTATTTAACTCAAATTTCAGCGGGTAGTTCTTGTTGACGCTGATGTGCCCCGAGCCTGAAGGACAGCTTGAATTTCTTTGGAACTTGATAGGGGCTTCTTTTCCATCATCTGGACTATCCTTCATTGCACCCTTTCATTTTTCATTCATTTTCATTTTTTCTCTGACGTCTACGTCCAAGGAGATTGGCTACAGTGCCATGGGTTGTAAACTTCTTGATTACGTTGTGCACCGTGGACAAAGGAACATCAGTATCTCTGGAGATGGACTTGTAACTTTGAGATTGTTGATATTTTTCAACAATTTTGGTTCTCAAGTCCTCAGACAGTTCTCCTCTCCTCTGTCTGTTCTCTATGCTTAGTGTTGCACACACAAACACACAATGCAAAGATTGCGTCAACTTCTCCTCCTTCTTATCTGATTTCACGTGTCGTTTTCATATTGCTCACACCTGTTACTTGCCACAGGTGAGTTTAACGAGTATCAGATGCTTGAAACAAAGTTGTTTACCTACACATTTGGAATGGTGTCAACAATGTTGTCCAGACCATTTTTCTGTTTTTTTGTGAAATAAACATGTATAATTCCAATTATTTTCTGTGATGGAAAAACATGTGCAATTGTAATAATTTTCTGGGAAAAATATTTCATTTTCTGGAATGTCATGGGAATCCAACACTTTTGGCCATGACTGTAATTGGCATTTTGGTATCATAGAGAATGAAGAGTTTCAGCTTGATTTAGTAATTAAGAATATATTTTAATTTCATATGACATATTTCTTTAATTAATACAATACAATTCCTCAAATTAAACATACGGTAATCATGTCATGAAGTATATACTGCATAATGAAATCTTTTACATATTACAAGAGTAAATCAGTCCGTTGCCCCCTCTGGAACCCCAGTGATCTCCAAATTTGGGGAACTTATGTCCTCACCTAATTTTCTCTGCAAAACCAAGCTCAAGAGGAGTTATATAAAGCGACAAGTCTTGGATGGGTCTTGCTGATTCATTCTATGGCCTTGCCCCTGATGAACATTGCCGCACACTGCAGACTGCTGGGACCCCCACAATTATCACCTGTCTCGTGAATAGATGATAATTTATGTAGACTGGAAATTTCCTCTGATTAATTATAATTTGGGCTTTTGTCCTTCTTTTTAATGTGCATCCTGTTCCTATGTTTTCATGAATTGTTTTACAGGGCCCTACATAGAAAACATAGGTCTGATACGAAACCTGTGAATGGACCTTACTTACACTGTGTTCCAAATTATTATACAGATGACATTTTTCTCGGATTTTCCTAAATGGTCGGTGCAAATGACAGTCAGTCTAATAAAAGTCATCACCCGTTAGAGTATACATCGAATTTTATTGAAGAAACCTCCCAATTATAACAATATAATCTCCAAAATGAATAAAAACTCAAAATGCACTGTTCCAAATTATTAGGCACAGTAGAATTTCTAAACATTTGATATGTTTTAAAGAACTGGAAATGCTCATTTGTGGAATTTGCGGCATTAGGAGGTCACATTCACTGAACAAAAAAGCTATTTAACTCCAAAACCTCCTAACAGGCCAAGTTACATTACATAGGAACCCTCCTTTGATATCACCTTCACAATTCTTGCATTCTTGAGTTTTTGGAGAGTTTCTGCTTGTACGTCTTTGCGTGAAGTCAGAATAGCTTCCCAGAGCTGCTGTTTTGATGTGAACTGCCTCCCACCCTCATAGATCTTGTGCTGGATGATACTCCAAAGGTTTTCTATAGGGTTGAGGTCAGGGGAAGATGGTGGCCACACCATGAGTTTATCTCCTTTTATGCCCAATGACTCAGAGGTATTATTTGCAGCATGAGATAGGGCATTGTCATGCATTAAGATGATTTTGCTCCTGAAGGCACGTTTCTGCTTTTAGACCATGGAAGAAAGTTGTCAGTCAGAAACACTATTTACTTTACAGAGGCATTTTCACATCTTCAGGAACCTTAAAGGGCCCCACCAGCTGTTTCCCCATGATTCCGGCCCAAAACATGATTTCTCTACCTCCTTGCTGACGTCGCAGCCTTGTTGCGACATGGTGGCCATCCACCAACCATCCACTACTCCATCCATCTGGACCATCCAGGGTTGCTCGACACTCATCAGTAAACAAGACTGTTTTAAAATTAGTCTTCATGTATGTCTGGGCCCACTGCAACCATTTCTGCTCATGAACACTGCTTAGGGGTGGCCAAATAGTAGGTTTATGCACCACAGCAAGCCTTTGAAGGATCATACACCTTGAGGTTCGAGGGACTCCAGAAGCACCAGCAGCTTCAAATAACTGTTTGCTGCTTTGTAATGGTATTTTGGCAGCTGCTCTCTTAATCCAATGAATTTGTCTGGCAGAAACCTTCCTCATTATGCCTTTATCTGCATAAACTCTGTCTGCGCTCTGTTTCAGTCACAAATCTCTTCACAGTATGATGATCACAAAGTTTTTGTGAATTATCTAATTTTTTCATACCTTGTCCAAGGCATTGCACTATTTAACGCTTTTCAGCAGCAGAGAAATCCTTTTTATTTCTCATTTTGCTTGAAACCTTTGGCCTACTTAATAATGTGGAACATCATTTTTAAGTAGTTTTCCTTTAATTAGAATCACCTGGAAAACTAATTATCACATGTGTTTAAGATTGATTTCAGTTATCTATTGAGCCCTGAGACACAATACCATCCACAAGTTTATTTGAAAAACAAAACAATTAAATCTTTATGACACTTAAATCCAACTTGCATAATAATTTGGAACACAGTGTAGAGCCCTGGGAATTTATTTTTTATTTTCAGGTTCGGAAATACTGCATTTTTTTTGTATTTTTTTCATGCTTCATAAATTATATAATTCTGGAAATATGCAGCCACCTCTAGGGGGAGCTAGTTTATAGTTTTCACTTGTCAATTCATGTTTAGTTGTTATAAGATAAATCAAAAGAAAAATAAAATGGTGCTACGAAATATCTCACAAATTTATCAACTTTATTAAATACAAAATATTATACCTGATTTTGTAAAAAAATAAAAAAAAAGCAGAGAAGCTCAATGAAGGGCTAACAACAAACCTTCCATGATCCCTGATGAAGCTGGGTGAAACGCGCATTGGGGCACAGGGGTATACACCTCACATCACCACTATGTAAGTTTATAGTTTATTAATCTTCTTAATTCCCTAAATAGTGCATCGGCAAATAAAAACAGCAATCCAATGATTTTATCTGCAGCCATCACTTGGGGGAGCACACTGATTTATTATACTGATTTATTATAAATGGTGTCTGTGTTTATGTGCTCCCTCTAGTGGTGCCTTTAGTCATAGAAAATTTTATAATTTTCCCATATGGCTCAAAATTTTGGACCTACATAATCTTAATATAACAAAATTGTAGGAAGTTACTAAAGCCAAGCATATCTCTATTCAGCTATGATGGCTCGTGAGCATTAAGAACCCCATGGGCAAATCAATGTAATAAGTTTTACTTTTTTCCTTGCTTATTGGTTCTGCCTATAAAATGACTGCTTGCTGTGTACACAGGTGAGAGTTACACTTGAACTAAGCCTCTAAATCTTCTGACAATTATTGAATACTTCCATGTGTCTAAATTAATTTGATATGTCAAAGTGCTCCATTTCAATTTTATTGTCCTGATTAACTTTCTTTTGCTAATATATGTTGCATATCCAGTTCAATTAAATTGGAATCCCCTTTTCATTATTTAGTTAGGATCTGTGTGCTCCACTGAGCAAGACGTGCCATACAATGTTCATCGGAGACCGCTTCTGTGATTATATTATCCTACCAAATTAAATACAATAAGCCTGAGCTGAAATTATTATTCTGCCTGAGGTGAGAAAATGTGATTCCCATCGTCTTTTTTTTCCTAATGAATCAGAAGCATGTTTTTAATGGCTAAAAGTACAAAACAAGTAGAGAATATATTTCCCCCATTACTTGTATATACAAGCAACATATACTGGAGCGCTGTACGGAGCTTGTCATAACTCATCACAACCTAATTTTCTCACATGAGACTCACGCTAGGATGAGTTTGAACTAGTGATGAGCGAACGTGCTGGGATAAGGTGTTATATGAGCGTGTGTTATATAAGTGTCTTCGGCCTGCTCAAAAAATATCCCTCGCATGTCTCGCGGCAGGGATCAAACAACGATCATGCAGCCGCGGTGACTGGAACGTATTATTCGAGCACGCCGAAGACACTCGGTTAGCACCTGAGCATGCTCAGATAAGGTGTTGGGGTTCGCACGTTCACTCATCACTAGTAGGAACCAAACGCAAACACAGGGAGAACATACAAATTCCCTTCAGATGCTGCCGTCGGTAGGGTTCAAACCTGATTTTCCTGGGGCCCTTTAAATCCTAGAAATTCCTTCCTTCATCTATTCTTTTCCTTTGATCCTAAGGTTGTCCTGGTGAAGAAGCCATATGCTTTGAAATGTGTTGACTAATAAACGACTTACTATTTTGATTGGCATCCATCATTCTTCTTCCTATGGTAGCGCAAAATCAACCCATCTGTTTTTTTCCATTGCCTATGCAGAAACTTTTAATTTTCACTTGAAGGGGTAGGGTGGCCTTAGCGACAAGTCTACAGTCAATTTATATAACTGCAGACTTGTGAATCCTCAGACAGCGCGCACTGCATACTGTGAAGATTCTTTGGTGCTAGTACTAAGAGCGGCGGGCACGTGACCACAAGTATGCAATTGGCATACATATAGTCACATGCTGACTAGATGTGCACAGTTTTCTTGTATATAGTCATGTCAAGAAAATGACCAATGACCTTAGATGAGGGAATTGTAATTTTGAAAGTCTTTTATGGTGAAGTCGTTCGAAATTTACTGAAATGTCATGGCATACATGGCCACTATCTCAGAATGGTTGTGAGACCGTAAAAACACGGGAAAAACTTGTGAGATCCTGCAGAAATAAGATTTTTTTTCCCTGTATTAGGGCTTGTTCACACATTGCAGCATTTACAGTACCAACAAAGTGAATGAGATTTCTCAGTGGTAACACAAATGTGTGAAGGAAGCCTTAAGGTACCGTCACACATAACGATATCATTAATGATATTGTTGCTTTTTGTGACGTAGCAACGATATCGTTAACGAAATTGTTATGTGTGACAGCGACCAACGATCAGGCCCCTGCTGGGAGATCGTTGGTCGCTGGGGAAAGTCCAGCACTTTATTTTGTCGCTGGATCTCCTGCTGACATCGCTGAATCGGCGTGTGTGACGCCGATCCAGCGATGTCTTCACTGGTAACCAGGGTAAATATCGGGTTACTAAGCGCAGGGCCGCGCTTAGTAAGCCGATGTTTACCCTGGTTCCCGTTGTAAATGTAAAAAAAACAAACACTACATACTTACATTCCCGGTGTCTGGTAAGGTCCCTCGCCTTCAGCTTCCCGCACTGACTGGTGAGCGCCGGCCAACAGTAAAGTAAATCACAGTGGTGACGTCACCGCTGTACTTTACGGCCGGCGCTCAGTCAGTGCGGGAAGCTGAAGGCGAGGGACCTGACCAGACACCGGGAATGTAAGTATGTAGTGTTTGGTTTTTTCACATTTACAACGGTAACCAGGGTAAACATCAGGTTACTAAGCGCGGCCCTGTGTCTGTGTGACAGCTCTCCAGCGACCAAATAGCGACGCTGCGATCGACATCGTTGTCGGTATCGCTGCAGCGTCGCTTAGTGTGACGGTACCTTTACTTTCAGTGATGCATCTTGAATCTCCAAGACCCCAATGCAAAATCTGTAACAGGACCCTGGCCTTTAGGGTCCAAGCGTGACCCTCTATGGCGATGCCCAGATACCTTAATTCAAAATATCATATTCATTGCTGGACATAATAATTCAGAAAACCATTATACATACTCAGAACTGAAGAGCTACATCAATTCTTGGGATCTGGGCTGCCAACCATCCAGAAATTCAGGGACAGTCCATAAAAGTAAGACACTTTCTTGCCCTGTCCGTTAAAAAAATTGAAGGTGTCTGTGATTTTTTTGGAAGCTGAAGAAATTTATACAGATTATTTTATCCGGAATTATCATTATGTTAGTGTTTACAGTGAATGCAGCTGATGTCTTCATATCAGAATTATGGGCTGTAGATATGCATAATTGATAATCAAAATAATTTATTATGGTTTTCCAATGTGTCCGTTAAAAATATTGTCTGTCCGTGATTTTTTGATAAGCTGTCCAGAAAAAAATAAAAGGTCAAGTTGTCAACCATGCCAGGGAAGCCAGCTCATTTCATAGATAAAAAATGGGCACATTATAGGGCTTGTTTACAGGTTACACAGACGAGACCTTAATGACTTCATTTCTCATGGACCACCCGTGATACAAAGGATGGGAAAGTGGTACCTGGGTGAAGAATGATTGCGCTTGCCGGCAGTAGGAGAACATATCGGAGATTTTTAGTGCCTCCTGTTATGGCATGCTTGTACGTAAGGACTGTGCCCACCATACTGTCACCATCTTGTGCCCAGCGTGAAGATAATATAGTGTTCATTCTCCACACAGATGTCCATCCTCTATTCAATAATGAATAAGCGGAAATGTGAACAAAACAAGTCATCGACCAAAGCCAGGAAACAGGCAGGACATAGATTCTGCTGCAAAAAGCCTCTTATGTGGATGTGATTTCTGCCGCATATTGTTATGGAAATGTCTTCATTAAATAACATTTGTTTTCATAAAAATAATTATTTCTTGGTATGACGGAGACAAGGGCATCCACAGAAATGTGAAGTTAAGATTTAGTTTTGGCAGAAAAGCGGCGAAAGAAAATGAAACGAGTATTCTTCTCTTTTTTTTTTTCCCCGATCCTCCATTTACATGAGGTGCAGGCCTCTGTTATTCCGCATAGATGATTATCTTTTTTTTCCTTTCACTGAGTCAATTGGGAGTAGAAAGTCAACATTTTAGAATTTCTATTACTAAACTTTATTACCATTCATTAAATCCTACATTGTGCTTCCAGTAACTGTGTTTGCTCTAGAGAAGTGCACATTTGTCATGGGTACACATGAAAAGAGATGTGAGATTAGGAAAGCTATGTACTGCACACTATTATCTCCTCTACTGAAAACCCAAACCGCAAATACACAATTATATTATTATAATGAAAATTGTTTATCTAGTATGATGATAGATAGATAGATAGATAGATAGATAGATAGATAGATAGATAGATAGATAGATAGATAGATAGATAGAAGTAAGTAAGGCCGGGGTCACACCTGCGAGTTCAATGCGAGAAACTTGCGCATCAATACCCGGCACTGCCGCCAGCACTTGGGACCGAGTGCTCCGTTTCTGAGTGCCGGCGGCAGTGCCGGGACTTGATGCGAGAGACTCACGCAAGTTTCTCGCCTTGAACTCGCCAGTGTGACCCCAGCCTTAAAAGCACATCTGACCATGACCTTCTAATGGAATGAATCAAATGTGAACAGGTAGAAGCTGAAGTATATGTGCAGGCTAAAGACACGCCCCAGAGGAACATATGAGCCACGCTCCCTTAATAAAGGTCACAGAAACTAGAACTACATAAAAATGTGTACTTGTATGGTGGATTTAAGAAAAACAATAATTGGCATACTTAGGGGAACACCGGGCATAAAATAGGAGCAAAAAACAGCCAATCTTGACCGAAAGACAGGTTATGTTAAAGAAAAACAGATATAGAATAGATAGATAGATAGATAGATAGATAGATAGATAGATAGATAGATAGATAGATAGAATAGATTGAGAGATGGATGGAAGGATAAATAGATGAAAGAAAATTACAAATATTTAGTGTGAAAATCCAGTTCAGTCCTCAACCAGGTCTATAATACATATAGAATATATAAATATAATACATAGAAATAAGGAGCAACTGAGTCTTGTGCCCTGGGTCCTGAGTTCCTGGATATGGGGAAAGTCAACAAGCCCTGCTGGTGCGGTTAGGGTATTTAGGTAAAAGACTAGGGGCACTAAACTGACCTTTTGCCTGGATGTAAGAAAACCTCACTCTGTGGAAGAAAACTATTATCTAATATCTGTTTTGTATCTTATCTATCTATTTATTGTCCAAAAAATGGAAACACTCCTCCAATAAGTGAAAAATATTAAGGCGCCTTTATTAATGCATAGCCAATAGCAAACTTTCATTTCCTCTTGGAACCTTTTTTCAAGGTGGAGGAAGTGAAACATTGCTATTGGATATGCACTAATAAAGGCTTTTGTCTAATCTGTATGGTTCTAGGGCTCATAATTAGGTGATAGATTCCTGTCCAGGAGGTGCATAGAGAAGAGGTAATATGGCCTTTTCTTTGCCTTCAGACTCTTCCTTCGCACTATTTTTGCGTTATTCCTACTCTACTATCATTTTCATTCTCACATTGCAACGTGTATAATAATATTTTCTTTGTTAAAAGGTTACGTCCATAAGTGACTTGTGTGGCTTTTTCCTATATTTGTAATAAAAGCCATCATACCCAGTTGTTTTTCTTTTTAAGTGGCGCTAAAGTGTCTGCATTCATTTATTATTAAAATCTAATTGACTTTCCGCTAGTTTAGAAACAAGTGGACTTTCTCGATAAATTATTTTCCAAAGCATTACGGTGTACTTCTCTGGAGCCGACCCTGTAGAGCAGAGTATATATATCGCCTTGTGATAGACTAATTCAGTACAGGAACGTGTGACTAATGTTAATCATTACATACTGGGACCAAGACTTCAGGAAAAAGATCAATGGAGGATTGTGTCACGAGATGTCTAGAAAATTCTATTATAATAAGTGAGACAAGAGGAAGAGTACACTAAGGCTTGTTCTAAGAGTATCTGATAGGAACATATTTATTTTATGTTAACCTTTGTTTCAGATGTGATAGAAAATACATAAAAAGGGAATTAAAAACCTGGATTTGTGAAACTTTGGAACCATAAGACCTAACAAAACTACAAATGAAAAGATATGCCATGGTTCCCACACTTTAGGTGCAAACAGCCTCTTACCCATTCACATGTTTCACAAATCTTTGACTTTTTCTTTTATTTATAGAAAATGTCTGGTCATTGAAAGCTCAGAAAGTATCTCATCTTTGGATGGACCACGAATGAGTAAAGGTGGAAATGGTGGTCTTGACTTGGAGCTTCTCTATTTTTTACTTTCTTGTCTTGCTATTCCACTCTTGTGTCTGGATATTCCAATACGTTGACATGGACAAAAAAATATCCCTAATAAAAAATACCTGGTAGTCTGGGACTTTGTGGTGTATGGTATGTGGGATCTAAGACTAATCTTCAGTAGAGATGAGAATATAAATGGACCTGTTTGTGCATATTAAGCCAGGAAATTTGATTTGCAGAGAAGAGTTATCCTAGGCAAATTTACCCCAGAACATAATAAACATAATATGTAAAAGTGAGTAGTGGGTATAAGGATTTTGTTAATGTTTAACCTTTTGATGGCCCTTTACGGTTCTGAAAAATAGAGGATATTGGCTGCTATTTTGGTATATCTAAGCAAAAGCAAATTACAAAAAACATCCACATTTGGGCGAATGCAAATTTTTGCAATATTTGAGTAGAATTCTGTTCCACTTGAATATTTTTGATCATCTATAATCTTCAGGGCAGAATGCCAAATAATAACCCAACTGCTACCAACCAGTTACCCAGGATGACAGATTTAAAATGATGGTCTTCTCTCTTCTGGAAGACACAGAGGGACTATATTAAAGGGAACCTGTCACCAGGAATAAAGATGTTAACCTGCAGATATGGGGTTAATTTGCAGGTTAACAGTGTTATGATGCTGTCCGGTGCCTGCAGCGGGGAGAACATGATCTTTATTCTCCCCACCAGCACTCAGTATTTAGTCATGGTAGGTGGTGCTGGATCTGGTACAGTCACAGTTCTGAGTATACAGAGCGGCCACTGTAACCGCACCCCAGCCCTGACTGACACTGGCTCTACAATGCATCCGGCTGTCAGTCTGGGCCAGGGGCACAGTTACAGCGGCCTCCCTGTATATTCAGATCTGTGACTGAACCAGCCTGGGCACCCCCCATGACTGAAAACTGAATGCTGGCGGGAGAATAAAGATAATTTTCTCCCCACTGAACTCGTCTGCATGCAGGCGCCGGACAGCATCATAATACCGTTAACCTGCAGATTAACCCCATATCTGTAGGTTAACAGCATTATTCCTGGTGACAGGTTCCCTTTAACTTTGCTGCAATGAGACAGTATGGGTACGTTCAGAAATACGTTTTTCGCATAAGTTCTGTTCGTTTTTGTACCAATTATACAGAGTGGGCCATTTATATGGATACTCCTAAATAAAATGGGAATGGTGGGTGATATCAACTTCCTGTGTGTGGCACATTAGTATGTGGGAGGGGCAAAACTTTTCAAGATGGGTGGTGACCATGGTGGCCATTTTGAATCCAACTTCATTTTTTCCAATGGGAAGAGGGTCATGTGACACATCATACTTATTGAGAATTTCAGAAGAAAATCAATGGTGTGCTTGGTTTTAACGTATCTTTATTCTTTCACAAGTCTCTGACCACTTATAAAATGTGTTCAAAGTGCTGCCCATTGTGTTGGATTGTCAATGCAACCCTCTTCTCCCACTCTTGACACACTGATAGCAACACCGCAGATGAAATGCTAGCACAGGCTTCCAGTATCCATTGTTTCAGATGTTGCACATCTCGTATCTTCACAGCATAGACAATTGCCTTCAGATGACCCCAAAGATAAAAGTCTATGGGGGTCAGATTAGGAGACCTTGGTGGCCATTCAACTGGCCCACGACGACCAATCCACTTTCCAGGAATCTGTTCATGTAGGAATGCTCTGACCTGACAACCATAATATGGTGCACCACCAGTCCTCTGTTGTAGCCGGATTGAACCAAAGGTGGAAATAAGAAGCTGTAAATGTAATTGCTCATCTCTATAACAATTATAGTATGTGTAATATTCATACTTGCCAACTCTACTACAATGGATAGACATTATGGACTTGAGGAAGAGTTGGCAAATCTTCCAGCATGTGCCGAGTCTTCTCAAAAAGCCTTTTCTCCATTTCCCAGAGGAGCATTGCAAGGTTTAAAACATAGTAACATAGTAACATAGTTAGTAAGGCCGAAAAAAGACATTTGTCCATCCAGTTCAGCCTATATTCCATCATAATAAATCCCCAGATCTACGTCCTTCTACAGAACCTAATAATTGTATGATACAATATTGTTCTGCTCCAGGAAGACATCCAGGCCTCTCTTGAACCCCTCGACTGAGTTCGCCATCACCACCTCCTCAGGCAAGCAATTCCAGATTCTCACTGCCCTAACAGTAAAGAATCCTCTTCTATGTTGGTGGAAAAACCTTCTCTCCTCCAGACGCAAAGAATGCCCCCTTGTGCCCGTCACCTTCCTTGGTATAAACAGATCCTCAGCGAGATATTTGTATTGTCCCCTTATATACTTATACATGGTTATTAGATCGCCCCTCAGTCGTCTTTTTTCTAGACTAAATAATCCTAATTTCGCTAATCTATCTGGGTATTGTAGTTCTCCCATCCCCTTTATTAATTTTGTTGCCCTCCTTTGTACTCTCTCTAGTTCCATTATATCCTACCTGAGCACCGGTGCCCAAAACTGGACACAGTACTCCATGTGCGGTCTAACTAGGGATTTGTACAGAGGCAGTATAATGCTCTCATCATGTGTATCCAGACCTCTTTAAATGCACCCCATGATCCTGTTTGCCTTGGCAGCTGCTGCCTGGCACTGGCTGCTCCAGGTAAGTTTATCATTAACTAGGATCCCCAAGTCCTTCTCCCTGTCAGATTTACCCAGTGGTTTCCCATTCAGTGTGTAATGGTGATATTGATTCCTTCTTCCCATGTGTATAACCTTACATTTATCATTGTTAAACCTCATCTGCCACATTTCAGCCCAAGTTTCCAACTTATCCAGATCCATCTGTAGCAGAATGCTATCTTCTCTTGTATTAACTGCTTTACCTAGTTTTGTATCATCTGCAAATATCGATATTTTACTGTGTAAACCTTCTACCAGATCATTAATGAATATGTTGAAGAGAACAGGTCCCAATACTGACCCCTGCGGTACCCCACTGGTCACAGCGACCCAGTTAGAGACTATACCATTTATAACCACCCTCTGCTTTCTATCACTAAGCCAGTTACTAACCCATTTACACACATTATCCCCCAGACCAAGCATTCTCATTTTGTGTACCAACCTCTTGTGCGGCACGGTATCAAACGCTTTGGAAAAATCGAGATATACCACGTCCAATGACTCACCGTGGTCCAGCCTATAGCTTACCTCTTCATAAAAACTGATTAGATTGGTTTGACAGGAGCGATTTCTCATAAACCCATGCTGATATCGAGTTAAACAGTTATTCTCATTGAGATAATCCAGAATAACATCACTCAGAAACCCTTCAAATATTTTACCAACAATAGAGGTTAGACTTACTGGCCTATAATTTCCAGGTTCACTTTTAGAGCCCTTTTTGAATATTGGCACCACATTTGCTATGCGCCAGTCCTGCGGAACAGACCCTGTCGCTATAGAGTCCGTAAAAATAAGAAATAATGGTTTATCTATTACATTACTTAGTTCTCCTAGTACTCGTGGGTGTATGCCATCCGGACCCGGAGATTTATCTATTTTGATCTTATTTAGCCGGTTTCGCACCTCTTCTTGGGTTAGATTGGTGACCCTTAATATAGGGTTTTCATTGTTTCTTGGGATTTCACCTAGCATTTCATTTTCCACCGTGAATACCGTGGAGAAGAAGGCATTTAATATATTAGCTTTTTCCTCGTCATCTACAACCATTCTTTCCTCACTATTTTTTAAGGGGCCTACATTTTCAGTTTTTATTCTTTTACTATTGATATAGTTGAAGAACAGTTTGGGATTAGTTTTACTCTCCTTAGCAATGTGCTTCTCTGTTTCCTTTTTGGCAGCTTTAATTAGTTTTTTAGATAAAGTATTTTTCTCCCTATAGTTTTTTAGAGCTTCAATGGTGCCATCCTGCTTTAGTAGTGCAAATGCTTTCTTTTTACTATTAATTGCCTGTCTTACTTCTTTGTTTAGCCACATTGGGTTTTTCCTATTTCTAGTCCTTTTATTCCCACAAGGTATAAACCGCTTACACTGCCTATTTAGGATGTTCTTAAACATTTCCCATTTATTATCTGTATTCTCATTTCTGAGGATATTGTCCCAGTCTACCAGATTAAGGGCATCTCTAAGCTGGTCAAACTTTGCCTTCCTAAAGTTCAGTGTTTTTGTGACTCCCTGACAAGTCCCCCTAGTGAAAGAC
Source organism: Ranitomeya imitator (assembly GCF_032444005.1). NCBI lineage: Eukaryota > Metazoa > Chordata > Amphibia > Anura > Dendrobatidae > Ranitomeya > Ranitomeya imitator. Next base: position 72,468,024 of record NC_091283.1, on the reverse strand, counting down.
AGGTGAAACTGCACAATATTGTGGTCGCTATTTCCTAGATGCCCAACCACCTGCAGATTTGTTATTCTGTCAGGTCTATTAGATAGTATTAGGTCTAAAAGTACTGCTCCTCTGGTTGGATTCTGCACCAATTGTGAAAGATAATTTTTCTTGGTTATTAGCAGAAACCTGTTGCCTTTATGGGTTTCACAGGTTTCTGTTTCCCAGTTAATATCCGGGTAGTTAAAGTCCCCCATAACCAGGACCTCATTATGGGTTGCAGCTTCATCTATCTGCTTTAGAAGTAGACTTTCCATGATTTCTGTTATATTTGGGGGTTTGTAACAGACCCCAATGAGAATTTTGTTACCATTTTTCCCTCCATGAATTTCGACCCATATGGACTCGACATCCTCATTTCCTTCGCTAATATCCTCCCTTAAAGTGGACTTTAGACAAAACTTTACATAGAGACAAACCCCTCCTCCTCTCCGATTTTTACGATCCTTTCTAAACAGACTGTAACCCTGTAAGTTAACTGCCCAGTCATAGCTTTCATCTAACCATGTCTCGGTTATTCCCACTATGTCAAAGTTACCTGTAGATATTTCTGCTTCTGACCTCGGTATGTCAGGCTTGGCATATCACTCTCTGCAAGGAGAAACATTACCCCTTGGATCCTTTGGGGGGAAGCATGAAAGACATTATGGGTCGGATTTGAAGATGCAACTAGGGGCATATTTTTAAAAAGAGGGCATGGCTAAGGTGCACCTGAGTTGGAAAGTATACATTCTATACATTTTCAGCTAATTTATTCTTCAATTGTTAACATTTTCTTGCATTTAGCAACACAAAAGAATAAGGAGAGATCCAAGTCAGTAACTTACGTATAAGTTCATAACCCACGAATCTACTCAAAGATAGAAATATCTACTGAAAATGTTGCTCTTTCTTAAGAAAAACTTGTTCTTTTGGTATAAACCTGGAACTGTAACATAAGTGTTTGCCTTGGCATATTCCATGCTCTTTACAGATGGTTTTAGTTCTCTAAATGTCAAAACGTCAAGACTTTTATTTATTTATTTTTTGCTCGGCAAAGTTTTTTTTTCTTCTGTGACAAAATGCATTGTCCGCATAATCTATCACAGTGTGCAGAAAAATGAAATCTCATGTACTGTATTATGAGTCAATGAGGCATTAAGATTTCTAGAACAGGGTGAGTGGACTTTAGAAAATGAAAAACTGCCATAGTTCCACCTCTGTAGACCCTTATAGAGGACGGTGCCTGAATGCTCAGCTTGTTTGTGACATGGAGGCGCCAAGCTTGCTATAACATGCTGCAGTGATATAAGTATCTACATAAATCAGCCGGGAACGTCACTGCTGCTCACTGTCTTGATCGTAGTAACTGAGAAATGTTTATGGAAATGAATAATGCAGATGTTTCTTACTGCATTACACTAGAAGCTGAAATACAGTTATTTAGAGAATTGGTTTAGTGGATGTGACAATGATGAGGGAGATAGTGTCTGCATTTTGCATTCATTTACTCTCTTCCTTTTTCTTTAATCACCGCCTGTGCCGTCCTTGCCAACATACATACAAATTTTACATGCTTTTAAAGAGGCAATGAACTTATTGCAAAAAGCTCATAAAAGCATGTCTTATAAAAAGTCACAAATACTATTCACACCTGAATATCGGAATTGGTTTTGAGGTTCTTAGTATTAGAAAATGTAAAATAAAATACTCATATATTTTTCTGGGCTTTTTTTTTCCAATAATCATATAGATGGTTATGGAAGCTGCTTTTATGGTGCCTGTGTACTTGAAGAGCACCTGACACACGGCATGGCATACTGGTGGAGTGGTCTTGTTACATATTTTGCATTGAGGTCCCGGCATGGCATAGTAGAGGAGTGGTCTTGTTACAGATTTTGCATTGAGGTCCCGGCATGGCATAGTAGAGGAGGGATCTTTTTACAGACTTTGCATTGAGGTCCCAGTATGGCATAGTAGAGGAGTAGTCTTGTTGCAGATTTTGCATTGAGGTCCCAGCATGGCATAGTAGAGGAGTGGTCTTGTTACATATTTTGCATTGAGGTCCCAGCATGGCATAGTATTGGAGTGGTCTTGTTACATATTTTGCATTGAGGTCCCAGCATGGCATAGTATTGGAGTGGTCTTGTTACATATTTTGCATTGAGGTCCCAGCATGGCATAGTAGAAGAGTGGTCTTGTCACAGATTTTGCATTGACGTCCCGGTATGGCATAGTAGAAGAGTGGTCTTGTCACAGATTTTGCATTGACGTCCCGGTATGGCATAGTAGAGGAGTTATCTTTTTACAGATTTTGCATTGAGCTTCTGGCATGGCATAGTAGAGGAGATATCTTGTTACAGATTTTGCATTGAGGTCCCAGCATGGCCTAGTAGAAGAGTGGTCTTGTTACAGATTTTGCAGTAAGGTCCCGGCATGGCCTAGTAGAGGAGTGGTCTTGTAACAGATTTTGCATTGAGGTCCCGTCATGGTATAGTAGAGAAGTGGTCTGTTGCAGATTTTGCATTGAGGTCCCGGCATGGCATAGTAGAGGAGTGGTCTTGTTACAGATTTTGCAGTAAGGTCCCGGCATGGCCTAGTAGAGGAGTGGTCTTGTAACAGATTTTGCATTGAGGTCCCGTCATGGTATAGTAGAGAAGTGGTCTGTTGCAGATTTTGCATTGAGGTCCCGGCATGGCATAGTAGAGGAGTGGTCTTGTTGCAGATTTTCCAGTAAGGTCCCGGCATGGCATAGTAGAGAAGTGGTCTTGTTCCAGATTTTGCGTTAAGGTCCCAGGATGGCATAGTTGAGGAGTGGTCTTGTTACAGATTTTGCATTGAGGTCCCAGCAAGGCATAGTAGAGGAGTGGTCTACTTACAGATTTTGCATTGAGGTCCCAGCATGGCATAGTAGAGGAGTGGTCTTGCTACAGATTTTGCATTGAGGTCCACGCATAGCATAGTAGAGGAGTGGTCTTGTTGCAGATTTTGAATTGAGGTCCCGGCATGGCATAGTAGAGGAGTAGTCTTTGTTGCAGATTTTGCATTGAGGTCCCACCATGGCATAGTAGAGGAGGGATCTTTTGTACAGATTTTGCATTGAGGTCCCGGCATGGCATAGTAGAGGAGTAGTCTTGTTACAGACTTTGCATTGAGGTCCCAGCATGGCATAGTAGAGGAGTAGTCTTTTTGCAGATTTTGCATTGAGGTCCCAGCATGGCATAGTAGAGGAGTGGTCTTGTTACATATTTTGCATTGAGGTCCCGGCATGGCATAGTAGAGGAGTAGTCTTTGTTGCAGATTTTGCATTGAGGTCCCACCATGGCATAGTAGAGGAGGGATCTTTTGTACAGATTTTGCATTGAGGTCCCGGCATGGCATAGTAGAGGAGTAGTCTTGTTACAGACTTTGCATTGAGGTCCCAGCATGGCATAGTAGAGGAGTAGTCTTTTTGCAGATTTTGCATTGAGGTCCCAGCATGGCATAGTAGAGGAGTGGTCTTGTTACATATTTTGCATTGAGGTCCCGGCATGGCATAGTATTGGAGTGATCTTGTTACATATATTGCATTGAGGTCCCAGCATGGCATAGTAGAGGAGTGGTCCTGTTACATATTTTGCATTGAGGTCCCGACATGGCATAATAGAAAAGTGGTCTTGTCACAGATTTTGCATTGACGTCCTGGTATGGCATAGTAGAGGAGTTATCTTGTTACTGATTTTGCTTTGAGGTCCACGCATGGCATAGTAGAGGAGTGGTCTTGTTACATATTTTGCATTGAGGTCCCGGCATGGCATAGTAGAAGAGTGGTCTTGTCACAGATTTTGCATTGACGTCCCGGTATGGCATAGTAGAGGAGATATCTTGTTACAGATTTTGCATTGAGGTCCCTGGATGGCATAGTAGAGGAGTTATCTTGTTACAGATTTTGCATTGAGGTCCCAGCATGGCCTAGTAGAGGAGTGGTCTTGTAACAGATTTTGCATTGAGGTCCCGTCATGGTATAGTAGAGAAGTGGTCTGTTGCAGATTTTGCATTGAGGTCCCGGCATGGCATAGTAGAGGAGTGGTCTTGTTGCAGATTTTGCAGTAAGGTCCCGGCATGGCATAGTAGAGGAATGGTCTTGTTACAGATTTTGCAGTAAGGTCCCGGCATGGCCTAGTAGAGGAGTGGTCTTGTAACAGATTTTGCATTGAGGTCCCGTCATGGTATAGTAGAGAAGTGGTCTGTTGCAGATTTTGCATTGAGGTCCCGGCATTGCATAGTAGAGGAGTGGTCTTGTTGCAGATTTTGCAGTAAGGTCCCGGCATGGCATAGTAGAGGAGTGGTCTTGTTACAGATTTTGCATTAAGGTCCCAGGATGGCATAGTAGAGGAGTGGTCTTGTTACAGATTTTGCATTGAAGTCCCGTCATGGCATAGTAGAGGAGTGGTCTTGTTACAGATTTTGCATTGAGGTCCCAGCAAGGCATAATAAAGGAGTGGTCTTGTCACAGATTTTGCATTGAAGTCCCAGTGTGGCATAGTAGAGGAGTGGTCTTGTTGCAAATTTTGCATTGAGGTCCCTGGATGGCATAGTAGAGGAGTTACCTTGTTACAGATTTTGCATTGAGGTCCCAGCGTGGCATAGTGGAGGAGTTGTCTTGTTACAGATTTTGCAGTAAGGTTCCGACATGGCCTAATAGAGGAGTGGTCTTGTTACAGATTTTGCATTCAGGTCCCACCATGGCATAGTAGATGAGTTGTCTACTTACAGATTTTGCATTGAGGTCCCAACATGGCATAGTAGAGGAGTGGTCTTCTTACAGATTTTGCATTGAGGTCCCACCATAGCTTAGTAGAGGAGGGATCTTTTTACAGATTTTGCATTGAGGTCCCGGCATGGCATAGTAGAGGAGTAGTCTTGTTACAGACTTTGCATTGAGGTCCTAGCATGGCATAGTAGAGGAGTAGTCTTGTTGCAGATTTTGCATTGAGGTCCCAGCATGGCAGAGTAGTACAGTGGTCTTTTTACATATTGAGGTCCCAGCATGGCAAACTAGAGGAGCGGTCTTATTGCAGATTTTGCAGTAAGGTCCCTGCATTGCATAGTAGAGGAGTGGTCTTGTTACAGATTTTGCATTGAGGTCCCAGCAAGGCATAATAAAGGAGTGGTCTTGTTGCAGATTTTGCATTGAGGTCCAAGTTATGCTTGATCTTGTTATATACTAAAAGTACGGTACTACAGTTTATACTATATATATATATATATTTATATATATATATATATATATATATATATTAGATTTAGCATTGATTAAGCCAAAACATATCATATGGTATAAATTAGAGTTGAGCAAAAAGATGTGTAGAACCTTGGACCAGGTCCAGCATGGCATAGTAGAGGAGTAGTCTTGTTGCATATTTTGCATTGAGGTCCCAGCATGGCAGAGTAGTACAGTGGTCTTGTTACATATTTTGCATTGAGGTCCCAGCATGGCATAGTAGAGGAGTGGTCTTGTTACATATTTTGCATTGAGGTCCCGGCATGGCATAGTAGAAGAGTGGTCTTGTCACAGATTTTGCATTGACGTCCTGGTATGGCATAGTAGAGGAGTTATCTTGTTACAGAGTTTGCATTGAGATCCACACATGGCATAGTAGAGTAGTGGTCTTGTTGCAGATTTTGCATTGAGGTCCCGGCATGGCATAGTAGAGGAGTGGTCTTGTTACATATTTTGCATTGAGGTCCCGGCATGGCATAGTAGAGGAGTGGTCTTGTTACATATTTTGCATTGAGGTTCCAGCATGGCATAGTAGAGGAGTGGTCTTGTTACATATTTTGCATTGAGGTCCCGGCATGGCATAGTAGAAGAGTGGTCTTGTCACAGATTTTGCATTGACATCCCGGCATGGCATAGTAGAGGAGTTATCTTGTTACTAGTGTTGAGCGATACCGTCCGATACTTGAAAGTATCGGTATCGGATAGTATCGGCCGATACCCGAAAAATATCGGATATCGCCGATACCGATATCCGATACCAATACAAGTCAATGGGACATCAAGTATCGGAATGTATCCTCATGGATCCCAGGGTCTGAAGGAGAGGAAACTCTCCTTCAGGCCCTGGGATCCATATTAAAGTGTAAAATAAAGAATTAAAATAAAAAATATTGTTATATTCACCTCTCCGGCGGCCCCTGGACATCAGCGGGAGGATCCGGCGTCCGGCACGGCTTCTTTCTTCAAAATGCGCGCCTTCAGGACCTGTGGAATGACGTCCCGGCTTCTGATTGGTCGCGTGCCGCCCATGTGACCGCCACGCGACCAATCAGAAGCCGCGACGTCATTCCTCAGGTCCTAGAAGGCGCTCATTCTAGGACTTTAGCTGAGGAATGACGTCGCGGCTTCTGATTGGTCGCGTGGCGGTCACATGGGCGGCACGCGACCAATCAGAAGCCGGGACGTCATTCCACAGGTCCTGAAGGCGCGCATTTTGAAGAAAGAAGCCGTGCCGGACGCCGGATCCTCCCGCTGATGTCCAGGGGCCGCCGGAGAGGTGAATATAACAATATTTTTTATTTTAATTCTTTATTTTACACTTCCGATACCGATACCCGATATCACAAAAATATCGGATCTCGGTATCGGAATTCCGATACCGCAAGTATCGGCCGATACCCGATACTTGCGGTATCGGAATGCTCAACACTACTTGTTACAGATTTTGTATTGAGGTCCCGGCATGGCATAGTAGAGGAGATATCTTGTTACGGATTTTGCATTGAGGTCCCTGGATGGCATAGTAGAGGAGTTATCTTGTTACAGATTTTGCATTGAGGTCCCAGCATGGCATAGTAGAGGAGTGGTCTTGTTACAGATTTTGCATTAAGGTCCCAGGATGGCATAGTTGAGGAGTGGTCTGCTTACAGATTTTGAATTGAGGTCCCGGCATGGCATAGTAGAGTAGTGGTCTTGTTACAGATTTTGCATTGAGGTCCCAGCATGGCATAGTAGAGTAGTGGTCTTGTTACAGATTTTGCATTGAGGTCCCGTCATGGCATAGTAGAGGAGTGGTCTTGTTACAGATTTTGCATTAAGGTCCCAGGATGGCATAGTTGAGGAGTGGTCTTGTTACAGATTTTGCATTGATGTCCCAGCAAGGCATAGTAGAGGAGTGGTCTGCTTACAGATTTTGCATTGAGGTCCCAGCATGGCATAGTAGAGTAGTGGTCTTGTTACAGATTTTGCATTGAGGTCCCATCATGGCATAGTAGAGGAGTGGTCTTGTTACAGATTTTGCATTGAGGTCCCAGCAAGGCATAATAAAGGAGTGGTCTTGTCACAGATTTTGCATTGAGGTCCCATCATGGCATAGTAGAGGAGTGGTCTTGTTACAGATTTTGCATTGAGGTCCCAGCAAGGCATAATAAAGGAGTGGTCTTGTCACAGATTTTGCATTGAAGTCCCAGCGTGGCATAGTAGAGGAGTGGTCTTGTTGCAAATTTTGCATTGAGGTCCCGGCATGGCATAGTAGAAGAGTGGTCTTGTTGCAGATTTTGCATTGAAGTCCCGGCATGGCATAGTAGAGGAGTGGTCTTGTTACAGATTTTGCATTGAGGTCCCGGCAAGGCATAAAAAAGGAGTGGTCTTGTCACAGATTTTGCATTGAGGTCCAAGTTATGCTTGATCTTGTTATATACTAAAAGTACGGTATTATATGGTATAAATTAGAGTTGAGCAAAAAGATGTGTAGAACCTTGGTCCAGGTCCACATTGGTAATCCAAAGAATCCGAACCGGAGCTCTGTAAACTACAGTACCTTCTGGCATATTTTCTGTTAAAAAAGTACTCACATCAAAGCTTTTATTCTCTTAAAATATTGCAGTCATCATATTGTATAGCACTGTGTACATACAATTGCTCATTTTGCCTTTCTACATACTTAATTAATCTCTTTTCTTTGCTCTATGTAGAAATAGAAAGTTTCTTTTCCCTGCATTTATCATCCTCCTTTTCAACTTCTGACCCAGCTTCTCCCTCCTCTCCCCTGCCAGGGACTTTTGTAGTGATGCATGGCTCATACAGGGACAAGAGTCTTCCTGCTTCTACACAGAGCGTAGAAGGATTCAGCTAGTCAGTTATTAATCACGTGATGTCATAGACGTAATTGAAAAGAGAAGATTGTAAGTACACAGAGCTATATATTATGATGGCTGCAATATATTAAGAAGATAGCTATTTTGATTGTAGGAGTGCTTTATGTAAATCGGCACAACATCACTCTGCAACGCTGCAAGACCTGCTTATCAGAAGAGGCACCGCAAAGAAGTAGGAGATTCACTCTGGTCCGAGGGCCACAGATTACCAATGAGACTGTTGGACCAAGGTCCTGAAAATCTCTTTGATTAACTCTAGTATTGATCATGATTAGTTTTTCAGTATTGATTGTGTTTTATTAGTGCTATGATTTTATGCTTTTTAAGAAGCTTTACATTCCACTGAGGAAAGAGTCCACATTTGGGCTCTCCTAATAACAATATGCTCCACATTGTAACCGGTTGGATGAAGGAGTTACATAACAGTGTTTAGTTGCAGCTGACTTTTTAAGGACACATTCAGCTGGATATTTGGAAACAATAGGGTCGGCAATATGAACAAATAATTAGAAAATGAACTCCACCCCTTACATATACTTAGTATATAGCTCCACCCCAATGACATCACACATTTCTGAGTTGTGTTAGGCTATAGACTTAGTAAATATACTCCGCTCTTACATGACCACATATTTCTGAAGTGTGTAAGTACTGTACATACATGTAGTAAATAGTCTCCATCCCTTTTGTGACATCACCCATTTCTGACCTGTGTAAATGGATATACTTAGTAAACAGACTCTGCCCTTACATGATATCACCCATTTCTGAGTTGTGTATGTACATACATTTAGAAAATAGGCTCCACCCCTTATATGACATCACCCATTTTTGAGTTGTGTATGTACATACATTTAGAAAATAGGCTCCACCCCTTATATGACATCACCCATTTCTGAGTTGTGTATGTAAATACACTTAGTAAACAGACTCCGCCCTTACATGACATCACACATTTTTGAACTGTGTATAGATATACTTATGAAATGGACTCCGCCCCCAACATGACACCACGCATTTTTAAGTTGTGTATTCTGTAGAAATGTGTAACTGGCAGTGTGAATACAATGTGGCTTTGTTTGTGCACCTCTCTTTCTTGCGATAATGGCTGCTTGACCTTGCAAAAACATTTGTGAAGTGATGAAGATCATCCTGACACTGAAGATTTCCTCTGGGCATATTAACAAATGGTGTTATTAGGCAGGAGTGTATTAATTATGAGATACCGAGGCTCTGTAGAGAACAGCCTTAGCTGATGTTTCCGGATCTGTTTCTTCATGTATTCTCTGTAGATTCACATTAAGCTCCAAACAGTTTAAGCTGGACAGAGTCATTTTACTAAGCTGAAATTAATGCAACAGTAAAATTATGCCGTTTGTACAAAAAAAAAGTAATGGCTGCAGCTCTGTTCCCGTCATGTGAGGATGTGCGCCATGCAGGAGTCTGATGAAAGAGAAAAATGGTAAGGTAAGGAGTTTCTGTACAAAAGTCTCTGGGCACACAACACGATCATCACAAGTTTAATGTCTCGAGGTGCACATCTTAGAATCTTGATTTATAACCTTACATAAAATATGTTCTCCGAAGGGAGTTTGAAAGGTTTAATTGAAGTGGGTCAAGTTTCCAAGGCAATATTTTATTTAAGGTTGAACTCGGAGAAAATATCGCAGGGGAACAAAACAAGTGATATCCATTTGTCTTCGTCATGTCCATACAATTGCAAACTTTAATATAATAAAGTTATAAAATCTTAACCTTTATTATTGAGATTGGCCAGCCTTATTGACCTTTCCCTCAAAGTCATAGCCTTCAAGGTTGATATGTGTACGTTTATATTGGATGTAATCAATCAACCATATGGTGCCCAAATATCTAGACATCTACCTATTTAGTGGGTGAATACATGTGATGAGATCTCTTAACCTTTCCTATCTCATGACCACATGATCAGATCAAGTATGCAGTAGTTGACTACATTGTACCGAGAGCATTTCACACACAATCTGTACAGTTTCTTTATTGCTTTGTGCCTTGCTATCCCTATCTGTATCACTGAGCTGCGAGCTGTGGTGTCCTCTACTATTCAGATTCACCATGAAGTGGCAACTGCATTCCCTGCCTCCACTTTCATACTGGCTTTGAGAGTCATGTCTTATTTGCTGTGGTAAACCATTTGATGTGATAGCTGTAAGGCATGATCAAGGCACATGGGTTCATGTGAGCTGTCTTTGACTGATGTAATGTTCTGCAACGTGTAAAATGGCAGCATCATTTTCCATTAATCAAAATGTAAATTTGTTCAAATACGCCAGGTTCAGCAAATACCAAAACAATTGACTCAAATTCAATTTACATCAAATCCATTCAATCATCTCTAGTTTTACTGGATAATTTTGCAGTCAATCCATGTGAAATAGACCTCTGTTGTAAATGATTGTTTCAAAAGTCAGTTCGAAATGGGTTGTCTTCTCTAGGGCATTTTAGCCACTTATCATGTCAGAACCTGGATCCTTAGAAAGATTGTCTAACATGACCGTGGATTCAGGCAATAAAGAGAATGCTCCATATACAAATTGGATAAATGGTTGAGCTAACTTCTGGAATGTAATCTAGGGGTTTCCCTACACATTCATCCATGGTTATTAGGGGAGCTAAGTTGCACTCCTTTGCTTTGCTAAAAATACAACTTAATGATATTAATTTTCCATTGTATGGTACTTTAGCCAATAATTATCTGCTGCTACTCACAATCTTTAGGGCACAGGTACAACTGTAACCTCTTTAACCCCTAAAGTTAAGCTCCTTGGTGGGTAAAACAAAGGTCTACAGGATTTTTTTAAGGCCCCATTAACTAGTTATTAAAGAAAACCTGCCTATGTCATAACCACATGTTTATGTGATAGATAGGAAAGAATATGTCTAGAGAGGCATCAGTTAGCTGCAGGCGCATGGTCATTACCAAAATGAAGTAGACCTAGGTCAAGCAATGTTTACTGTCCCCATCTTTATCTGCTTGAAATTGCTGCAAAAAGACTTACCATATCTCAGGGGTAATATAATGCCTTTAACCACCAATTGCTGGAACTAGAACATGTTTGGAAGTCTTAGCCCCGTTGCATTATGAAATGTTGGCGGATTAGTGGCTCGAAATTAAGTAACAGTTCGTTGACTTCCATCACAATCTTAGAGATTATTTCAGTTGACACTGTAATATGTTTGAACCTTTTATTTTTTGAAGCTGGACATATGCCCAGCCGTGTCATAACCAGTCCTAAATGATATTACATTCTATCTCATCCTAAACTATTATAGTATGAGAGGATTATAAAAATGACTATAGATTAACAGAAGTATTCCCTCAAGAGATAAGGGGATTAAGGAGGAGGGGAGGGAACAAAATGGCAGCTTTTCTAAATTGAGAAACCTGCTCGCCGATCTGTACCATGACGAAAACTAGATGAAGTCTTTAAGAAAAAAAAATTGTAAATATTTACGGGAGATAAAAGAGCAATTAAAATATTATTCCTTTGATATACCTAATTAAAGTTCTTGTTCTTTGCTTGTTTGCGAGACACAAATTTGCAGCTTTACCAAACTTTTAAAACATAGTGATAGATCGTCTGTATCAGTTGCAATTTGCTTAGGGATTTCTAGTCAAAATTCCCCATTTTTTTTTGAGACTGCCAGATGGTGACCCAGCTCTCTTACTCTGTCCCTGCAGCATCATCACTTATTTTAGCTACACATTGCACACTAAAATCCCATGGCTGCAATCTCAGATCATCTGTTTGATTGAGAAGAAGAGGTTAAAATGTTTTTTTTCTCTCCTTTACTTCCACAAGTCACTGATGGTGAACACCACAAAATAATTAATTTGGTCTTTAATGAAACAGCTGTCCATCTTAAAAGGTCCATTTGCTTCACGCTACCAATGCCTCAGCTATCCCCTTCATCTGCTGCCAGCAGTTCACTGCCAAGACTTTTACTCATACGAACATTTAAAGATGTCATCTGCCTCCCCGTGAAAATCCAAACAGCTCTTCAGAAATTCCTTGGGTGGGTGGGATGGAACTGTTTATGGAACTTGATGGCTCAAAAATCTTTGCCAGTCTATAAAATACATCCAACATTGCTGGTTCTTATAGAGCGAGCCCCTGTTGTTCACAGTATTAGTTCATGGAAAGCTAGATCCTTTGTTAAAGTGACCAAAAATGCTTAGCGAGTCCGTTCTGAAAGGACAAAGGTATTTATAGCTCCCTACTGTTATTGTTATAGCTGAATCACACAGAATCAGCTTTCTACCATGGAAAGGAACAATTTTTGTTTTGTTAAGGAAAACTTTCCTTCATCCAACGAACACGATTTGGGCAATCTCTTTAGAACGTCATTTTTTTGGGGGGGTCAAAGGTACTTTGTAATATAGAATCAATAAATCCAAAATAATAGAGCCAACTGTATTCATTGACCTGTAATGGCTGGGAAGAATTTTTTTGAGGGTCATGGACTTATCTCTAGGAAATGCATATGTGGCCATCACACCCCTCAGCCACATAATATGACACAAATATGATAAATGGCACATTGTGATGGGACCATGTTTCACATACTGATTTGGGGTTCACAAATTCCTTAGTTTAGGTATATCACTGCAAGCAAGCGATGATATTGGAAATTAGTCTTACACAGTATGTATTGTGCAACCTTAACCACTCTTTAAATTATGGGTTGGAGAATTGAAGCTTTATCCCTTGTGAAGGAAAGCCAAGCTATATTGAGGTGGTTCTGAAGAGGAAAAATTGACAAACTGACAACCTCTGACTCTGGTTTCTTGATTCTAGAGGAGAGTTATTTTGCATATTTTATCAATTCTTTATCAATTTCCCACTGATAGCTCTTCAACTGTTGCAGTTTTACCATAATTAGAGAGGGAAAAATTGGAGATGGAGACCTCTGGTACCTTGGTGAGAATGTTGAAGTGATGGAATAGTGATCCACTCAAACCTACAACTACAAAAAAAGTGTTGTCTCTGATTTGATTGATGTTTTGTGTCAAGTTTCAAGGCTCTTTAAGGTATAGGATGTTGACTTACTTGAGTAGCTACCTACATATGACACGAAAAAGTAAAAAAACAAGTAGAATGAGTGGTGGGGCTGGTGAAGTATTAGTGAACCAATCAAACCTACAGTAAAGGTACCGTCACACTCAGCAACTTTGTAACGAGAACGACAACGATCCGTGACGTTGCAGCGTCCTGGATAGCGATCTCGTTGCGTTTGACACACAGCAGCGATCTGGATCCCGCTGTGCCATCGCTGGTCGGAGCTAGAAGTCCAGAACTTTATTTCGTCGTCAGGTCGACGTATATCATCATGTTTGACATCAAAAGCAACGATGCCAGCAACGTTTTACATGGAGCTAACAACCAGCGAGAATGATAAGTGAGTTGCCGTTACATCACTGGATCGCTCCTGCATCATTCTGGAGTTGCTGTGTTTGACGTCTCTACAGCGACCTAAACAGCGACGCTGCAGCGATCGGCTCGTTGTTTATATCGCTGCAGCGTCGCTGAGTGTGATGGTACCTTTACAAAAAAAGTGTTGTCTCTGATTTGGTTAATGCTTTTAAGTCAACAGTAGTATATACAATGCTCACCTCTGGGACTCCCACCTGTTAGGTAACGAGGCTTATCTGATGGTCATTTGGAAACCCTATCTTCGAGAAAATGGAGATGCATGGGGCTTTCTCAGTTGAAGTTAAGAAGTCTCTTATGCAACTATTTCCTTCAAGGGGTTGTTTATTGAATATTGATAACAAAATAATTCAGCCGTCAGATTTAACTCAGTCCGAATAAATTTGGTCCAAATTCAAGGAGGTTATGATGAGGGCTTAAAATAAAGTAAAAAAAAATATACTTACCTTTTCTCGCCTGTTTATATACCATCTCCAATGGTTGCTGGTTCTCTCCACCAGCTTGACCTTACGGATGGAGGAAAATATGAAGGACAGAACAGAAAAAAGTAGGTGATGAAATGTGAATACAAAGGCATTTTTATTATGTCAACCCTTTCCTAATCCAAACCCCAAAAATCGCAAATTTTGCAAAATTTAATTTTTTCGTGAAAATTCATAGTAAAATCGAACGGTTTGAAATAATTTTAATCACCTGTGTTAATGAGCTGTCCATGGCCTAGTCATCAATATTATGTGGATTGTATCCGACACATGGCACTACATTTGATTGATCAGCTGTTATTAACGCCTACGGAGCCGGAACATCAGTGTTCTTCTCTACATTATCGTAACGTAGTTATTAAGGTTGAAGGAAGACTTTAAGTCCAGCTAGTTCAACCCATAGCCTAACCTAACATGCCCTAACATGTTGATCCAGAGGAAGGCAAAAAAAAAACCATGTGGCAAAGAGTAAGCTCGACATTGGGGAAAAAAATTCCTTCCCGACTCCACATACGGCAATCAGACTAATTCTCTGGATCAACGCCCTATCAAGGAATCTAGTATATATATCCTGTAACATTATACTTTTCCAGAAAGGCATCCAGTCCCCTCTTAAATTTAAGTAACGAATCACTCATTACAACATCATACGGCAGAGAGTTCCATAGTCTCACTGCTCTTACAGTAAAAAATCCGCGTCTGTTATTATGCTTAACCCTTCTTTCTCCAGACATAGCGGATGCCCCCTTGTCTCTATCTCAGGTCTATGATTAAAAAAGATCATCAGAAAGGTCTTTGTACTGTCCCCTCATATATTTATACATTAAAATAAGATCACCCCTTAGCCTTTGTTTTTCCAAACTAAATAGCCCCAAGTATAATAGCGGATCTTGTTATTGCAGACCCCCCAGTCCTCTAATAACCTTGGTCGCTCTTCTCTGCACCCGCTCTAGTTCAGCTATGTCTTTCTTATACACCGGAGACCAGAACTGTACACAGTATTCTAAGTGTGGTCGAACTAGTGACTTGTATAAAGGTAAAATTATGTTCTCCTCATGAGCATCTATGCCTCTTTTAATGCATCCCATTATTTTATTTGCCTTTGTAGCAGCTGCCTGACACTGGCCACTAAATGTAAGTTTGTCATCCACCCATACTCCCAGGTCTTTTTCATTGACTGTTTTGCCCAGAGTTTTAGAATTAAGCGCATAGTTATACATCTTATTACTTCTACCCAAGTGCATGACCTTACATTTATCCCCATTAAAGCTCATTTGCCATTTATAAGCCCAAGCTTCTAGTTTACCTAAATCATCCTGTAATATAAAATTGTCCTCCTCTGTATTGATTACCCTGCAGAGTTTAGTGTCATCTGCAAATATTGAAATTCTGCTTTGTATGCCCCTTAGAAGGTCATTAATAAATATGTTAAAAAGAAGAGGGCCCAATACTGACCCCTGTGGTACCCCACTGCTAACCGCGACCCAGTCCGAGTGTGCTCCATTAATAACCTCCCTTTGTTTCCTATCCCTGAGCCAGCTCTCAACCCACTTACACATATTTTCCCCTATCCCCATTATTCTCATTTTATGTATCAACCTTTTGTGTGGCACCGTATCAAAAGCTTTTGAAAAGTCCATATACACTACATCCACTGGGTTCCCTTGGTCCAATCCAGAACTTACCTCTTCATAGAAACTGATCAAATTATTCTGACATGAACGGTCCCTAGTAAACCTGTGCTGATACTGGGTCATGAGGTTATTCCTCTTCAGATACTCCAGTATAGCATCCCTTAGAATGCCCTCCAGGATTTTACCCACAGTAGAGGTTAAGCTTACTGGCCGATAATTTCCGAGTTCAGTTTTTGTCCCCTTTTTGAATATTGACACCACATTTGCCATACGCCAGTCCTGTGGTATAGACCCTGTTATTATGGAGTCTTTAAAGATTAAAAATAATGGTCTATCAATGACTGTACTTAATTCCTGCAGTACTCGAGGGTGTATCCCATCCGGGCCCGGAGATTTGTCAATTTTAGTGATTTTTAGACGCCGCCGCACTTCCTGCTGTGTTAAGCAGGTGACATTTAATTGGGAATTTTTATCAGTAGTCATTTTGTCTGCCATGGGATTTTCTTGTGTAAATACTGATGAAAAAAAGTCATTTAGCATATTGGCTTTTTCCTCATCCTCATCCACCATTTCACCCAGACTATCTTAAGGGGGCCAACACTATCATTTTTTAGTTTCTTACTATTTATGTAGTTAAAGAATATTTTGGGATTATTTTTACCCTCTCTGGCAATGAGTCTCTCTGTCTCAATCTTTGCTGCCTTGATTTGCTTTTTACAGAATTTATTTAATTTTATGCATTTATTTAATGCCTCATAACTACCTACTTCCTTTAATTCTCTAAATGCTTTCTTTTTGTCACTTATTGCGCCCCTTACAGCTCTATTTAGCCATATTGGTTTCCTCCTATTTCTAGTACGTTTATTCCCATATATACTATGCACAGGTCCTATCCAGGATGCTAATAAACGTCTCCAATTTTCTTTGTGTATGTTTATGTCTCAGGATATCATCCCAGTTAATTGCACCAAGATCATCTCTCATCCGATGGAAATTTGCCCTCCTGAAGTTTAGTGTCCTTGTAACCCCTCTACTACACATCTTATTAAAGGATACATGAAAACTTATTATTTTGTGATCACTATTCCCCAAGTGACCCCCAACCCTTATATTTGATATGCGGTCTGGCCTGTTGGTTAATATTAGGTATAGCAGTGCTCCCCTTATTGTTGGGTCCTGATCCAGTTGTGAAAGGTAATTGTCTCTCATAGTTGTCAAAAACCGATTACCTTTGCTGGAACTGCAGGTTTCTGTTCCCCAATCTATTTCAGGGTAATTGAAGTTCCCCATAATAATGACTTCTCCTTGAGTCGCAGCTTCATCTATTTGCTTTACGAGGATATTCTCCATTGCTTCCATTATTTTTGGAGACTTATAACAAAGCCCTATCAGTAATTTATTATTTTTTCCCCCTCCCCTTATCTCCACCCACAGGAATTCTACATTTTCATTAGATTCACCTATATTATCACGCAGGATGGGTTTTAAGGATGATTTTACATATAAACACACCCCACCCCCTCGCTTATCCATTCGGTCATTTCTGATCAGACTATAGCCCTGCAAGTTAACAGCCCAGTCATGGCTCTCATCCAGCCATGTCTCAGATATCCCCACCATGTCATAATTATGCTCCAACATTAATTCTAATTCCTCCATTTTGTTGGTGAGGCTTCTGGCATTAGTATACATACACTTTATGTATCTCTCTGTACCTCTCTTCTTTCAAAGATAGTGACCATTTCCAAGTACTGTTGCTCAGATCCTGTTATCTTCTACAGGAGCTGAGCTGCTGAATCTGGGCTGTGTACAGAGCTCTGCTGTCCCACATACATACAGAGATCACATCCTGCTGTCACAGTGGGTAAGAGCTCAATGGTGGGAGTGCAGAGTAATAATATTACAGTCCTTTAACCCCGATAGACATCAACATGGAGGGCCATACAAAGACACTTCTTCTATATGAAATTGCAATAGAAGACCACATGAGGTCTCGGTACACCCGATTCTGTCCCCACAAACCAAGAACCCACCATAATTTGCAAAGACAACTGAGTTCCCTTATGATTTGTCTTGCTGAAAAATTGATGGATACGTCCAAAAGAAGCAATAGTCAAGACCAGACATTTTATTACTCTTTACAATAAACATTTCCAGATAGTTTTTAGCTTTGTTTCTATGTCATTGCTTTTTGAACCCAGAGTATGAACGCAATTATACTCTCAGCATGCATGAACATCGCTGAAACTGCAAACATCGGGGTCCTGTCACACTAGAGCAGGTATGTTGTGAGAATGCCGCAAGTGCTCAGAGTATATGACAGAATCCTTTAGCAGCTAAATTGAAAAAAAGAAATGGCTTATGAGAATGGAGATTGTCTTATTTACAGACGGGACCATTCAGTCTTCTCCTGTTACGTGCGGACGAAGAT
The DNA here is from genome assembly GCF_032444005.1 of Ranitomeya imitator. NCBI lineage: Eukaryota > Metazoa > Chordata > Amphibia > Anura > Dendrobatidae > Ranitomeya > Ranitomeya imitator. Next base: position 72,449,849 of record NC_091283.1, on the reverse strand, counting down.
CATCACAAATAGCTCATAGCTCTAATTGATGCTGGTATCTAAATTAAATGCTTTAACCGCACTATAGACTTATCTAAAATCATGTCAAGTCAGATGTATTTTATGAAGCCTACCCATGGTGCATTCGCTGCAGGTATTCTGCCTCCGAGCCGCCCGAAAAGTGCAGCTGTCATAGGAACCATAGCTGTGCATTAGTTGCTGTCAAAATAGTGCAAAACTACCACCTTTGGAAAACAAGAAACACTCTGTTATTGCCGCATGACAAGTTGTGAATAATTTACCTTCTACAATAATGTATGTAGCTGCGGAAAACATCGCAACAGCCATAGTCTGTGGAACGGCAGCCGCAGAGTGTTTTTGAAATTTCAGCAGCCAATTTCAGCAGCCAATTTCAGCCAGATGCTTTTTTCAGGTTAAACGTAGTGGCGTAATTTGAAACTCATGGGCCCCGATACGAAAGCTCCCACAGGGCCCCCAAAATATTTTAAATCTTTAATAGCTATAGTGTTTTTCTATAGACCAAAGGGACTTTTAGGGCCCCCTAGGCTCCAGGGCCCGGGTGCGGTTGCAACCCCTGCACCTGTTCTAGTTACACCCCTGGTTAAACGCATAATATTTCACAAAATATTATTTCAGGGATTGTCAAAAGATGAATCTTCAAGAGCGCGCCGCTCCCCTACCTCTTGGTTTTCTCCATTGCTGCTCCTTAAGATTGACAGCACAGACTGGAGTCATGGTCCTACTGCTGGTCCGAACTGTGCACTCTCTCAAGCTGCTGGTACAGGTAGCATTGCCTCTGCAGCATGAGAGAATCATAGGGATGCTAAGGCTGGTTGGATCAAGCTCTTTGGCCATCTTTGAAATGACGAGAGCACTCTGTAAAGCCTAGAACTTGCTTGTGCCATGAGTTTCTTGTAGTGATGAGTGAACGTGCTCTGATAACGTGTTGCCTGAGCACGCTAGGGTGTTATCTGAGTATCTTCAGCTTGCGCGAGTAATATGTTCGAGTCCCTACAGCTGCATGTTTAGCCGCAGCCCATGCAGGGATTGCCTGTTTGTTAGGTTTGTTAATGATGTGTTTGATTAGCAAATTTATGGCGGCTTCCAAAGTGGCAGTTCTTGTAGTTTCATGTGGAATATGAAGAGGTTAGCCCATACTTAAGTTGCTGTGTCCTCTTACACCTTGGATTTATGTTGCAAACCAGTTCACAGCTCTCTTGTGTAGACTGGGGCAGAGTTAGCAAAGTCTTTTCTGTAGAGAAGAGGATATTAATAATAGATGACAGAGCTTTTTTGTTGTTAAAGGGCAGGGTAAAATAACAACACTATACACACAGAGAAGACTCTGTATAAATCACTGCTGCCTATACCTATAAATAGCTATAAAGGAAAATAATGGTGTAAGATAAACCAACTAAGAGATGGCATAAGAGAATAGTGTCTATCATACAGCATATAACACAGTGATAAAATTGGTGCATCCTCTGCCTCTTGAATTTTGTTCGGCTATCTACAATTAAGACATTATTAATACATTTAATAAATCTGCCCCATTAATTATTTTTTACATCTAATTATGAAAAAAAAAACATTAAAACACATAATGAATTCCCTTTAAGTAGGACTCTTCTATATTAGGATGAAAGGACCAGCATTTATCACCAATATTTCATCATATTTGGTTAAATTTAAACGGGTCAATTTGTCAGCACTCCATCCTCCAGGATAAACTTGTGTTCTTAATTAAAAAAATAATGTACATGGACAACATAAACAACACGTATCAGATTATATTCTTTCTCGTTTTGGAATGAAATTCCTTAATCATGGCAGATTCCAGCAATGTGTCAAGTGATAAAATCCCTGGTTGGTGCCATTTTGATAAAATCCCTGTTTTATCTGCTGCAGATCGACTAGCTCTCTGAATGCTGAGCTCTGTATAACCCCGCCCACACCACTGATTGGCAGCTTTCTGTGTACACTGTGCATAGAGGGAAACCTGCCAATCAGTGGAGGGGGTGGGGTTACCGTGTGCAAGGGGACTACATGGCACATGACACCTAGTCCTGCAGTGATAATCTCCTGCTGGTTTTATTGAAACTGAAACAAACAACCCACTATGTAACACATCCCTAGAATCAAGGTATCGGCCCCTACATCATGCTGCTCTCGGATTACATAGCTACAACCTGGTGATAGACTCCCTTTACCATCTAAGCAGTGATTTTTTTAAACAATTCCCACCCCAAAGGCATAAATATTCCAATTTTTCTGTTCCAAATCTATTTTGACGCAATCCAAATTTGACATTCTTTGGTTTGTTATACCTCCTTTCTCTGTTTAAAATACCTTTAAATAAAAATCACAATTTAAAGAAAAATATTAAAATGATTATTTTTAAGTAGGAGATTTGAGATATTAACTGATAATAAAACCATCTGTTTGCCTTTGGTAATGTTATGTATTCTTACTAATAACTACTAATTACAAACTTTGACAGAATACGGCTCACTGAGCACAGATCACAATTAAATTACAATGGTAACACCTTCGGAAATGTGATATTTTTCATAACCTGTTACTAAACAGCAAAGCAGTTTTACATTGCCTTAGCATAACTCCAGGGTTTATTTTAACACAAGTTTAGACGACAGAATACAATATCCACTCAGCACTTTCTGGATGAATTACTGTGTTAGGTTTGCAGAATGGCACGACTGTATACTGCTGAAATAATGAAGGCTGATATCACCTAGAACCAAGGACAGCTCATAGAGTCCTCGGCGGCTCACAAGCTTGGAGATAAATATTGAATTTATTAATCCCAATCTTCATTACATGGAATCTGCTGCCATTCTGGAACTGTATTTTTTGTGTATTATTAGCTTTAAGGTGCCATTTATGTCCCGGATTTTATGGTTATATTAAGCTTGCTATACTGTGTATTTAATGGTGTTGGCAAGGCTTGTTAATATTAGTGCTAATACAGCAATATAATAATAATAATAATAATTTTTATTTATATAGCGCCAACATATTCCGCAGCGCTTTACAAATTATAGAGGGGACTTGTACAGACAATAGACATTACCAGGGCCGCCATCAGGGCATTACAGCCATTACTGCTGTATGGGGCCCGGTCAGCAGCAGTACACAGAGGGGCCCGCAGATCCGGGGCCCCACTGTTGTGCTTCTACTGATCGGGCCCCATCATGCAGTAAAATACTGTGCACTGCGGCGCTGGGGCCCGGGAGCCTTCTTGGAGCTGTGCACGGCCGTCTCACCTAGTCGGCTGCACAGCTCCTGCTCGGCTGTGGCTAGAATGTATGGGCTCCCTGCAGGTCCTGACTACAGCCCATACATTCTAGCCGTCTCAGTAGTGAATGTGCTAGAATGTAGGGGCTCCTGTCAGGTCCTCTCAGCAGCCCATACATTCTAGCTGCTGCTTCACTGCTGGAAACACTAGACGCCCCGGGAACGACTGAGGTAAGTATAAAAAACATTTTTGTTTTTTTAATAGGTGAGGTGAGGTGGGGGGGAGTGAGACTGCAGATGATGGGGTGTGTTTTAGGGAGTACTGCACATGATGAAATAATAGGGGGCTGCAAATGATAAAGTGTATTTGAGGGGGTACTACACATGAAATGATTGGGGCTGCAAATGAAGTAAGGGGGACTGCAGATGAAGTGAAGGGGGATAGGGGACTGCAAATGATGATGTGGGGGTGATGGGGACTGCAAATGATGTGGGGGGACTGCAAATGATGTGGGGATGATGGGAACTGCAAATGATGATGTGGGGGTGATGGGGACTGCAAATGATGTGGGGGGACTGCAAATGATGTGGGGATGATGGGAACTGCAAATAATGATGTGGGGATGATGGGGACTGCAAATGATGATGTGGGGGTGATGGGGACTGCAAATGATGTGGGGGTGATGGGGACTGCAAATGATGATGTGGGGGTGATGGGGACTGCAAATGATGATGTGGGGGTGATGGGGACTGCAAATGATGTGGGGATGATGGGGACTGCAAATGATGATGTGGGGGTGATGGGGACTGCAAATGATGATGTGGGGGTGATGGGGACTGCAAATGATGTGGGGGTGATGGGGACTGCAAATGATGTTGGGGGACTGCAAATGATGTGGGGGTGATGGGGACTGCAAATGATGTGGGGGTTATGGGGACTGCAAATGATGATGTGGGGTGATGGGGACTGCAAATGATGTGGGGGTGATGGGAACTGCAAATGATGTGGGGGTGATGGAGACTGCAAATGATGATGTGGGGGTGATGGGGACTGCAAATGATGTTGGGGGACTGCAAATGATGATGTGGGGGTGATGGGGACTGCAAATGATGTTGGGGGACTGCAAATGATGATGTGGGGGTGATGGGGACTGCAAATGATGTGGGGGTGATGGGGACTGCAAATGATGTGGGGGTGATGGAGACTGCAAATGATGATGTGGGGGTGATGGGGACTGCAAATGATGTTGGGGGACTGCAAATGATGATGTGGGGGTGAGGGGGACTGCAAATGATGTGGGGGTGATGGGGACTGCAAATGATGTGGGGGTGATGGGAACTGCAAATGATGTGGGGGTGATGGAGACTGCAAATGATGTGGGGTGATGGAGACTGCAAATGATGATGTGGGGGTGATGGGGACTGCAAATGATGTTGGGGGACTGCAAATGATGATGTGGGGGTGATGGGGACAGCAAATGATGTTGGGGGACTGCAAATGATGATGTGGGGGTGATGGGGACTGCAAATGATGTTGGGGGACTGCAAATGATGATGTGGGGGTGATGGGGACTGCAAATGATGTTGGGGGACTGCAAATGATGATGTGGGGGTGATGGGGACTGCAAATGATGTTGGGGGACTGCAAATGATGATGTGGGGGTGATGGGGACTGCAAATGATGTTGGGGGACTGCAAATGATGATGTGGGGGTGATGGGGACTGCAAATGATGATGTGGGGGTGATGGCAACTGCAAATGATGTGGGGGGACTGCAAATGATGATGTGGGGGTGATGGGGACTGCAAATGATGTGGGGGTGATGGGAACTGCAAATGATGTGGGGGTGATGGAGACTGCAAATGATGTGGAGGTGATGGAGACTGCAAATGATGATGTGGGGGTGATGGGGACTGCAAATGATGATGTGGGGGTGATGGGGACTGCAAATGATGTGGGGGTGATGGGGACTGCAAATGATGTGGGGGTGATGGGAACTGCAAATGATGTGGGGGTGATGGAGACTGCAAATGATGATGTGGGGGTGATGGGGACTGCAAATGATGTTGGGGGACTGCAAACGATGTGGGGGTGATGGGGACTGCAGATGATGATGGGGGGTGATGGGGACTGCAAATGATGTGGGGGGACTGCAAATGATGATGTGGGGGTGATGGGGACTGCAAATGATGTGGGGGTGATGGGGACTGCAAATGATGATGTGGGAGATGGGGACTGCAAATGATGTGGGGGTGATGGGAATTGCAAATGATGTGGGGGGGATGGGGATAGGTAATGATGTGGGAGTGATAGGGACTGCAGATGATGAAGTGTGTTTGAGGGGGTTCTGCACATGATGAAATGATAGGGGGCTGCAAATGATGAAGTAAGGGGGACTGCAGATGAAGTGACGGGGGGGATAGGGGACTAAATGATGATAGGGGACTAAATGATGAAGTGGGGGTGATGGGGACTGCACATGAAGTGAGTGTGAGGGACGTGGACAGCAATTGAATTGAACTTGGGGGTGGGAAGAGCAAATGATGTATTGAAGGTGGGGAGAGCAAATAATGAATTTTGAGGGTGGGGAAGATCAATTGATAATGAATAGAGGGTGGGAGAGAGAGAAGACGTGGCAATGAATTGAGGCAGAAGGGGCATGTAACTATAATGAATTGGGGTAAGGGTTAGAGCGGGAGGTACATAGTGGGTTCGTTGAGGATAAAGTAACTGGTAATAAATTGGAAGAATACAGGTGCTAATTAATTTATATATTAAATGAGGAAAGTGGCTATATACAGATAGTGGAGGCACAGTGGCGGATTATAATTTATATTTGGAATGGTGGGTTGCATAATAACCAATTATATATTAATGGTGGGTGAACGTCTGTAGTCAGATGTGTAGTGTAGAAGAAAGGGAAAAAATGGGGAATGTGCTCTGGAAGCGGTGCTCTAGATAATTGTGTTATTTTATGCAGATGAGACGAGTCCTGGCAGAAAGAAGTGATAGCGGTCTGCGCTGGATTAAAAAGAAACGCAAAGATGAAGGACTTTAGCTAGAGACGTCACTGGTGAGTATGTTACCTGTACACTGACACCATACACTGTATACTGTATACAGTGCTCCTGTGTATAATGTCACTGGTGATCACTATACTATCTGTACACTATACACTATATACAGAGCTCCTTTGTATAATGTCACTAGTGATTGCTGTATTACATGTACACTGTACCCTATATACAGAGCTCCTGTGTATAATGTCACTAGTGATCACTATATTATCTGTACACTATACACTATATACAGAGCTCCTGTGTATAATGTCACTAGTGATCGCTGTATTACATGTACACTATACACTATATACAGAGCTCCTGTGTATAATGTCACTAGTGATCGCTGTATTACATGTACACTGACACTATATGAAGAGCTCCTGTGTATAATGGCATCGGCGACCACTGTATTACCTGTACACACACTGCATACTAAGTACAGATCTCCTGTGTATAATGGCACTTATGGTGATAGTATTTTTTTTTTATTAATGATCAGTATTGTACTATTCAGTCACAATGTGGTGGTAATATGTTGTCCGGCCATGGTGTAGCGGTATTTGTTCCTTGTATGTGCTATTATTCGGTCACTGTGTGGTGGTAATATGTGGTCTGTTCATGTTGTGTTGGTATTTGTTCCTTGTATGTAGTTGGTCACCATGTGATGGTAATATGTGGTCTGGACATGCTGCGGTGGTATTTGTCCCTTGTATGTGATATTGTTCAGTCACTGTGGTGGTAATATGTGGTCTGCACATGGTGTGGCGGTATTTGTTCCTTGTAGATAGTATTATAGGTCACTATGTGGTGATAATATGGTGTCTGGTCATGGTGTTGTGGTATTTGTCCCTTGTATGTGGTATTATTGGTCAATTGAAAAATAAATAAAAATACACCTAAATTGTATTGCATATTTTAACAAATGTTTAATAGATTAGAGTAGAGTAGGGCTCGGCCAAAAGAGTCTACCTTGTTGTCGTCTCAAATTTAAAAAAACCTTTTGGCCAAAACAAAAGCTGCTGGCTATGTGTTTGATCTGGTAATGGGAACTGTTAATGTGTGATTTGTGAGAAGTGGAGTTTTGGCAAGAGACAGCGGTGGGGCTGTTGACAGTTCGAGGGGTGGAGGCGGGGCTGGGGTGGAGCCTGGGCGGAGTCTTAAGGGGCCCTGAAAATTTTGCCAGTATGGGGCCCTGAAATTCCTAGTGGCAGCCCTGGACATTACAGCATAACAGAAATCACAGTTCAAAACAGATACCAGGAGGAATGAGGGCCCTGCTCGCAAGCTTACAAACTATGAGGAAAAGGGGAGACACGAGAGGTGGATGGTAACAATTGCTTTAGTTATTCGGATATATATATATATATATAATTTATATATATAATTTCCTACGTGTTTAATGTTCTGTGAGTGACAAAGGGAAACCTAAGCTGCAATATTGTAGAAAGAATATGTCATGCAGTCCCCTTAAAAGGGTTGTCCGATCCAAACCGATAAGATCAGTTGTCATGTGCCCTTAACAGCCGTGGGTGGAATCGCAATCCACCCACGGCTGTTAACGTGTTAAATGCTGCTGTCAATCTCTGACAGTGGCATTTAACACAAGCTCGTCTCAAGCACATCACAAACCCCACCCTTTGGGGTTTGTGTCACATGATCACAGGCCTCCAATAGGTTGGCATGACAGCCTGGGGTCTGCTGAAGACCCCCATGGTTGTATTTGCAGATCTGTTATATAAGATGATGATTTCTGCTTTACATAGCCCTGCTATATGTAGCACAAGTGATCCGAAGATCGCAGCTTCAAGTCTCATAAGAAGACTATTGAAGCAAGTAAAAAGTTGAGAAAAAAGAATTAAAAAAATATAAAAGATCAAATCACCCCCTTTTGCCCCATTAGAAGTAAAAAAAAAATTAAAAAAATACACATATTTGGTATCACTGCTTTTAGAGTCACCTAATCTATCAAAATATAAAAATAATTAATCTGTTTGGTAAACGGCGTAATGAGAAAAACAATCAGACTCCAGAATCACGTCTTTTTTGGTTGACGCAATATTGCAATAAAATGCAATAACAGGCGATCAAAACATTGTATCTACCGGAAAAAGGGTATAAATACATCCATCAGCTTTGTATGCAAAAAAATAAGTCCTCACCCAGCAATGGATCCCCAAAAATGAAGACGCTGCAGGTCTCGGAAAAGGGCGCCATTTTTCTCAAACGTTGGATTTTTTTTTACCACTTAAATACATATTTGGCTTCTGCGAACTCGTAATGACCTGGAGAATCATAATGGCAGGTCAGTTTTAGCATTTAGTGAACATGGTTAAAAAAACAACAACAAAAAAAAACAATTGTGGAATTGCACTTTTTTTTGCAATTTTACCACACTTGGAATTTTTTTTCCCTTTTTACAGTATGCAATATATTAAAATCAATGGTGTCGTTCTAAAGTACAACTCGTCCCACAAAAATCTCATCTACTTAGATAGTATTGTATTACTCTGCAGATTTTCTTTACCCAAATTAATGTGGCTAATCCGACCCAAATACACACGTGTGAATTTAGCCTAAGGCTTCATCCACATATATTAGATTTCCATAGCAAATCTGCAACTGCAAGTATTCACAGAGAAATCCACTACTGCAAATCCCCAACAAATAGTGCAGATTTTGGCTTGGATTGATCTGAGGAAATCGGTGTAATGTGTTAAATTAAAAGAACCTGGTGCTTCAAGGGCCCCATAACCTGGTCCCCACCTGTGAGTGGCTCCGACACTTGGGATGGCACGTCAGGGATGAGGTGACTAGCATTAGATCAGGCAATGAAGCTCCAGAAGCTTCAGCGGTGGAATATATAGAATTTTTTATTTTGTTACCCTTAACGCCCTCCCCATACTCATTAGATAGCTGCTAGTCAAACTATGTTTCACCTGACTGTTATCTATACACAGGGACACTCAGCGCGGACAAGCGTTCCTGTGTTCTGTATGAGAAAGCTGCTGCCAAACTTCTCTTAAAGCTGGATTCACACAAGCACATGCAAAATCATCAATCTAATGTCCAAAATTACTATATATTCATATGCTGTCTGTGTGCAGGCTTTTTAAGTCTGTATGGCATTCTTTGTTGCATGAATAACTTGGCAAAAAATGAAGGGCAAATACAGTTTTCTATCTTTATAATTGTAATGTATCAAAGAAAAACGCATGACTTACAGATGATAACTGTGAAGAATATGGGGGTATTTAATGGCAGATTACAATCGACCTTCAGCAAGCACATGTAGCTGTAACATGACACCTGGCTTAGTAGGGGGTCTAGCCTCACCAACTTCTAAGTGAAAATTAAAACCTCCAGCATCATAGCTAGTATCCAGGATGACCTCCTGTGGAGCCCACGCTGTGTAACTGCTTCGCCGATGTCAGATAGGATTGCATAAAAAGATTTAATGAGAATATGGCGTCATTGTACATCCTAGTCGCGCATTGGTTACATTTTTGAGATCTCAAGAACAGGCTGAAAGCCTTCCAGGGTCTCAATCTGTTTTAGCACCATGGGGGAGATACACAGAATGGCTAGTAGAAACAAGGTACCACAGCCGTGTTTAGTCTCCAGGCATAACAGGGGCCCAGACCGATACGATAGCACCAGAACTGACCTTCCATTGTGAAGTTATGATCTTTCAAAGATTTTGGGAGATTTAGCTACAAACCGTCAGGGGAGGGGGATAAGGACCATCCGGGATCTGAAGAGTGTGTGACCCACCACATGATAAAGGCTTGTGTAAAGCCATGAGCTCTCTCTTTGTCATGCTTGCTGTTCACTTCTAAAAGGGGGGGGCACTTTGAGTAATGTGCTGGGAGGAACTGGAATCAGCTGGCAGCCCATGGCCCCTTGTGGCCCAGCACATATAGTCAACGGTCAAACCTGTAATTGACATAATTCATCTGCTTATATATTTTGTACTTCACCTGTATTTGGTTATCTTATACCATTATATATGTATCACCATTGTGTATGTAGTGTATTGTCTAGTGTGCCATTTAGGCAATTAAATATATAATTTAGCCTTGAGCTGCTCTTTTATCTCATGTCTGTGTTCTCGGTTTTAACTTCACGTACTACCGGGGCTGGTTTCTGGCCCAATATAATCCCATTAACGGACCGGGCTTATATGTCATGAAGAACTGGTGGCAGTTCTACCTGGCTGACCAGACTCTGTTTCACTGGGGCTAGTGAAAGGTGCCAGTCAAGGTTGTGAGCGAGTGCGGTGCTATGCCAGCATCTGCGTGGGTCACATCCTCTCACTCCCCATGCTACCTTGGGCCCTTGTGGACAGGGGATGTCTGTGTAAAAAATGTGCCAAGCTGACCTTTCGTGTCCCCAGCACATTGGTGCAAGTGAGGAGACCGTACCTCGTGATCCCTCTGACGTAATAGTGATGCCAGGCGGGGTGGTGAGTTGCGGGTTCATCACAGTAACCCACAGATGATCTTTTTTTAAAACAGCCATTAACTTAAAATGTTGAGGATATGGATCCAAGCAGTTAGTCCATGTGTAAAAACAGTTTTACAAACTAACTCTTGGTGCCACGCTAACTTCATCAACATCAAGCGTTCATGCTCAAATGATGTAGCATCGCGGTGCCTTTAAAACTTGCACAGACACTTTTTTCTCATTCTGAACAACTTTTTTAAGACTGTAACGTTTTTCAGCTCCTCGTTTGTGAACAAGGATATTCCCATTAATTGACAGCAATCAGAAGAGAAGTCATGCACATGAAACACAAAGCATATCAGAAAGTTGCTGAACTTTTTAGAAACAACATTCAACAAATTAATAGTAAAAAAGGGAAAAAAAAACTTTGAAAAAAATTGCTTCCTTCACCACTCATCTTATTCCCTGCTTCTTATTACTAATTCACTTGTAATTTCTGTACATAGGAGCTTTAGATGAGATTTTTGGCCTCACTGAAGGATCAGGCTTCTTATAGAAATTTACAACAAAAAGGCAGGAAGAGGGAGGGGTAGCTACAGAGAGAGAAAGAGAGGTAGAGATGCAAATAATTGCCTCTTCAGAGAGGAAGAGGACTAATCTCTAGCGCCACCTATTGGAAGTAGCAATCCTAAAAATCATTATTGACCCTCTAACGAGCCTTGGCACATGATTTAGGATAAAAGCCAAAACCAAAATCTCAGTTTGCAGACACTGTGTTTTAGGGTACTGCCCCTCATCAGTGCAAAGTGTGAGATCTGGTTTGGTTAAGAAGCATCTGATCGGGATCTAAGAGGTAACCTTTCTCCCTGCATAGACTGGCATGCCAAACCTGACATGCCAAGGTGAGGAAACTTTAAAGCCTTGCATGCTCCTTTGGGAAATATACAAATAGTTTCTCAAGAGAGAAAGAGGACCAGAACTAGTGCCAACTATTGGAAGTAGCAATCCTAAAAGTTAATATTGACCCTGTAACGAGACTTGCCACATGACTTGGGATAAAAGATAAAACCAAAGTCTCAGTTTGCAGAGAATGTGTTTCAGAGCACTGCCCCTCGTCAGAGAGGCAAGGAGACACACAAGACACTGCTGCTTGTTCTTGGAAGTGTTTTCTCTCACTCCAGTGCTGGATTTATAGTAAAACTACTCATTACTGCTTCAACTTTCTGTGGACTTGCTGATGATGCTGACACATTGTGGAGCGCCCCCAAGGGCTAGGGGTTACTCGGTACCGGGTCCTTCTGTTCTCAGCGAGGATGTCACGGTGGCTGACCTGGTCCGTGGCCCTCAGAACGTCCGTTGTAAATTGTGGGGGAAAGGTCTTTAAAGGGATAATGTTTGTGACGCCACCTGGGGTATTCGGTCAGGGTGACCGACGCTGCTTAAGGGTCCGCTGGGGTGATGTTATGGCAGCTAGATGGTATACCTTCCCACAGGTGAAGTATGTCCCCAGGGCTTCCCAGAGTGTAGATGGCGGATGGTGGGTGATGTAAGGCGCAATGAATAATTAGGACACAAGGTTGCAGTCTCTTTACCTTTACTGAAGGTTTCAGCATCCACAGTCCAGGGTAGGGACCACGGGGTAGGCAGAGTCCGGCCGGTCTGATGACAAATGCAGAGTCCCCTTATCCAGGTGGAATTCAATAGCCTTCCTCTAGCGCCTGGGTGTTGTAGTACATCCCTGCTGAGCAACTTGGTAAGGTCCTCACAACTATTGTAGATGTTAAGTCTCTTCTCTCTGTCCCCCTGACGGATAGGACAAACCCGTATGACTGGTGGCCTGAGGCTTTTTACAGGGACCCTAGAGACGCCCTGGCCCCCACAAGTTGCCACCCTGCCTCCTGGGTAAAATGTTCGGGCAGCCAACGTGGAATCAACTGTCCTGCCAGTCTCTGAAGTAACAGCATAGAGATCCTTATTCCCTCGGTGTTCTGGCTACCGGTAGTGCGCTTCAGAAGGAGGCAGCCTGCTTCTAGCTGGTCTCTGATGTTCCTCTCCTGTTGCTATGACTTCGTTGCTCACTCACTGCAACACAATTCCTTTCGTGTCCTTTCTTAGGATGCTGCCTCATGGGATGCATGCGCAGCTCCGTGTGCCTTCGTCTTCCACAGGCCGCAGTCTGGAGCTGGCTGGAACCCACTCCAACCAGCCTCTAGCAAACTCGGTCGGGACTCACTGACTATCTCCTACTCCCTTCAGTCAGCTTCTGTCTAACTTCCTAACCAACCCACCAGTTTTACTTAAGTGTCATGAGTGCCCTAATAGATAGAAGCATGGCTCCTCCTGGCTGACTGGAGTGTGAAGTGTGTTTTGTGGTTGTGATACCTGGACAGAAGATCTCCTTCATTGCCCTCAGACGTAACATCACTCCCCCTGGTGGAAGAATAACATTACTGCAACGACCATGACTCTGGGACGCTGCAATTGCTTCCTGAGAAAATATGTGATCCAGATCCACACTTTCTACCTCTCATATACCCAGAGTAGTAGCATCTGTAGCTTCCATTTTCTATCTCTACAGCTGCTCCTTCCCTCTTTACACTTCTACAGGTTGCAGATGCAACCTGATTTCTTAGTAAAGCTAAAAATGTTTTCCCTTTTCTTCTGTTTATGGACTTTTCCATTGACTTGAGAGAGCACAATCAGTGCTGGAGGCAGGAGGTGGGATGGCGAGGAGTGAAGAAAGAATCATTTATCCATCCTCAACAGTTTGGGAAAGATTTAAAAATATGCTTCGTATATAATTAACACTTAGCAAAACCTGTAAGTTTTCACCATTAGTAGATTTCTTTGTGCCAGATAAATTGATAAATTTTGCCTTCAGGCTTTTATTTGATTTTTTACTAGATGAACAGACAAATTTTGGCAAATGAACAAGTAGATGGAGTCTCAGCAGTATGGACTCAAAGAATATGAAGAAATAACAATGACAAGGGCAACACTGTATTTCTATGCAATGTATATGTTATAGAAATCTGCCACCAGGTTTTTGCGACCTCATCTGAGAGCAGCATAATGTAGGAAAAAAAACTGATTTCAGCGATGTATCACTTAGTTTACTGAGTGCAGTAATTGTGACACAATCATAGTTTATAGAGGTAGCATGTAGCAGAGCTCAGAAAGCTAACCCCGCCCACATCTGATTAGCAACTTTCTGTGTACATTATATATAGACAGTTGCAAATCATTGCTAGGGGCATGGTTGGACCTGGAAGCACATGGACAGCTGGTCCAGTAGTGAATCTCCTGCTGATAAAACACTCTATTGAAACAACAGCACACAGCCTAAAAAATGACACATCACTGAAATATGTATCTCAGCCCCTACCTAATAGAGTTCTCAGTTAGATAGCAAAAACCTAGTAACAGATTCCCCTTAAAGGAGTTGTCCAATCTCATACATTTATGGCATATTTACAGGACTGCACGTTTTATTACTTGCACGTGCAAAGTAGATTTGGCACTATACATGGTGTGATGACGAATGGTGCGGACCCACTGTGCCACTGGCAGGGCTTACCCTGGAGGGGCGTAACTAAGTGACTACCTAATTTTCACTAGAGCCTCTGCTCGTGAAGTTAGGCTTGGACCATTAGGGTAGTCACCAGATGCCACTACAGGGCAGTCCTCGTACCTGCAGCAGCTGACCAACAGATCAAAGGCAGAGCATGATGTAATTAGGGTGAAGACAGAGACGTGGTCAGAATGTCCGAGATCGGGGGGCAGCACAGCTTCAAAATGCAAAGCCGGGGTCAGGAACGGAGAGGTCAGACTAAATGAGTATACAAGCCAGGTCATTAACAGGAGAGACTAAACTATAAAGCACCTTGACCGAAGCTCAGGCAAGGTGTGGAGGAAGGCATTACTTAATATATCCACTGCTCGCAAATAAGCCAGGGAGGGAAGCAGAACTCTAGCAGACAAATTCCTGCAGAGTCTAACTGCCTTTCTATAGCTGGGTGGAGATTCTCCAGGAACAGGAGGATTTAGCAGTGCTGGAAGTTTACATGAGGCAGCTCAGTGAGATGGTTTGACACTGGGAGGAGCAGAGCGGTGCACGCAGTGAGTAGGATATCAATTACAAATCCTGCGAGTCACCATCATGGCACACAATATGACAAAAAAAGATGTTGTGAAAAACATCATGATGAGAGCAGGGGAGCCAACTATATGATAAGTTGACCTGACATAATCACACTTACTTCACAATACAGCCAAGTAAGTCACATAAATGAATTAAAAAATTTTTTAGGAGAGAACACTTTTACATATGTAAGTAGATTATAAAAATGGAGTTTAGGGTATGAATTAATTTAAAAATGCCAAGTCCCGGAAAACTCTTTTAACTTCACTGCATAATGGAAAACAAAGAGTCAAAAGGAGTTGTGACTTTTGAGCCATTTGTGTCCTAACGACAGGATATGCCATAAATTTCCCATAGATTCTGGTCTCACTGCTTCCCATCTCTAACTTGGGTCCCCGTCATGTGCTCTCGGAATTGGAGAGGTGCCTGCGCATGCATTGCTCTCCCCATTCATTTGTACAGGAGCTGTGGAAATTGCAGTGCAATCACCATTACCTTCTCTGACTGCATGCAACGGGGTCCTGTTCTCAAAATTGATGCAAGTCCCAAACAGTGCAACCCGTAATGAAATCCCTGGTGTTTGAAGATGAGTCCATTAGTTGGTCCCACTAGTGATTGACAGCTCTCTCTGCATTCATAGTCATAAGGAGATGACTGTCAATCAATGAATAGTGCCGCCCACTGGACTCCTATGCCTTCAAACACCAGGGAAATCAATGTATAAAATGCAAGTTATACTGAATCTGTTCCCATGAAAATGTTTTATCAATCTGATTAACTCCCCCTGCTCAAGACATCCTGACTGCAGATAAAGTACCATTTTTAACAGGACAGGTTAAACGCATTCAATTAATAGTGTTATGGATCAGCAGGATATTCTTTAAGAGTTTCATATTGAATGAACATTTCAGTTACTTATACATTAAGAGTCGAAAGATAATGATATTCAGTAATAACCTTGTGCCCAGAATTACACTCTCAGTTGTTTCCTAAGGCAGAAACCTACTTAAGCTACCACTCAACTTTGCTACAAAATGGTTATATAAGTGTTGTAAGGAAATACAATGAACATAGAATTATTCTATCTACTTGAATGGAATTAAATATAGAAATCTACAATTGCTTTACTTTTGATCCTTATGAAAACTCAAATAAAAATTATTAAAAAAAAAAAGGAAATAATGGCAACCAACACCCAACTTTGTCCTTGAAAGCCCTTTTGTGTTCTCCTTTTGGGAATCACTGAATTGAATGGAACTTTAAATATTTTTAGGATTTCATCATATACAAAATTAGATAATACTGAAAATGAACCTGACAGCTGATACATGTGCTCAATCCGTGGGCAGCATATAGGCTTGGACTGGCCCATAGGGTAACAGGGGAATCTCCCGGTGGGCCCCTGTGCAGATCTGGGCCCCTAACCCCACTGTATGGACATAATTCACTTAATTCACTCTGTACAGAAAAAAAGCAGCATCTCATAATTCATTAACCACGCTACCCAGTTTATTATTATATAGAGATATAGGTAAATTTGTGAACGAGGATAGTATAATATTTGTATGCAGGTGAAATCTGGGCCCCCCCCCCTGAAGTCAATGTTACTGGTGGGCCCTTGGTAACCCAGTTTGACACTGGCTGTATGATCCTAGTCAGGTATGTTTGACTCTGAAATACAGCTGCTTTTCAGAAAAAAAACATACTTTAAAAACCATCGGGGACCAAGACTGTAGACTAGTCGGACAAGTGGGTCCTCATCAGCTTCTCCTTGACCTGGACTGACAGATCTTTGACTACATGTACTTACAGGGAGAAACCTGTTAATCTTGGTCAGTGGGTGGGGAGAAGCCGCCGGAGATCCGCCTGTCCGACTAGTTTTTAGCGCAGTCTCGGTCCCCGGCAGCTTTTAAAGTATGTATTTCTCTGGAACGCCACAACGTTTCAGACCCAAGCATACCTGGCTGAGATGATACAATCAGTGCGTAGTACCTGTGGCCCACGGATTGGGCAGCATGTATCAGCTGTCAGGTCCTCTTTAGAATAAAAATATTTAAATGAGATGAAGTAGTCCCAAAACATTGCATACCTAGTTGTAATTAAATCTTCATCAAGGACAAACCAAGTATTGCAGCCCCCAAAATATAGTATATTGTCATACATATGGTGCTAAAGTCTTCCCACACCGAGCCATATAATGCCCCCTAAAAGGGCCATATAAGTGCTAAGCTACTGCCAGTCAGTGCCATATACTGTAGTCAGAGTCAGACTGAAGTTCTTGGGGTCCACCAGAGAACATCATTTTTCGGAGCCACCATGAAGTTATGTAGAAACATTACCTGACAGGACAAAGACTGCACCAAGAATAAAACCCAGGATTTATTGGGACAAAGATTCTGGGAGTAACTTTAAAAGGTTTTTGTTTTATTCTTGTTACTGTCACTATTATTTGATTTTTTTTTTTTTTTTGCTGTTTTTCCTGTTTGGACCATATCAGATTCAGTGTATAGTAGTAAAATGGTCAAAGAGGGCTGGTGTCAAAGAATTATTATTATTATTATTATTAATAAAGCATTTTAATTTATTTAACGCTGTTAGTAATAAAGGGGAGAGGAAGAGAAGGTTGGCAAACACCTTTCCATTGCTATTACTGGGACTTGATGTCAGCCAGACTTATTTTTGTCCCCCCAAGGCTGACGCTATGTCTTTTCGGTGGGGGTGCGACACCCAACAACCCCACTGTTGTGGCTGGCGGCGGCCGGAAGTTTTTGGATTCAACACAGCAGCTAAATCATTCCTATAGGGGCCACTGCCGGTTACTGCAGATCCCTCCCTTGTATAGGAGGTGGATTTGCAGTATGTGGCCACTATAGTTTTGACGGAGCTGCTGTGTTCTGACAGTATCCAAGAACTTCCAGCCGCTACCTGTAACAGCTCACTGGTGGGGTACCGCCACAAATCAGATATTGATGACCAATCCGGAGAATAGGCTATCCCTATCCCAAGGAGAAGTCATCAATGAAAAAGTAGTGGTCAACATCTTTAAGGCTACATTCACCCATCTGCTCTACACATCTTCTCGTGGGTCAATCGATGTAGCACTTAGTGTTCACATAGTCCTTAACATTGCCTATAATATATAGTCCCCCAAATAATACAGTATGGCTTTCTAGACCACACGAATGCATTTTCCGTTCCATCATGGACATCGTACATCAGAGCAGATGAATCTCAATGAAGGATACTGCTGCAGTTCATTCTCGTCTGCGAGTTCTGTGAGTGATTCCAGTCCTGAGTGGGCAGAGCAGCTCTGAACTCTATTTATCCGGTTTCCTTTATCATCAGCAGTGAAAAAGTTTAAATACTCCGGCAGCCTGTGATAAAATATATGCGGTATTGATTTTGGCAAAGGGTTTGTTTCCCTTTTTACATTAACTCTATATTGATTGGTGCTTTGACCTTAGAATGTAAGGTTTTGTTGGCCTTGACCATGTGGCGGGAGGGATTTGGCATGGCTCCCTATGTAGTAGCCTTTCTGTGGCATTTAATGAACTACTGGAAACTCTGCGATACAGATTATATGTAATGGGATTGAAGAGGTGAAGTATATTCCTCCTAATGGACGTGCTGAAATAAATGACTTTGTCCATTTTCGACACATATGTCATAGCCTTGTAGGATCTCATTTTTTTGCAATATGTACAGTAGTGTCTTCCTTCAACATATAGCATCAGTTTTTAAAGGAAAAAATATACCCATTCCCTCTGCTTTAGAGTGTTAAAAGCATTAAAGGGATATTCTCAAATTTGGAAGGTTTTCGTTATTGGGATTGTCTCATGAACACAGCCTTAAAGGGGACCTGTTTTACAAAAACCTTTTAAATCTATTAACCTGCAGATATGGGGTTAATCTGCAAGTTACTGTCATTCTGTAGCTGCCTGGCTGCTGCACTAAGAGCCCCACTGCCAGGAGGAAATGAAGTTTATAACTCCCGTCAACCTCGGGCTCTCAGTCATAGGGGTGCTAATACAGAGTTGGCTGTCAGTCAGTGTTGGTGGCGTGATTAAAGCCGCTGCTCACTATGCAATGAGCTGTGACTGAAGCGCTGGCCCACCCCTGTGACTGAAAGCCCAGCCCAAGGTCATTTCGTTCTGGCAGTGGGGCTCTCAGCTCTGGCATTGGGCAGCTACAGAATGCTATTAACCTGCAGATTAACCCCATATCTGTAAGTTAATAGACTTTTTTTTATATATGACAGGTTGCATTTAAGGATACCCTCAAGCCAGACATAGGTCTTAAAGGGCTATTTTCAAGTTTCAAGTGTATCTCCTATCAGAAGGATAGGGGATAACATCCTAATTGCTGGGAGTCTATTGCTGCACCTTCCCCCTTCCACAGATCCTGAGAACCAGGGCTTGTGAATGGACTGTTGGTCGATCAGGTGCACTGCCACTCCATTCATTCAATCTCCAGTGGATCTATTAAGAATAAATGGGTCAACAGTGCGCATGTTCATCTGTAAGTCCATTCCCATGGGGCTCTTCAGAACTTCATTTCGTGAGACTGGTGGGTATTCCATAAGTTGGACTCCGAGCGATCGAGAAATTATCCCCTATCCCATTTAAAGGGGATAATGTTCAAACTTAATTGAGAATAGCCCTTTAAGAACTATCTCTGATTTGATGATACCCATGTGTGATGTGTTTATGAGACAATCCCCTTGAAGTGAATCTGTCAGAAGCTTTTTGCTATTACATGCAAACTGTAGGGGGCAGAGAGCCTGATGACAGTAATGCGTCACTTATTAGGCTGTGTATTGTAGTTTCAATACAATCAGTGTTTTATCAGCAGGAGATTATTACTGCAGGACTAGGTGTCCCATGCCAGACAGGCCAGATAATCTGTGTAACCTTGCCTCCACCACTGATTGGCAGCTTTCTGCCTATGCAGAGTGTATACAGGAAGCTGCCAATCAGTGATGTGGGTGGGGTTATACAGAGCTCAGCATTAGAGAACTGGTAGATCTGCAGCAGAGAAAACATGGATTTCATCAAAACTACAGTAAGGAGCCCAGTAAGTGACATATTGCTGGAATCAGGGTCTCTATCCCTACATCATGCTGCTTTCAGATGGGATAGCAAAAAACTAGTGAGAGATTCCCTTTAGTGAGACCCATTCACTCTAAGAATGAAAGGAGATTGGCCATAGTAGATATACTATAAGACTTGGGCAAAAAACTAAAAGAGTAAAAATAATCCTATCTACAACTCTGAGAAAGAAGTTAAGGATTCGTATGAGCTTGTTTGTGTTCTTGGTGGGGTGTCTATACGGACTTCATGGTAATTGATGTTATGCATCAGCAATGGATGCATACTGGAAAGGGGAGAAAACCCGTAATTTTAGTATTTGAACTAGGAAATATGTTCCTATTTGAAAGCCGAATAATTTCTTGGATTGGAAGAATAATTTACATATAAAATCTATCAATTCTTAAGGTACCGTCACATTAAGCGACGCTGCAGCGATATAGACAACGATGCCGATCGCTGCAGCGTCGTTGTGTGGTCGCTGGAGAGCTGTCACACAGACAGCCCTCCAGCGACCAACGATGCCGAGGTCCCCGGGTAACCAGGGTAAACATCGGGTTACTAAGCGCAGGGCCACGCTTAGTAACCGGATGTTTACCCTGGTTACTATTGTAAATGTAAAAAAAAACAAACACTACATACTTACATTCCGGTGTCTGTCGCGTCCCCCGGCGTCAGCTTCCCGCACTGACTGTGAGAGCCGGCCGTAAAGCAGAGCACAGCGGTGACGTCACCGCTGTGCTTTACGGCCGGCGCACACAGTCAGTGCGGAAAGCTGACGCCGGGGGACGCGACAGACACCGGAATGTAAGTATGTAGTGTTTGGTTTTTTTTACATTTACAATGGTAACCAGGGTAAATATCGGGTTACTAAGCGCGGCCCTGCGCTTAGTAACCCGATGTTTACCCTGGTTACCAGTGAAGACATCGCTGGATCGGTGTCACACACGCCGATTCAGCGATGTCAGCGGGAGATCCAGCGACGAAATAAGGTGCTGGACTTCTAGCTCCGACCAACGATGTCACAGCAGGATCCAGATCGCTGCTGTGCGTAAAACACAACGATATCGCTATCCAGGACGCTGCAACGTCACAGATCGCTATCGTTATCGTTGTAAAGTTGTTCAGTGTGAAGGTACTATTAGGAGGAATGAGGACAGTTCTTAAACGGCATTAACATATCTATGTATATTTGGCTTCTAATGCTCTTTATGGAAATTACATATATTTATATCAACAGACTATACTTGTCTATGAGGGAAAAAGCATCATTGGACGCCCCTGTTTTACTCAAATAAATCATAAAAGAATAGTTAAGAGTTTTTTAATAAACAGCATTTATCAACGGAGTAAGTGACAACCAGAGATGAGAGAATCTGTTCTAGGCAAATTGAATGAGTTTTGAAATATATATACCGTATATACTCGAGTATAAGCCGACCCGAGTATAAGCCGACCCCCCTAATTTTGCCACAAAAAACTGGGAAAACTTATTGACTCGAGTATAAGCCTAGGGTGGAAATGTAGCATTTACCGGTGAATTTCAAAAATAAAAATAGATCATTATTTCCCCATAGCTGTGCCATATAGTGCTCTGCACCGTTCATATTGCCCCATAGATGCTGCACAGATGCCCCATATAGTGCTGTGTGCCGTTCATACTGCCCCCATATAGTGCTGTGTGCCGTTCATACTGCCCCCATAGATGCTGCACAGATGCCTCATATAGTGCTGTGTGCCGTTCATACTGCCCCCATATAGTGCTGTGTGCCGTTCATACTGCCCCCATATAGTGCTGTGTGCCGTTCATACTGCCCCCATATAGTGCTGTGTGCCGTTCATACTGCCCCCATATAGTGCTGTGTGCCGTTCATACTGCCCCCATATAGTGCTGTGTGCCGTTCATACTGCCCCCATATAGTGCTGTGTGCCGTTCATACTGCCCCATATAGTGCTGTGTGCCGTTCATACTGCCCCCATATAGTGCTGTGTGCCGTTCATACTGCCCCCATATAGTGCTGTGTGCCGTTCATACTGCCCCCATATAGTGCTGTGTGCCGTTCATACTGCCCCCATATAGTGCTGTGTGCCGTTCATACTGCCCCCATATAGTGCTGTGTGCCGTTCATACTGCCCCCATATAGTGCTGTGTGCCGTTCATACTGCCCCCATATAGTGCTGTGTGCCGTTCATACTGCCCCCATATAGTGCTGTGTGCCGTTCATACTGCCCCCATAAAGTGCTGTGTGCCGTTCATACTGCCCCCATATAGTGCTGTGTGCCGTTCATACTGCCCCCATATAGTGCTGTGTGCCGATCATACTGCCCCCATAGATGCTGCACATAAATCTGTGCTGCCGCTGCTGCTGCTGCAATAAAAAAAAAAACCACATACTCACCTCCCTTGATTGCAGCTCCCAGCGTCCGGTCCCGGCGCCTCCATCTTCCCGGCGTCTCTGCTCTGACTGATCAGGCAGAGGGCGCCGCGCACACTATATGCGTCATCGCGCCCTCTGCCTGAACAGTCAGAGCGCAGACGCCGGGAAGATGGAGGCGCCGGGAAGATGGAGCGACGCCCGGCGGCTGGAACGCGGACAGGTGAATATAACATACTTACCTAGTCCCAGCGATCCTCGCGCTGTCCCTGCCTTCCTCCCCGTCTTCTGTGCTGCAGCATCTTCCTGTCAGCGGTCACCGGCACCGCTGATTAGAGAAATGAATAGGCGGCTCCGCCCCTATGGGAGGTGGAGCCGCTTATTCATATCTCTAATGAGCGGTCCCACGTGACCGCTGAAGAGGGGAAGACGCTGCAGCACAGAAGACGGGGAGGAAGGCAGGGACAGCGCGAGGATCGCTGGGACTAGGTAAGTATACCTCAGCGCCCTCTCCCCCTCACCCGCCGACCCCACCACTACCGTGACTCGAGTATAAGCCGAGGGGGGCACTTTCAGCCCAAAAATTTGGGCTGAAAATCTCGGCTTATACTCGAGTATATACGGTAATATATATGTATGTATATAAATATACAGTATATATATCGTGATTTGTTTCATGAGAATTCAGCTAAATAGGGTGGAAATAAAAAAAAAAAAAAAACAAATTGCACACATCTTGCCTTTTTTTTGCCACTTTAGCTCCCTGCCAGTCATTTTGCTGCCTTTTCTTGGCATGCAATGTCCTCTTTTTCCACGAAATCCGTCTCCTGAGGTCTAGTTAACGCATTGGGTGATGCACGTCAGGATGTTGTGACAACGTGATCTGCGTCGTGTCATTAGAGGCCTAATCTATGCCGGAAAAGGCAAGTAAAGTAGAGGCCGGAGGGAACTGCCCAGAGAACCAGGCAGGGGGCTGGCAGCGGGACAGTTGACCTGCAAGGTGGTGGTTATTTTTTAAATATTTTTCACCCTACGTTTAGTAAACTGGGGGGTCTGGAGCATAATAAGGCACATTGGCTTCACATCGAATAAATTTGATGCAAATCAAATTTTCTGGACAAATTGGTGTGAACTAGAAAATTAGAATTTTAGCGTACTAACTCATAACTAGTGATAAATGGATGATGTCTGGGAACCCCACTGTTCATTGTGCCAATGGCATAAGTGGTCAACCACTGCTCCATTCATCTCTACGGGACTGACGAAAACAGCAGTTCTGATATTCCTATAAAAGTGGATTGAGCTGTGGTTGAACTTAAGTGACACCTCTCTATTCACACAGGGGACTTTGGACCCTCCCGTTCTATGGATTAATGGGGTATCACAGCAATCATACATTCATCAACTATTTTGTGGTGATGGAAATCATAAACTAAAAGTTCTTAATATATTTTAGAACAGATTTATTAATTTTCCTTTGAATTTTGACAGCTTGGAATTAGACTAAATACACCAAATGTATCACATTGGTACATGCTGGTTCTAGTCTAACTTTTCACCACCTGGTTAGTGGTTCATGCTGGTTCTAGTCTAACCTTTCACCACCTGGTTGTCTTACTGTAAGCCATTTTTTTAACAGGTTGGGGCATATTTGCACATGTTAAGCCACTCTTCCCCCCCTTTTTCCCATTAAACCTCACCCACTTATGGAGAGAGGCAGAAAAAAAATGTCCAAATCGCAACTTTATATTTGCATTCGGCATGGGAAGAAGAATTTTCTCTTCTTTTGAATAGTAAATGCCCTTTTGTGTTTAAATTATGCCAACTACTTAAAAAAAAGCCTTGGTTTTCTGTCAGTGAAGAAAACACTCATATTTACTTGTAGAGGTAGAAAATGGCCTGACTAGTCCTGGTGTCAGCTGAGGTGGGGAAACAATTGGGTACAGTCTCGGATATGCTCTGTAGGCTGTATATGTATCGGGAACACATATCTCTTAGCTCCATGGTTCCTTGCTGCCTTTACATTGAATTCATTATTAGGGTCCTTAAAATGGACCTAAGTAGTGCATGCTGTGGATTTTTCCAGGCAGACCACCGATCTGTGTAGAAAATTGGTAATTTGCAACGACACACAATTGGCCATGTGTTTTCCATGGAGCACACAGGTGGCAAACAGACCCATTTGTAGCCTCTTCTGAACGAGCCCTAAGGCCAATTTCACACTTTCAACATTCATGGTCTGATTAGGGACCACAATGTTCACACCGGCTACTGGCCTCCTGACTTCAAATTATCAGCCCCATATATGCCTATCAGTCTGTTGCGTTTGGGTCTGCAGACCCAGGGGTGGTCCAGACATTGTGGTCTATTTGAACTATGAATGTTCGATATGTGAAACTGGCCCAATAATTTGCTGCAATGCATCAGTCTGGAGCTTACAGAACATTGAGGGCAATTTATTTACACCGGTGATTCTCTTGGAGAAGACACTACTGATTCGTTAAGAGTCTCTGTTGGGTGAAGTTTGTGGTGGAGCAAACGTCATCATTGATTATCCCTCCCCAGTCCCACCCTCTTTGATGCAGCTGGGGCAAAATTGGCATGAAACACCCAGAAGTTGCTTTTTTTTTTGCAAAAAGGCTGCAACTTTTCTCAGCTTTTTTTTCACCAGAAATCCTTTGTCTACACTGGATACAATTTCTCGGCTGAGCACAGAACTTGGCAAGTAAATGGTGAGAACGTACATAAGATCAATTAAAATAGCAAATTGTTGAAATTTTCAAATATTTACCTAAATACATAAAAAAATTGCATCTTGGTTCAGCAGATACAAAAGCCTATCAGCATAGCATTGAAGTGCTCCATGGGTATTGACAAGGTTTTATCATGCCCATTTCGATCAGTCTGCACAGAAAATGATTTCTTATCTCTACACCACAAGTCTCCTTGCAATCACGGTAAAAGCCATATTCCACCTGCTCTATCTTCTGCATAACATTTTGTGTCTGACGCTGAGATCATTTTTATTGAGAGAGCCATAAATTTTGGCTAAAAGCAGAGACTCCTGTTTGACATTTAGTAATGGGTAGGAGGGGAAAGGGCTCAGATGTCTCTTGTAACCCTTCGTCCATAAATATCACTTGTGGGCTACTTGTTGGCTTTCTTTATAAATAATAATGTAGTATTCAGTTCTGTCGTCTTTCTAATGTCTAATGGTCATAATGGTGAAGACAGCCAGGAGTCAGGATTATGGAGGCAGTGTAGTACGGTTAGGCTGAAATTTGATAGACACCTTGCCGAAAATAACAAAAATGCAATTGAGTCATGATAGATAAGATTTCATAAAATAACTAACCCTTGGCTATGGAAATCTGGATGTAATAACTATCACTTGCATATTGCTTTCCTGAAGTTTTTTATGACATGTGTCACGGGGTCCTTCTCCGGTATTGCACAGAGCAAGAGAATAGTGAACAATTCCAAAAGCTTTATTTAGGCAATAACACGAAAGGTCCATATACGATCCACCACACAAAGGATAAAATAGTCCACAACACGAATGCAGTTCAGTAACCGGATAAATGTCCGAGATGAGAGTCCAATAATCCAGCAGACAGAGGATAAAAAATGGTCCATATGCTTCCCCTTCTCTCTGACGTGCTGTGTTCACATCATCATTCCACACAAGATTGATTTCTCAGCTCATGTCCTCCCCAGCCCCCTCCTTATGTCCAGGTGTAGTCAGACAGGTTGAGGTGGTTTTCAGGCCTCCCAGACCTGACAAAGGTGCCTCAGGGAATAAGGCACTACAGGGGGTCATTGTTTCAACAAGCTAGTTCAATAATGTCATTAGCATGTTAGCAAACAGGTTTATTCACTGACCCTGTGAGAAGACAACAATACAGTACTGATATCAGATGACAACCACAGCCATTCATCAATTAGCAAATAACTCCTTCTACAAGAGAACACCATGAAAATAAAGGTACCGTCACACTAGACGATATCGCTAGCGATCCGTGACGTTGCAGCGTCCTCGCTAGCGATATCGTCCAGTGTGACAGCGACCAACGATCAGGCCCCTGCTGGGAGATCGTTGGTCGCTGAACAAAGTCCAGAACTTTATTTCGTCGCTGGATCTCCCGTGGACATCGCTGGATCGGCGTGTGTGACACCGATCCAGCGATGTCTTCACTGGTAACCAGGGTAAACATCGGGTAACTAAGCGCAGGGCCGCGCTTAGTAACCCGATGTTTACCCTGGTTACCATCCTAAAAGTAAAAAAAAACAAACACTACATACTTACCTACCGCTGTCTGTCCTCCAGCGCTGTGCTCTGCACTCCTCCTGTACTGGCTGTGAGCGTCGGTCAGCCGGAAAGCAGAGCAGTGACGTCACCGCTCTGCTTTCCGGCCGCTGTGCTCACAGCCAGACCAGAGAAGCAGAGCACAGCGCTGGAGGACAGACAGCGGTAGGTAAGTATGTAGTGTTTGTTTTTTTTTACTTTTAGGATGGTAACCAGGGTAAACATCGGGTTACTAAGCGCGGCCCTGGTTACCGGCATGGTTGGTCGCTGGAGAGCGGTCTGTGTGACAGCTCTCCAGCGACCAAACAGCGACGCTGCAGCGGTCCGGATCGTTGTTGGTATCGCTGCAGCGTCGCTAAGTGTGACGGTACCCTAAGTAAAATATAAATATACACAAAAATGATACCCACATAGCATATCACACATCACAACCTGTTGTAAGTGAAAGAAGTGGTAGCTACCTAACTAACAGACCATATAGACATTAGACTAATGTCAGCCGAACCCACCGATATCGACAGGCTGAGACAATGATTGTCGGGGTAGATATCAGTTGTACATGTCCGATTTCGAACTGCTTAAAGCTTTGTCCTTCCTTAGATATGCCGTCGGCAGAGATGTCTGTGGGCAGCTTTCTCATAGAGAATGCTTGACTTGTTCTTCCATGTATAGGAGAGACTGCGGAGCGATCTGCCAAAGCATTATTCATCTGACAGCCATCTAATGCGTTTGGCCGGCTTTAGACACTCTCCTGATTACAGTGCTTCCATATGTTTGCGCTAGTGTCTCAGCATTGTTTTCAATTTCAATTTTCAGTGAAGAATCAGCATCTACACCAATGTCCACATCATTGTTGCACACACACATGTCCAGAAGAGACCGGTCTAATGCTCTTTGTTAAAAACCTACCTGCCTCCGTTTCGAGTGATGATCTACTGACTCTTGCTGATAGACTTTGGAAGGCACAAGAGCTCCATAGACAGAAAAAAATAATTCTTCTAGGGGCCAATCATGTGATCTGGCTATCCGGACAATTACAGAAACCGGTCAGCGGACCTATCAAGGGGCTTTCTTAGCACTCTGTCTCCTGTGCCCTGTTACCTAACCTGGTCTGCTTTTGTATTGGTATTCTGATTCCCAGACCATTCCTTTGATTCACCCCTGAATGCCTTCACTGGTTTGACCTGTGGCCTTACTACTCTGTGCCTTTATTTCTGCTTAACCCACTGGCCAGTCAGCTCTGACTATACATTCGAATCCAGTTTGGTCCTTGTCCTTGACTTGTTTCTTGTCCTGCCTCAGCTTGTTTGATGTTTTTTCCTTAACTCGCTCTACCGGTCAGCACCGTCTCTGCAGATGCAACCTATGAGATCCTTCTCTAAAATCAAGAACCCATTATAGCGGTTACCTACCCTTCTGTGTTATTTTATAAGGTGGAAACATGAGGATTGAGAAGGGGTTGTCTGAGTAGTGGACAACCCCTTTATCAGTGCCATGCTTAATACCCCATAACAGTTTCAATCTTAGTTTCTTTACAATAGTGCCAACCCTTTTAACCTCCAGCCTCAGAGTCCCATCACCATAGTTGGTTCAATGCTCTCTGTGCTGAGGGTTCTCCAATGCTCACATAGTAGCAGGTGTATTCTTGCATACATTTGCACAACATATATGCTACTGTGAAAGCAACACGGGCCAAACGCCAGTCTCCACAGCTGCCGCTGGACCACCATTATACCCGATTTAAAAGAAAGCCCACGATGGAGGTCAGAGTCTTGCCTTTATTGTTAAGTCTGTATGATATTGATGATGGTTGGTTGGTCAGCTCCATTCTTGAGGACATCGGTGGTTGTCAGTAAAGCTGTTGTGAGCTCCGTCCATAGCCCATTCAGGCAACCGAATAAATAAAACTTACTATACAAGTAGATTAAACCTGTGACCTTCAGTGGTGCGTTCACACTGAGCCGCTAACAGAACCCCACAGCGGGGATGACTCCAAAGGTCTAATTTTCTCTTTGGTACCGCAATTAATACACATCCATACTAGCTTCTGATTGTAACCTATTGCATACATTAATAACAGGTCTATTATTCTCTTCCAGCGTCTACTATTATTCTTGCCAAATAATGTGGGACGTAAATCGTTTACCGCTTATTTCATACGTCAATGTCACTATCCTATAACATTATACGTCTTAACGTCACTGGTCCAGTGACCAAAATCTACTCGCATATTAATCTTCGGCACCGGTACCTGATTGATTTATCTGCCATTCAGTGGAATAAATGGCATCAACTAAGTAATTATTAACCTAGGAGTCATTAGTTCTTTTCAGCTGAATGATTATAATCCTCGCTAGAAAAATCATCAGCAGTTTACAAGTAGGTGGCTGTGGGTAATTAACACATCTACAACCTGAAAATTGAGGTATAAAAAAAACGTACGTGTAGACAGGAACATCAGAAAAAAAAAAGCAAATACCCCTATCACCTCCACGATGTTGCAAGGAGGGCACAAATTGCTTTTCACAAATCTCTAATAATAGCAAGCAGGTTGGTTAATAAATGTTAATCAGACAATACAAACAAGCTAAGCGAAATCAATTAAAAGGATGGGAAAGCCGAGATCCAGAGGGTGGAATATTTTCCTTGAAAAAGTAATGTTGGATGGCGACTTCCATTAGCAATGTGGTAAGCAGCGCCATTAATGTATTTTTCTTCCTTTTCTGACTCATTGTATATCCTCAAGCAATAACAATAGCATCATAATTAATTTCATGTGATGGCAACATTGTGTATGACAAAAGAAATGTACTTGAGTTATGGACAAGATGAATGTAGCGGTGGCTGACGTTTGTTGCCACCATGTACTGGAATTATATTTCTTTCCAATGTGAGGAGGTGTGGAACCTAAGAAGACGAAGGCATACATTTACTCAACATATTATAGGGTCAATCCCAACATTAAATGTCCTCACCTATCCACATCAGTGACTCCCGAGAGTATAGGAATGGCAGGCGGGCGGTCACTGTATTCATTCTTTATTGGATCGCCAAATCTGTCATACATGAAACTTTAAGGGGTATAGTTTCTCATTGTGTAGAGTGCTAAGGTGTGTAAGGAGACTTGTAGGTTATGTAAAGCTTCCCTGGTTATTTAAATATGAAAATAGTTTTTTCAGAGATGAAGAAGACTGGAACTCTAAACTCTGGATCGCCAAATTTGTCATACATGAAACTTTAAGGGGTATAGTTTCTTATTGTGTAGAGTGCTAAGGTGGTGTAAGGAGACTTATAGGTTATGTAAAGCTTCCCTGGTTATTTAAATATGAAAATAGCTTTCTCAGGGGGGAAGAAGACTGGAACTCTATCGGGAGTTTTGCGCCGATGAGGGCAAACACCTTGAAACACATGTCTGGAGTTTCTGGTTTGGCTTCTTATCCTAAGTCATGTGTCAAGGCTTGTTAAAAGGGTCTATATTGGCTTTTAGGATTGCTACATTTAGTAGGTGACTCTTTAGGTCCAGTCTTCTTCTTTCCTCTCTTAAGAAGATATTTGATTTGCATATTTGAAATTTTCTACTATACCTTATTAGGGGAAAGTGTTAACTTTTGGACCTTCCAGTAATAGTGCTTAGCTCGTGCCTTCAGGCTTTCTGTAATATTCACAAACCTCCTCTGTAACAGAAAAATAATCACGTAGAACAGAAAATTGAGCATATGAAAGAGAGGGAGGATGAAGCTGCAGGTTCTTTGGCCAAGGTTTATTCTTGGCTTCATCACTTTCTATCTTCATTATGAAGGTAACTACCGTACTTTAGTCATCATACTCCATTATGTATAGCATGAGAAATAATTTGTAATTAAACATGATCATCATCACATTAATTAATTTCATGGGTTCATACATAATTGTGGAAATTTCCCACCTTCAAAATATCATAAGATCCCCAGAGTTTTGCTCAATTGGTGGCACCAACTTTGATCTCTCTATTTACCAAGAATCTCCACATCTTTACAATTTACATTCAGTTATTTGAAGTGTGGCTAAACTTTACAAAAGTTCCAGATTGTTGATAAGTGAGGTTCCTGATTCCTGATTGTTGATAAGTGAGGTTCCTGGTTCCTGATTGTTGATAAGTGAGGTTCCTGATTCTAAGGGTACCTTCACACAGTGGCATTTTGATCGCTACGACGGCACGATTCGTGACGTTCCAGCAATATACTTACGATCTCGCTGTGTCTGACACGCTCCTGTGATCAGGGACCCCGCTGAGAATCGTACGTCGTAGCAGATCGTTTGAAACTTTCTTTCGTCGTCTAGTGTCCCGCTGTGGCGGCATGATTGCATGGTGTAACAAAGGTGTGCACGATATTGTACACGATGTGCGCATAGTAACCAACGGCTTCTACATCGCAAACACGTCATGAAATTATCGCTCCAGCGTCGTGCATTGCGAAGTGTGACAGCAGTGTACGACGCTGGAGCGATAATGGTGCGATGCTGGAGCGTCACGGATCGTGCCGTCGTAGCGACCAAAGTGCCACTATTAGACGGTACCCTAAGACCAGGTATGTTTTTTATGATACATACTACTGTTTCAGAGAAAATATAGTTTTGAAGAGCCGGACGGTGACCATAGGCAGAGATAAGACTAGCCTGGTGCCGTCCGTGGCCAGCTTCTCCCGTTCCTATGGAAAATACCTGGTAATCACCCAGAGCGGTGTGGGGAGAATCTGGGCATTTGTCTTGTCTCTGTCTATGGTCCCCATTCGTATGTTCAAACCATGTTTTCTCCGGTTGGAGCATTGCAAAAAACCATACCTGGTATCCATGATCTGATTCACGGTGGCTGAGTTTTGGGCAGCATGAATTGAGTGACAGATTCCTTACAGTTGAAATTTGCCCTTTAAACGCCAATTTTTGCATAGTTTGAATTGGAGAAATTCTTTGTGATTTCAATGGTCTTAGTAGGCAATGCAGTAGCTACGGATGCCTGTTAAATGTTTGACATAACTATCACTGCTGCTCGTGGAGACTCATGTGTTTAGTGTGACTTTTCATTTATCGGAGTGCAGTAAGTGATGCTTCGCTCGGCACAGAAACTCCCCTTATTGATTCCAGAAATGCAACCACTAGTTATATTCTATGAGGCTGTAAGTAAATATTCCGCCAGGCCGGCACGCTTGTTCTTCACTGAGAGCATTTCCAATCCAAATTGCTATTTTAGGATTAAGTATCCATATTCCAAAGCACTCAATGCTGTTCTACAGAAGATCGATTGCTGGAGGGATCATGTCACCCGGGTTCCTATATTGGTAACTTGACTCATTTTTATTTTAGGGAGCTGGTATATTCTTTCCAGCCCTTTTCAATAAATGTCTTCTTGTGTTTATGGATTTCAACAGTTGAAGCCATAGAGACAGAGATATTGTAAAGCAACGGCTGAAAGGAAAGAACCAATGATGAATCTTAATGATGATAGTCAGTGGCGGCACTAAGACCACTGTCATTATCTGTGGTGGTCGGCTGATTTATATGGCTGCTATTAAAGTTCAAAAGAACACAACCTTGTTTTGTTCTGATTCTTGCAAAAATATATATATATAAAAGCTTGTTTTTTGTGGGATAATTTTGTCCCTGGTATCCTTAGACAGCTCTTTGGTCTTGGCCATGGTGGAGAGGTTAGAGTGTGATTGATTGATTGATTGTGTGGACAGGTGTCTTATACAGGTAATGAGTTCAAACAGGTGCAATTAATACAGGTAATCAGTGCAGTATAGGAGGTCTTTTTTAAGGAAAAAACAACAAGTCTGTGAGTGCCAGAATTCTTGCTGGTTGGTAGGTGATAAAATACTTATTTCATGTAATAAAATGCAATTTAATTATGTAAGAATCATACAATGTGATTTTCTGGCCTTATTTTTAGATTTTGTCTCTCACAGTTGAAGTGTACCTACGATAAAAATTACTGATCTTTGTAGGTGGAAAAATTTGCTAAATCGTCAGTGTATCAAATACGTATTTCCCCCCCTGTATGTAGTAAAGTTCAGGCTTGTGGATGGAGGTTAGATACATTTTCACCTGGTTTGCATTTAGATGACCCAATGAGCATTAGGATGAACCTAAGTCTAACTTTGGGATATTCTTTTGGTAAATCTATTAGAAAAATAGGTCAATTGACTTTTCCATTGTATTCTATGGATCAATGCGAAACGGGCGAAATCCTGACAGATCTCTGTGAACAGACCTTCATTTACCATTCAGATGCTGTATAGATTCATCTCCCCAGAGAAGAGAACCTCACCAGACTGAGCTCACTCTGCGAAAGTGATAGTAACTCCTACCTACCTATGATGTTGAGGGAAATGATATGTCTCAGAATGTCATCTACTGTCATTTTTTATGTTTTTCTCAAAAGCGATAGGTCCATTTTAAAGGGGTATTCCCATCTCCAAGATCCTATCCCAATAGGAAATAGGTGTAATAATAATAATATTAGCAAATACCTCAGATTAGAAATGTATTATAGTTCTTCTGATTCACTCTCTCTTACCCCATGTGCAAGATATTGCAGTTGATTAGATATCCATGGTTACGACAACTCATACAGTGACAGTCAGTTAGTGATCATCACCATGGATACCTAAGTGTTGTGAATTCTGTTGTCGGGCTCCCTCCTGTGGTCATGAATGGTACTTCGGCTGGTTCTGTCCATGGACTTCCTCTGGTGGGTGTTTCTGAGTTTCCTTCCACAGGTGACGAGGTTAATTCGTTAGCTGGCTGCTCTATTTAACTCCACTTAGATCTTTGCTCCATGCCACCTGTCAATGTTCCAGTATTGGTCTAGTTCACTCCTGGATCGTTCTTGTGACCTGTCTTCCCAGCAGAAGCTAAGTTCCTGCTTGTATTTTCTTTGGTTTGCTATTTTTCTGTCCAGCTTGCTATTTTTATTGTTGTCTTGCTTGCTGGAAGCTCTGGGACGCAGAGGGAGCGCCTCCGCACCGTGAGTCGGTGCGGAGGGTCTTTTTGCGCCCTCTGCATGGTCTTTTTGTAGGTTTTTGTGCTGACCGCAAAGCAACCTTTCCTATCCTCAGTCTGTTCAGTAAGTCGGGCCTCACTTTGCTAAATCTATTTCATCGCTGTGTTTGTATTTTCATCTTTACTCACAGTCATTATATGTGGGGGGCTGCCTTTTCCTTTGGGGAATTTCTCTGAGGCAAGGTAGGCTTTATTTTTCTATCTTCAGGGCTAGCTAGTTCCTTAGGCTGTGCCGAGTTGCATAGGGAGCGTTAGGAGCAATCCACGTCTATTTCTAGTGTGTGTGATAGGTTTAGGGATTGCGGTCAGCAGAGTTCCCACGTCCCAGAGCTCAACCTTTATTATCAGTAACTATCAGGTCATTCCGTGTGCTCTTAACCACCAGGTCCATTATTGTCCTGACCACCAGGTCATAACAGTACAGGTGGCCCAAAGTACTAATGCATCTCAATAGAGGGATAAGAGAAGTTCTGAGACCATTTTTTTTTCTTTGCAGTATGTTTTGTCTCTCTTTTCCCCTTTACCTCTGGGTGGTTCAGGACACAGGTGTAAACATGGACATTCAAGGTCTGTCCTCTTGGATGGATAATCTCACTACAAGGGTACAAAACATTCAAGATTTTGTGGTTCAGAATCCGATGTCAGAGCCTAGGATTCCAATTCCTGATTTGTTTTTTGGTGATAGATCTAAGTTCTTGAATTTCAAAAATAATTGTAAATTGTTTCTTGCCTTGAAACCTCGCTCCTCAGGTGACCCTGTTCAACAAGTAAAGATCATTATTTCTTTGTTACGTGGTGACCCTCAAGACTGGGCATTTTCCCTTGCGCCAGGAGATCCGGCATTGCGTGATGTTGATGCGTTTTTCCTGGCACTTGGATTGCTTTATGACGAACCTAATTCAGTGGATCAGGCAGAGAAAATCTTGCTGGCTCTGTGTCAGGGTCAGGATGAAGCGGAGATATATTGTCAGAAGTTTAGAAAGTGGTCTGTGCTCACTCAGTGGAATGAATGTGCCCTGGCAGCAATTTTCAGAAAGGGTCTCTCTGAAGCCCTTACGGATGTCATGGTGGGATTTCCCATGCCTGCTGGTCTGAATGAGTCTATGTCTTTGGCCATTCAGATCGATCGACGCTTGCGTGAGCGTAAAGCTGTGCACCATTTGGCGGTACTATCTGAGCATGGGCCTGAGCCTATGCAATGTGATAGGACTTTGACCAGAGCTGAATGGCAAGAACACAGACGTCGGCATGGGCTATGTTTTTACTGTGGTGATTCCACTCATGTTATCTCCGATTGTCCTAAGCGCACTAAGCGGTTCGCTAGGTCTGCCACCATTGGTACGGTACAGTCTAAATTTCTATTGTCCGTTACTCTGATTTGCTCTTTGTCATCCTATTCTGTTATGGCATTTGTGGATTCAGGTGCTGCACTGAAATTGATGGA
Source organism: Ranitomeya imitator (assembly GCF_032444005.1). Lineage (NCBI taxonomy): Eukaryota > Metazoa > Chordata > Amphibia > Anura > Dendrobatidae > Ranitomeya > Ranitomeya imitator. Next base: position 72,414,698 of record NC_091283.1, on the reverse strand, counting down.
CTTGGAGTATGCTAGGCGCTGTGGTTTTTTCTTGGAGCCCTTGCAGTATCCTATTCCATTGAGAGGAATTGATGCTACGCCTTTGGCCAAGAATAAGCCTCAGTACTGGACCCAATTGACCATGTGCATGGCTCCTGCACATCAGGAGGATATCCGCTTTCTGGTGTTGCATAATCTGCATGATGTGGTCGTTTTGGGGTTGCCATGGCTACAGGTTCATAATCCAGTATTGGACTGGAAATCTATGTCTTTGTCCAGCTTGGGGTTGCCAGGGGGTACATGGTGATGTTCCATTTTTGTCTATTTAGTCTTCCACTCCTTCTGAAGTTCCAGAGTTTTTGTCAGATTATCGGGATGTATTTGATGAGCCCAAAGCCAGTGCGCTACCTCCTCAAAGGGATTGCGATTGTGCAATTAATTTGATTCCTGGTAGTAAGTTTCCTAAGGGCCGATTGTTCAATTTATCTGTGCCAGAACACGCCGCTATGCGGAGTTATATAAAGGAATCCTTGGAGAAAGGCCATATTCGCCCGTCGTCATCACCGTTAGGAGCAGGGTTCTTTTTTGTGGCCAAGAAGGATGGTTCTTTGAGACCTTGTATTGATTACCGCCTTCTTAATAAAATTACTGTCAAATTTCAGTATCCTTTGCCGTTGCTGTCTGATTTGTTTGCTCGTATTAAAGGGGCTAGTTAGTTCACCAAGATAGATCTTCGAGGGGCGTATAATTTTGTGCGTATTAAACAAGGCGATGAATGGAAAACAGCATTTAATACGCCCGAGGGCCATTTTGAGTACCTGGTTATGCCATTCGGGCTTTCCAATGCTCCATCAGTATTTCAGTCCTTTATGCATGACATCTTCCGAGAGTACCTGGATAAATTCCTGATTGTGTATTTGGATGATATTTTGGTCTTTTCGGATGATTGGGAGTCTCATGTGAAGCAGGTCAGAATGGTGTTTCAGGTCCTTCGTGCGAATTCCTTGTTTGTGAAGGGGTCAAAGTGTCTCTTTGGAGTTCAGAAGGTTTCATTTTTGGGGTTCAATTTTTCCCCTTCTACTATCGAGATGGACCCTGTTAAAGTCCAGGCCATTTACGATTGGACTCAGCCGACATCTGTGAAGAGCCTGCAAAAGTTCCTGGGATTTGCTAATTTTTATCGGCGCTTCATCGCTAATTTTTCTAGTGTTGCTAAACCGTTGACTGATTTGACCAAGAAAGGTGCTGATGTGGTCAATTGGTCTTCTGCAGCTGTAGAGGCTTTTCAGGAGTTGAATCGTCGTTTTTCTTCTGCCCCTGTGTTGTGCCAGCCAGATGTTTCGCTCCCGTTTCAGGTTGAGGTTGATGTTTCTGAGATTGGAGCAGGGGCTGTTTTGTCGCAAAGAAGTTCTGATGGCTCGGTGATGAAGCCATGTGCTTTCTTTTCTAGAAAGTTTTCGCCTGCTGAGCGTAATTATGATGTTGGTAATCGAGAGTTGTTGGCCATGAAGTGGGCATTCGAGGAGTGGCGTCATTGGCTTGAAGGAGCCAAGCATCGCGTGGTGGTCTTGACAGATCACAGGAATTTGACTTATCTTGAGTCTGCCAAACGGTTGAATCCGAGACAGGCTCGATGGTCATTATTTTTCTCCCGTTTTGATTTTGTGGTTTCGTACCTTCCGGGCTCTAAGAATGTGAAGGCTGATGCCCTGTCAAGGAGTTTTGTGCCTGACTCTCCGGGTGTTCCTGAGCCGACGGGTATTCTCAAAGAGGGGGTAATTTTGTCTGCCATCTCCCCTGATTTGCGGCGGGTGCTGCAAAAATTTCAGGCTGATAGACCTGACCGTTGCCCAGCGGAGAAACTCTTTGTCCCTGATAGATGGACTAGTAGAGTTATCTCTGAGCTTCATTGTTCGGTGTTGGCTGGGCATCCTGGAATCTTTGGTACCAGAGATTTGGTGGCTAGATCCTTTTGGTGGCCATCTTTGTCACGGGATGTGCGTTCTTTTGTGCAGTCCTGTGGGACTTGTGCTCGGGCTAAGCCCTGCTGTTCTCGTGCCAGTGGTTTGCTTTTGCCCTTGCCGGTCCCGAAGAGGCCCTGGATGCATATTTCTATGGATTTTATTTCGGATCTCCCCGTCTCTCAAAAGATGTCGGTCATTTGGGTGGTTTGTGATCGCTTTTCTAAGATGGTCCATTTGGTACCTTTGTCTAAATTGCTTTCCTCCTCTGATTTGGTGCCATTATTTTTCCAGCATGTGGTTCGTTTACATGGTATCCCGGAGAACATCGTTTCTGACATAGGTTCCCAGTTTGTTTCGAGGTTTCGGCGATCCTTTTGTGCTAGGATGGGCATTGATTTGTCTTTTTCCTCGGCTTTCCATCCTCAGACAAATGGCCAAACCGAACGAACTAATCAAACTTTGGAAACATATCTGAGATGCTTTGTTTCTGCTGATCAGGATGATTGGGTGTCCTTTTTGCCGTTGGCTGAGTTCGCCCTTAATAATCGGGCCAGCTTGGCTACTTTGGTTTCGCCGTTTTTCTGCAATTTTGGTTTCCATCCTCGTTTCTTTTCAGGGCAGGTTGAGTCTTCGGACTGTCCTGGTGTAGATACTGTGGTGGATAGGTTGCAGCAGATTTGGACTCATGTGGTGGACAATTTGACATTGTCCCAGGAGAAGGCTCAACGTTTCGCTAACCGCCGGCGCTGTGTGTGTCCCCGACTTCGTGTTGGGGATTTGGTTTGGTTGTCGTCTCGTTATGTTCCTATGAAGGTTTCCTCTCCTAAGTTTAAGCCTTGTTTCATTGGTCCGTATAAGATTTCTGAGGTTATTAATCCTGTGTCATTTCGTTTGGCCCTTCCTGCTTCTTTTGCCATCCATAATGTGTTCCATAGGTCGTTATTGCGGAGATACGTGGCGCCTGTGGTTCCATCCGTTGATCCTCCTGCCCCGATGTTGGTTGAGGAGGAGTTGGAGTATGTGGTGGAGAAGATTTTGTATTCTCGTATTTCGAGACGGAAACTCCAGTACCTGGTCAAGTGGAAGGGTTATGGTCAGGAAGATAATTCCTGGGTTTTTGCCTCTGATGTTCATGCTGCCGATCTGGTTCGTGCCTTTCAGTTGGCTCATCCTGGTCGGCCTGGGGGCTCTGTTGAGGGTTCGGTGACCCCTCCTCAAGGGGGGGGTACTGTTGTGAATTCTGTTGTCGGGCTCCCTCCTGTGGCCATGAATGGTACTTCGGCTGGTTCTGTCCATGGACTTCCTCTGGTGGGTGTTTCTGAGTTTCCTTCCACAGGTGACGAGGTTAATTCGTTAGCTGGCTGCTCTATTTAACCCCACTTAGATCTTTGCTCCATGCCACCTGTCAATGTTCCAGTATTGGTCTAGTTCACTCCTAGATCGTTCTTGTGACCTGTCTTCCCAGCAGAAGCTAAGTTCCTGCTTGTATTTTCTTTGGTTTGCTATTTTTCTGTCCAGCTTGCTATTTTTATTGTTGTCTTGCTTGCTGGAAGCTCTGGGACGCAGAGGGAGCGCCTCTGCACCGTGAGTCGGTGCGGAGGGTCTTTTTGCGCCCTCTGCGTGGTCTTTTTGTAGGTTTTTGTGCTGACCGCAAAGCAACCTTTCCTATCCTCAGTCTGTTCAGTAAGTCGGGCCTCACTTTGCTAAATCTATTTCATCGCTGTGTTTGTATTTTCATCTTTACTCACAGTCATTATATGAGGGGGGCTGCCTTTTCCTTTGGGGAATTTCTCTGAGGCAAGGTAGGCTTTATTTTTCTATCTTCAGGGCTAGCTAGTTCCTTAGGCTGTGCCGAGTTGCATAGGGAGCGTTAGGAGCAATCCACGGCTATTTCTAGTGTGTGTGATAGGATTAGGGATTGCGGTCAGCAGAGTTCCCACGTCCCAGAGCTCGTCCTATATTATCAGTAACTATCAGGTCATTCCGTGTGCTCTTAACCACCAGGTCCATTATTGTCCTGACCACCAGGTCATAACACCTAAGCTACTGCAATGTCCTGCACATTGGGTAAGCGACATAGCAAATTAGCAGAACTATACTTCATTTCTTATCAGAGGTATTGTCAAGCTGCTTCAATACAGGTAGGCGCAGGCTCCACTAGATGGCATAAGAGTGGAAGCAGGACTGCACCTAAACAGAGCTGGCCTGCAGTGCAGCAGTGAGGTTACCACGAGAGGCAGCAGAATAGTCAAACAAGTCGGGTCAGATCCTAAACTGTAGTGCAGTACCAAAGGAATAAGCAAACTCTTGGTCAGAGACAAGCCAGGGGATCAGTAACGGTCAGGAGTGGATAAGCCAGAAGACAAAAGACAGAAGCAAGTCAGGATACAAGCCAAGTCAAAACCAGGGAGTCGGCACACTAAAGGGAAACATAGAGTCAAGACGGGAATAGGGGAAAACAGAGACACGGGTTCGGACAGCAAACGCAGCAGGGCAAATCAGTCAGCTACAGCAGCACTAGGCAAAAACTATAATTGACATCGCCTGCAGGAAGCAGAGGCGATAAATAGCCAACCTGAACCCAGACAGAGACTGAGAAAGGTTAACTCTTAACATGACCAGACTGGGAAAAAAGGAAAAAAACGGTCTGGATCATGACAGATATTTGACAATATTATTATTATTACACTTATTACATATTGGGATAGGATCTTGGAGATGAGAATAATCTTATAAGTCCTGTATTCCTTTACACAGTAAGGAAGAGTTTTTATAGAGTTCAATCAAACATGAATATAGCCAATTTTAACTTGAACTTTCGATGAAGTGTTATTACTAGAGTTGAGCGACCTTGACCTTTTTAGAGTCGAGCCGGGTTTCGCGAAACCCGACTATCTCAAAAGTCGGGTCGAGTGAAATCGGCCGATTATGACGTAAAGTCGGGATCGACCGAAACACGAAACCCAATGCAAGTCAATGGGGCAGCATAGTCGGCAGTGAGTGGGGGCCAGGAAAACACCTAGAGTGCCCATTTTAATGTCAAAACCATCCATTCTTCTTAATGAAGCTTGTCAAGCGTAATTTACCTTATAATAATTGGAAGGCATTTGAAATTGGGGGTCATTTGGCTAAAGTTGTGGTGGGTAGGGCTGGTTCAAGTAATTAGTGGGCCCAGGAAATCTGGACCACGTCACGGCAGTGGAGCAGGGAGAGGTAAGTATTTCAACTTTGCAAGTGCTGTGAACCTGAGCAAGCAGGGGGGGCCCACTCGGTGGCATTGGCACTGGCACAGGGCCCCTCAAAGTACAGCGGTGTGTTTGCACGGCGGGGGCGCCTCCTATCGGCAGCAACACTTTTGCGTACTATGAGAGGCCCTGTGCCAGTGACGTCGCCAACTAGTATTCCTCCCCCCACCTGATGAAGGAACCTGCACTTTCATCTGCACCTTCCTCTTTGTCCCCGTGTAAGGTGGTATGGTATGCGGGAAGAGCAACCTGACTTTCAGCAGGGTCACAATGTTGTTGTGTAGCGTGAACGGGGAATGTTGCGTCATGGGTCAATGTACCAGCAGACTCATCTACCACTGGCTGGGCAATGGACAGGATGAGGAGGAAACACAGATATAGGCTCAAAGAATAAAGTTGGCTAAATGCAGTTCAAAATTGGTAACACAGGAATAACCAGGGGGCATTGCAGTGGAGGACAACTGGAATGAGAGGCTGACACAGAGAGTAGGCCCAAATCAGTAAGTAGTCGAAATGCAGTTCAAAATTGGCAGTGGAGGAGAACAGCAAGGAGTGGCAGACACCGATAGTGGGCCCCAACCCAACTAGTAGGCCAAATGCAGTCTAACATTAACAACTACTTAACGAGCGCCTGAAAACGGAATTTCAGGACAGGAAACCAGGAGAACAGCAAGGAGCGGCAGACACTGTTAGTAGGCCCCAAACCAACTAGTACGTCAAATGCAGTTGTTCCATTTAACCACAATTTAACGAGAGCCTGAAGATAGAAGCTCAGGAAAGGCAACCTGGAGAACACCTTGGAGTGGAACACACCATCTCTCTCCACCCCATACCCATTTTGTAGGCCTAATGCAGTGTAGTTTTCTACAACTACTAAACGAGAGTCGGAAGACCGAAGCAATGGCAAGGAAACCTGGGGAACACCTTGGAGTGTAACACACCATCTCTCTCCACCCGATACCAATTTTGTAGGCCTAATGCAGTGTAGTTTTCTACAACTACTAAACGAGAGTCGGAAGACCGAAGCAATGGCAAGGAAACCTGGGGAACACCTTGGAGTGTAACACACCATCTCTCTCCACCCGATACCCATTTTGTAGGCCTAATGCAGTGTAGTTTTCTACAACTACTAAACGAGAGTCTGAAGACCGAAGCAATGGCAAGGAAACCTGGGGAACACCTTGGAGTGTAACACACCATCTCTCTCCACCCGATACCCATTTTGTAGGCCTAATGCAGTGTAGTTTTCTACAACTACTAAACGAGAGTCGGAAGACCGAAGCAATGGCAAGGAAACCTGGGGAACACCTTGGAGTGTAACACACCATCTCTCTCCACCCGATACCCATTTTGTAGGCCTAATGCAGTGTAGTTTTCTACAACTACTAAACGAGAGTCGGAAGACCGAAGCAATGGCAAGGAAACCTGGGGAACACCTTGGAGTGTAACACACCATCTCTCTCCACCCGATACCCATTTTGTAGGCCTAATGCAGTGTAGTTTTCTACAACTACTAAACGAGAGTCGGAAGACCGAAGCAATGGCAAGGAAACCTGGGGAACACCTTGGAGTGTAACACACCATCTCTCTCCACCCGATACCCATTTTGTAGGCCTAATGCAGTGTAGTTTTCTACAACTACTAAACGAGAGTCTGAAGACCGAAGCAATGGCAAGGAAACCTGGGGAACACCTTGGAGTGTAACACACCATCTCTCTCCACCCCATACCCAATTTGTAGGCCTAATGCAGCCTACTTTCCGACAACTACTAAACGAGAGCATGAAGATCGAAGCTCAGGAAAGGCAACCTGGGGAACACCTTGGAGTGTAACACACCCTCTCTCTACACCACGGAAGGGCTGATTCTTAGGAAGGAAGGCTGTCGGAAAAAAGCAGGGCGCGTCCGAGGGTGATTATATTCTTATTAGGTATATACTCACCCTCGGACGCGCCCTGCTTCTTTATTTGTAATGAATGTTTATTTGCAATGTGGTTTTGACTTACTCTATTTTTTTGGTAAATAATGATTTTATTATTTTCATTGTTTTGCATCTTCTTGGCAATAATATAAAGAAGACGCGACAGGACAACACTTGGTGGATGCCATATCTGTGTTTTAAATTGAAAAAAACTTTCAGTTAACTACTTGCAGGAGAAAGTTATTGTAGCTGGTGGCCATTTTTAGTACTGTACCAGATTTTTGTTGTATGTGTTTGTTTTTAATGTTAAAATGTCTGCATTTGATATCTCTCCAGTATTTTCTTTTTTATAAGCAAAATACTTATTTTTATATTTTCTGATGTTGGTTCAAGGGGTACACGGGCAGCAGTAGACAGGTCAGTGGAGGCCTAGTGGAAGGAGGGACCGCAGACAGGCTTCGAAGCCCTAACATAATAAATTGGGCTGGCTGTAGGCAATTTAAAATTGGTTCCAGGGGAACACGGGCAGCAGTAGACAGGTCAGTGGAGGCCTAGTGGAAGGAGGGACCGCAGACAGGCTTCGAAGCCCTAACATAATAAATTGGGCTGGCTGTAGGCAATTTAAAATTGGTTCCAGGGGAACACGGGCGGCAGTAGACAGGTCAGTGGAGGCCTAGTGGAAGGAGGGACCGCAGACAGGCTTCGAAGCCCTAACATAATAAATTGGGCTGGCTGTAGGCAATTTAAAATTGGTTCCAGGGGAACACGGGCAGCAGTAGACAGGTCAGTGGAGGCCTAGTGGAAGGAGGGACCGCAGACAGGCTTCGAAGCCCTAACATAATAAATTGGGCTGGCTGTAGGCAATTTAAAATTGGTTCCAGGGGAACACGGGCAGCAGTAGACAGGTCAGTGGAGGCCTAGTGGAAGGAGGGACCGCAGACAGGCTTCGAAGCCCTAACATAATAAATTGGGCTGGCTGTAGGCAATTTAAAATTGGTTCCAGGGGAACACGGGCGGCAGTAGACAGGTCAGTGGAGGCCTAGTGGAAGGAGGTACCGCAGACAGGCTTTGAAGGCCTAACATAATAAATTGGGCTGGCTGTAGGCAATTTAAAATTGGTTCCAGGGGAACACGGGCAGCAGTGGCCTGGTCAGTGTAGTAGTAGTGGAAAGAACGGGCCGCAGACAGGCTTCGAAGGCCTAACATAACAAAAATTGGGATGTAGGCAATTTAAAATTGGTTCCAGGGGAACACGGGCGGCAGTAGACAGGTCAGTGGAGGCCTAGTGGAAGGAGGGACCGCAGACAGGCTTCGAAGCCCTAACATAATAAATTGGGCTGGCTGTAGGCAATTTAAAATTGGTTCCAGGGGAACACGGGCAGCAGTAGACAGGTCAGTGGAGGCCTAGTGGAAGGAGGGACCGCAGACAGGCTTCGAAGCCCTAACATAATAAATTGGGCTGGCTGTAGGCAATTTAAAATTGGTTCCAGGGGAACACGGGCGGCAGTAGACAGGTCAGTGGAGGCCTAGTGGAAGGAGGGACCGCAGACAGGCTTCGAAGCCCTAACATAATAATTTGGGCTGGCTGTAGGCAATTTAAAATTGGTTCCAGGGGAACACGGGCAGCAGTAGACAGGTCAGTGGAGGCCTAGTGGAAGGAGGGACCGCAGACAGGCTTCGAAGCCCTAACATAATAAATTGGGCTGGCTGTAGGCAATTTAAAATTGGTTCCAGGGGAACACGGGCGGCAGTAGACAGGTCAGTGGAGGCCTAGTGGAAGGAGGGACCGCAGACAGGCTTCGAAGCCCTAACATAATAAATTGGGCTGGCTGTAGGCAATTTAAAATTGGTTCCAGGGGAACACGGGCAGCAGTAGACAGGTCAGTGGAGGCCTAGTGGAAGGAGGGACCGCAGACAGGCTTCGAAGCCCTAACATAATAAATTGGGCTGGCTGTAGGCAATTTAAAATTGGTTCCAGGGGAACACGGGCGGCAGTAGCCAGGTCAGTGTAGTAGTAGTGGAAAGAACGGGCCGCAGACAGGCTTCGAAGGCCTAACATAACAAAAATTGGGCTGTAGGCAATTTAAAATTGGTTCCAGGGGAACACGGGCGGCAGTAGACAGGTCAGTGGAGGCCTAGTGGAAGGAGGGACCGCAGACAGGCTTCGAAGCCCTAACATAATAAATTGGGCTGGCTGTAGGCAATTTAAAATTGGTTCCAGGGGAACACGGGCAGCAGTAGACAGGTCAGTGGAGGCCGAGTGGAAGGAGTGACCGCAGACAGGCTTCGAAGGCCTAACATAAGAAAAATGTCAATACAATGGTATTGACAGTGCCAGGAATTGAAGGATGTCAGCGCATAGACTAAACATTGGTGGAGCTGTGAGAGAAAATTTTGCAAGTCGTAGAGCACTGTTTGACCTGGGGGGGGGACTGTCTTGTGGCCGGCGGTACAGGCCCAAGGCCCCTCATATTACAACGGTGTGTCTGACGTTGGGTGCGCACCACCACCGCCAGACACTTTATTGTACTATGAGGGACCTAGTGGCAGTGCCGTCGACCAAAAGCGGGCACACCCACCTCTTCAGACAAACAGTACTCTCACGGGTGCTGGCGCCAAGTGGCGATACCACGGCCCCGTGTGGGGACTTTGGCCATTTAGGGAGGTGTTAACATGTCGGATGCTGGACAATCAGGTGCTGCAAATTACGAGATTGGAAAAGTCGTTCAGAATAGTCCACAGGCAAGACCTTTACATAGGAAAGCTAGGTGTCAGCCGGGCAAGGTGGGGCAAAAGATTTCGAAATCCAGTTGTGGTTCATTTTAATGAAGGTTAGATCATCTACATTTTGGGTAGCCAGACGAGTCCTTTTTTCTGTTAGTATTGAACCTGCAGCACTGAATACTCTTTCTGATAGGACACTAGCTGCCGGGCAAGCAAGCTCCTGCAATGCATATTCTGCCAATTCTGGCCAGGTGTCTAATTTTGATGCCCAGTAATCAAATGGGAATGACGGTTGAGGGAGAACGTCGATAAGGGATGAAAAATAGTTAGTAACTGAATTGATGCTGCAGTACCTGTCCTGTCTGCGGTCATAGCAAAATCACTCCAAAACCTGGTCAGAAAACCCCTCTGGCCAACGCCACTTCTGATTTCTGCCCCTCTAACACCTCTGGTCTGCTGGCCCCTGCAGCTCGTGTTAGAACGATCACGGGCGCTGTGTGCAGGGAATGCCAGAAGCAAACGGTCAATAAGAGTTGATTGTTTGGTTGCTAATATTAGTTCCAAGTTCTCATGTGGCATTATATTTTGCAATTTGCCTTTATAGCGAGGATCAAGGAGGCAGGCCAACCAGTAATCGTCATCGTTCATCATTTTTGTTATGCGTGTGTCCCTTTTGAGGATACGTAAGGCATAATCCGCCATGTGGCCCAAAGTTCCAGTTCTCAAATCTGTGGTTGTGCTTGGTTGAGGGGCAGTTTCAGGCAAATCCACGTCACTTGTGTCCCTCCAAAAACCAGAACCCGGCCTTGCCGCGCCACCAATTTCCAGTGGCCCCGGAAAAGCTTCCTCATTAAAAATATAATCATCCCCATCATCCTCCTCGTCTTCCTCCTCCTGTTCGCCCGCTACCTCGTCCTGTACACTGCCCTGGCCAGACAATGGCTGACTGTCATCAAGGCTTTCCTCTTCCTCAGCTGCAGACGCCTGATCCTTTATGTGCGTCAAACTTTGCATCAGCATATCAATAGTAAAAGAATAAAAACTGAAAATGTAGGCCCCTTAAAAAAATAGTGAGGAAAGAATGGTTGTAGATGACGAGGAAAAAGCTAACATATTAAACACCTTCTTCTCCACGGTATTCACGGTGGAAAATGAAATGCTAGGTGAAATCCCAAGAAACAATGAAAACCCTATATTAAGGGTCACCAATCTAACCCAAGAAGAGGTGCGAAACCGGCTAAATAAGATTAAAATAGATAAATCTCCGGGTCCGGATGGCATACACCCACGAGTACTAAGAGAACTAAGTAATGTAATAGATAAACCATTATTTCTTATTTTTAGTGACTCTATAGCGACAGGGTCTGTTCCGCAGGACTGGCGCATAGCAAATGTGGTGCCAATATTGAAAAAGGGCTCTAAAAGTGAACCTGGAAATTATAGGCCAGTAAGTCTAACCTCTATTGTTGGTAAAATATTTGAAGGGTTTCTGAGGGATGTTATTCTGGATTATCTCAATGAGAATAACTGTTTAACTCCATATCAGCATGGGTTTATGAGAAATCGCTCCTGTCAAACCAATCTAATCAGTTTTTATGAAGAGGTAAGCTATAGACTGGACCACGGTGAGTCATTGGACGTGGTATATCTCGATTTTTCCAAAGCGTTTGATACCGTGCCGCACAAGAGGTTGGTACACAAAATGAGAATGCTTGGTCTGGGGGAAAATGTGTGTAAATGGGTTAGTAACTGGCTTAGTGATAGAAAGCAGAGGGTGGTTATAAATGGTATAGTCTCTAACTGGGTCGCTGTGACCAGTGGGGTACCGCAGGGGTCAGTATTGGGACCTGTTCTCTTCAACATATTCATTAATGATCTGGTAGAAGGTTTACACAGTAAAATATCGATATTTGCAGATGATACAAAACTATGTAAAGCAGTTAATACAAGAGAAGATAGTATTCTGCTACAGATGGATCTGGATAAGTTGGAAACTTGGGCTGAAAGGTGGCAGATGAGGTTTAACAATGATAAATGTAAGGTTATACACATGGGAAGAGGGAATCAATATCACCATTACACACTGAACGGGAAACCACTGGGTAAATCTGACAGGGAGAAGGACTTGGGGATCCTAGTTAATGATAAACTTACCTGGAGCAGCCAGTGCCAGGCAGCAGCTGCCAAGGCAAACAGGATCATGGGGTGCATTAAAAGAGGTCTGGATACACATGATGAGAGCATTATACTGCCTCTGTACAAATCCCTAGTTAGACCGCACATGGAGTACTGTGTCCAGTTTTCCGCACCGGTGCTCAGGAAGGATATAATGGAACTAGAGAGAGTACAAAGGAGGGCAACAAAATTAATAAAGGGGATGGGAGAACTACAATACCCAGATAGATTAGCGAAATTAGGATTATTTAGTCTAGAAAAAAGACGACTGAGGGGCGATCTAATAACCATGTATAAGTATATAAGGGGACAATACAAATATCTCGCTGAGGATCTGTTTATACCAAGGAAGGTGACGGGCACAAGGGGGCATTCTTTGCGTCTGGAGGAGAGAAGGTTTTTCCACCAACATAGAAGAGGATTCTTTACTGTTAGGGCAGTGAGAATCTGGAATTGCTTGCCTGAGGAGGTGGTGATGGCGAACTCAGTCGAGGGGTTCAAGAGAGGCCTGGATGTCTTCCTGGAGCAGAACAATATTGTATCATACAATTATTAGGTTCTGTAGAAGGACGTAGATCTGGGTATTTATTATGATGGAATATAGGCTGAACTGGATGGACAAATGTCTTTTTTCGGCCTTACTAACTATGTTACTATGTTACTATGTTATTAGGGGGATGCTCATGCTTATTATGGCGTTGTCTGCACTAACCAGCCGTGTGCATTCCTCAAAACACTGAAGGACTTGACACATGTCTTGAATCTTCGACCACTGCACACCTGACAACTCCATGTCTGCCATCCTACTGCCTGCCCGTGTATGTGTATCCTCCCACAAAAACATAACAGCCCGCCTCTGTTCACACAGTCTCTGAAGCATGTGCAGTGTTGAGTTCCACCTTGTTGCAACGTCTATGATTAGGCGATGCTGGGGAAGGTTCAAAGAACGCTGATAGGTCTGCATACGGCTGGAGTGTACAGGCGAACGGCGGATATGTGAGCAAAGTCCACGCACTTTGAGGAGCAGGTCGGATAACCCCGGATAACTTTTCAGGAAGCACTGCACCACCAGGTTTAAGGTGTGAGCCAGGCAAGGAATGTGTTTCAGTTGGGAAAGGGAGATGGCAGCCATGAAATTCCTTCCGTTATCACTCACTACCTTGCCTGCCTCAAGATCTACAGTGCCCAGCCACGACTGCGTTTCTTTCTGCAAGAACTCGGACAGAACTTCAGCGGTGTGTCTGTTGTCGCCCAAACACTTCATAGCCAATACAGCCTGCTGACGTTTGCCAGTAGCTGCCCCATAATGGGAGACCTGGTGTGCAACAGTGGCAGCTGCGGATGGAGTGGTTGTGCGACTGCGGTCTGTGGACGAGGTCTCGCTTCTGCAGGAGGACGAGGAGGAGGAGGAGGGGGTGCGAACGGCTACAGCCAACTGTTTCCTAGACCGTGGGCTAGGCAGAACTGTCCCAAACTTGCTGTCCCCTGTGGACCCTGCATCCACCACATTTACCCAGTGTGCCGTGATGGACACGTAACGTCCCTGGCCATGCCTACTGGTCCATGCATCTGTTGTCAGGTGCACCTTTGTGCTCACAGATTGCCTGAGTGCATGGACAATGCGCTCTTTAACATGCTGGTGGAGGGCTGGGATGGCTTTTCTGGAAAAAAAGTGTCGACTGGGTAGCTCGTAGCGTGGTACAGCGTAGTCCATCAGGGCTTTGAAAGCTTCGCTTTCAACTAACCGGTAGGGCATCATCTCTAACGAGATTAGTCTAGCTATGTGGGCGTTCAAACCCTGTGTACGCGGATGCGAGGCTAAGTACTTCCTTTTTCTAACCATAGTCTCATGTAGGGTGAGCTGGACTGGAGAGCTGGAGATCGTGGAACTAGCGGGGGTGCCGGTGGACATGGCAGACTGAGAGACGGTGGGAGATGGTATTGTTGCCGCCGGTGCCCTAGATGCAGTGTTTCCTACTACGAAACTGGTGATTCCCTGACCCTGACTGCTTTGGCCTGGCAAAGAAACCTGCACAGATACTGCAGGTGGTGCAGAAAATGGTGGCCCTACACTGCCGGAAGGGATGTTGCGTTGATGACTAGCTTCATTGGCCGAGGGTGCTACAACCTTAAGGGACGTTTGGTAGTTAGTCCAAGCTTGCAAATGCATGGTGGTTAAATGTCTATGCATGCAACTTGTATTGAGACTTTTCAGATTCTGCCCTCTGCTTAAGGTAGTTGAACATTTTTGACAGATGACTTTGCGCTGATCAATTGGATGTTGTTTAGAAAAATGCCAGACTGCACTCTTTCTAGCATCGGATACCTTTTCAGGCATTGCAGACTGAGCTTTAACCGGATGGCCACGCTGTCCTCCAACAGGTTTTGACTTTGCCACGCGTTTTGGGCAAGATACGGGCCCGGCAGATGGAACCTGTTGCGATGTTGATGCCTGCTGCGGCCCCTCCTCCTCCGCTTCAGAACTGCTGCCGCCTGCACCCTGTTCCCCCAATGGCTGCCAATCGGGGTCAAGAACTGGGTCATCTATTACCTCTTCTTGTAGCTCGTGTGCAACTTCGTCTGTGTCACCGTGTCGGTCGGTGGTATAGCGTTCGTGATGGGGCAACATAGTCTCATCAGGGTCTGATTCTTGATCAGCACCCTGCGAGGGCAATGTTGTGGTCTGAGTCAAAGGACCAGCATAGTAGTCTGGCTGTGGCTGTGCATCAGTGCACTCCATGTCAGATTCAACTTGTAATGGGCATGGACTGTTAACTGCTTCACTTTCTAAGCCAGGGACGGTATGTGTAAAGAGCTCCATGGAGTAACCTGTTGTGTCGCCTGCTGCATTCTTCTCTGTTGTTGTTTTTGCTGAAGAGGACAAGGAAGCGACTTGTCCCTGACCGTGAACATCCACTAACGACGCGCTGCTTTTACTTTTACCAGTTTCACGAGAGGAGGCAAAAGAGCTAGAGGCTGAGTCAGCAAGATAAGCCAAAACTTGCTCTTGCTGCTCCGGCTTTAAAAGCGGTTTTCCTACTCCCAGAAAAGGGAGCGTTCGAGGCCTTGTGTAGCCAGACGACGAACCTGGCTCCACAGCTCCAGACTTAGGTGCAATATTTTTTTTCCCACGACTACCTGATGCTCCACCACTACCACTACCCTCATTACCAGCTGACAATGAACGCCCCCGGCCACGACCTCTTCCACCAGACTTCCTCATTGTTTTAAAAACGTTACCAAACTAACGGTATTTGTTGCTGTCACACAACTTACACGGTGAGCTATAACTTCAGTATGATTTAGCTACCCCTTTACAGGTGGGTGAGACCACAACGAAAATCAGGCACAATGTTACACACTGTGTTGTTGGTGGCAACAAATGAGAGAGATGCCACACACGCAGGACTGTCACTGAAGCGCAAATGTAAATATTAATCTCCCACTGATTTGTTTTTGTTTTTTTAAAAGGGAGACTTTAGAAAAAAAAAAATTATAAAAAAAAATGATTTTTTAAGGAAGAATTTATAAACCAAATAAAATGAAATGATTGTTTCAGGGAGAATTTAGAAAACAAATAAAAAAAAAATAGGCTTTCTATGGCCCACTGAGTGAGAGAGGACGCACACAGGAGTCAGGAGTGGCACACAAGCCCAGAGGCCAATATTTATCTCCCACTGATTGATTTAGTGATTTTTTCAGGTAGATTTTGGAACCCAAATCAAGCAAAAAAATAAATAGGCTTTCTATGGCCCACAATTGGAGAGAGAGAGAGAGATGGCACACCCAGGAGTCAAGACTGGCACACAAGCAGAAAGGGCAATATTAATCTCCCACTGATTTGATTTTTTTTTTTTTTCAGGGAGACTGTAGAAAAAAAAATACAAAAAAATGAATTTTTCAGGAAGAATTTAGAAACAAAATAAAATAAAATGATTGTTTCAGGGAGAATTTAGAAAACAAATAAAAAAAAATAGGCTTTGTAGGGCCCACTGAGTGAGAGAGGACGCACACAGGAGTCAGGAGTGGCACACAAGCCCAGAGGCCAATATTTATCTCCCACTGATTGATTTAGTGATTTTTTCAGGTAGATTTTGGAACCCAAATCAAGCAAAAAATTAATAGGCTTTCTATGGCCCACAATTGGAGAGAGAGAGAGATGGCACACCCAGGAGTCAAGACTGGCACACAAGCAGAAAGGGCAATATTAATCTCCCACTGATTTGATTTTTTTTTTTTTTTCAGGGAGACTTTAGAAAAAAAAAATACAAAAAAATGAATTTTTCAGGAAGAATTTAGAAACCAAATAAAATAAAATGATTTTTTCAGGGAGAATTTAGAAAACAAATAAAACAAAAAATAGGCTTTCTAGGGCCCACTGAGTGAGAGATGACGCACACAGGAGTCAGGAGTGGCACACAAGCCCAGAGGCCAATATTTATCTCCCACTGATTGATTTATTGATTTTTTCAGGTAGAATTTAGAACCCAAATCAACCCAAAAAATAAATAGGCTTTCTATGGCCCACTATTTGTGAGAGAGATGGCACGCTCAGGACTGGCACACAAGCCCAGAGGCCAATATTAATCTCCCACTTTTTTTTTTTTTTCCAGGGAAAATTTATAAACCCAATAAAAAAAATAATAAATAGGCTTTCTATGGCCCACTATCTGAGAGAGAGAGATGGCACGCTTAGGACTGGCACACAAGCCCAAAGGCCAATATTAATCTCCCACTGATTGATTTATTGATTTTTTCAGGTAGAATTTAGAACCCAAATCAACCCAAAAAATAAATAGGCTTTCTATGGCCCACTATTTGTGAGAGAGATGGCACGCTCAGGACTGGCACACAAGCCCAGAGGCCAATATTAATCTCCCACTTTTTTTTTTTTTTCCAGGGAAAATTTATAAATCCAATAAAAAAAATAATAAATAGGCTTTCTATGGCCCACTATCTGAGAGAGAGAGATGGCACGCTTAGGACTGGCACACAAGCCCAAAGGCCAATATTAATCTCCCACTGATTGATTTATTGATTTTTTCAGGTAGAATTTAGAACCCAAATCAAGCAAAAAAATTAATAGGCTTTCTATGGCCCACTGAGTGAGAGATGGCACACACAGGAGTCAGGAGTGGCATACAAGCCCTGAGGCCAATATTTTTCTCCCACTGATTGATGTTGTGATTTTTTCAGGTAGATTTTGGAACCCAAATCAAGCAAAAAAATAAATAGGCTTTCTATGGCCCACTGAGTGAGAGATGGCACACATAGGAGTAAGGAGTGGCACACAAGCCCTGAGGCCAATATTTTTCTCCCACTGATTGATGTAGTGATTTTTTCAGGTAGATTTTAGAACCCAAATCAAGCAAAAAAATAAATAGGCTTTCTATGGCCCACTGAGTGAGAGATGACACAGACAGGGATGGCACTCTAGCAGAAATGCCAATCTTAATCTCCCACAAAAAAAAAAAAAGGAACTGTCCTTCAATTTCTATCTCCCTGCAGTAATCTCAGCCAGGTATGGCAGGCAGCAATAAGGAGTGGACTGATGCACAAATTGAAAAAAGCAGTTGGTTTGCACAGCGGCGTACACACAGCAATGCAGCTATCAGGGAGCCTTCTAGGGCAGCCCAATGAGCTACAGCGCTGAGGGGGAAAAAAAAAATGTAGCTTCCACTGTCCCTGCACACCGAAGGTGGTGTTGGGCTGTGGAAATCGCTACAGCACAAGCGGTTTGGTGGTTAATGGACCCTGCCTAACGCTATCCCTGCTTCTGACGAAGCGGCAGCAACCTCTCCCTAAGCTCAGATCAGCAGCAGTAAGATGGCGGTCGGCGGGAACGCCCCTTTATAGCCCCTGTGACGCCGCAGACAGCAAGCCAATCACTGCAATGCCCTTTTCTAAGATGGTGGGGACCAGGACCTATGTCATCATGCTGCCCACACTCTGCGTTTACCTTCATTGGCTGAGAAATGGCGCTTTTCGCGTCATTGAAACGCGACTTTGGCGCGAAAGTCGCGTACCGCATGGCCGACCCCGCACAGGGGTCGGATCGGGTTTCATGAAACCCGACTTTGCCAAAAGTCGGCGACTTTTGAAAATGAACGACCCGTTTCGCTCAACCCTAGTTATTACCAAACCTGCACCGTATGTACAGATCCTGACTGTTCCTTCGGAATCATACAAGATGAGGAGATATCAGTCTGGGAGAGATATCAAACGTTTTTTTTTTTTTTTACTTCCTTTAAGAATCACAATGAAGACATTCGTTCCCACATACAATGGAAGCACAGAAACAATAATAGGATTCACACAAAACTATAGAAGTGAACACGACAACCAGACCCATTGTGATTAGTCAAGGTCCCTTCTCATGGCCGGTCCAGACTTTTGTTCTCTTTTCCTATTGATTATATATTCTATGGGAATCATATATTCACACGACTCGTTCCGTGCTGTATTCATGTGCACTAATCAATGATGGGCACAAAAAGTATTATATCATCTGCCATAATGAGACTCCATCTTCTCGCTGCCCTCGCTATGATGTGTTTGTGCCTTAGGATAATAGATCATATACTGTGCGAGGCAGTGCCGGGAAAGCATACGAGCAAACATTATATTGCAAAAATTTAATATAATGGGTTCATTTGTACTTGATTCACAGCGGTGATGTGACATCTACTGGGGATTTTAGGAAGACGGGTGGGATTTGAGAACTAAGAAATCATTATTATTGCAGAACGCAGCCGATCTCTAGGGTTTCATGCCCAATGGGTTAAGAATTATTAGTATTAGTTTCTGCAATTACAGAAGGGATGATAGGGATTAGATCACTGGAGGAACAACTCTTGTTTTTTTTAATGGAGAAATATAATTATGATCCTATAGAGTAAAACGTAATATGCATCTGAAGGTTTTATAGGTACGCGGTAATCTGTAAAGAACTGCAGCCTGGACCATGGATGATGGTTTAGCTCTCCAGTGGAAAGGAAATTTGGCAATATCCAAAAAAAAAAATCCGGTATCGCTTTCTATCAGAATTCTCGACATGTATGACATTCTCTTGAATATCTGTTACATGTTTTACATCATTTCTTTACACGTTCCCCACCAATATATAAGGGATAACCCCTATCTAAAGTATTTGAATCAAGAATAACTCAATATAACCTCCTTCCTAGCAGCCCAAAAATATATATACAGTCAACTTGAGTCAACTTCTCCCCTTTTGTATCCAGTTTCAGGTGTGATTTTCATATTGCCCACACCTGTTACTTGCCACAGGTGAGTTGGAACGAGCATCACATGCTTGAAACAAAGTTGTTTACCTTCAATTTCAGAAAGGTTTACCCCATTTTTGTGGTTTTGTGTCAAATTATGTTCAATTTGCCTTTTTTTTCTCTTTTTTTGTGTTTCAATACACACAAAAGAAATAATGTGTATAACAAAACATGTGTAATTGTAATATTTTTCTGGGAGAAATACTTCATTTTCTGGAACAATTTCAAAGGGGCCAACACTTCTAGCCATGACTGTATATGTGAAGCCCAGACCCGACCCTAATAAATTATGGGTGCAGCCCACTACCCCTAAACAGATAAACACCATGGTGAGATTCCAACACCATACTTGCCAACCCTCTTATAATGTCCGCGAAACAACCCAAAAAAGGTGGATACCTCTTGGACTCCCAGAAGGGTTGAAAATGTTCCTGTCTCCACCGAAAACTCACAGACAGTGGCACTACTGAAAAGTTTCTTGTGCTTAAACCTAGAATGTTCCATCATCACAAGGAAGCTTTTAATTGCACATTATTTAGGAGAAGAATCGAGTCATAATGGCGGCATGGGACATGAGATCTGATTTGGGTATGTCACTCTCCACAAGGAGAAACGTTACCCCTTATAAAAAAAAAAACAATGAAATTCGTATTTGCAAGAAATAATATAATAGGAACCATTTTTCCACTCTATCATTCGCACATTACAATGGGGGCCACTATATTTCTATTAACCATGTGTTTGCCAGTTAGAGCAAAAAGCGCCTTATGAATGTTAAGGTTGAATCATAGTGACATGATGTAGAACCATTACATTTTAAGTTGCTATTGTATTTTCATTTAAACTGTACACACTAAGGAATAATGAAGGTGGCGGTGGCGAGGATAAGGGGGGGTTTATATGTAATTTGGACAGTGCAGATAAATGTCCATTAATGGTCGTAAAAGCATCAGATAACCATGTGGCATGGAATCTCTCTTGGTTTGATAATGCTGCAATTAAGATTGTGCAAGGGTTGTCTCGGTTAAAGATTTATACCCCCTTAGTTGCCCTTTTAATAGATAATGCCTTCTTATGGTATGTGTAGGTTGGATGCTTTGGGGTAGGGTTGTGTTGTTAAAAGATTAATGATGCGAGGAATCTCACTAATGCCGTTAGACGTTCATGGCGTCGTGTTCCAGTTATATCTTGCTAAACCTATCTAGCATTCCTAATAAAAACTGAATGTGCTTATTGTGCACAAAGCGCCACTCAATATTGTGCTGCAAAGGGCTGGAAAACGGGGACTTAATTCAGAGTACACTGGCGACACCTAGTGGTCAGAAATGTGAACTGCGCGTTCTGATTTTTCAAACCCAATTATTTCCCTTTCTTAGATTAAATTCACTTCTGACAACACATGCTGTAATATACAGGACATTACCATAATTAAACTCCAGTCACTATATTACATTTTTCTTTCGAGAAAAAAAAATTGATTTTCTCTGTATGTTCTGCAGATAACTGTATTACACTGATTATTAAACCCCATTGCTACCTGAATCTATAATAAGCTCTGAAAATAAGACCATGAATTTTAATTTGCTTTGAAATCACGTCAGTCTAGCAATCTATAAAAATAGATTACGAGACATGAATACGGTGCCGTTTAGCCACCTTGTCTATTTGTGCTGTCACTTTTAATTATTCATTGCTCCGGCTGTGGTATAGGCCGAGACGTATGCTGAATTATGCTAAGGAATATTTTGGCAGCGTGGACATTAATTCTAATATAGCTAATTATTGTTATGGGCATGTATAAACACGCTGATTAGACGTAAGTGCTTCCAAGATACAAGCAGGAAAATGCGGTTTGTAGACACCACAAAGTGATCAGTAGGAAACACCCGAGCGCTCTCTGCTTAGCTTGCTACATGAAAGATGAGCTTGTTAGGAGGAAGACACCAGTGGTGGAAATGGCTAAGAGTCTGTTCACACTTCAAGCTTTCTTGTTTTTTGGATCTTCATGCGCATCTTTATGTAAGGGCCTCGACCTACCAGAGGATCTTACGGGATTCTCATGGGACAGTTGACCATGACTAAATAGGCATTTCCCATTTTGAATGACGTCTAGTAGATGACAAGAGTTGTACAGTAACCCATGCCACATTTGTCGAAACAAAAAAAATGGACTGATGGCTAGAGATGAGTGAATCAATTCTCCGGACCCTAATCCAGCAACCGCATCAGTGGTCCGTCCGTGGCTGCTGGATGGGAGCCTGCGAAACATCTCCTGCCTCTAAGATTCCCTGGCACCTCTGCTGATGTGTTTACCTGGCGAAACAATATAATTGGTCTGCTAATGAGAAGAGATGCTGGGAATTCCAGCAGGTAGAGATGGTTTGCAGGACTCACGTTTGGAGCCCCCGAACCACTGATGTGGTCGCTGGACCAGGGTCCAGTGAATTGAGTCACTCATCTTTGGTCTTCAATTCTTTGGGACTGACGTGGATGCTGGACCAAGGTCCAAGAAATTGAATCGATCATCTCTGATCTGATGACAGATTGACACTAGAAGGCAACGGCTTACAAAAAGAGATGAGCAAACCCAAACGTAAACGTTTGGGGTTAGTACTAGACAGTTAGCGTCCAAACACGGACTTCTCCTGGTAGTCCAATGCAATGCAATGGTGGGGAGAGAGAGATTTCCAGTTCAAAAGTTTGGGTCCCCATTGTTTTCAATGAGGTTCGAATTCTGGTTCCAGTTTGAGTACAGTTCTGGTACCCAAATCAAACTTTGGAATAAAGTTCGGATCGTGTACCAGAACCCGAACTAAAACGGGTCCGCCCATCCCTAGTTATAAACCATGCATGTGTTACAAGCAGAAGAAAATGTGATTGATTGTAGGTACATACAGGGTAGAGGTGTAATTCTGCCCAATGTGAACACAGCAGACCTGCTACTAAATATGCTACTATCTAAACACAAACTGCAAAATAACTCGCCATCCCATCGTAATGGTCATCATGCTGTAATATATATGTTTTTTTTGTAAAACTAGCATAGACAAATCTAATTTTGGGAATAAATCCTAATGATGGAAGATGATCATCTGTATTCAGGGCAAAAAGTCTGGGCTGCCCCGACTAGGGAGTTTCTGCTATACACAAGAGTTGAAGCCAAAAATCTAGAGATCAGGTCATCCGGACAGCTGAAGTCAATCTTGTTGGATGCTGGTAGTCATCAGGGCGTATGGGGCACTGGTGGGCAGGGATACAATCAAATATTGAGATCTGGTTCCGGTAGTATCTTTGCCACTCATCTGCCTTTACACATATTTAGGTGAAAAACATTTCTGATTTTTGAAACTTCAGACGTTCTCCTTTACCTATGGCAGAAGATGGAGTTCCAGAATCATGAGAGGGCAACAAATACTAATCCTATTAATAAAATAATTGTACTATCTGATTCTTAAATAGAATCTGTCACCAGATTTTTGCTACATAATTTGAGAGCCTCATAATGTAGGGGAAGAGACCCTGATAACAGGGATGTGTCACTTACCAGACTGTGTTTTGCTGTTCCAGTAAAATCAGTGTTTTATTAGCAGGAGAGGACCAGATGTCTTGTGCCTTCTGGTCCAACACTGCCCCCACCACTGATTAGCAGCTTCCTGGTAATGTACAATATACACAGAAAGCTGCCCAATCAGTGGTGTGGGCGGGGTTAAACCAGGCTTAGCATTCAGAGCTCTGCTTGATCTGCAGCAGAGAAAACTGTGATTCTATCGCAATGTGTACACACTAAGTAATATATCGCTGGAATCAGAGGCGCTGTCTCTATATCATGCTGCTGTCAGATTACATAGCAAAATCTTGCTGACAGATTCCCTTTAAATATCTATTTGTTCATTTGATTTCCTCTTTGATGAGTATTATTATAACATCTAGTTTATTTTTTGTTCTAAAAATGTGTTTTGTCTTCTATGTTTCTTTTTCAGGAACTTCTACTACATAACTATCCTGCGTGATCCTGTTTCCCGATACCTAAGTGAATGGAGACACGTCCAGAGAGGAGCTACTTGGAAAGCCTCTCTACATGTTTGTGACGGAAGATCTCCAACAAACGATGAGCTGCCCAGCTGCTATACTGGTGACGACTGGTCCGGATGCTCTTTGAAGGAGTTCATGGATTGCCCTTACAACTTGGCCAACAACAGACAAGTCCGCATGTTGGCGGATCTGAGCTTGGTTGGATGCTATAACCTATCTGTGATGCAGGAGGATCAACGGAACAAAGTTCTCCTTGACAGCGCCAAGGAGAACCTAAAGCGTATGGCTTTCTTTGGTCTGACGGAGTTCCAGAGGAAGACGCAGTATCTGTTCGAAAAGACGTTCAACATGAATTTCATTTCTCCCTTCACTCAGTTCAACAGCACGAGAGCTTCAAGTGTCGAAATAGACGATCAGACGCAAAAGCGCATAGAGATCTTGAATTTTCTAGATATGGAATTATACGAATATGCAAAAGACCTTTTCTTACAAAGATACCAATTTATGAGACAGAAAGAACACCAGGAAGCTCGGCGGAAGCGCCAGGAGCAACGTAAAATCTTACGGGCCAAGCACGCTAATCATAAAATGGAGATGGACAACTCATCCTCCGATTACATAGGAAATGTGGAAAAATGGCGGTAGTAGGTTTCACGGTCCTAGAAAACTAGCAGAACTGTACAATATAATATAATGAAAAATGTAAAAAAAAAAAAATAATAAACAAATAAAAAATTAGGGGAAAATTTATTCCAGAAGATTTCAAGCTTCGTATACACTTGAAACCAACAAAGTTTATCAGTTGCCTTTGCAGATGCCTTTGCATTCATTGTAATTATTGTACATGGGGAAAGAATAATCAGGATGTGTACTAGTTGAGGCGCCAACTTTTTCTAGACCAGTAATAAAGAAGCCAGTTGGTATTTAGAATGCCCAGGACTATCCTGGCGTAGAAAATCAGTTCCAGCATTGTATGTACTGTATCTATCAAAACTTTATATCTGTCCGGCCTCAGAAGGGAATTTTGTTTATAAGACTTGTTGGAAACGTTTTGGGCAAATGATGTACAATATGTTGTAATTTATGTTTTCATGATGTACAGGATTATCTACAAACCCAGCCACAATGACCTACAATGCCTCGAAAGTTTGGGAAATCTTTTCTCTTATTGTTTAAGCATAATAAAATTCATCGGTAGGATAATTACCAGGACTTTGGCGATCCTACAAAATAATTCATAATTTAGTAGCAGTATGGCACCTAAGTATCAAAGAAAATGAAGATTCCTTGACGGCAGGCAGTGCTGAGTCCAGATAAGCAGCGGCTGCCATATTCCAGATTATGTCGCATATATGTAGGCACAGGTGTAAGGATGGCTCCATATGATGTGGCCAGAAATTCGGGATGACTGGATGATTAGTTCTACATGGCCGATTATGGAGCATCCAAGGAGATGGTTGGTTCTAGTTGGTCGATTACGATACATCCAGATGAGTGATGGGTTCTGGATGTGAAATTATTATTGATGAGTGATCGTACTTGGATAAGGTGTAACCCGACCATGCTCTGGCGCTAACCGAGTGTCTTTGACGTGCTTGAATAGTATGTTCCAATCACCGTGGCTGCATGACTCCTGGCTGTTCGACAGCCCCAACACATGCAAGGATTGTCTAACAAACAGGAACTCGAACATATTTTTAGGACACGACGAAGACCCTCGGTTAGCACCCGAGCATAGTCAGATAAAACCTTATCCCAGCACGATTGCTCATCACTAGAAATTATATGACTAAACAGACAATGGATTTTAAAGAACCTTATCCAGGTCATTGTTCTCAATGTGTTCCCGTAAGTAATGGGTTCCAGATGATTCAATTCTACTTTGATAAGTAATGATAGTAGAATGATTTGATCATGGATCTGGTTAGATCAGTAGTTTCTAGATAAGATTACTTTTTGATTTCCAAATATGATCTTTTTTTTTTATCCCGAAGGCAGATTATCATTTTCCAGATAAATAGTGGGTTGTGGAAAGCTGTTCAGAGATGTAACAGGTGAAAAATAACGGTAATAGATTGTGGACAGTTGGTTAGTGGAGTAATGGACTCTTTACGTCCCACAAAAAATGAGTATTGAGAGTCTACTGTGGAGGCTCCATATTGGTATGAAGGCCTTGATGGTTCTGGTATGTTTGGCAATAGACTTAAAGGGGTTTTCTGGTGAAAACAAGTGGCACCCACCCATGGGTTAGGTGATATCTTACTGCTTGGGGAGGGCTGTCTGCTGGGACAAGCATTGAGTGACAGAACAGGGCACTGTTATCCCTGACGAGAGCAGCTTCACCTGAAATGGAATGGCAATGCGTATGCTCAACCGCCGCTCCATTCATTCTCTATGGGGCTATTCGAAAGAGCCAAACCAATCCCAATGGGGAATGAATGGATCAGCGGTTGAGCATACGCATTGCCGCCCCAGCAGTCAGACCCCCACCAATGATTATGGCAAACTTTCTCACACCAGACAATGCCTTTAATGTACTTGGCACGATCAATTTCGTAAGTGTACTGTATGTACAATGTATAAGCACGCCCTGAATTTTTTGGCGATGATGGGCACTACTGACTTAGAATTAGCTTATTTATTTGGATTCATGTTCTCCTTACAATTTTGACTAATGTTTTGTAGAACTTAGTGAACTGTAAAATATATATCAGTCCTTCATCTAAGGTAGTACTAAATGGCTTATGTTCTGGCAGGTTCTGAGACTACTTATAAGAGGGATGTGCAAAACATTATTTTAAAGATTTTATAATGAACCTACAAGAAATTGTGTTTGGGGTTCTCAGTTACAGCATGTGTGGTTTGGATTTCTTATAATGTTTTTATAGCAGTCAGAGCTCTGGGTTTTGTCTGGTGCAGAAGTCAAAATGCACTGCACAGACATCAATTGAAAACATAACATTCTGGCTGTCACCACTAGAGGGAGCTACTGAATACTGTGTTTAGTATTGAATCCAAGGTAAAAATAGTATGCAGTTATCTCCCTCTAGTGGTGACTGCCGGTAAAATATGTTCTAAGTCCATGCAGACTGTATCAGAAAAAAAGCTTAGATTACTATAAAGATATATCAAGAATTTAACCAGCACAGAATTGTGAACCTATTTAGATTTTTTTTTTTAAATGGTGTCCAAAGAAAAAAAAGAATTACTTTCTGGATGCACAAAATAAAATTTTTACTTAAATTCATGTTTTGGGGGGCTAAAAGTTAATTTTTGCATTTGGGTTTCATTAAAACGTTTGCACTGTTTGCTTTCTATAGCCTTTGTGTTGCACAGTATCTGAGAATCCATCAGTGAGCGCCTTCCGGTGGGAGATTTTTGTAATTCTTTGACCACAAACCACATCAATGTTGAGCTGAATTTTGTCATTGTGAATTTTCTCAGAGGCGTTCCGAAAAGGACAGATAAAAGAGATACAATTTCTCTAACACAAGAAGCTCACTGACTAATTCTCGGAAAAACTCGCTCTGTAGCATTAGAAGAAAAAAAAATTATTATTTTTTAACCCAAAATACATGAATTTAAGAGAAAACAAATGTCCCGAAAAGCGTCCACATCCTTTAACCAATTTTACGTTTCATCAGAATGCATTTTGTGTTTGTAATTAATGTCTCCCGACAATAATCCTCAAATTCAGGCTAAAAATGAGAAATCGCATCCAGCGATGACATGATGAAAAAGCCATTTATGGAATTTTTATGGTAATTTTTTTTTTTTTTACCAGGGAATAAAAGAATGAAACTTGTGAGGCGTAAGACACAGGGGGCCTCGTGTCTCAGGAATCTCGTCAGTTTCTGAATTCTTATAAAAACTTGTTCAATCTACTTCTGCCTACACGGTTCAGGTTGACGTTTGTGCTTTACTGTGTAAGATACACTGGAAGTCATTGTTACGGAAGAATGTGTACATTGTAAATTACTTATCAACTGGGCCATAATGTAAATATGAATTTATGGTGCGCGGCGAAAAGCGTCTTTACCGAAGGACGTGTCAGACCGAATCACGGACACACAAAGGAGCAAGTGAGCAGCAACAATACAGTGAAACTCCATGCAATTATGTTCTTTACTGCTGGATTGGAAATGTCAATAATGTGCATTGAAATAAAAAAAAAATTCTTCATTTGTTTCTTATGATGTATTTTTGCCTTCTAAGAATTAAAAAAAGTCTCTAAAAGTCTCTAAAAGTCTCAAAAAATCTGCTATAATGCTACAGGTGGGCCAAGTTACGTCTTACAAGAAGAGTTATGGGGTTTGTCGAAGAGATGTTTTTGCCCCTGTTTTACTCCTGCTTTGCCGCCTCAGTCATCTGATTTATTCATTTTTGAAATCCAAAGAAACGGGCTTATTTAGGGCTCATCTTTATAGGGTTTTTTTCTAAAGGGGTGTGGCTAACAGGATCCTCAGGGGCGTGTCTTTAGGCTAATTTGTGTTATTACTTGGCGAGTTACCCTTATCTCTGGAAACTTATGGCGAGTTTAAAAGAAATGAAAAAAGCGGACTACTCAGAGGAGCAGTGAAGATAAAATAACAGCAAAAACTCTCCACCTTTGACCTGGTGACAAGTCCCCTTTAAAGGGAGATAAAAACACACGCACATTAATTTTTAAAAAAAATCCATGGATTTTATTAAAGATTTCCAAAATCTGGCCATAGTACGGAGGCAGCTTTTGCTATTGGCATGGAGGTGTCTTACCTTAGTTTCTCTGATGTTGTCCATGTAAGGAGGGAACATGGAAGGCCTGAGGTTCTGCTTCACACATTACAGTCTTAGCCACCACACAGAGCGACCTGGTGCCCAAACTCATTTTCATGTCTTGATTATATTTTCCACTTTCCACGACATTTACAAAGACACCTGAATTAAAATTGGAGAATAAATTAAAGAAGTTGGCCAGTGGACAATAATTATCATAATTATCATATGTCAAGAGGATAGGTAATTAAAGGGGTTTTCCAACTTTGGAAAAACTGTATCCCTCGTGGGCCACAGTTTGTTTAAAAAATACAAACATTGGATTACTTTACCTCCCCAGGTCCAGCACTGTCTCCCACTGCTTTAGCATCTGACAGTGTGCGGTGTGCATGCTGTCAGGATTCTCCGGTATTGCCAGAGAGAGTGAACAGTCACGTGACCACATGTATATGATTTGCATACATTCTGTCACATGGCAGCTAGACGTGCTTGTCCTCTCTCAATAGAAGTGCTTTGGCAAGGCTGAGCATGTATAGTCGTAATATGGGCGAAAGTGAGTAAATCGCACGCATGCGGTCACGTGATTGCCCACTCTCACTGGCAGCACTGTAGAATCCTGACAGTGTGTGCACTGCCCGTTGTCATTATTCAGACTTGTTGGATAGGGCAGTTGGGTTACGTGTTACGTTTCATCACTTTTGATAAGTAATTGGCGAGCTTGGCAGTCACTTCTCCCTGCTTTTTGTGTTACCTCTATGTCCTCCCTATTCCCAAGATTACCAACACTGGCTCCACTCATATCTTGTATTTCTACCTCTTGTTGTGCTATATGTTCTGACTATGGTCCTTTGATGGTTTTTTTCTCTGTATCCTGATGTTTATCACTTTCCTTGGTCTATGATTCTGGTTCCTCTTCCGGCCTGTGAGTTTCTTCTGATTGACTTCCACCGCTGACTATGTCTTTGGATAGGCTCTTAAAATGAACATGAGAAGTCGATTGAATTCCCTGTCTGTGCACATCAGTTCCAATCCAGAAATAACTATGTCACCTATTAATTGTGCCAACCGCTCTCCAGTTATTGACAATGAAGGCAAAGTGTGGGACGTTTCCAGCGGTGTGATCACACAGTCACACATTCTGGGAATTAAATTATGTTCTGTGGATTGTTCACAATCATGTTCTAGTGAGGAACGGTGTCCCGATAAATGAGATCATGAGCGTTATTGTGGCTTGGCAACATGTATGTTTCAAGAAAATAAAACATCACAGAGAAGTTTGTCTGAGTCACCAAGATTCTAGACATTACCAAGAAATCACAATTAGTTCTTGAGGAAGGGTGTAAAGGACCTCAGAGGTTGTTTGACCTGTGCAATAATTCATTCACTGGTAGTGAGTTTGTGCCTCTGAATAAAGTAATTTCAAGCAGTATTGACATGCTGTTCCATTGTTCTTCATTACATCTACACTGTGTGCGCAACAGACGTCTGTATTATTGAATTCAGGTTTTTCTTTAGTCCCATTGTTCCTGGGGTATAGCATCCGTCTTGGGCTCCTTGTGTATTACATCCGTCTTGGGCTCCTTGTGTATTACATCCGTCTTGGGCTCCTTGTGTATTACATCCGGCTTGGGCTCCTTGTGTATTACATCCGGCTTGGGCTCCTTGTGTATTACATCCGGCTTGGGCTCCTTGTTTATAACATCTGCCCCCCACCACCACCACCATGACGTTTGATGGTTGAAGACAGTATAGCTGGTGGTATAGAGCTCACTGATACCAGCACAGTCATGTAATAGGAGCCACCAGTGTAACATGTCAGTTCATGACGTTTCCTCCCTCCTAAATCTTCATCCATCACCTGTGAGTAACATTACTGAGAACTTGGAGGTGGAATGAACTGCAGCAACTCAGCCACGAACAGGAGACCACGTAACGTTACAGGGCTGGAGACCAAGTGCTGACGAGCAGAGGGCCGAAAAGTCACCAGCGCTCTGCTGACTCCATAACTGCAGAGTCTAAATCTCCTCTGGTATAAGCGCCAGCACAATACATGTACTTGAGGAGCTTCATAATATGAGTTTCCATGACCGAGCAGCTGAATACGAATCTTATGTTGCCAAGCATAAGATGGAGTGGTGTAAAGTCGCCACCACTGGACTCTGGTCCAGAAGAAACATGTTCTGTGCAGTGACGGATCACTGTTAAATATGCTTATTTCGCACATTTATTTAATCAGGACTTTTTACCAGGTGCGTTACTCTTAAAGAAAAAATGTCATGATATTTTCATTAAAAATGTAGCAGTTTATTGAATTGTCCACATTGCAGCAAAACATAAAAATAGAAGAAATAGTTACGAACAGATTGTCCATTTGTTCCTATCAGCGCTTGTTTCTCTCTGTTTCTGATATGGAGTAGAAGTCATATTTTTTTCATGAAGTAGAATCATGGCTCCCAACTGTTCATTGCTTGTGTGAGTTCCATGGAGAATGTTGGTGAAGGCAGGAGGTGACAGGCCCCACGTGACCAACCCCCCCACCTTAACAGACGTAATATATATATATCCCACAGACCACGTGTCCTCTCTATATGGTGTTAACTTATACTCTGAGCTATATACACATAAATAGCTTTTGTAATGTCAGCGAGAAGCAATGTGTTCAGTACAGAATTGAGAATAAGAATAATTCAATTAATAATTAATATTTAACAGTTCCCCCTTTTGAGGGTGACAGACATTGATTGGAACCCTCAAAGTAAATATATTAATAATAAGATCTTCTTTTCTTCTTCTTTGGCAAAATAATTTAATGTTCATAATAATATAAATAATAATAATATTGTTATATGTACTCAATAACATAATGATATGTAAATTCATGTTATGGTAAGGCATTATTATTATTTATTTATTTATATAGCACCATTAATTCCATGGTGCTGTACATGAGAAAGGGTTTACATACAGGGTTATAGATATCGTTTACAGTAAACAAGTTTACAGTGACAGACTGGTACAGAGGGGAGAGGACCCTGTCCTTGCGGACTTACATTCTATAACTAATATTCATATAAAATGTATAATTATACTTCCCTATACATAATTGAAGCATCTCAGGTCTGATGTCATCTGGTCTTCATCTTGATGTCTTCTTCTTGGTTCTTTTAAAACAATGTTTATTATAATTCTTTTGAAATAGATGATAGCATGTAGATATTGTAGAGACTGTGTGTCATGTGTCAATCAAAGTTCATAAATTCAAATATTGATAAGAAAACAAAGTTCATAGATGAAGTGTAGCTTTAATATCTGTACAGTGTCACCTTTAAAGACCTGGACTTACATTGGCTCGCCTTGGATCTGGAATCCTTCCATGTCACCCACACTGGTCTTGGAACAGATGTGACGTCTTTGGTCAGCACACCAAGGGTTAAATTGACTCTTCCCTGCTAATCATAGCACCATAACCAGTCTTTAGTGCACAGGACACATGTCAGGGTTGTAGTGTCCTGACAATTACCCGACTGTTTACCAGCCTTCATGGAAGTCTTATAGGTGATAGGAAATCTCTGGAACATGATAAAAACGTAATAACCCAGTTCATCTTAGCATCATAGGATCATCATACTCTCCAATTGTGGTTATCAGTTTATATACTGTACTCATAGTTATCAGTAATGGATGCTGCAGTTGTGGTTGTCAGTGATGGATGCTGCAGCTGTGGTTGTCAGTGGTGACATGAATTGTATTTGACACAGTCTATTACTCAGAAATCATAGCATTGTTACCTTATGGAACTTCTGGATAGCAACTTTTTCTTCTTGCAACTTTTAAGAATCAATTGAATTTAGAAATATGAAAAGTCTTTATTAATGTAACTTCAGTATCTTGATTGAAGTCTTCATTCCCTATTCTATACCAAATCTGGTAATTTACCTAACTTATAATATCACAGTGTACCATAGCAATCAATAATATCCATATAATTATTATCAGAATATCAATATGGAATTCATATTTGAAAAAATAAAATAATAAAAAATGATAATACATTATTAACCATATTCTTCATGTGATAGGACATTTTTATGTCCTAGGTGTAATTTATTTTTGAACCCATAGATGTCAGTGTGTTTTATTATGTACCAAGTATTTCCATCTTTATTACTAAAACTTTATTAATAAATTATATTTATTAGACCAATAATTTGTAAGAATGTATAGCTATGAACCAAAATAAGAATATATATGAATAAATCAATGAATGAGTGAAAGAATTGTTGTATTTAACTCAGAATTGAAACATTTTTCTTATAACGAAACCATAGGATCACTATATTTAATGAAGCAATATTCTTGTACTAAAAAATAAAAATTAAGAAAAATGAAATAAGAAAACATTAAAAATAAAAATAAGGCCTTTATATGTGGATGATAAAAGCAGAGGTTATGTCTCAGTAAGGGTGGTTTCACACTTGCGTTTTTGTCTGCAGCGTTTTTTTTTTCAAAAAAACGCATGCTTTTTTTCCCCTATATTTAACATTGAAAACGCATGTGTTTTTGTTTGTACGCGTTTGGTCGCGTTTTGCAACGCATGCGTTTTTTTACTGCATGCGTTCATTTTCAGAAATGCAACTTGTAGTATTTTTGAGAGGCGTTTTTTGGACCAGAAAAAACGCATGCGTTTTCATGCGGTTTTTTTTGGTCAAAAAATACATTGGAGTCAATGTGGACGCATGCGTTTTTTTGTGCATGCGTTTTTTTGCGTTAAAAACGCATGCGTTTTTATATTAAAAAAACAGAAAACACACTGATATGCCACCCCCCAACATAAAGGTGATAAAGGGATCCTAACCCTACCCCTAACCCTAACCCTAAGGGATCCTAGCCCTTCATTAGAGTAACAAAAAATGACTTTAATACTTAATGTTATTATACCCAATAATATCTTATTAATATATTTTTTTAAATGTGTGAAGAAGAGGTATTGATGAAATGTGATGATATAATCAGGATCAAAAGCACATTTCCCCCTTATTACCAAAAAATAATATTTTATGAAAAAATTCCTTTGTAGAAACCAAAAATTAAAAATAATTATATTTTATAACTGTCATATCAGCTTGTGCCATATATTTGTTTGAAGATGTTTACCCATCTATGTAGCCATTAAAAAAACACTGAATATCATAAAATTATCATTTGGAAAAATTATTCTAAATGTAGATTTTCTTGATAAACCATATTGATGTGTGATTGCACTTATTCACTATTAACTAAATCAAGAAATGATAATTACTAAATAAATATAGAAATATATGTTGAGTAAATAATATTTCATAGAATACAATGAGGCCTCTCTCACACTGTACATACACATTCCACGTTATAGTCACTCTTACATTAAGTTCACTCTTAGCAGCTGCTCATACGCTCATCTGTCATCTGTCAGGCTACGTTCACATTTGCGTTGTTGGGCGTTGCGTCAGCAATGCAACGCACAACGCATGCAAAACGCATGCAAAAATGCATTGTTTTGTGACGCATGCGTCCATTTTTGGCTTGATTTTGGATGCAAAAAAAATGCAACATGCAGCGTCCTCTGCGCCCTGACGTTTGCGCCAAAAATGACGCATGTGTCACAAAACTCAAGACAACGCATGTCCATGCGCCCCCATGTTAAATATAGGGGCGCATGACACATTCGTCGCCGCAGTTGCGCCTGACACACCGCAAATGTGAACATAGCCTAACTCAGACTGTGACACACATAGAAGTTGAAACTAGATATTTCACATACAAAGAATAAGAATAAATGTATATTAACCCAAAATATTGTATCCTAATTATCAATGCGCATTGTAAACTGTTAAATTTAATATTTTAATATTTCTTTGAATATTCCCCCAATACACATATCCTAACACTTTGTAAAACATCTATAGAAAGGAAAGCTTATAAGAACTTGACCTTTGAATTGTGAAGGCTGAGGAGCTTCAAAAGTTTCTTCTTTCTAAGGTTACAAGTTTAAACTGAAGCAAGGGTATATGGTATCCTTATTTTTAACCCACAGTTGTCACATGTCATGCACCATGCAGTGGGAAAAAAACAGGAAAAAATTACAGTACACAAATGTTAAATTGTTAGTTATGTATTATTTCTTTTAAGTGTTAAATATATAAAATCATGCAGTTATTATAACTTCCTGTGTAAATAAAGGCATAAATCCACATAAGAGGTTTTTTTGTTCAATTCCTGATTGAAATGAAAATTCTAAGGAAAACTAAAAGATAAAGGTTAATTTCATACTTATTTAAAAAACAAAATAATTTAAATATCTTATACATATGTATATATTTAATATATGTATTTAATGTAGTTCTAAATATTATTACTGGAGTAAATTTTAATTATTTCACTATAAATATAAAAATACAGTTATACAATCTCTACTTATACAAATATGCTACAATATTTGCTGTATACTGCAGAATTATACTGTATAAAATAATTACATATTAATAAATAATACATTGTATAACTCATTTACACATCATATAATATAATTATATTTTTAGCAAATTCCTAAACCAAAATTTCTCTCTCTGTCAATAATTTGTTGAAAACCTCTATTCAAAATTGCCATTTTTAGACTTATGGATTCCTTGAAGAGCTGTGATAATGGAGTGTTCAGCTCACCCCCCATGCTCACCTATTTCTGTCTGTCAATTTCTGCCATTTTTACAGACAGATCTGGTTCGTCAGCTTTAAACCCTTTCAGAGCAGCTTCGGTGGAGGACTCCTGAATCATTTGATAGGGCTTATAACAAATATGTAATTTTCTTCGTGCTTCATAGATTTTGAGAATAACTCAGATTTGGAAATTTTAATTTAAAAAAAAAAACTTAGTATGATTTATTTTCCCATAAAGATTCTCATGTTTTCTAGAAAAATCAAGGGAATGCGCACATTCAAATAAAGAATCTTTTTGTGACGCAATAACACGAGATGCAGAATTTAGGAATCCAAATTTGTTTACAAAACAATTTATCATTGATTGTTTATTGAAATTTGTAATGACAGTTTTGTACAACCTTTCAAATATGGACATGAATATAAAAGTACATTATTTCCGGCCAATCTTCAATTTTAGAAGAATATCAATATCTAGATAATTTTCTTTTAATCCACAGAATATCAAATTTTGTAATCTTTCTACATCAGTCATTTCTTCATGGAACTCATCATTCTGCATTTTTAATGAGAACCTTCTGGAAAAAGTTACTGGAAGCCACATTTTAAACAACTGATTAATCTCCTCATTAGTCAAATGAAACTTATCAGCAAAACTCTCAAATATCTCTGAATTTCTGCATAGATGGATTTTGTCATCATATGCAGTAATGATTTTGCATAATTTTAACAAGATTTTCCTAGATTTAGTTTGGAGTTGGGCTTCTGAGTCGTCTTCTATTTTTAGTGGTCCTTGTACATCTGTCCCTTGTACATCATCTTTCTCAGTTGTCATGTCTCCTACGTTTCCTCCATCTTGTTTTTCATCATGAGACACAAGGTCACCTTGAGTGGCCATTACACACACGTGTGTCACATCTTGTTCACTCTCCACATTACGGTCAATCTTGGGAACATCATTAGTATCAACTGGTACTATTTTTACACGGTCATTTTTGGATTTCTCTGAAATGAACTTGTGAAATACGTCAACCATATGTAAAATATTTTTCAGTTGCTCTTTTTGTTTTTTTGTAAATTAGCTTAGAATCTATCTTTAGATTTGCTATCTTGCATTCTGCAAATAAACTCAGCCAGAACACTTTTAAGGTTTTAGACTTTTCACCTTGAGATAAAAATTCCAGCGAACTTGACTTAGAATACATATTAATTAAATCCATTTTTCTTACCTTGAAATATCTCAGCTTGTAGTTCCTTTGCTGGTCAACGCTGGGCTCTGGTCATCAGCACGTCTATTTTCAGCACGTCTGGCACTTGTAGTACTCCTACTACTTGTCAATCCATCTGGCACCTGTTAGTCTCCTCATAGGCTCTGTGAGATTTTTGTGACTTGAAGTTTTGTAGTGGATGTAACGGGGTCTACCAAGCTGGGGTACCTCTTTCAGTACCACCCCGCGTTTCAGGAGGTCAACTCTGCTTTGGTTGTAGTCTGAATGAAGGACACTGGCTGGAATTGCTTGGTTACATGGGCGCATATAAAAGATCACTGCTTCTCCACGTATTTCCCATCTGACAAAACTTTACTCACAGGACACAGAATATATCACACAGATACAGAGGGCAGGCCAATAGAAAAGCGGCAGGCCAGACATACATTACAATAGCCGCAGGTGGCCAGAGCCTGCCGATATTTACTGTGGGAATTACAAAGGTGGGGGGAGGACAAAAAGGGAATATCGTGTCCCCTCTGCCCAGGGGCGCAGCCTGTGGGCTGATGCATTAGGGACATGCATCTCACATGGAACCTATTATACATACATATAACTGCACAACATAGTCTGGGTGCTGAGTGGTTCCGTAACACGGGTCCCCTTTTCAGCGACGCGATCGGCATACACAGTCTGATCCTTAACGGATCGGTTTGGGGATGACCGAAGTTTACGGGGTTGGTACAAGTTCCGTTTGTCGACTTAGTCCATTGGCGTTACCGTTGTGTTTGCCGGGTCTGTAGTGGATGGTGAAGTCCAGAGGTTGTAGGGCTAAACTCCACCGCAGCAATCTGGCGTTGTCTCCGGAGAACCGATTAAGCCAGACTAGGGGATAATCGGCCGATTTCACTCGACTCGACTTTTGAGATAGTCAGGTTTCGCGAAACCCGACTCGATCCTAAAAAAGTAAAAGTCGCGCAACCATACTCATAACTGCTGGGTCCTAACATGTCAAATGTGAATACCTCTCTAAGTATGAAGTCTGAATTCCTGGGTAGATGTGAATACTAGAGTTGAGCGACCTTGACCTTTTTAGAGTCGAGCCGGGTTTCGCGAAACCCGACTATCTCAAAAGTCGGGTCGAGTGAAATCGGCCGATTATGACGTAAAGTCGGGATCGACCGAAACACGAAACCCAATGCAAGTCAATGGGGCAGCATAGTCGGCAGTGAGTGGGGGCCAGGAAAACACCTAGAGTGCCCATTTTAATGTCAAAACCATCCATTCTTCTTAATGAAGCTTGTCAAGCGTAATTTACCTTATAATAATTGGAAGGCATTTGAAATTGGGGGTCATTTGGCTAAAGTTGTGGTGGGTAGGGCTGGTTCAAGTAATTAGTGGGCCCAGGAAATCTGGACCACGTCACGGCAGTGGAGCAGGGAGAGTTAAGTATTTCAACTTTGCAAGTGCTGTGAACCTGAGCAAGCAGGGGGGGCCCACTCGTTGGCATTGGCACTGGCACAGGGCCCCTCAAAGTACAGCGGTGTGTTTGCACGGCGGGGGCGCCTCCCACCGGCAGCAACACTTTTGCGTACTATGAGAGGCCCTGTGCCAGTGACGTCGCCAACTAGTATTCCTCCCCCCACCTGATGAAGGAACCTGCACTTTCATCTGCACCTTCCTCTTTGTCCCCGTGTAAGGTGGTATGGTATGCGGGAAGAGCAACCTGACTTTCAGCAGGGTCACAATGTTGTTGTGTAGCGTGCACGGGGAATGTTGCGTTATGGGTCAATGTACCAGCAGACTCATCTATCACTGGCTGGGCAATGGGCAGGATGAGGAGGAAACACAGATATAGGCCCAAAGAATAAAGTTGGCTAAATGCAGTTCAAAATTGGTAACACAGGAATAACCAGGGGGCATTGCAGTGGAGGACAACTGGAATGAGAGGCTGACACAGAGAGTAGGCCCAAATCAGTAAGTAGTCGAAATGCAGTTCAAAATTGGCAACCGTAGTAAACAGGCGGCACAGCTTTGTTCAGTGGAGGAGAACAGCAAGGAGTGGCAGACACCGATAGTAGGCCCCAACCCAACTAGTAGGCCAAATGCAGTCTAACATTAACAACTACTTAACGAGCGCCTGAAAACGGAATTTCAGGACAGGAAACCAGGAGAACAGCAAGGAGTGGCAGACACCGATAGTAGGCCCCAAACCAACTAGTACGCCAAATGCAGTTGTTCCGTTTAACCACAATTTAATGAGAGCCTGAAGATAGAAGTTCAGGAAAGGCAACCTGGAGAACACCTTGGAGTGGAACACACCATCTCTCTACACCCCATACCCAATTTGTAGGCCTAATGCAGTGTAGTTTCCAAGAACTACTAAACGAGAGCCGGAAGATCGAAGCTCAGGAAAGGCAACCTGGAGAACACCTTGGAGTGGAACACACCATCTCTCTACACCCCATACCCAATTTGTAGGCCTAATGCAGCGTAGTTTCCAACAACTACTAAACGAGAGCCGGAAGATCGAAGCTCAGGAAAGGCAACCTGGAGAACACCTTGGAGTGGAACACACCATCTCTCTACACCCCATACCCAATTTGTAGGCCTAATGCAGTGTAGTTTCCAAGAACTACTAAACGAGAGCCGGAAGATCGAAGCTCAGGAAAGGCAACCTGGAGAACACCTTGGAGTGGAACACACCATCTCTCTACACCCCATACCCAATTTGTAGGCCTAATGCAGCGTAGTTTCCAACAACTACTAAACGAGAGCATGAAGATCGAAGCATTGGCGAGGAAACCTGGGGAACACCTTGGAGTGGAACACACCATCTCTCTACACCCCATACCCAATTTGTAGGCCTAATGCAGCGTAGTTTCCAACAACTACTAAACGAGAGCCGGAAGATCGACGCTCAGGAAAGGCAACCTGGAGAACACCTTGGAGTGGAACACACCATCTCTCTACACCCCATACCCAATTTGTAGGCCTAATGCAGTGTAGTTTCCAAGAACTACTAAACGAGAGCCAGAAGATCGAAGCTCAGGAAAGGCAACCTGGAGAACACCTTGGAGTGGAACACACCATCTCTCTACACCCCATACCCAATTTGTAGGCCTAATGCAGTGTAGTTTCCAACAACTACTAAACGAGAGCTGGAAGATCGAAGCTCAGGAAAGGCAACCTGGGGAACACCTTGGAGTGTAACAAACCCTCTCTCTACACCACGGAAGGGCTGATTCTTAGGAAGGAAGGCTGTCGGAAAGAAGCAGGGCGCGTCCGAGGGTGATTATATTCTTATTAGGTATATACTCACCCTCGGACGCGCCCTGCTTCTTTATTTGTAATGAATGTTT
Organism: Ranitomeya imitator; assembly: GCF_032444005.1. NCBI lineage: Eukaryota > Metazoa > Chordata > Amphibia > Anura > Dendrobatidae > Ranitomeya > Ranitomeya imitator. The sequence continues at coordinate 72,375,355 of NC_091283.1, read as the reverse complement.
ATTTGCAATGTGGTTTTGACTTACTCAATTTTTTTGGTAAATAATGATTTTATTATTTTCATTGTTTTGCATCTTCTTGGCAATAATATAAAGAAGACGCGACAGGACAACACTCGGTGGATGCCATATCTGTGTTTTAAATTGAAAAAAACTTTCAGTTAACTACTTGCAGGAGAAAGTTATTGTAGCTGGTGGCCATTTTTAGTACTGTACCAGATTTTTGTTGTATGTGTTTGTTTTTAATGTTAAAATGTCTGCATTTGATATCTCTCCAGTATTTTCTTTTTTATAAGCAAAATACTTATTTTTATATTTTCTGATGTTGGTTCCAGGGGTACAAGGGCAGCAGTGGTGTGGTCAGTGGAGGCGTAGTGGAAGGAGTGACCGCAGACAGGCATCGAAGGCCTAAAATAATAACACATGGCTGTAGGCAATTTTAAATTGGTTCCAGGGGTACACGGGCAGCAGTGGTGTGGTCAGTGGAGGCATATTGTAAGGAGTGACCGCAGACAGGCATCGAAGGCCTAAAATAATAACACATGGCTGTAGGCAATTTTAAATTGGTTCCAGGGGTACACGGGCAGCAGTGGCCTGGTCAGTGTAGTAGTAGTAGAAAGAATGGACCGCAGACAGGCATCGAAGGCCTAAAATAAAAAAATTGGGCTGGCTGTAGGCAATTTTAAATTGGTTCCAGGGGTACACGGGCAGCAGTGGTGTGGTCAGTGGAGGCATATTGTAAGGAGTGACCGCAGACAGGCATCGAAGGCCTAAAATAATAACACATGGCTGTAGGCAATTTTAAATTGGTTCCAGGGGTACACGGGCAGCAGTGGCCTGGTCAGTGTAGTAGTAGTAGAAAGAATGGACCGCAGACAGGCATCGAAGGCCTAAAATAAAAAAATTGGGCTGGCTGTAGGCAATTTTAAATTGGTTCCAGGGGTACACGGGCAGCAGTGGTGTGGTCAGTGGAGGCCTAGTGGAAGGAGTGACCGCAGACAGGCATCGAAGGCCTAAAATAATAACACATGGCTGTAGGAAATTTTAAATTGGTTCCAGGGGTACACGGGCAGCAGTGGCCTGGTCAGTGTAGTAGTGGAAAGAATGGACCGCAGACAGGCATCGAAGGCCTAGAATAAAAAAATTGGGCTGGCTGTAGGCAATTTTAAATTGGTTCCAGGGGTACACGGGCAGCAGTGGCCTGGTCAGTGTAGTAGTGGAAAGAATGGACCGCAGACAGGCATCGAAGGCCTAGAATAAAAAAATTGGGCTGGCTGTAGGCAATTTTAAATTGGTTCCAGGGGTACACGGGCAGCAGTGGTGTGGTCAGTGGAGGCGTAGTGGAAGGAGTGACCGCAGACAGGCATCGAAGGCCTAAAATAATAACACATGGCTGTAGGCAATTTTAAATTGGTTCCAGGGGTACACGGGCAGCAGTGGCCTGGTCAGTGTAGTAGTGGAAAGAATGGACCGCAGACAGGCATCGAAGGCCTAGAATAAAAAAATTGGGCTGGCTGTAGGCAATTTTAAATTGGTTCCAGGGGTACACGGGCAGCAGTGGTGTGGTCAGTGGAGGCATATTGTAAGGAGTGACCGCAGACAGGCATCGAAGGCCTAAAATAATAACACATGGCTGTAGGCAATTTTAAATTGGTTCCAGGGGTACACGGGCAGCAGTGGCCTGGTCAGTGTAGTAGTAGTAGAAAGAACGGACCGCAGACAGGCATCGAAGGCCTAAAATAAAAAAATTGGGCTGGCTGTAGGCAATTTTAAATTGGTTCCAGGGGTACACGGGCAGCAGTGGTGTGGTCAGTGGAGGCATAGTGGAAGGAGTGACCGCAGACAGGCTTCGAAGGCCTAACATAACAAAAATGTCAATACAATGGTATTGTCAGTGGCAGGCATTGAAGGATGTCAGCGCATAGACTAAACATTGGTGGAGCTGTGAGATAATTTTGCAAGTGGTAGAGCACTGTTTGAGCTGGGGGGGGGGGAACTGTCTTGTGGCCGGCGGTACAGGCCCAGGGCCCCTCATATTACAACGGTGTGTCTGACGTTGGGTGCGCACCACCACTGCCAGAGACACTTTATTGTACTAGGAGGGACCCAGTGGCAGTGCCGTCGACCAAAAGCGGGCACACCCACCTCTTCAGACAAACAGCACTCTCACGGGTGCTGTCGCCAAGTGTCGATACCACGGCCCCGTGTGGGGAGTTTGGCCATTTAGTGAGGTGTAAACATGTCGTATGCTGGACAATCAGGTGCAGAAAATTACGAGATTGGAAAAGGCATTCAGAATAGTCCACAGGCAAGACCTTTTCATAGGAAAGCTAGGTGTCGGCCGGGCAAGGTGGGGCAAAAGATTTCGAAATCCAGTTGTGGTTCATTTTAATGAAGGTTAGATCATCTACATTTTGGGTAGCCAGACGAGTCCTTTTTTCTGTTAGTATTGAACCTGCAGCACTGAATACTCTTTCTGATAGGACACTAGCTGCCGGGCAAGCAAGCTCCTGCAATGCATATTCTGCCAATTCTGGCCAGGTGTCTAATTTTGATGCCCAGTAATCAAATGGGAATGACGGTTGAGGGAGAACATCGATAAGGGATGAAAAATAGTTTGTAACCATACTGGACAAATGTTGTCTCCTGTCACTTTGAATTGATGCTGCAGTACCTGTCCTGTCTGCGGTCATAGCAAAATCACTCCACAACCTGGTCAGAAAACCCCTCTGGCCAACGCCACTTCTGATTTCTGCCCCTCTAACTCCTCTGGTCTGCTGGCCCCTGCAGCTCGTGTGAGAACGATCACGGGCGCTGTGTGCAGGGAATGCCAGAAGCAAACGGTCAACAAGAGTTGATTGTTTGGTTGCTATTATTAGTTCCAAGTTCTCATGTGGCATTATATTTTGCAATTTGCCTTTATAGCGAGGATCAAGGAGGCAGGCCAACCAGTAATCGTCATCGTTCATCATTTTATAGTTATGCGTGTGTCCCTTTTGAGGATACGTAAGGCATAATCCGCCATGTGGGCCAAAGTTCCAGTTCTCAAATCTGCGGTTGTGCTTGGTTGAGGGGCAGTTTCAGGCAAATCCACGTCACTTGTGTCCCTCCAAAAACCAGAACCCGGCCTTGCCGCGCCACCAATTTCCAGTGGCCCCGGAAAAGCTTCCTCATTAAAAATATAATCATCCCCATCATCCTCCTCGTCCTCCTCCTCCTCTTCGCCTGCTAACTCGTCCTGTACACTGCCCTGGCCAGACAATGGCTGACTGTCATCAAGGCTTTCCTCTTCCTCAGCTGCAGACGCCTGATCCTTTATGTGCGTCAAACTTTGCATCAGCAGACGCATTAGGGGGATGCTCATGCTTATTATGGCGTTGTCTGCACTAACCAGCCGTGTGCATTCCTGAAAACACTGAAGGACTTGACACATGTCTTGAATCTTCGACCACTGCACACCTGACAACTCCATGTCTGCCATCCTACTGCCTGCCCGTGTATGTGTATCCTCCCACAAAAACATAACAGCCCGCCTCTGTTCGCACAGTCTCTGAAGCATGTGCAGTGTTGAGTTCCACCTTGTTGCAACGTCTATGATTAGGCGATGCTGGGGAAGGTTCAAAGAATGCTGATAGGTCTGCATACGGGTGGAGTGTACGGGCGAACGGCGGATATGTGAGCAAAGTCCACGCACTTTGAGGAGCAGGTCGGATAACCCCGGATAACTTTTCAGGAAGCACTGCACCACCAGGTTTAAGGTGTGAGCCAGGCAAGGAATGTGTTTCAGTTGGGAAAGGGAGATGGCAGCCATGAAATTCCTTCCGTTATCACTCACTACCTTGCCTGCCTCAAGATCTACAGTGCCCAGCCACGACTGCGTTTCTTTCTGCAAGAACTCGGACAGAACTTCCGCGGTGTGTCTGTTGTCGCCCAAACACTTCATAGCCAATACAGCCTGCTGACGTTTGCCAGTAGCTGCCCCATAATGGGAGACCTGGTGTGCAACAGTGGCAGCTGCGGATGGAGTGGTTGTGCGACTGCGGTCTGTGGACGAGCTCTCGCTTCTGCAGGAGGACGAAGAGGAGGAGGAGGGGGTGCGAACGGCTACAGCCAACTGTTTCCTAGACCGTGGGCTAGGCAGAACTGTCCCAAACTTGCTATCCCCTGTGGACCCTGCATCCACCACATTTACCCAGTGTGCCGTGATGGACACGTAACGTCCCTGGCCATGCCTACTGGTCCATGCATCTGTTGTCAGGTGCTCACAGATTGCCTGAGTGCATGGACGATGCGCTCTTTAACATGCTGGTGGAGGGCTGGGATGGCTTTTCTGGAAAAAAAGTGTCGACTGGGTAGCTCGTAGCGTGGTACAGCGTAGTCCATCAGGGCTTTGAAAGCTTCGCTTTCAACTAACCGGTAGGGCATCATCTCTAACGAGATTAGTCTAGCTATGTGGGCATTCAAACCCTGTGTACGCGGATGCGAGGCTAAGTACTTCCTTTTTCTAACCATAGTCTCATGTAGGGTGAGCTGGACTGGAGAGCTGGAGATCGTGGAACTAGCGGGGGTGCCGGTGGACATGGCAGACTGAGAGACGGTGGGAGATGGTATTGTTGCCGCCGGTGCCCTAGATGCAGTGTTTCCTACTACAAAACTGGTGATTCCCTGACCCTGACTGCTTTGGCCTGGCAAAGAAACCTGCACAGATACTGCAGGTGGTGCGGAAAATGGTGGCCCTACACTGCCGGAAGGGATGTTGCGTTGCTGACTAGCTTCATTGGCCGAGGGTGCTACAACCTTAAGGGACGTTTGGTAGTTAGTCCAGGCTTGCAAATGCATGGTGGTTAAATGTCTATGCATGCAACTTGTATTGAGACTTTTCAGATTCTGTCCTCTGCTTAAGGTAGTTGAACATTTTTGACAGATGACTTTGCGCTGATCAATTGGATGTTGTTTAAATAAATGCCAGACTGCACTCTTTCTAGCATCGGATACCTTTTCAGGCATTGCAGACTGAGCTTTAACCGGATGGCCACGCTGTCCTCCAACAGGTTTTGGCTTTGCCACGCGTTTTGGGCAAGATACGGGCCCGGCAGATGGAACCTGTTGCGATGTTGATGCCTGCTGCGACCCCTCCTCCTCCGCTTCAGAACTGCTGCCGCCTGCACCCTGTTCCCCCAATGGCTGCCAATCGGGGTCAAGAACTGGGTCATCTATTACCTCTTCTTGTAGCTCGTGTGCAACTTCGTCTGTGTCACCGTGTCGGTCGGTGGTATAGCGTTCGTGATGGGGCAACATAGTCTCATCAGGGTCTGATTCTTGATCATTACCCTGCGAGGGCAATGTTGTGGTCTGAGTCAAAGGACCAGCATAGTAGTCTGGCTGTGGCTGTGCATCAGTGCACTCCATGTCAGATTCAACTTGTAATGGGCATGGACTGTTAACTGCTTCACTTTCTAAGCCAGGGACGGTATGTGTAAAGAGCTCCATGGAGTAACACGTTGTGTCGCCTGCTGCATTCTTCTCTGTTGTTGTTTTTGCTGAAGAGGACAAGGAAGCGACTTGTCCCTGACCGTGAACATCCACTAACGACGCGCTGCTTTGACATTTACCAGTTTCACGAGAGGAGGCAAAAGAGCTAGAGGCTGAGTCAGCAAGATAAGCCAAAACTTGCTCTTGCTGCTCCGGCTTTAAAAGCGGTTTTCCTACTCCCAGAAAAGGGAGCGTTCGAGGCCTTGTGTAGCCAGACGACGAACCTGGCTCCACAGCTCCAGACTTGGGTGCAATATTTTTTTTCCCACGACCAGCTGATGCTCCACCACTACCACTACCCTCATTACCAGCTGACAATGAACGCCCCCGGCCACGACCTCTTCCACCAGACTTCCTCATTGTTTTAAAAACGTAACCAAACTAACGGTATTTGTTGCTGTCACACAACTTACACGGTGAGCTATAACTTCAGTATGATTTAGCTACCCCTTTACAGGTGAGTGAGACCACAACGAAAATCAGGCACAATGTTACACACTCTGTTGTTGGTGGCAACAAATGAGAGAGATGCCACACACGCAGGACTGTCACTGAAGCACAAATGTAAATATTAATCTCCCACTGATTTGATTTTTTTTTTTTTTTCAGGGAGACTTTAGGAAAAAAAAATAGAATAAAATGATTTTTTCAGGAAGAATTTAGAAACCAAATAAAATAAAATGATTTTTTCAGGGAGAATTTAGAAAACAAATAAAACAAAAAAAGGCTTTCTATGGCCCACTGAGTGAGAGATGACGCACACAGGAGTCAGGAGTGGCACACACGCCCAGAGGCCAATATTTATCTCCCACTGATTGATTTAGTGATTTTTTCAGGTAGATTTTGGAACCCAAATCAAGCAAAAAAATAAATAGGCTTTCTATGGCCCACAATTGGAGAGAGAGAGAGATGGCACACCCAGGAGTCAAGACTGGCACACAAGCAGAAAGGGCAATATTAATCTCCCACTGATTTGATTTTTTTTTTTTCTGAGAGACTTTAGAAAAAAATAAAAAATAAAAAAAAATGATTTTTTCAGGAAGAATTTAGAAACCAAATAAAATAAAATGATTTTTTCAGGGA